>NC_090413.1:16719337-17369074 GCF_036365525.1 Heterodontus francisci | reverse complement strand
TGATGGCGATTCGCGATTCAAGTCTATCTTGTTCTCACCACAATTTGCTGGCCAATTTTCACATTATTAGCAGCAAGAATCAATCACATGCCAGTATTTGTCTCAGCAAATTCTGGTTCTATAGCCCCTTGTTCTTGATTCCCCCACTGAAGGAAATAGTTTCTCTATATCTACCCTATGAGCACATGTTGTGACTCTGTGGACAGCAGGAACAGAAAATTGTCACGGGTAAGGGGGCAGATCTATCCCCTTTGATGCTGAATTGGGCAATATTCTCCTGGAAAAGATACATCAGAGGAGGGTAGTGATATCTGGAGCACCTGAATAATCCAATGTGCAGCATGATCCTTACAAGCAGCAACCACAACAGCCCTATCCTACTTTCTTGCCAACCTTCCTACATATATGGGGGCTAATCTTGCCCATCTCCTTTCTGTCCAACTCAGACCCTTTCACCCTCTTCAGTACTGACCCTATGAACTCTGCCAAAGTCTTTGAACATGCTGTTGCCTCCAAAATCCGTGCCTATCTTCCCCAGGACTCCATGTTTGAATCCCTCCACTCCAAACACAGTATCAAAATGGCTATCAAAGTCACAAATGACATCCTACGTGACTGTGACAAAGGTAAATTATCCCTTCTCATCCTTCCCGACCTGTCTGCAGCCTTTGACACAGTCGACCAGACCATCTTCCTCCAATGTCTCTCCACCATCGTCCAATTGGGTGGGTCTGCCCTTGCCTACTTCCTTTCTTATCTATCTAATCGTAGCCAGAGAATCACCTACATTGACTTCTCTTCCCTCTCCCTCACTGTTACCTCTGGTGCCCCTAGGATCTGTTCTTGGCCTCCTCCTATTTCCCATGCTACCTCTCTGCGACATCATCCGAAAATACAACATCAGGATCCACACGTACGCTGATGACACCCAGCTCTACCTCACCACCACCTCTCCCGACCTCTCCACTGTCTCTAAATTGTCACACTGTTCATCTGACACCCAGTATTGTATGTAAACCCTGTCAATAGCTCTGTTCCCTAGCTGCAGACTCCATCACTCTCCCTGGCAACTGCCTGAAGTTGGAGCAGACAGTTCACAAACTTGGTATCATACTTGGCCCTGAGATGGGCTTCCAATCACATATCCGCACAGACACTACGACCGCCTATTTCAACCTGCATTTTAATGCCGGGCTGTGCCCCTGACTCCGCTCATCAGGTGCTAAAACCCTCATCCGTTCCTTTGTTACCTCTAGATTTGACTATTCCAATACACTTCTGGCTGGCCTCCCACATTCTACCCTCCCTAAACTTGATGTCATCCAAAACTCTGTTGCCTGTGTCCTAACTCGCAGCAAATCCCGTTCACCTATCACCTCTGTGTTTGCCATTGGCTCCCAGTTGAGCATTGCCTCAATTTTAAAACTCACATCCTTGTCTTCAAATCCCTCGCCCCTCCCTATCTCTACAATCTCCTCCAACCCTCCAATTCTGGCCCCTTGAGTATCCCTGACTTTATTGTTCTAACATTGGTGGCCATAACTTCAGCTGTCAAGGGCCTAAGCTCTGGAATTCCCTCCCTAAACCTCTCCAACTCTCCTCCTTTTAGATGCTCCTTAAAACCTACCTCTTTGACCAAGCTTTTGGAAATTGGCCCTAATATCTCCTTATGTGGTTTGGTGTCAATTTTTATTTGATTATGATCCTGTGAAGGACCTTGGAACATTCTAATATATTAAAGGCACTATATAAATATCAGTTGTTATTGTTGATCATATTCTAACAGCACAGCTTAAGTGATAAAAGTTGGCAAATACTGCCTGGGATACAGGAAAGAATTTGTTTTATTTTTGGTTAGCATATTTTCTCCCTTCCTGCCTTCCTCTTTTCTGTCTTAGTCTCAACGTGTGGTTAAAAATTTGATAAGGGCAGTTAGGGTTGGCCAATAAATGATGTCCTAGCCAGCGACGCCCACATCCCACGGACGAATAATAATAATCGCTGAATCCTCTACTATTAACATCCTGGGGGTTACCACTGACCAGAAACTGAACTGGAGCAACCACATAAATACTGTGGCTACAAGAGCAGGCCAGTGGCTGGGAATTCTGTGGTAACTCACTCCGCTTGATTAGCACCCCATCCACAAACATTCACTTCTTCCACCACAGACACACAGTAGCAGCAGTGTGTACCATCTATAAGATGCACTGCAGCAACGCACCAAGGCTCCTTAGACAGCACCTTCCAAACCCGCGACCTCTACCACCTAGAAGGACAAGGGCAGCAGATGCATGGGAACACCACCACCTGCAAGTTCCCATCCAAGCCACACACCATCCTGATTTGGAACTATATCGCCGTTCCTTCACTGTCACTGGTTCAAAATCCTGGAACTCCCTTCCTAACAGCACTGTTGGTGTACTTACCCCACATGGACTGCAGCGGTTCAAGAAGGCAGCTGACCACCACCTTCTCAAGGGCAATTAGGGACGGGCAACAAATGCTGGCCTTGCCAGTGACACCCACATCCCATGAAACAAATAAAAAAAACGAATCCCTTCACACATTGAATTAACAATAATGGTTCATCCTTAAGCGCTAATGATTGGCTTGATTTACTATCACCAGCGTACTGCTTTCTCCATCATCGCAACATGTCAGTACCTACGTGACAGTACAAGCTTGGGAACTGCTGGAGTTGTGAATTTGTTCCTCATCTAGAGAAGCCAGTACTTTCAGATGAGCCGTGATCTGATTGAATGGTAGAACAGGCTCGAAGGACTGAATGGCCTCCTCCTACGTTCCTGTTCTTCAATAAGAGCTCAACACAAATGCTACTGCCTGTAATTCTGTGCTTGGTAAATAGGTGTGAGCAGGACTACTGATAGTGAGGCGATTGGCTTGATTTTAATGCAAGGCGCTAAGCATTCCAGGGCTTGTGTATTTTAACACCCAGATCTCATTTAACTGCTGCTGGTCTGCTTACCCATTGGAATGGACATGAACGGGGCACTGTTCATCTTCCCGCAGTGATCATCGGGCGGCAAAGCGATACCTGCCAACTTCCGGGTAAGTGGTGTGCAGGATTTCTAGGGAAGGTAAGGGTTTGGGGGGGCGGTGGGGGCAGGGGAGGAGAGCTGGGCGAGTCCACAGCAGGGAGGGATCCCACTCGGGCCTTGATACAATTTACATTGGGCTCCTACTGTCATAATGGGACACTGATTTGCAGATCTTTGTGAGGCTCCTGCCCGTTTTAGCCTGGCACCTCATTTGCCCACAAAACCCTGTGGGTTAAAAATCAGAAATAGACAGGATCTGAGCAGAAAAGTACCTTGCTTGTTTTAAAGTGGCCTTCGCCTGGTTTCCGGCAGGTGGTTTGTGTTAAAATTAACCCCAATACCTCAAATTTTCCAATGCTGTCAATTCATTTCCTCTTCACATGCCGAGCTGTCCCAAAAAAACCATGAATATAAAAAGCAAACTGAAAGAATGACTCTATGACTCGCAGTGCAGTACGGAGGGAGTGCTGCACTGTCAGAGGTGCCATTCTCAGATGAGGTGGTAAACCGAGGCCCCGTCTGTCCTCGCAGGTGGATCTAAAAGATTCCATGGCACTATTTTGAAGAGCAGGGGAGTTCTCGCCCAGTGTTGTGGCCAACATTAAACCCTCAACCAACACGAGTGAGCCAGACTTTCTGGTCATTATCACATTGCTGTTTGTGGGAGCTTGCTGTGCACAAATGGGTAGCCATGTTTTCTAAGTTCTGAACTTTAGAAATAAGGAGAGCAGTTTGGAGTTATTGGGACTGATTTTGACTTGGGGCAGAGACAAACCTGTAACGTTTACCTCTTTCCTCTGTGCCATGTCATAGTCTTTTAGCCGAATGTCAGACAACTGTCAGAAACATCAATGGAGAAATACAAAGCTTTATTGATCACAGTCTCAGGTACAAATTTACACATCTGTTGTGAAGTATTGTTACAAGTTTAGGTCTGCTGTGGATATTTCTTAGGTTCAGTGGCGTTAAGCGCTGTCGCAAGCAGCAAGAGTATCTTACATGTCTCAGTTTGACCTGCGTGTAACGGGATTGGAGTCTTACTGTGGCAAAAAGACCCTGCAAAGCAGAGGTAGGTATTGGGCGCCCATCCACCACCTTAAACACCGCACCCTCCACCACTGGCGCACCGTGGCTGCAGTATGAGCCCTCTACAAGGTGCACTGCAGCGGTTTACCAAGGCTTCTTCAACAGCACCTCCCAAACCCTCGACCTCCACCACCTAGAAGGTCAAGGGCAGCAGCCGCATGGGAACACCATCACCTCCAAGCTCCCCTCAATGTCGCGCACCTTCCCAACTTGGACGTGGATTACCATTCCTTCATCGTTGAATTCCCTCCCTAATAAAAGTGTGGGTGTACCTACACCTCACAGAGTGCAGAGCTTTAAGAAGGTGGCTCACCACCACCTTCTCAAGGGTAACTAGGGATGGCCTTGGCATCAATGCCCTCATCCCGAGGGCGAATTAAAAAGAAAATAAATGAATGCAGGAGTCAAGGTCACATTATTCATGCAGTTACAACCTTATGCTTACCTTAAAAGACAAAGCCTCTGATAGGTTTCTGGAGACTGGTGACATCCCTGAACTAGATGACCACCAGCAAAGATTAGGGTGCAAAGTGTGTACGTAATGGTGCTCTGTATTCTAACGGGCTTACCCTCCAGCTCTAGCCTCCTCCTGTCCTACAACTCTGAGATATCTGCGCTCCTCCAATTCTGGCCTCTAAAGGCCCTGCCTTTAGCTGACTAGGTCCCAAGCTCTGGAATTCCCCCCCCTAAACCTCTCCGCCTCTCTCTCCTTTTTTTGAGAAGTTACTCAAAACCCACCTTTCATCTGTCCTAATATCTCCTTGTGTGACTTGGTGCTAAATTTTGTTTGATAATACTCCTGTGAAGCGCCTTTGGGACTGTTTACTATGTTAAAAGAGCTATATAAATGCAAGTTGTTGTTGTAATACAAAGCCAGGTTTTGTCTTGCTTTTCTGATCCTGGTGAAGATGAAGTCACTCTGTCCCAATTCATATCTCCACAATCACTCGGGCAATGGGCCACACCACCATCGGCATCAGCCATCGCTCCGTGGGTGCCACCCTTCCCTCTTCAGTGAGGAGGCGGAGAGTTCAAGTCCTGCTCCAGAGGAGTGTAAAGTGTAAGCTGACACCCCAGTGCAGTACTGAGGGAGTGCTGCACTGTTGGAGGTGTGTCTTTCACATATGCTATGAGACAGAGGACCCAGGTGGATGCAAGAGATCCCACACCACAATTCAAAGAAGAGCAGAGGAGCTCTGGTTCAATATTTATCCCTCGACCAACTATGCAATTAGATCATCAGGTCAACATGTTTGTGGGGCCTTGTGTGTAAATTGGATGCTGTGTTTCCTACATTACAACAGTAACTACACTTTAGAAGTACTTTATTGGCTGTGAAGCATAAGGGGCATGAAAGGCGCTATATAAATCCAAGTTCTTTCTTTTTCCTTTGGTAAACCAACAAAAGAAAAACTTCTCTAATGAGTTTTGGCGACAATGCACTTGGCAAGGAATCAAAATCCAGGAAAGGAGATTCCCTTACAGAGCTGCAGCTCACCGCAAAAGGGGAAACTGTGGTGCAGACAGCAAGATCTGATTAATTGTTCATCATGATACAGTGGGAATGTGGGCATCATTGCTAATTTTAATGCTTAGGAGTTGGATGTGCCAGAGTGTTATTGAATGAAGGTGTCAATCCCCTAATGTAAGGGCCACTGGCCTAGGAATTCGGGATGGCCCATTTTGGACATGCCAGGAGGGGGTTTGGGGGGAGGTGAGTGACACATGGTGAACATCCTGTGCCAGAATAGTGAGGTCTAAGGCACTTCTGATATTGGACCTCAGACCTCAATGTAATGGAGCCGTGAGTCAGTGGGGAAGTTTCGGATTGGCTCGCCAGGTGGTTGGGGAAAAGGAAAGATCAGAAGTGCCCATGCACACTTCCTGCCAGCCGTTTTGTGGACTTAGGTGCCCATGCAGTGCCTGAAAAACGCAATGCGATTTATAGACCAGTAACATTCTTCCTCTGTCCACCCTCAAAGATCACAAAAATGTAGTAGTCGGGTACAAAAATAATCATAAAGGTTCACGGAATGTTAACCTTTACAATCACAGAGTTCAAATATAAAGGGGAGGACGTGTTGCTATAACTACACAAAGTCCTGGTTAGACCACATCTGAAGAACTATGTAAAGTTCTGGGAACCACACCTTAGAAAGGGTATATTAGTCTTGGAAGGTGTGCAGTGCACATTCACCAGAATGTTACCAGGGCTCCAAGGATTAAGTTATGAGGAGAGATTACATAAACTAGGCTTGTATTCCCTGGAATACAGAAGGTTAAGGGTGATTTGATTGTAGGTTTTAGGATTTTGCAAGGAAATGATAGAGATAGAGGGAAACATTTTCCACTGGTGGGGGAGTCTAGGACAGAACCTTAAAAATCAGAGTCAGGCCATTTAGGAGAGAAATTGGGAAATACTTGTTTCACACATAGGGTGTAGAATTATGGAACTCTGTCCCACAAAAAAAACATAGATGCTAGCTCAATTCATTGGGCTGAATTTTACAGACCCTTTGATGTCTAGATTCGTGGCGGGGGCGGGGGGGGGGTGGGTGGGGGTGAAAATGCCTCTGGGAGAGGGCCGTCACGCACCCTGACGCTTGGAGGGCCTGGCCCGAGATTGCCGGCGGCGGCAAGGTCTCGTGGTAGCGCCCCCCTGCGGCTTGGCGACAGGACCCCCATTAACATATTTGGGCGGTACATTGGCGCAGTGGTTAGCACCGCAGCCTCACAGCTCCAGCGACCCGGGTTCAATTCTGGGTACTGCCTGTGTGGAGTTTGCAAGTTCTCCCTGTGTCTGCTCCGGGTGCTCCGGTTTCCTCCCACATGCCAAAAGACTTGCAGGCTGATAGGTAAATTGGCCATTATAAATTACCCCTAGGATAGGTAGGTGGTAGAGAAATATAGGGACTGGTGGGGATGTGGTAGGAATATGGAATTAGTATAGGATTAGTATAAATGGGTGGTTGATGGTCGGCACAGACTCGGTGGGCCGAAGGGCCTGTTTCAGTGCTGTATCTCTAAAAAAAAAAATTTAAATTAATTTAAATGATTGAATTCATGATACATATGTTCCCGCCGTCTGTCTCGGTGCGATCTTGGTGCCGCTGGCCGGCACTCCCGCGCCTTTGGATCCCTGTCCGGGGAACCAAGGCAGAACTTTGGTGGGGAGGGAGTCAAAATAATATAATTGGTGTAGGTGATGGTGGGAAGGGTTATAGTTTGAAGTTTATGCACTTTGTGGGGGGAAAGGCCAGGTGGACAAGCTAAGTTTTTGGCGGGGTGGGGGGGCGGAGGGCAAATAATTAATTCTATGGTCATTGAGGTGGGAGAGGGCAGAAAAAAATGTTTTAAATTTTCTTTGCTTCAAAGTCTCTTTATATATTTAAATTGAATGGTAGGGCTCGAAGCCCTTTAAAAATGGACACAGGCAGCTGACGCCATTGCAGGGGACGGACAGTCCGCCCCCTCCACTTCATCGGGGGGGGTTGGGGGTGGGGCGGGGCGGTCCGCCCCGGCTATTTAAATAAGCCAGCACGCTTAATATCGCGGCGGATCCACGACATGCGTCCCATGCGGGCAGGCTGCTATTGTGTTCAGCCGCTGACAATTTCGGCAGCGGGGGTATAAATTTCAGCCCATTATTTTAAACTTGAGATTGATAACTTTTTGTTAGCCAAGAGTATAAAAGGACACGGAGACAAGGCAGGTGTATGGAGTTAGGATACAGATCAGTTATTGAATGGGGGAAACAGGTTCGATGGGCCGAATGGCTGCCCGACTGTTCCTATGTTCTCGATTTCGCTGAAAAATTGAGCAGGGCTGTTAACATTTCTGTAATCCACAAAGTCCCCCCCTCTCCTCCTCCCAAACCCCCAACCCAAAACCATATTGTCACGGATTTCGACACAGATTTTCCAGCATCATTCTTAACAGTCTTGTCTGTTGTTTTAGATTTCCACCGAAATATCATAACAATTACAAATTCTTTCTTGCGATTCTCCATATTGTCTCAGCCTCCTACACTTTAGATTCCACTATGCTCATCTTTCCCTTGAAGACAAAAGAATAACAGTTTTAATCATTAACAATTTTGTATTAATTAATTAAACACAGCTTTAAGACAATAGGCTGAAGAACCTGGGGGCCAGATGAGGAGAATGTTTTTTTATGCAGTGAGTTCTTATGATCTGGAATGCGAAGCCTGTAAAGGTTGGTCGAAGCAAATTCATCATAACTTTCAAAAGGGAATTGGATATATAGTTGAAAAGGAAAAAAAATGGGTGAAATATCAGGGGAGTGGGACAAATTGGATAGCTCTTTCAAAGAGCCAGCACATGGGTGATGGGCTGAATGGCCTCCTTCTGTGCTGTAAGATTCTATGATACACAACTCTATGATTATAGCTACTCACACCTACCTGGAGCAGGGACATGCAATAAAGCTTTTAAGTGAAGAATAAATGTGGATCCAAGTGGATTACAACTTACTTTACATGGCAGCAGAGGTAGGTCACTCAGCCTGTTGCGTTTGCTAGCCATGATAGTTCTATCTTATTAATCCCAATTACCTTGCTCACTCAGTAGATATGGTTACTGGTTTGGGGCCAGCACCTATTTAGAAAGACTCAGGGTTGGAAGACCAGGGCTATTTAACTAAGCCTTTGTCTGCCTTATCTGGAGGTTGCAAGGGATCCCATGGTACTATTCGAAGAGGAGGGCGATCTTTTTTATTGCCTGGCCAACATTTAGTGGCCAATCAACACCAGCAAAAAAAGACATTAATTGGTCATTTATGTCATTGCTTTTTTGTACAATGCAATTGCCAAACCACACTGCCTCTCTCTCAGCCTCTCCTCTCTTAAAACCCTACCTCTATGGTCAACTGTTTCAGTATTCCTTTATGAGGCCCGGTGTCAAATCTCTTCAATAAAGCTCCTATGAAGCACCTTGGGATGTTTTAATATGTTAAAAGTGCTACATTAAATGCAAGATGTTGTGGTGGGATCTTGCTGTGCGTAATTGGATGCCACATCCACCTACAAAGCAACAAAGACTTGCACCTTGAAAGTAATGAATTATCTGTAGAGGTGTTTGAGGATGGGAAGGATGCTAAAAAAATGCAAGTTCTCCAATCCATCGACTCGCTCCTAACTGTAAAAGTACTGCACTGCATGAAAGTAAGGGTAGTGTAGATCCAGGAAAATATGCTTGCTCTCCGAGTTACCATGTTTCGCACTGTGTCTACAGACAGGCGCTCAACACCAAGAGAATGAGTTGGCCCTCAACAAGGCAGGAGTTATAAAATCATGTGCATGCTCATTGGGGTTTGACTCAGGCAACTTCAGTGCTGAATTAAGCTTCCATTTGTGGCACAGTGTACTGAGAACTGCTTATCAGTGTCCCTGATGCAGCTTAAACAGTCAGACTAATTATACTTTATATAAACATAGTCAATGCTTATTGCCTCTCTGCCTCAATTTAAGTTCCCATCATGTCAAATGTTGGTTTCATGTTGTCGTTGCTTTATAGGTGCATGTTAGGCAATTAATTAAATTCAATCGACATATCAAAGCTTATTGCCATTAAGATATAACTCATCCTGTATCCCATTGCTCAAGAACATTCAAAAGTGCTTTCTGTAAACGATATGCTTTTTCTAAGATAATAAAAACAAGAAAGAACGAGCAGCAGAGTTAACGTTTCAGGTCAGTGACCCTTCATCAGAACTGACAAATATTAGAAATGTAAAAGATTTTAAGCGAGTAAAGCAGGGGTGGGGCAAGAGATAACAGAAGAGGAGGTGTTGATAGGACAAGGTCATGGAGAATAACCGATCAGAAGATCATGGAACAAAGGCGAACAGTATGTTAATGGTGTGCTGAAAGACAAAGCGTTAGTACAGAGAGGGTGTCAATTAGCAGTAAAATGCTTCTTCTAAGTGCAGTCATTTGTTGTTATGCAGGTGAAGGGGGCACTTATTCTGTTTTTACTGATGGCCTGCAAAACATCAATGAGAAATTAAAGAGTCTCTTGAAGGAAAAGGATGCTCACAACTCTCACCCTTCCTTCAATAATACCATGTGCATCGAACATTTGAAACAGGCAGATACATCCCTGGAACATTAGGAACAGACGTAGACCATTCAGCCCCTCAAGGCTGCTCCACCATTTAATTACATCTTGACAAACCTGTACCTCATTCCATTTACCTGCCTTTGCTTCATGTCCTTCGATTCCCCTTCCTAACAAAAACTACCCCTCTCAGTCTTAAAAGCTCCAAATGACCCTCAGCATCCAAGGGCATTTTTGGGAGAAGAGAATTCCACATTTCTACCACTGTGTGAAACATTACTTCCTTATTTCACGGCTGAATGACCTAGCCCTAATTTTAAGATGGTGGCCCCTTGTTTACAAGTCCCCCACTCGAGGAAGTAGTTTTTCCTTGATTTAACACCTCATCAGAAGGGTGTCATCTCTAATTAAGAATGCAGTTCTCCCTGAGCACTACATTAGAGCAATAGCCCTGGAATATGTGGTCAAGTCCTAGGGCAGGAACGAAACCGCAACTTTCTGACTCAGAGGCTGCAGGATTACTGACTGAGCTGTAGCCTGATTTGACGATAGCATGCTGAGGAACTCTCTTCCAACTCCTGGACGAACACAAAAGCAGCAAGAAAGAAAGATTTGCATTTAGATAGCCTTTCACAACCTTAAGACATCCCAAAGCAGTTTACAGTCATACTTTTGAAGTGTATTCACTGTTGTAATGTAGGAAGCTTCGCCGGCAATTTACACACAGAAAGCTCCCACAAACAGAATGACGAATTAATTTTTTTTTTAGTGGCGTTAGTTAAATAGAAAATATTGGCCAGGTCACTGGGGAGAAAGCCTCTGCTTTTCTTCAAAATGTTACATGGGATCTTTTACATCGACCTGAAACATAACATCACATCTGAAAGGCAGCACATTTGACGGTGTGGCACTGCCCTCAGAAATGCACTGGCAGTGCCAACCTAGCTTTTATCTCTGGAGTGGGACTCAAACACATATCCTCTAACATAGAGGCAAGAATGCTTTCAGCTGAGTCAAGTCCTGCAGGGAGAAATTCCAATTAATCCAAACTCACCAATGTTGCTGTCCCCACACTTGTACTTGCTGATTCAGTCCTTAAACCTGGCTTCTTCATTCCACCAAAGCACTTGCGATACTCCTTCCTCACCTTTGCACAGGACCAGTGGTGGGAAAACAGGGGGAAATTAAGACTCCAAAGTAACTTTGTTTTAATTTAAGCCATAAAATAATTCCCACACCTCACCGTGTAGGTTTGAAACTAACGAGGACTTTACTATGTCCAGTACCTGCTTGTTCAAAACACAGAGGATGATGAAGATGAAGGTTCCCTGGAAGCTGTTGGCGATGGTGAATAAATAGGCCATCACCACGGTTTCTTTCCCAAAGTGAAACAAGCCGAAAATCCAGGTACAGCCCAGGACAAACACCTGTGCGGTGGTTTTAAGTGTCAGCATCCTATACAAAAAAAAACATGATGTAATTTCTATTTTAAAGTGGCAATTTATGATCCTTCATTCCTGATTTGTCTACACCTTCTTTTGCACCGAATCTCCTCTCCTGGAGGCATTGATCAGTTTCTAGGGCCACAGCTCCATGAATATCAGCCTTCTTACTGTACACTGCCCTGGTGTGCAATACACATTAATTCACCACTGTTCTTCCCAAGGAAACCATTCAGAGAAAACAGTAACAAGATGGAAGTCTTCCATCTCTTTCAGCTCCTATTCTTCCTCCAGTCCATAGGCTCTTAATGCCTGTTTGAAAGTCTGAAGTTAGCATGCAATTTTGGTCCTAATTGCCGATGCCATAATTTAAATTTGGCCTGAGGTGCAAAACAAAAGCATCTGCAGGGTTGCCAGTCAATGGCTGATTAGACACAATTTTTGTGGGGCTGTATATGAGGGGGCTAGATAGAGTGGATGGGAGGACCCATTTCCCTTAGCAGATAACCAGGGGACATAGACTTAAAATAATTGGTAGGATTAGAGGGGAGATGAGGAGAAACCTTTACACCCAGAGGGTGGTGGGGGTCTGGAACTCAGAAAGGGTGGTAGAGGCAGAAACCATCATCGTATTTAAAACTCACTTGGAAATGCACTTGGGATTCCAAATCTACAAGGCGAGGGACCGAGAGCTGGAACGTAGGCTGGTCAGCTCTTCTTGGCCAGCGCAGACATGGTGGGCTGAATGGCCTCTTGTGTGGTAAACGTAATATTTATGATTCATATTAGCTAATCATAATTGTTTGGCCTATCTCATGTTCTGTTCTGCTTTTTCCAACCCTAGTGGTGTCTTGCACAGCGAAAATTGGCTTTCACCAAGTTCCTCAACAATAGTATTTTTTTTAAGTTCTATACGTTAAGAGATTGTTTGTTGTTTACCATTAGTGATTTGAAGGACATGCGTAAATAAGTAGAACGATAAAGGGGGAAAAATTCAACAAATTAAAAAATTTGGGAGTAATTAATGCCATGCTCAAGTGGCCTGTAGGCAGCCCACGCATCAGACATTGAAGTCCGACAAACTACCCTGATGCAAAGTTTGTGTCCAAGTGGGTTGAGTGTATGCCGTAGTGGTATGTAGTCCTGAGTGGCCTAACCGGCAGTCCTCAAAGGAATGCTGGAGTCTGCTCAAAATAACGGTCGTAAAACTTCTTAAAAGTTTGAATTTTTGTGAAGGCCGATGGCGGAGTGCACTAGAAAAATAATCACAGAAGTTTCAAGAGTGCTGTAAAAGCCCCAACTGGCTCACTCACTTGGTCTGAGCAATGTGTGAAAAGAAAAATAAGACTTATTTTACAGAGCCTTTTACAATGTCACGACATCACAAAATGAAGTACTTTTGTTGTATTGTAGGAAATGTGGCAGCCAATTTGTGCACAGCAAGCTCCCACAAACAACACTGTAATGATGATCACATAGTCTGTGTTGAGACATACACATTGGCCTCGACACCAGGGAGAACTCCCCTGCTCACTGTCGAATTAGAGGCATGGGATCTTTTACATCTACCTGAAATGTTTTAATGTCTCATCCAAAAGACAGCACCTCCAACATGCAGCATTCCCTCAGTACTCCACTGGGAGCAGCAGCCAAGATTTTCTGTTCAATTTTCAGGAGTGCGACTTGAACTCACTACGTCCTAACTCAGAGGCAAAAGTGCTACCGTTCAACTAAAACTGACACGACACATGCCACAATTGTTCCGCAGTTCAATAACAAGAAGAAAATTGGGATGCACCATCACCACAAGGACAGGCGCGATTCAAGATGACCTCCCGCCCTACTGGGTCAACTAAGGGTGGACTAAGTTGGAGAAAAATTTAAAAAAACTTTTTCAGAGGTTTTCTCCAACAGAGGCAACCTGGGAAATTTCTGTTCTTCCTTACAGCTGGACTCTGCTGGAAAGTGCGGGCGTTGAGTTAGGACAGAATTAATGCTCTGGCAGTTTAGGAAAAAAAAGCATTCTTGGGATGTGGTCATCGCTGCCAAGGCCAACATTTATTGCACATCCCAAGTTGCCCTTGAGAAGGTGGTGGTGAGCCGCCTTCTTGAACTACTGCGGTCCATGTGGTAACAGTGCTCTCATCGCACTGTTAGGTGGGGAGCTTTAGGATTTTTACCCTGAATATTAGTTGACCCGGATATTAATTGAATATTATGCTGATGACGACTGTCCAAGGTTATATTTGAGTGAACTACCAGATGGTAACTGGCACCAACCAGCTCGGTGCTTGAGCCTATGGGGAGGAGAAGAAACTGGTGAAGAAAATACGAGAGATAAACTTAGTTATAATAAACATTATGAGAGGCGGAAATCAATTTATCTAACTGACCTTGTGTTTTTAATCTTTGACACTTCAGAGTTAAGGCTGGAGAGTTGTTTCTGCAGTATCCAGAGTATGGAAGTGAGGAGGGCTGTGTTGACCTGTTAATTTAAAAGTAATTGTGCCAGAAATTTTAATCCAAACAAAGAACAGCACTTAGCCACAGCAACAAGTATTTTACTCTTTGTGTTAGATTAGGATTTGCAGTTGGCAAGAGCAAGATCGGAGAAGGAAGCACACCCAGGGCATGGACCAGGTTTACTCTTATACACAGCAAGCTCTTCAGTTTATAGTTGACCTCGGCGAGTTTTACACCACAAGGAGTGAGGCCTGTCTGTGCAAATGCCAATCACTTCAGAGTAAAGTTATTGAAAAGTTCAAGGGCATCTAAATATTAATGTAAAAAATGTGAATAAATGAAATAGCTACCAGAATGATGAAACAAACAGGTCCCAGGAAACTCCAGATAAATCCTCTCTCTAACTGGAGCCAACAGCTGTAAATGAAAGAAAAGTTACACTCAGATACCAGCCGACAGGCCTATCCATTAAACCATCCACTATCCCATTGACTAGTCAATAAAATATTGGCCCTGATCTTATCTTTGAGATGCGTTCAGACTGGGGTTGGGGGATGGTTCGTGGTTGTCGTTGGGGAGAAGATGTGGAGTTATAGACTGGAAACCCAAAAGCCTGGATTGCCCCACATCTTTTAAGCTTTTTTTTCCTCGAGGTTTCCTGCCCAATAGCCAGCCTTGATTGACAGGCTGACTGCCTATTGAGTGGGGAAAGCACAAGGCCAGAGCTGATGACAGCAGGGAAGTGGGGAGGGGCTGGGTAAGAAGAGATTGCTGGGGCGGGGGGGGAGGATGGGGTAAGATGGGGAGGGGGAGATGGGGTAGGATGGGGAGGGGGGAGACAGATCATGGTGGATTGGGGTGGTTTACAGGTTAGCTTGTTGGGCCTGGAGGAAACACTCCTGCAAGGCACTTTTCTTATGGAAACGGCCCTTCTCGCCTCCTTTCACCTGCTGGGTCTCCTGAGGCCTGGGAAACCCAGCCGACTGAGGTTGAAATTAGAATAACTGTTAAAATGAAAGCACACGGCCTCTTTAAAAGCTTTGAATGACCGACCCGCCTCCTGTGAGCAGACTGGCCACCTGCTACTCATTCTGCCTCGTTAAAACTGGGGGTGGATTCCTATTTCAGTTTTTTAGCCTTTTAACCTCCCACACAAACCAAATTCACCCACTTTGGGGGTTAAAATTCTAACTGTCGATATCCTGAAAATTACTGTTTGTGTAACGTGGGTGGGTTGTCTAAAGATTTACATTTTTTTTAGCAGGCGACTAAGAAAGTTGCTGAATGCCTGCTTTTATTGTTGTCAGTCTACGGGCTAATAAAAAAAGTGGAATAAAGCTTTGTGCACAGCCAATGAAAAGGAACAAACACTGATAACCAATCAGAAAATGCATATCAGTTTAGATTTTCAAATTGGGAAATGGGACAGATGCTGGATCTATCCACGTGTTTCATTATCTTGGTGGCAGCCAGACTCACTTACCCAACATTAGGGTGTCAAGTGCCCCCATGTTGTGTCATCTGTGCTATTTCTTCACACCCACATAAACCTGGTGTCCAGAACTGCTAGATACTTTGGAGAAGTCTGAAACCCGAGCATGTATACTCACAGTTACCTATGCAGCAACTTTAATGGAGAAAAGCATCCCAAGGAACTTCACAGAATTGGAATCAGATAAAAGTAGAGGCCAGACCAAAGAAGATGCTAAAAGGGTTGACCAAAAACTTGGCCAAAAGAGGCGGGTCAGCAGGTTATAGATAACCTCTGACCCTTTTTCATTTAATTGCCACTTGATAGGAGCTGTCATTGTTCTCTCTACCATCAGTTCCCACAGGGCACCATGGGTTTTCCATTGGGAATTCCCCTGAACGTACGCTTTGTCGAAGAGGAGGAGATGCAAAGGATGGTTGATGGCCTGGTCAGAGAGTACATAATCCAGTCATTGGTACGCCCTACAGCAGAGTATACAGACCGAGGTGCAGCTGTCTGAGGCACAGTCCCTTCAATGGCTTAGCTTTATCAAAAGGAAGTGGTGACTGAGTTATGCCACATGCTACAATCTGACTTGCCACTTCCTGGGAAGGTGAAACCTGCCCCTGCAAGGTTATTCCCAAGTTGTCACTGATTAACTTCAGTCAATCAGTTGTGTATAGATGCATCAAGCAAGTTACAGGTGTTTATTCGCTTTAGCACAGGAGCAGGTATAGGCTATTTAATACCCTGATCCTTTCACCATGTCCCAAAACACTTCACAGCCAAGTCATTCTGATATGTAGTCACCATTGTAACATAGAAAATGAAGCAGCCAATTTGAGGCCCCACAAACAGCAATGTTTGACTGGATAATCTGTTTAGCAATGTTTGTTGAGAAACAAATATTGGCCAGGACAGTAGGAAGCATTCCTTTGTTCTTCTTCAAATAGCACCATGGCATCTTTTACATCCACCTGAGAGGGCGGACGGGGCCTCGTCAACATCTCATCCAAAAGGCCACGCTTTAAAACAGTGCAGCATCGCCTTAGGACTGCACGAGGAGCGCCATCTGGATTTTGTGCCAATCTCCATCGTGGGACGTGAACCCACAACCTCGTGACTCAGAGGCAAAAGAGCTACCCAACGAGTCAGAGTTAATCGGCTACACAGCTGTGCTTTTAAAAGCAGAACCCTGTAAAGGACCCAAATCCTGGGGTAGGGAACAAGCCTTAATTGGACCACATCCCAGGTCTGTGGGCATTTCCTTCGGAAGGATATATTAGCCTTGGAGGGAATAGAGTGTAAATTTACTGGAATGATACAAGGAGAGCTTAAACAAACTATTTATTTAGAGATACAGCACTGAAACAGGCCCTTTGGCCCACTGAGTCTGTGCTGACCAACAACCACCCATTTATACTAATCCTACATTAATCCCAAATTCCCTACCACATCCCCACCTTTCCTCAAATCTCCTACCACCTACCTACACTACACTAGGAGCAATTTACAATGGCCAATTTACCTACCAACCTGCAAGTCTTTGGCTGTGGGAGGAAACCAGAGCACCCGACGGAAACCCACACGGTCACAGGGAGAACTTGCAAACTCCACACAGGCAGTACCCAGAACTGAACCTGGGTTGCTGGAGCTGTGAGACTGCGGTGCTAGCCACTGTGCCCCCCAAACTAAGGCTGTATTCTCTGGAATTTAGAAGTTTTAGGGGTGATTTGATCAAAGTTTCCAAAATATTAAGGGGACAGAGGAGAGGGGAGATAGAGAAAAACTATTTCTGCTGTTTGGGGAGTCTAGGACTAGGCGGCATATTGTAAAAATTAGAGCCAGAGCTTTCAGGAGTGAAATTAAGAAATACTTCTACACACAATGGCAATAGATGGTAGAAAAGATAATTGTTAATTTTAAAATTGAGATTGATGGGGGGATTTTTCTTAGCCAATGGTATTAAGGGCTATAGGGTAAAGGCAGGTATATGGAGTTAGGTTACAGATCAACCATTGAATGGAGGAATGGGCTCGAGGGGCTAAATGGGCTACTCCTGTTCCTATTTTCCATAGTTTTCAGCCAATGGCAACATATGGTGACCCTCCAACTAGCAGTTCTCCCCATTATGGTACACCAGCAGCTGTTTCTTTTAATTCATGATCGCTGTGTCACCCAAGGGACTCCTCTCAGTCTAATAACCCAGAATATATATCTTGGAGCTAGTAGTTTTAAGGAGTTGAGTGATCGTTGGTGTGCAGTTCTGGCCCAGCATACTGTGGAGACGGAGTGTTCCTCCTCAAACACATCTGGAGAGGAGTAACAGGAAGAGAGTTACAATGGTTTCCTGATCAGACGTCACCTGTAATTTGCAACGGAAGGAATGAAATGAGATGCCTCGCTGACAGTTATTGTGGGGCACAATTGAGCGAGGAGGAGGATCGGAAGTTCATGAACCTGCAGCTCTCACATACTTCTCCATTTCTCTCCTCTGTCTCCAAGGTTTCGAGTGCTTCTTCCTCATTATGGGTGGAAGGTCAGAGGCTTGATGGGACCACCACAACCTTTCACAGCTCTTTGTCTCTGCTTTTTAAAAGTTCTTTCATGTGATGTGGGCATCGCTGACAAGGCCAGCATTTGTTGCCCATCCCTAATTGCTCTTGAACTGAGTGGCTTGCTAGGCCATTTCAAAGGGCAGTTAAGAGTCAACCACATTGCTGTGGGTCTGGAGTCACATGTAGGCCAGACCGGGTAAGAACAGCAGATTTCCTTCCCTAAAGGACATTAGTGAACCAGGTGGGTTTTTATGACAACCAATGATAGCTTCATGGCACCATTACTGAGACTAGCTTCCAATTCCAGATTTTTATTAATTAATTGAAATTAAATTCCACCAGCTGCCGTGGTGGGATTTGAACCCATGGCGCCAGGTCTAGCCTGGGTCTCTGTATTCCTAGTTCAACAACATTACCACTATCGGCTGTCCTCTTATAGCACTGAAGGAGGCCATTCAACCCACCGTGCCTGTGCTGGCTCTTTGAAAGCGCTATCCAATTGGCCCCACTCACTTGCTCTTTCCCCAAAGCCCTGAAAATCTTTTCTTTTCAGATATTTATCCAATTCCCTTTTGAAAATTATTATTGGATCTGCTTCCAGCACCCTTTCAGGCAGTTCATTACAGCCCAATGCCTATTTGTTCTTCTGCATGTTGCCACTGGTTC
The DNA here is from genome assembly GCF_036365525.1 of Heterodontus francisci. NCBI lineage: Eukaryota > Metazoa > Chordata > Chondrichthyes > Heterodontiformes > Heterodontidae > Heterodontus > Heterodontus francisci. Next base: position 17,350,249 of record NC_090413.1, on the reverse strand, counting down.
TTTCTCCAATTACGATGAATCTGCGCCCTCTGGTTAATGACCCTGTCCTGAGTTTCTTTGTGTTATCTTAAGCAACACAATGAGGTACGTGGATGTGGATTCCAGTTCCTTGAAGATCTCTGGAAGGTTTATTAACAGCTAAACTAGTACAGACAATACAAAGCAAACTACATACAGAACCTTGATCCAGGGTGTTGCTGTGCAGAGTGACTATGGCTTCTAGTCACATGACTACATCCTGGTACTTAGCTCATTAGCATACTGAGTTCTTAAAGGGACATCACTGAAAACAGTTTCTCCTTATTTACTCTACCAAAACCCCTCATGATTTTGAGCACTCTATCAAATCTCCTTAACCTGCTCTCCTCTAAGAAGAACAACCCCAGGGGCTTCTCTAATCTCTCCACATAACTGAAGTCCCTCATCTCCTTCAACTTGAATGCAACAAGTGAAAAATAGCTTTCCTTTCCATGACATTAGTGCAAGCATGCAGCCCATAACGGAAGTGATGAAAGATGCTTGCAGGAAGAATTAATTTCATGTGATACTTTTTCGGAACAGGAATAGGTCATTTGGCCCTTCAAGCCTCTTAAGCCATTCAATTAAGTTATTGTTGATCTGTTCCTCAACTTAAGTGAATCAGCTTAGCTCCATATCCCTTGATACCCTTCCCGATCAAAAATCTATTGATTGCAACCTTGAAAGCTCCAGTTGACCCCCAGAAACCAGAGCCCTTTGGTTGAGAGAGTTCCAGATTTCCACTACCCCTTGTATGAAAAATTTCCTTCCTAAACAGCCGAGCTCAAATTTCAAGATTGTTCCCCTCGTTCTGGACTCAACTACCAGAGGAAATTGCTTCCCTACATCCAACCTACTGATCCCTTACATTATTTGAAATACTTCAGTTAGATCACTTCGCAACCCTTAAGACCAACATTCCATTAGCCTTTATTGTACTTGTGTTTCTTGACTTGTATACCTGGACCATTTATTAAAGGCTTTAAAATTTTATTTAACTGTCTTAAATATTTTCCTTTTAATTAAAAGTATTTTAAAAATTATAATATTTCTAAGGAATTATTGTGTCTTCAACTGTAAGGTTGTGGACTGGCCATGAGGAATTAGTGGGCTCTTTCTTTTGTCTCCCGTTTTCCTATTTTGAGGATCAGTGAAGGATCAGGATACCCATCGCAGTGATGGCACTGTGGGCACTCTCCAGTCCCTACCCACTGATAACAAACCTTCCTGTCTGCAGAGGCAGGTAAGCGATTTCACTGCGACCCTTGGCAATACTTTCTCGGCGAACTCCTCCAATTCCGGCTTCTCGCACATCCCAATTTCATCATTGGCAGCTGCGCCATCTGTTATTTAGGCCCTAATCTCTGGAATTCCCTCCCTAAACCTCTCTGCCTCTCTACCTCTTTCTCCTCCTATAAAATACTCCCTAAAACTTACCTCTTTGACCAAACTTCTGGTCATCTATCCTCATCTTTCCTTATGTGGCTTGGTGTCAAACTTTGTTCGATAATGCTTCTGTGAAGTGCCTTGTGATGTTCTACTAGATGGAAAGGTGCCAATGTCAGCTGTGGCTCAGTTGGTAGCAATCTTGCCTCTGAGTAAGAAGGTGATGGGTTCAAGTCCCACTCCAAGACTTGAGTACAAAAGTGAAGGCTGGCACTCCAGTGCAGTACTGAGGGACAGCTGCACTGCTGGAGGAGCCATTTTTTGGATGAGACATTAAGAGAGGCCCCATCTGCCCCTTCAGGTGGATGTAAAAGATCCCATGGCACTATTTTGAAGAAGAGCAGGGGCGTTATCTCTGGTGTCCTGACCAATATTTATCCCTCAATCAACATCATAAGAAAACAGATGATCTGGTCATTATCACATTGCTGTTTGTGGGAGTTTGCTGTGCCCACGTTTCCTGCATTACTGTAGTGACTACACTTCAAAAGTACTTCATTGGGTTTACAAAGTTATGAGCGGCATGGACAGAGTGGATAGTCAGAAGCTTTTTCCCAGGGTGGAAGAGTCAGTTACTAGGGGACATAGGTTTAAGGTGAGAGGGGCAAAGTTTAGAGGGGATGTGCGAGGCAAGTTCTTTACACAGAGGGTGGTGAGTGCCTGGAACTTGCTGCCAGGGGAGGTGGTGGAAGCAGATACGATAGCGACGTTTAAGAGACATCTTGACAAATACATGAATAGGAAGGGAATAGAGGGATATGGGCCACGGAAATGCAGAAGAATTTAGTTTAGGCAGGCATCAAGGTCGGCGCAGGCTTGGAGGGCCGAACGGCCTGTTTCTGTGCTGTACTGTTCTTTGTTCTTTGTTCTTTAAAACACCTTGAGACATCTGGTGGTCATGAAAAACGCGATATAAATACAAGTTGTTATTGTCAGAAGAGCTAAACAGGCCCATTTCCAAATAAAGTTACTAAAAAAATTTGATAAGCTGAGTGAGGAGGCATTCTCAGAATTTAATTAAGGGGAAAGGATATGGTTTCTTGCAAAAGGGCAGGGAGTGAATATCAGATCTTACAATATGTGGAAACCTGATAGTCTGGTTCTATAATCTACCACGCACGTTGAACAAACCCAGCTTGTCCACAGAAAGGTAACCACAGTCACAATAACAGAATACAAGAGCTGTGTCAATAATCAACAAAAAGAAAGGGCCAATCCCATAACTAAAACCTATATGGAAAACAGTTACCGTCAAACAGCATAAACAACAAACCCACTCACCTAATAACATGCAAATACCACATTATGTTATGAACTAGTAGTAACCGCGCTTGATCTAGATGAAACTGGCTTCAAACTTCCTGTAGTTAAAGTTTTAAAGCTTGTCATCTTTTGAGGAAGAAGCTGTCTTGTTACTAGGGTAAATGTGAATCCATTTTGAAGTGCGGGAAGTCTCTGCCTCAGCAGGGTTTGCATGGTTGATTGCTGCCCATGGTTCGTCAAAAGTGGTTTAAACATTAAGGCCTAATATCCCTCCTCCCATTAGCCAGGCGCAGGACAGGCAGAGGGTATTGGAAGTGCTATCCTGCTATCGGGGGAAGTCAAGGCTTCTTGGTCTATGCAGGGCAGCCCAGAGTTTGTCGCACCAGTGGCAAATCTGGTCACGTGGCAGCCAACTGCAGCACAGTCGTCTGCAAGAACTGCAAGAAGGAAGGCCATCAGACCAAGGACTGTAAGCAGAGTAAGTGTTGCAACCCATGCGGTGTGGCAGGCCACCTCTACAAAACCTGCCCCAAACGCTGCCTCAGTTATGCTCAGGCAGCAAGGTCCAAGGAAAGGCCGGGAGAAGGAACGGTGAATGCGTCTGGCGCTGGGAAGGAGACAAGCAACCCTGTCCACAGCAAAGAAAGTCTACATGAGAAGGAGAAGGGGAGGCAGCTACAACCAGTGACCCAACACCTACCCTGTGCCCGGAAACCCCGCCTCTACAGACAGAATCAATGGAGGAGGAGGAGCAGGTGGACAAACTGGTCAGTGGCAAGTGGTGCAAAGGAAAACCACAAAGAAAAAACCTCCTAAAAAGGAACAGATCACCACCCAAACCAGTGGCAAGAGGAGGCTACCGTCTGAGACCGACTACGGCAGCTCTTCCTCACTGGACGAGGAAGGCCCGGAACGACGGCACCTGCAAAAGAAGCGGCAGAAACCAAAGGAGCTGGAAGATAAAGCCCCCCAGCCCCCGGGCACTGGAAGCTGTGATGGGCGCAGTGCGTCCCAAACCCAAAGCGACGAACCCAGCGACATGCCCAGTGCATCCCAGCTCCGGGACACCGAGAGCAAAGAAGCGTCAGACACACTCCAGCTCCGGGAAGCCGTGAGCAGTGATGTTTTCGAGGAGGAACAGAGGGGAACAGCAGAGGACGGCCCAATCCTTGCTGCTTACAAGACCCCCCCCCCCCCCCCCCCGATGTCACCCCAGCGGAACAAACCCTGCATGAGAAACCAGGAAGGGTTTCTGAGCCCAACGAACGTGAAACAGCTTGCGTACACTTTGGGTGTGCAGGAACATCCTGAAGGACTGGGACTAGCAAGGACAAATGGTGTGGGAAGCAACACATAACTTTAAAATGGGTATAAAGATTGCTTCAATTAACGTGCGTAGCATTAAATCCACTACACGATATGTTTCCACCTTGGACTACCTCGCCAAGGTCAAAGCCAACCTACTGTTTCTGCAGGAGTGTGGAATATCACACCTCAGCACCTACAGGCAATGGTTGCGATGGTGGTCCCACGGGCCAGCGATCTGGTCAGGGGGTAATGATTGCTGTTCCTCCAGTCTGGGTATTCTGCTGAGGGGAGGCAACCTCATCATCTCTGAAGTTAAGGAGGTGGTGGGCGGTTGCCTCCTCGTAGCAGATGTAATGTACAACAATGCTCCGCTCCGGTTGATCAATGTGTACGCCCCGGTTCAATGCAGCGAGCGGCTGACCGTCTTCCAGCAGTTCCCACTGCTGCTGGCGACGTCCAGGCCGGTCATCCTAGGCGGTGACTTCAACTGCATCATCCATGCGGCTGGACGATCCGGCAGAGAAGACAGCAAACTGGACGCTACGTCTGGAATTCTAATGGAAACAGTAAAAGATGCCAAGCTGCACGATGTCATCAGCAACCCTGCAGACGGAGAGCAGCATAGATACACCTGTTCAAGACCAGACAGGTCTGCCCATTCCAGGATTGACTTCCTGTTTGTGTCCCGTGCTGTCACGGTCGGATCCACCGACGTCAAGCCGGTGTTCCTTTCTGACCATTGCCTCTTACAGGCCGACTGTCACTTACAGGACGACCAGCGGGTTGGCAGGGGGATATGGAAGCTCAATGTTACACTGCTGACCCCAGAGAACACTGAGGAACTCAAAAGGGATTACAAAGGTTGGAGAACCGTGAAACCCCTCTTTGAGTCTCCAGTTCACTGGTGGGAGGTGATCAAGGAGAACATCAAGAAGTTCTTTATCTTCAAAGGTGTTCAGAGGGCGAGAGAGAGACAGAGGGAAATGTCCCAACACCAGAAAAGAATGCAAATCTGCTCTGGCTGCAGTCAATGGAGGTTGAGGTCAAGGAGGATCCCCATGAGGTGAAGGGCCAGCAGGCCTCGTTCTTTGCCACGGAGGCCTCCAAGATCATCTTCCGGTCCGACATACTAAGGATCAGCAAATCCTTTTATGCTGGGCTGTACGACATGAAGCCCACAGACAGCAGAACCTCCCAGTCCTTCCTGTCATCTATCACAGAGGTCTTAGTTGACAGGATGAGGGAGGGACTGGACAAGCCGCTAACTCTGGACGAGCTGACAAAGGCTGTCAGGTCCTTCGAGACAAGTAAAACTCCTGGAAGTGATGGCTTACCGGTTGAGTTGTATTCGGCCCTGTGGGACTGGGTCGGCCTGGACTTGCTGGAAGTATACGAGACTATGCTCCTGGCCGGCAGCATGTCGGAATCCATGAGGAAAGGCATCATCACCCTCATCTACAAGCGGAAGGGGGAGAGGGCAGAAATCAGAAATTGGCGGCCCATCTCACTGTTTGATGTTGACTACAAGATTCTGTCCAAGGTCATAGCCAGTTGAGTCAAGTCTGCTCTGGAGTTGGTGATCCACCCTGATCAGACCTGTACTGTACCCAGCAGGAAGATCTCCGATAGTCTCGTGCTACTCAGAGATACGATCACCTATGCACAGGACAGGAGGGTGGACACCTGTATCATCAGCCTGGACCAAGAGAAGGCTTTTGACAGGATATCGCACACCGACATGATGGACGTGCTTTCCAAAATGGGGTTTGGGGAGGGTATCTGCAATTGGATCCAACTGCTCTACACAAACATCAGTAGCGCAATCTCAATCAACGAGTGGGAATCGGAAAGTTTCCCGATCCAATCTGGAGTCAGACAGGGCTGTCTTCTCTCCCCTGTCTTGTTTGTTTGCTGTATTGAACCCTTTGCTGAGTCTATTAGGAAGGATGTGGGCATAAGAGGGGTGACAATCCCAGGCAGTGGAGGCACTCAGGTTAAAACCTCCCTGTACATGAATGACGTCGCCGTCTTCTGCTCGGATCCGCTGTCTGTTTGCAGACTGATGAGCATCTGCGACCAGTTCGAACTGGCCTCGGGAGCCAAAGTTAACCACGGCAAGAGCGAGGCCATGTTCTTTGGGAACTGGGCCGACCGATCCTTTGTCTCCTTCACCGTCAGGTCAGACTACCTGAAGGTGGTGGGGATATGATATGGAAAGGCCGGGGCGTGCACCACTGTTCTCCACACCCTTACGTTCAGCCCTGCTGCCTGTGCCGGTACTCTCTCTGGTCTCCCCCAATCCTGCCACATTCTTCCTTTTCAAATATCTATCAAAGTGATTCCTGATGACGCAGCGGCCCGCTGATGTCATCAGAGTACGCCAACGTGTGCACATGCGCAGCTACATCTTGCCAGGACTAAGTGGCGCATGCACGGGATGACGTCACTGCGCAGCGCCAACCTCATCGCGTATCCGTGCCTGGTCCATCTTCGCGCATGTGCGATAAAGCGTCATCGGGTAACAGCACCCCCCCCCACTCGGCTGGAGGAAGCGGCTGAATGGGAGACTTTGAGACTGGTGCTCGATTCCTGTCACTCGCTCCCGTCCCACTGGCCGCTCTCCCCCCTCGGAGACTCGCTCCAGGCCTCAATGCTTCCTCCCCTCAGCAGCTCGCACCATACCTCGCTGCTCCTGCCAACCCCCCTCCCCCCCAACTCCCCTGGCCGATTGTTACTCACTTCGCGCCGACATGCTCTCCTGCCGCTCGCTGCCCGCTTCCCGGCACTCCCTCCAGCCGCTAGCTCTAAACCACGCCACTTCCCTCCTCTCGGCTGCTCGCTCCTACATAGCCCCGTCACCCCTTGCGGCCCGCTTTGCTTCTTCGGGCAGGGTGTGCAGACTGATCAAACATGGGAGCGATTGGCCGAGAGGAAGGAAGCAGCCAGTGGGGAGGAGAGGGAGAAAGTGAGTTGCTGAGTGGGGAGAGCAGCCAGTGGGGCGGGAGCTAGTAGCTGCGTTCGGGTGAAATCAGTCCTGGTCAGTCATATAAACAAATCACAATAACGAATTGGCAGCACATATTATACTCTGCCCGATTTTATTTTCCATCACTAGGGGTGCCAAATCATTGTCTTCCAATGGAAATTCAATCATAAAATTCCTTTTGTATTTAATAGGATTACTGGAATATTAAATGGATCTAAGGATTACAGTTAGTATCCAATAACTACATAGTAGCACATTACTGAGCTTCCATCCAACTTAATGTAAGATTAGTTTGATGGAACGATCCAGCCATAAACATTTCCTGTGATAAATTGAGCAGCGCCATCTTTAATCCTGGCGGCTGCCTGAACATCGCAGACACTGACGTTCCAGTTTAAGAGCCTGAATTTGCGCGTGTGCAAGTACTGCGCCACCTAGTGGTTGGGTTGTCAGCAAACGCAGCCGATATTTATCCCCTTCCCTTTTAAATGATGTTCTGTTCTTTGCCTTAGTAGTCACTTGTGGCAAAGCATTCATGGTTTAATAGCCCTCAACCCTCCCTTCTCTCTTGGAATTCTTCATCTCCGTTATTTTGTTTTCCACTTACCTGTCAGTGGAAATGACCCTTCACTATTAATTCACAGTAAAGTATTCAGGTTTCATTCACCTTCTCTCTCGATGCTTCTCCCATTCACCACCTTACTGCTGCTGTTTCTTTCATTTCTGCACGAAATGCGGGGTTCCACCCTCATCTCCTTCCTCAGTCTCCCTCATCCCAGTCGTCGCTCCTCAGTCTAACCCGCTGCTCAACCCCCAATCTTCCTACCTATTCCTTCTCTCTTCCGCCACCCCCCCCCAACCCCAAGCTCTCAATCATCATTTCCCAGCCTCTCTCTTTCCTGAAACCCTATCCCATCTCCCCAACTCTCATTGTCAATTCCTTCTCTCTTTCCCCTGACTGAACACCCCTCACAGTTATCTGCCATCCACTATTCCCTCCTCCTTCCGAGCCCTAATCACCATCATCCCTATGTTAGGATGCAATGGGGTTGCATCCTGTAGTTTAGCAGCCAGTATATATTCTTCTGAATCAGAAGATTGTGGGTTCAAATCCCACACCAGCAGCTTGATTGTACAATGCTAGACTCTGTATTCTAGTGCAGAGCAGAGGGAGTGCTGCACTATTGGAGGTGCTGTCTTTTAGGTGAGATGGTAAACTCATTCAGATGGATGTAAAAAAAAATCCCACATTTTGAAGAAGAGCAGTGTAGCTCTCCCAGGTGTCCTGCCCAACATTTATCTCTCAACCAACATCAATAGAAAAGCAGATCTTCTGGTCATGGCCGCATTTTTTGTGGGATCTTGCTCTGTGCTGTCATGTTGCCTACATTACAACATTGACGCCACTTCAAAATTCTTATCGTGAAAGGTTGGTCTTTCTACAAATCCTCCCATTTGCTGGGAGCAATGGGCGAGGGATGACTGCTGAGGCTACAAGTGGCCCTACTGTTAATTGGATCAAACGTGTGACCCAAGGCTGTAAGCTCATATTACTCACTGTCTTGATGTTCCAAAGCCACTGAGGTTGATGGCTGCAGAAATTCCCAGCACAGCAGCAGGTGGCACGTAACCAATCGCGTATAGATGTATATTTCTGATCGCAATTATTCGGGAACATTTCACTTTCCGGAGGTCTCTCACGATGAGGAAAAGGTGCAGTCCTTCCAAAAACATCCAGGCAAATGCCACCAGAAAGAAGTAGTGCAAAAATCCAGCTATAATCCCGCACACAATCTGAAAGAAAAGAACACGATTCCAAGTGTAAACTGATTCCTGCTGTCTTGAATGATTCCATCTCCGTAGTAATGACAGAGAATGGTCTGCAGAGCTTAAAAACTTGTTGAGGGTAATTTTAACCGTTGGCAATGGCACATATTGATTGATGCCAGAATTGAGAGGTTATACCCATCAGGAAAAAATGAATGTGCTTCTGATGTGTCTTCCTTGTTCCTCAACCGAGGATTCCCACCCACGCCCCCCCCCCCCCCCACTGTGGTTGACAGGGCCCTTAACCGCGTCTGATCTATTTCACGCATTTGTGCTCTCACCCCTTCCCCTTCCTCCCAGAACCACAATAGGGTTCCCCTTGTCCTCACCTTCCACCCCACCAGCCACTGTCATTCAACAGAGCATCCTCCACCATGTTTGCCACCTCCAGTGTGATGTCATCACCATACACACCTTTCCCTCCCCTTTCAGCATTTCAAAGGGACTGTTCCCTCCACGACACCCTGGTCCACTCCTCAGTTACCCCCAACACTCCCTCCCCTGCCCAAGGCACATTTCCATGCAAGTGCAGGAGATGCAACACCTGCCCTTTAACTTCCGCCCTTCTCACCGTCCAAGGCCCCAAACCTCTTTCAATTTAGTATACTGTACTCGCTGCTCACAATGCGGTCTCCTCTACACTGGGGAGACCAAATGCAGTGTGGGTGACCGCTTTGCGGAACACCTCCATTAAGTCCAAGAACATAAACCCGAGCTTCCAGTCACCTGTCATTTCAATTCTCCACCTTGCCCTCACTCTGACCTTGACTTGTTATAGTGTTCCAATGAAGCTCAAAGCAAACTCGAGGAACAGCACCTCATCTGTCGACTGAGCACTTTACAGCCTTCTGGACTCAACTTTGGGCTCAATGATTTTAGATTGTAACCTTTGAGCCCATCTTGTTTCCCTTTTCTTTGTTGCTTTGGTTTCTTTTCTCACTTGTTTCTCTCTTATTTGCTCTTCATTACATTCGGACGGCAGCTATTCATGATCCTGGCATTGACACCTCCGCTAGATAATCTTTTGGTTTCTTTACTTGTCCCATTACCATTCCCTTTGGCCTTGCACTATGTAACCCGTTGTAATTTAATCTCGCCTGACTTCCACCCTCTTATGGACCCTCCCTTTTGTTCTTCTTCCCGTTCTCCGCCCTCTTCATTTGCTCATAATCTAACACATTTCTAACTTTTCCCAGTTCTGATGAAAGGTCACAGACCTGAAAAGTTAATGCTCTTTCTTTCTCCACAGATGCTGCCAGACCTGCTGAGTATTTCCAGCAGTTTCTGTTCATATTTGAACAGGCAGGGGCTCTTTTCTCTAGAAAAGAGAAGGCCGAGGGGTGACCCGATAGAGGTCTTTAAGATTATGACGCAGTTCGATAGGGTAGACGTAGAGAAGATGTTTCCACTTGTGAGAGAGTCCAAAACTAGGGGCCATAAGATGGTCATTAATAAAACCAATCGAGAATTCAGGCGAAGCTTTTTTACTTAAAGAGGGGTGAGAATGTGGAACTTGCTACTAAAAGGAGTAGTTGTGGCCAATAGCATAAATTCCTTCAAAGGAAAGCTGGATAAGTACGTGACGGATAAAGGGATAGAAGGGTATGTTAATAGAGTGAGATACAGAGTGAGGGGAGGCTTGTGTGGATTGTAAACACAGCAGAGATCTGTTGGCCTGAATGGCCTGTCCCTATGCTGTAGATTTCTGTGCAATTCTATGATAGTGAACTGGCTGCCCAACATACACCATCCTCAATACCTCCAGCTATGACCTCTATGGAAAGCAAAATCGACCATTGCATATAATGGGGGAGGTGCTGGGATGGGGTGTGGGGGTGAGTTATTCAATATCATTCATTTGACACCATTACCCAGAGCTAAAATAAACCCCTGTTAGCTCTGAATTCCCTCGACGCACTATTCATTTCTCAGTCTCCAGTCCATTACACTGTCCAGTTCCTGAATGGATGGCACTGAGCAGGCCCAACCTTAGCCTGTTTATGAAGTGGGTGTGGATGTTTGTGGTCCCTGCTGCCTCATTTACCTCAGAGTGCAACAAATGGAACCTACTTCCAGAAAACTGGGCAGTGGTCCCTGATTGTGGTGGTGGAGGGGTGCGGTCTCAGAGGTCTGGTAACTTGAATACAACTCAGAGCAAGTTTTATTTGACCTCTCCAGAAATAGCAGCCAGCAGACTCCAGGCCATCAACCAAGCCCGCAGCTCGAGTCCCCTCTGAGTTCTGGAGCAAAGAAAGAATTTGCATTTATGTAGTGCCTGTCACGACCTCAGGACGTCTCAAAGCGCTTTGCAGCATGGTTGAAGCATCATCACTGTTGTAGGAAATGCAGCAGCCAACTTGCGCACAGCAAGCTCCCACACATAGCAAGACCTGGATAATTGGTTTTAGTGACATTAGTCAGGAGACCTCTCCTGCTCTTCTTTGAATTAGGACAGTGGGACATTTTGCATCCACCTGAGAGGGGAGATGGGGCCACATTTTAAAGTCCCATCCGAATGACAGCACCTCTGATAGTGCAGTACTCCCTCAGTAAGGCACTGGGTGTGTCTATCCAGGAGAGGCACAGTTCTGATGCACTCTGCCTGCTCCATGCACAGTCAAGTGGGGGTGGGACAAGAGGAATTTTAGCCCTAGATATTTAATATTTGATTAGTTTCCACTCAGCACATGCAATCAAATATATCAATATTGCCAGGCCAGAGCACAATCCGGGTACTTCCAGTAGAATAGAGTCATTGAAACTTAGAGAAGGAGGCCATTTGGACCATTGTGTCTGTGCTAGCTCTTTGCTGGAGCAATCCAGATTTAATCCCAATTCCCCTGCTTTCTTCCAGAGCCCTGTTCTTTCCTCTGCTTCATACATTGATTCAATTCTGCAACATGCATTTATATATCTCCTTTAAGGTAGTAGAACATTCTGAAGCTCTTCACAGGAGTGCTATCAAACAAAAAGACCGAGCCACATAAGGAGATATTATGACCGATGACCAAGAGCGTGGTCAAAGAGGGAGGTTTTAAGGAGTGCCTTAAAGGAAGAGAGGGAGGTAGAGAGGGAGGTAGAGAGGCAGAGAGGTTTAGGGAGGGAATTCCAGAGCTTGGGACCAAGGCAGCTGAAGGCACGGCTGCCAATGATGAGGCGTTACCTTAAAGACAAAATGATCTCCGGTTCAATCACTTGACGATGGATGGAAGGTTACACCAATTCAATTTCCTTTTCAGAAGAAAATAAACCTTTGTATAAGAACATCTGTATGAAGCCACTTTGACTTTAAAGCCTTGCAGTTATGGACAGTCCAAAACAAGGTCACTGATAGTTCAAATTGACGTGCGGGTTTTCTATCACACCTCGTTGTCAGGGGAAGTGAGATTATTATTTGCTCTGCTCAGGGCAGCTTTTTGCACTCTGGGTTCTTGTTGTGGCCCTAGTTCATGGTTTCGTTGGTTAGTGGCCACCGTGTTTGTTTCTGTTACATTCTGTTATTATCTGCTTGTGGTTTGCTTGCAGAGTTTTCTAAATAAACCGTCAGATCCTCGTGCAGTGTAGGACCTGATGTTTGCTCATTGTTACAATTTATCCTCCCGGCCATTGCTGATTTCTGGCAACTTTTTCTACGGAGCCTCAACTTTGATGTGGGAAGTGAGCATAGAGTTGTTGAGGTGACTTCCAAATTCTCACCAGCAGCTCGTCATCAATCATGTATGTGGATCAAGGTTGGCTGACAGGGACCATGGTCAGGAGAGGGTGCAAGATTCAGTTGTGGGACCCAGTGGAGCTTGGCACTAATCTGGGCCTTTTCCCTATGATGTCAGGTTTTCTTAGCAGTGGGCACCGACTTCAGGACCTCAAGGCGCAAAGTTGAAATTACATCAGGGTCTGATTGAGATCATCAGGCTCAACTTTTGAATCTCAGTGAGTTTCTTGTGTGTCGATATTTTATCCATCTCCACACCCAGTTCTCACTGGTGGTGTTGGGGGTGTGGATGAGATGTAGTGAGGGGTTTCAAATCAGAGCTTAAGCTTTTGAAGTCCTTTGGTAGCTTTATTGTTCTAACTCGCTATTCGTGCTGCCTTGAATTTCTTTGCAGTTGGATCCTTCCAAGCAGCATACGCTGACCTTTGCCACATTTGTCACTTGTAGAAAGAGGGTGAATCATTCTCTCTACAAGTGGGCCCACACTTCATTTCCTTCTCACTGGAATCAGGTAGACAAAGACTGTAAAATATCCACTTCTACCATCATGCATTGTACCCACGGGGCAGAGACCAATGCATAGAGCACTCAAAGTGTTTCATACAGAGGATAGGGTTTCTCTCAGTTAATGTGCAGCTGGTAGGCAATGCCAACCCTTCTTACTATTGCCCAATATCTAGCAAGCTGTCTTAATTTTCCCTGCCATCATACAACTCTAAAAAGTTAAGAGCGTGGGCAGAAATGAGCTCAGAACTTTATGAGCATAACAATAAGGTTGCTGGCAAATCCATTCACCTGTCAGACAAACAGACTGACAGCACAGAAGCAGTGGGGAGGTGATGGTGAGGTAGGGCTGAGTGTTGTCATCACACAAATGGAATCTGACATGCTTCCGGATGATTTAGAAACACAGAAACATAGAAAAATTTACGGCACAGAAGGAGGCCATTCAACCCATCATGTCCGTGCTGACCGAAAAAGAGCTATCCAGCTTTTCAGATCTTGGTCTGTAGCCCTGTAGGTTACAGCACCTCAAGTGCCTATCCAAATGTTTTCTAAATGTGATGAGGGTTTCTGCCTCTACCACCCTTTCAGACAGTAAGTTCCAGATCCCCACCGCCCTCTGGGTGAAAATATTAATCCTCAACGTCCCGCTAATCCTTCGACCAATCACTTTAAATCTATGCCTCCGTGTCATTGACCTCTCTGCTAAAGGAAATAGGTCTTTCCTATCCGCTCTATCTAGGCCCCTCATAATTTTCTGCACCTCAATTTAAATCTCCCTTAGCACGCTCTGTTCCAAAGAAAACAACCCCAGCCTATCCAATCTTTTCTCATAGCTAAAATTCTCCAATCCTGGAAACATCCTTGTAAATCACTTCTTTACTCTCTTGAGTGTGATTAGTTCCTTCCTGTAATGTGGTGACTAGAACTGTGCGCAGTACTATAGCTGCGGTGTAACTAGTGTTTTATACAGTTCTAGCATAACCTCCCTGCTCTTATAATCTAGGCCTTGGCCAAAGAAGGAAAGTATCCGATATGTCTTCTTGACCACCTTATCTACCTGTCCTGCTGCCTTCAGGGATCTTTAGACATATGCACCAAGGTTCCTCAGTTCCTCTACACTTTTCAAAATCCTACAATTTATTGCATATTCCCTTGTCTTGTTTGTCCTCCCCAAACGCATTACATCACACGTCTCTGGATTGAATTCCATTTGTCACTTTTCTGTCCACCTGACCAGTCCATTGATACCTTCCTGCAGTCTACAGCTTTCTTCCTCACTATCAACCACACAGCCAATTTTCATATCATCTGCAAACTTTTAAATTATGCCCCCACATTTAAGTCTAAATCATTGATATATACCGCGAACAGCAAGGGACCCTGTGCTGAGCCCTGTGGAATCTGACTGGAAACGGCCTTCCAGTCACAAAAACATCCATCAACCATTACCCTTTGCTTCCTGCCACTGAGCCAATCTTGGATCCAACTTGCCACTTTCCCTTGGATCCCATAGGCTTTTAATTTCACATCGCTTTACTGGTCTCTGTGTAGCATCCAGCAAAATTATCGAGAGCTGATCTGCCATTAATAATGGTTAATGGATGGTTGAAAAGTGGAATTCCTCACCTTGTTACCTGTCCTGGAAATGCCTGTAATGAACAGGAACTGTGCCAGGAAGAGGCTCAGAGACAGGTTCATGTGAATGGTCCGAGTCTCACTCTGGATCGAACGGCAGAAAGCGAACGTGATGGTGGAGATTCCGAGGCAGATGAGCGATAAACTAGCTCCGATGAGAGTGATTATGTGAAGGGCAAATTCATCCTGCAACAAACAGCAACAGCAGTACTGACATTGCACCAGCGGAGTATTCAACGAGAAATTCCACACCATTTATGGTGCAGATTTAACAATGTAGGAAGAGGGAGGAATTTGGGAAAGGACCCATCTCGGAGACCTTCTGGCATGTGTCAGCCATGGCTCACCTCTGAAGGTCGTGGGTTTGTAGTCCCACACCAGAGACTGAAGCACATTATCTAGAGCGACATTCTCAGCGCAGTACTGAGGGAGTGCTGCAATGTTGACAGCGCTGTTTATCAAGTGAGGCATTGGAGTAGGCTCCATCTGCCCTCTCATGTTAAAGATCCCATTTCACTACTTCAAGTGGTGGAGTTCTCCCAGTGTTCTGGTCAATACTGATCCCTCAACCGACATCAGTAAAATTCCTGTGATTAACACACGGTTGTTTTTGAGACCTTGCTGCATGCAAATTGGCTGCTACACTTCCTACATTACAACATTGTAAAACACTCAAAAGTACTATATTGGTTGTTTTATATATATATATATAAAAAGAATTATATTTTAATTATATTAATGGAAGTCTTTATCAGAAATTCTGACAGGACGGAGGAGAGAGGGGCGAGCACTTCATCTATCCTCCCCACCAGTTTGATTCCACTTTTGGAGATGGGACAAGCATGAGGCTGAATTCCCAAGGAATCTCAACAGTTCCACTGATCATGCAGGAGGTAAACCAGTATATGGGCCTTACAATGTTGTATGCATTTAGAAAGCAAATCTAAGAAACATCAAATTGCCATCGGAATATTGGAAAAACACCAAGAGGGCGGTGATCAATTGAACGTCTGGTGATCACATTTGCCAGTCTGGCCTGCAGGTCCCCGAGAATTCAGGTAGCTACACGGGCAGGAGCCCCATTAGCACCATAAGGAGGGGAGGGTCGGTCATCCCGTTGTCGAAACTACCCCAATCCTCGGCTTTGGGACATTATCAGGGCAATCACACAGCTGGAAACATGGATACTCAACAACAAGAAAAGATTGCATTTATATAGCACCTTTAACATAGTAAAAGGCCAAAAGGCGTTCACAGGAGCATGATGACACTGATCCACAAAAGGATATATTGGAAGAGGTGATGAATAACTTAGTTAAAAAGGTAGGTTTTAAGGGGGAGAGACAGATTTAGGGTTGGAATTCCAGAGCTGAGGGCCTAAACGGTTGAACGTATGGCTGCCATTGGTGGGGGATACACAGGAGGCCAGAATTGGAGGAACGCAGAGATCTTGGAGTGTTGTAGGGCTGAAAGAGGTCACAGAGATAGGGAGGGGCGAGGCCTATGAAGGGATGGTGATAGTATGAACTATCTGGACTTTGACAGTGATATTTCTTATCCAGTCTGTGTAGGGACGTATGTTACCTCCATTTCAAAAGGGGCCATTAGAATTGCGAAGTTAGCCAGGCGCAAGCATCCACATGTTGTGTGGTCTCCAGTGAAGGTGATAATCTTGCAGCCACTGGGAGACCAGAAGCTTCTTTCCTTAGCATTTTCCCAATAGACACAAACTGGAATTTTGTTGGAATTTATTTCCTGTGTCAAACAAACAAACAGATGTTATCTTGCTTGTTCTATTAGTTGCCATTATAATCTGTCACATTTAGAAAATGGTGCTTTAAGCTATTGCACATCCAATACAACCACTTAGAAAAATAATTTAAAAACAGATTCATATTTACAAGAATATAATACTTTTTGAAATTTGAAAGATGTGTTCATTTATTTAAAAAGCACTGGAGTTCGGATTTTGTCCCCAGCTTTCCATCATCCTCAGAACAAGAGTTTGACTCAGTTCTAAGGGCTTTCGTTCCCTCCTAGAAGTGACTACTTTTCACAGGTGACCTAGGCAATGAGTGGTAGCCTGCCTATTCGACCTTGGATGCCATCACAGCTGAACCTGACCTTAGCTGCTGTCCACACACACAATAAGAATGGTGGTCAGAGCTGCATCCAAGTCCAGGGGCACTGAGGCAAATTATACAAACTCTTCAGCCGAGATCGGCTAATGGTAAGGGGGTTACTGAATGGGGGGGGGGGGGGGTTCTCACTCTAGTTTAGAAGTAGCCCAAGGTAATTAGGATCAAAGACATTTATTGGTTGTCATAGGGATTAAGCATACATTGATAACCATTATCAATAATAATTGGACATATACTTAAGGGAACACTTCCGATAATAGGAGTTACGGGAGAATTCTCATGTTAGTTCAAGGAGAATGGCTGATCAAATTGTGAAGTCTCTATTCTAGTTATCCAGCTTTCCTTCACTTTGCCGACCTGAGAACCGGCCGTTTTCCACACCACTTCATTCGACTAGTTTCCATAACTCCAGTTTTAACAGAAATCACTCCCTACACTTTGTCAGGGCTTCGCCTTGACTGAGCTGTCACTCAATATCGTTCGACTGGAGGCAGTTACGGATGGCCACTACTTTAGTTCCCACTTGACCATAATCCTCAACAATGTTCTGGGAAGGGTTGTCCACCCTGGCTGGACTTCTGGAATTGCTGACACCATCAGCAATGTAGTCTATCTTCTCACAGCTACAAGACCTATGGGGATCAATGCAACCATCTAACAAAGGTATTCAGCAGAGGTATAAATAATCTAATAGCTTTGTGGCTTTGCAGCGAGGGTATGAAAGTAGCCAAGTGACAGAAAGCAGAGAGTAGTGGTGAATACCTGTTTTTCAGATGGGAGGGAGGTATACAGTGATGTTCCTTCGCAGCTAGTATTAAGACCCATGCTCCTTTTGATAGATATTAATGACCTGAATATGGGTGTACAAGGCATAATTTCATAGTTTGCAGATCACGCAATTTAAGAGTTTTTAAGTATGAAGTGATACATTTTGGTCAGAAGAATGAAGAGAGGCAATTTAAACTAAATGGTTCAATTTTAAAGTGGGTGCTCGAACAGTGAGACCTGGAGGTGTACATACACAGAGAATCCTGAGGGTGTATATACATGAATCTTTGAAGGTGAAAATGGTGTTAAAAAATTATATGGGACCTTTGACCTCATTAATCGAAGCATAGAATACAAAAACAAGGAAGTTACGTTATACCTTTCTAAAACACTGGTAGTTGAAGTATTGTGTTCAGTTCGGGGTATCACTCTTTGGAAAGGGTGTTCAGGCCTTAGAGAGGGTGCAGAGTAGATTGACTAGAATGGCTGGAGGATGGAAGGACTTCAGTTATGTGGAGATTTGATAGAGGTGTTCAAAATCATGAAGGGTTTTAATAGAGTAAATAAGGAACAACTGTTTCCCTTGGCAGAAGGATCAGTAACCAGAGGAGACAGATTTAAGGCAAAAGAACCGATGGTGACATGAGGAAAAACTTTCTTACGCAGCGAGTGGTTAGGATCTGGAATGCGCTGCCTGAGAGTGTGGTGGAGGCAGATTCAATTGGGATTTTCGGAAGAGAATTGGATAAGCACCTGAAGAGAAATAATTTGCGGGAAATTGGGACTAGCTGAGTTGCTCTTGCAGAGAACCGGCACGGAAAGGATGGGCTGAATGGCCTCCTTCTGTTGTGTAACCATTCCATAATTCTATTTAAGGCGATTGGCAAATGAACCAGAGGTGAGATGAGGAATCTTGTTTTTGTTAAATTGTTGTGATCTGGAACGTGCTGCCTGAAAGGGCGGTGGAAACAGATTCAATAGCAACTTTCAAAAGAGAATTGGATAATTACTTGAAAGGGGAAAAATAAAATCAGGGCTAAGGGGAATGAGAAGGGGAGTGAGGCTATCTGGATTGCTGTTTCAAAGAGCTGGCACAGGCACAATGGGCCGAATGGCCTCCTTCTGTGCTGTAACATTCGATTCTGTGTCCATATCTTTGGTTTTCATTTGACTGGAAATGAAACTGAAACTGACAGTTGCAGCCTCCTAACAGAAACTTAACAGATAAAAACGAATAGCTACTATAAAGAATGAACCTCTTTGTGCTTCAAGGTGAAGTTGATGGGTTCATGCAACTCGGTGCTGTGCCCAGTTCCCATCGTGACCGTCACCACATCGGAGTTCAGCTGATAACCTTCACCCATCTTCTTCCGTTTCCCATTTCCCTCATCAACAAAATCCCCGTCCAAAATGGAGTCCATGTTACTGTAGGCAATAAAACCAATAGCAGCAACACCTGGTTGGAAGAAAAGGTAATACGTATCAGAACTATGCTGAACACCTGATCCAACATGTTGACAAGAGCAAAAATAGGGCAGATGCTAGAAGTCTCAGCAGGTCGGGCAGCATCTGTGGAGAGAGAAACAGAGTTAACACACCCAATATTTACAGCAGGGTGCAGGGGAGAGCAATTCTGCATGGGAAATCTGGAAGTATGGGCTTCCCCAGAAATTAACTGCAGGACATCTTTTACATTTTTTCACCACGTTTCCTGCCCATCCAGTGGAAAGTCCTGCGGACAAGGCCACAGATAGGGATCAAAGAGCGGGGAAGGAGGGAGAGGCAGGCCATGTTGGCGGGAGGGGTTGGGAAGAGATCTCAGGGAGGGGAGAGCATGGAGATGGGGTTTGATTGGGAAGTCAGTGATTGCTGGCGGTGGGCGGGCACAGAGTTAAGTTTATTGGGCCTGGAGAAAAGGCTCATACTCCTCCTGGCCCACAAGCAGTGCTGTAAAGGCACTTGCCTGATGGATCCAGCACTTTGTGCTCCATTTACCTGCCTGGTTTCCCGAGGCACAGGGAACAAGGCTGAAATGGGTAAAAAAAACCCCTGTTCAAGTGGAGGCTCACAGCTCCTTAAAATCTTTCACTGATGATGCCCCCCTGATAAAACTAGAAGTGGGTGGTTTGGGGTCAGGTTCTAAATTTTTCAATGTTTAACTTCTCTGCTAACCCAAACCTACTCATTGTTGGGGAAATAAAATTACCTCAAAATTAAGGTTGATGACCTTTCACCAGAACTGGAAGTTTGATATTTAATAGTTTTTAATTAAGTACAGAGTCAGGGACGAAGGATGGGGAGGGGTAGAACAATAGGGTAGAGGAGAGTTTAAATGATAGATGATGGTGCAAGACAAAAGGGGATGGTGATGGGACAAATAAAGAAACAAAGAATGTGTCCAGAGGAGCTGAAAATGGTTACAGATTATCCAAGAGAAATTGGGAATGGTGGTTAAGATCTAAACTTGTTAAACTCAATGTTAAGACCAGAAGACTGTGAATTGCCTAATAGAAAGATGAGGAGCTGTAGATAGCTCTTGGTACATGTGATCTCCTGGATTCGTTTTGATAGCCTGAGAGGGCCTGAGAGGAATTTTCCAGACTATATTTTCATGATTGACCCTGGCATTTGCCTCTCCCAGGAGATTACGTGTCTGCTGGGGAGAAGGAAGGATGTTGCTCCAGCCATCATGAGTGTCGGGCAAGCTTGATGGACCAGTAGGTCTATTCCTGTCCATCGTGTTCTGATACAAAAACAAGAAATGCTGGAATCACTCAGCAGGTCCGGCAGCGTCTGTGGAAAGAGAAGCAGAGTTAACGTTTCGGGTCAGTGACCCTTCTTCGGAACTGACAAATATTAGAAAAGTCACAGATTATAAACAAGTGAGGTGGGGGTGGGGCAAGAGATAACAAAGGAGAAGGTGCAGATTGGACCAGGCCACATAGCTGACCAAAAGGTCACGGAGCAAAGGCAAACAATATGTTAATGGTGTGTTGAAAGACAAAGCATTAGTACAGAATAGGTGTGAATACACTGAATATTGAACAGCAGCAAGTGCAAACCTGAAGAAAAACAACCTGAAAAAAACAGTGGGTAAGCAAACTGAACAAACTAAGATGAAATGAAATAAATGCAAAAAAAGATTGTAAAAAATGTAAAAAGAAATGTAAAAAAAAGGAAGAAAAAATAACTAAAAATGAAAGTAAAATGAGGGGCTGTCATGCTCTGAAATTATTGAACTCAATGTTCAGTCCGGCAGGCTGTAGTGTGCCTAATCGGTAGATGAGATGCTGTTCCTCGAGCTTGCGTTGATGTTCACTGGAACACTGCAGCAATCCCAGGACAGAGATGTGAGCATGAGAGCAGGGGGGAGTGTTGAAATGGCAAGCAACCGGAAGCTCAGGGTCCTGCTTGCGGACTGAGCGGAGATGTTCCGCAAAGCGGTCACCCAGTCTGCGCTTGGTCTCCCCAATATAGAGGAGACCACACTGTGAGCAGCGAATACAGTTCTTTCTTTTCTTTCTTTTGGGCCTCCTTATCTCGAGAGACAATGGATACGCGCCTGGAGGTGATCAGTGGTTTGTGAAGCAGCGCCTGGAGTGGCTATAAAGGCCAATTCTGGAGTGACAGACTCTTCCACAGGTGCTGCAGAGAAATTTGTTTGTCGGGGCTGTTACACAGTTGGCTCTCCCCTTGCGCCTCTGTCTTTTTTCCTGCCAACTACTAAGTCTCTTCGACTCGCCACAATTTAGCCCTGTCTTTATGGCTGCCTGCCAGCTCTGGCGAATGCTGGCAACTGACTCCCACGACTTGTGATCAATGTCACACGATTTCATGTCACGCTTGCAGACGTCTTTATAGCGGAGACATGGACGGCCGGTGGGTCTGATACCAGTGGCGAGCTCGCTGTACAATGTGTCTTTGGGGATCCTGCCATCTTCCATGCGGCTCACATGGCCAAGCCATCTCAAGCGCCGCTGACTCAGTAGTGTGTATAAGCTGGGGGTGTTGGCCGCTTCAAGGACTTCTGTGTTGGAGATATAGTCCTGCCACCTGATGCCAAGTATTCTCCGAAGGCAGCGAAGATGGAATGAATTGAGACGTCGCTCTTGGCTGGCATACGTTGTCCAGGCCTCGCTGCCGCAGAGCAAGGTACTGAGGACACAGGCCTGATACACTCGGACTTTTGTGTTCCGTGTCAGTGCGCCGTTTTCCCACACTCTCTTGGCCAGTCTGGACATAGCAGTGGAAGCCTTACCCATGCGCTTGTTGATTTCTGCATCTAGAGACAGGTTACTGGTGATAGTTGAGCCTAGGTAGGTGAACTCTTGAACCACTTCCAGAGCGTGGTCGCCAATATTGATGGATGGAGCATTTCTGACGTCCTGCCCCATGATGTTCGTTTTCTTGAGGCTGATGGCTAGGCCAAATTCATTGCAGGCAGCCGCAAACCTGTCGATGAGACTCTGCAGGCACTCTTCAGTGTGAGATGTTAAAGCAGCATCGTCAGCAAAGAGGAGTTCTCTGATGAGGACTTTCCGTACTTTGGACTTCGCTCTTAGACGGGCAAGGTTGAACAACCTGCCCCCTGATCTTGTGTGGAGGAAAATTCCTTCTTCAGAGGATTTGAACGCATGTGAAAGCAGCAGGGAGAAGAAAATCCCAAAAAGTGTGGGTGCGAGAACACAGCCCTGTTTCACACCACTCAGGATAGGAAAGGGCTCTGATGAGGAGCCACCATGTTGAATTGTGCCTTTCATATTGTCATGGAATGAGGTGATGATACTTAGTAGCTTTGGTGGACATCTGATCTTTTCTAGTAGTCTGAAGAGACCACGTCTGCTGACGAGGTCAAAGGCTTTGGTGAGATCAATGAAAGCAATGTAGAGGGCCATCTGTTGTTCACGGCATTTCTCCTGTATCTGACGAAGGGAGAACAGCATGTCGATGGTCGATCTCTCTGCACGAAAGCCACACTGTGCCTCATGGTAGACGCGCTCGGCCAGCTTCTGGAGCCTGTTCAGAGCGACTCGAGCAAAGACTTTCCCCATTATGCTGAGCAGGGAGATTCCACGGTAGTTGTTGCAGTCACCCCGGTCACCTTTGTTTTTATAGAGGGTGATGATGTTGGCATCGCGCATGTCCTGGGGTACTGCTCCCTCGTCCCAGCACAGGCATAGCAGTTCATGTAGTGCTGAGAGTATAGCAGGCTTGGCACTCTTGATTATTTCAGGGGTAATGCCGTCCTTCCCAGGGGCTTTTCCGCTGGCTAGAGAATCAATGGCATCACTGAGTTCCGATTTGGTTGGCTGTATGTCCAGCTCATCCATGACTGGTAGAGGCTGGGCTGCATTGAGGGCAGTCTCAGTGACAGCATTCTCCCTGGAGTACAGTTCTAGGTAGTGCTCAACCCAGCGGTCCATCTGTTTGCGTTGGTCAGTGATTATGTCCCCCGATTTAGATTTGAGGGGGGCGATCTTCTTGATGGTTGGCCCAAGAGCTCTCTTCATGCCATCATACATTCCTCTGATGTTTCCGGTGTCTGAGGCCAGCTGAATATGACTGCATAGGTGTTGCCAGTAGTCGTTTGCGCAACGCCTAGCTGTTCTTTGTGCAGTACTTCTGGCTGCTTTAAGTGCTGCGGATGTTAAATCGCTGGGGGCTTTCTTGTAGTTCAACAGTGCAATGCGCTTAGCGGCTATGACAGGTTCCAGCTCTTCATTATGAGATTGAAACCAGTCTGCATTTCTCTTCGCACTTTTGCCGTAGGTGGTCAAAGCTGACTCATAGATGGCGTCTCTGATGTGGGCCCACTTGGTCTCAGCATCCCCTGTGGGAGTGTTTTGAAGGGCTGTTACAAGTGAATTTAGAAATTTTTGTAACAGCTGTGGGTGAGAAATTCTGCTCGTGTTGATGCGCGGGTGGCCCTTCTGCTTGGAATGATGCAACTTCTTTGGTTTGAGTCTAACCTTGCTGCACACCAGGGAGTGATCGGTGTCGCAGTCCGCACTGTGGAAGCTGCGTGTGATTTGAACACTGTTTAAGGCGTCTCGCCTTGTGACAATGAGGTCTAGCTGGTGCCAACGACGCGATCTTGGGTGCCTCCATGAAACCTGGTGACAGGGTTTAGTGTGAAAGAACGAGTTGGTGATGCAGAGGTTATGATAGGTACACAACTCAAGCAGTCTCTGCCTGTTCTCATTCATCCTTCCAACGCCATAGCGCCCAAGGCAGGAGGGCCATGAGTCATGGTCGGCCCCAACCCTGGCATTAAAGTCCCCCAGCAGGAATAGGTGTTCGGTGTTGGGGATGCTACTAATGATGTTATGGAGTTGTTCATATGTGAGGGGGTGAGCTGAGAGGGTGGAGCAGGGAAGGGGACGGTGGGGGGTGGAAGGGGGGTAAAGGGGGGGGGGAGGGGGGGGGGGGGAAGCTGGTGCAGGTAATAAGCCATTTCCTCAGTGCCCACCATCGACGTCCGGAAAGCTCATCCACGTCATTCGGGAGGTGAAGCATCATTTGGCAGACTTAGAGGTGATTACAGTTGCTAAGGGTTTTTTTTTTTGCAGCGGTTTAAATAAAGGCATGCAGCATTGCCGACAGTGCGCTGCAGAATACAGTATACTACATTGAAAGAAGTACAAGTAAATCGCTGCTTCACCTGAAAGGAGTGTTTGGGGCCTGGGATAGTGAGGAGAGAGGAGGTAAATGGGCAGGTATTACACCTCCTGCGATTGCAGGGGAAGGTGCCCTGGGACAGGGACGAGGTGGTGGGGAGACCAAGCGCAGACTGGGTGACCGCTTTGCGGAACATCTCCGCTCAGTCCGCAAGCAGGACCCTGAGCTTCCGGTTGCGTGCCATTTCAACACTCCCCCCTGCTCTCATGCTCACATCTCTGTCCTGGGATTGCTGCAGTGTTCCAGTGAACATCAACGCAAGCTCGAGAAACAGCGTCTCATCTACCGATTAGGCACACTACAGCCTGCCGGACTGAACATTGAGTTCAATAATTTCAGAGCATGATAGCCCCTCATTTTACTTTCATTTTTAGTTATTTTTTCTTCCTTTTTTTTTACATTTCTTTTTACATTTTTTACAATCTTTTTTTGCATTTATTTCATTTCATCTTAGTTTGTTCAGTTTGCTTACCCACTGTTTTTTTCAGGTTGTTTTTCTTCAGGTTTGCACTTGCTGCTGTTCAATATTCAGTGTATTCACACCTAATCTGTACTAATGCTTTGTCTTTCAACACACCATTAACATATTGTTTGCCTTTGCTCCGTGACCTTTTGGTCAGCTATGTGGCCTGGTCCAATCTGCACCTTCTCCTTTGTTATCTCTTGCCCCACCCCCACCTCACTTGTTTATAATCTGTGACTTTTCTAATATTTGTCAGTTCCGAAGAAGGGTCACTGACCTGAAACGTTAACTCTGCTTCTCTTTCCACAGACGCTGCCAGACCTGCTGAGTGATTCCAGCATTTCTTGTTTTTGTTTCAGATTTCCAGCATCCGCAGTATTTTGCTTTTATCATCGTGTTCTGATGTAGGATCTAAATCGGAACACCCAAATCTGTTAGTATCTGCATAATAAGTGAACATTGCTTTAAATTGTGTCTGTGACCCTTGAGGCTCAAGGTGCAAACTCGAGAGACCCTTGTAGAGAAACGTCTTAGACACTCTTGTGCCAACGTATTTTAATCATGGATCATGCAGACATAGTACAATGGGAAAAAAAAGTCATTATTAGAATGAACTACAGACAGCAACTCAATTGGCTACATCTGCAACAAGGAAGTAGAATGGATATTGCTGAAAACAGAGACATTTTGTCAAAGCTTTTCATCTTGCACCCATCAGGACAATACCAATGAAAGGGAAAGCAACAAATTGATAACAACTTCATACTGTATGAGAAGGCATCGCCTCTACCAGAGTCCACTTGCCAACCAATCAGTACTCTCTTCTCCTACAGTATAAATTTGTTGCTTTCCCTTACATTGGCTATTCTTGCGAATTGTCCTGATGAGTGCAAGATGAAAAGCTTCGACAAAATGTCTCTATTTTCAGCAATACTCAAGTTCTGTACTACCAAATGGCGAGAAGTAGAATGGACTAAACTCTGACAAATACACCTGGCAGAGGGGAATACCATTTCTTAGTCTAAATTCTTCCACCCTTTTACAATTGCTCACTTAACAGCTCTGCTTCCTAAGCAGCCACAAAGGAAGAGAAGGAGAGGGAGAGAAAAGAGAAAGAAGAAAGAGAATAGGGAGAGAAATAGAAAGACATATCCTCTATGACCAACCCTTTGTTCACCCGACTTCATATCTCCTTCTGTGGCTGGGCCGCAATTTTTTTTATGCCCCTGTGAAGCACCTTCATTAAAAAGGGCCGACATAAATGCAAGTTGTTGTTGTAACAATAGCTGGTGTTACCTGAATGGTTTCCTCCAGTGGCTGTTCTCCAGTAAAGCTCCATTTTATTGCCCCTCACGTTTAATGTTAGTCTTTCATTCTCTGAAATGTTTCCCCGATGAACCCGTACTTCAACATCTGAAAACGTGAAAAGAAATAGGAATTGTCTGTTAAAGGCGATCTTGGATTTAATTGTACGTCTATACTTATCAAGGGGAAATAGTTTTAAGGTGTATGAAATCTAACTTCATGTACAGCACAGCTCAGTAAGCACAAAAGCACAAAACATTCATGAGGATACAAGGAATCGGCTGGTTGAGCCTACTCCGCCATTCGACACAATCATGGCACATGTTCTTGCCTCAGTGTCACACGCTGCTCAGTGTCAGGGGGCTGGTTTTTAAAAGATCTGCAGGGTTGGAAACTGGTGCGGACGCAATTCGGAACTCGCAGTCCCGGAGGTCGTGTCGGGAACCTGAATCCTCCAGGACACTCCACAATCTTCACTGTGAGGGTGGGGAAGGAGGGAACGGGAAAGCCACATGCCTCCAATTTACAGCCCATTGAGCTCATTGAGGAGCTCATCAAGGGGGCTGGGGAGGTGAGGGCTGCACGGCAATTTTCAATGAGGATTCTGACGAGCCCCCACGATGGCGCACAGTTGTCGGACTTGCAGTGGGCAGACGGCAAAGATTTTTTGGCGGGAGATTAAATGCTTTGGGCCCATGGGAATTTTGCGCTGGGCCCAGCGCAGGACATTTTCTTTATTTTGGAAGCACTGCCTCCACTTTTTATTCCGCAAGCCCTCCATTGAGCTCCCCGCTCTCATCAAGGTAGCGGCAGGCCCCCGTCATGGCTGCCGCTTGCCTTTGCCATTCGCGCTCTGCAAGGCAGATCCCGCCTGCTGCAGACTCTCGGTGCCACTAATTGGGCGCCGAGCTCACCTTCTGCCCAATTAGGGCATTACCATTTGAAGAACGGAGGTGGGGGTGGTTGTGCAGTCAAGGGAGAGGGGGCTTCCTGCGGGGGGGTGGGTAAAGTTGTTCCCAGTGGGGGTCCTCCATGGGCCACAAATTGCCCATGAAGGAGGGACCCCCCTCCCCCCCCCACCACCCTGCCAAGCCCACAGACAGCACGCCTCGTTTTACAAGGTGTCCTACCTGCACGGCAGAAGGACCACACCCCCCCCTCCCCCGCACTCCGCTGCTGGTAAGATCCCAGTGGCGGTGGGAGGAGGCCCTTAATTGGCCATTAATAGGCCACTTAAGGGTCTCAATGGGCTTCTGGACGGATAGGCCATCCTCGGCCCATTCCACCCCGGGAAGATCGCTGGGCGACAGGGAGGCGACAGACCCTCTGCCCCACCACCACTCGTCGCGATACTCCATGCTCCCCTGCCTCTGACCCCACCTCAGGGTGCCACACAAAATCCCAGTCAGCAAGTTCCCACAAACAGCAATGAGATTGGAGTGCTTTGTGCTTTATAGTCAATTCACACCCTCTCTGCACTAACGCTTTTTCTTTCACCACACCATTAATATACCATTTTCCTTTGTTCCATGACCTTCTGGTCAGTTATTCTCTGTGACCTTGTCCTATCAACACCTTCTCTTTTGTTACCTCTTTCCCTACCCCCGCTTTACTTGCTTAAAACCTTTTACAGTTCTAATATCTGCCAGTTCTGAAGAAGGGTCACTGACCTGAAACGTTAACTCTGCTTCTCTCTCCACAGATGCTGCCAGACCCGCTGAGTATTTCCAGCATTTCTTGTTTTTATTTCAGATTTCCAGCATCTGCAGTACTTTGCTTTTATTATTGGTGAGGACTTGCCTGCTCTTAAACATAGTGCCATTTGGGATCTTTTACTTGAGAGGGCAGACAGAACCTCAGGTTAATCTCTAGTCTGAAAGACAGCACCTCCAACAGTGCAGCACTCTCTCAGTACTGCAGTTGGATAATCAGCTCAGATTTTGTGCTCAAGTCTCAGGAGTGGGACTATGAACCCATGAGCTTCTGACTCTGAGGGCAACGGCTACCCACTGAGACATGGCTGACATCTAAGAAAGCATGAATAAAGTCAAGCTTACCAGGGTACTGAAAATCCTGGTATTATTTTATTCCATAACTAAATTAGCAAAGAATGGGAAATACTTGCATTTAATTATATCAATTCACTGGTCTGAGTGGAGAACTGCACTTGACGTCAGGGAATTGGTGAAAACAATGCTTTAGCCCACTCCTCAGCTTTTGCTCCAGTTGAGTATGACACTCCATTGGAAGAGTATAAGAGTAATGAATTCATCACATTGTTAAAAATCTCAAAGACTCAATTACTTTTTGATGAGCACGGACTGTTGTTTTCTCCAGAAAAGAGAAGACTGACAGGATGTTCTTGCTATGGAGGGAGTGCAGCGAAAGTTCACCAGACTGATTCCTGGGATGGCAGGATTGACATATGAAGAGAGATTGGGTCGATTAGGCTTGTATTTGCTAGAGTTTAGAAGAATAAGAGGGGATCTCATAGAAACCTACAAAATTCTAATAGGACTGGACCGACTCGATGCAGGAAGGATGTTCCCGATGGTGGGGGAGTCCAGGACCAGGGGTCACAGTCTAAGGATAAGGGATAAGCCATTTCGGACTGAGATGAGGAGAAATTTCTTCACCCAGAGAGTGGTGAACCTGTGGAATTCTCTACCACAGAAAGCAGTTGAGGCCAAATCATTGAATATATTCAAGAAAGAGTTAGATATAGTTCTTAAGGCTAATGGAATCGAGGGATACGGGGAGAAAGTGGGAACAGGTTACTGAGTTTGGATGATCAGCCATGATCGTATTGAATGACGGAGCAGGCACGAAGGGCTGAATGGCCTACTCCTGCTCCTATTTTTCTATTTTTCAATGTTTCTATGTGACCTGAAAGGTCTTTAAGATGGTGAAAGAGTTCAATAGGATAGACTGGTGGAGGAGACCAAAATTGTTGGTCAGAAATATAGGGTAGTCATCAATAAACATCTTTACGCAGAGAGCGGACTCACTACCACAAGGAATAGTCAAGGTGAATAGTATAGATGCATTTAAGGGGAAGCTAAATAAACACATGAGGGAGAGAGGAATGGAAGGATATGTTGATAACATGAGATGAACTAGGGTGAGTGGTGGCTCATGTGGAGAATAAACTCTGGCACAGACCGGTTGGGCCAAATGGCCTGTTTTCTTGCAGTAAATTCTGTTGTAACAAGGAAACTATCCTGCACCAACAATACATCCCAAACAACAATGATATTAAGGACAATTTAATCTGGTTGCGGGTGCTGTTGGTTAAGGGACAAATATGGGCCAGGACACAACAAGAGAGTTGCCTGCTCTTTGAAGAAAAGAATCATGGCATCACTTGCACTGACCAGAACAGACAGCCAGTTGGGGGACAGGGAGTGGGGGGGGGTGGGGGAGGGGCCGGGGGAGGGGTGAGGTTGAGGGGCGTGGGGTTGGTTTTGGGTTTAGCGTCTCAGCTGAAGGACAAAGAAAAGCTAGCATAGCATCAGGTGGCAAACACCTCCCGAATGGTTGGTATAACCATCTGGTGTTTCTTCACGCAAAGGGTAGTAGAAGTGTGGAACTCTCTCCCACAAAAAGTAGCAGATGCTAACTTGATTAATAATTCTAAATTATACATCGATGAGAGATGTAAGGTTACGGAGCCAAGGCACGTGGGTGGATTTTTATACAGATTAGCTATGATCTCATTGAATGGTGGAACAGGCTCGAGGGGCTGAATGGCCTCCTTTCACAGATAACCGACAGAGT
Organism: Heterodontus francisci; assembly: GCF_036365525.1. Classification (NCBI taxonomy): domain Eukaryota; kingdom Metazoa; phylum Chordata; class Chondrichthyes; order Heterodontiformes; family Heterodontidae; genus Heterodontus; species Heterodontus francisci. The sequence continues at coordinate 17,320,415 of NC_090413.1, read as the reverse complement.
GCAGCATGTTGCCAACTGACCAATCGATTAAAGTTCAATTGACATTTACCCAGAGATTCTGATGATGCTGTCAACGTTCCGTCAGGTGCCTTTAAAGCAGTCGCTATCAATGAACTGGACACTGTCTGCAGCAGCTTAGAGGCTACATTGTGCTTGGTGTGAGGCTCCAAACTCTCCCACTCCGTGTTGCCGACTATACTCTCTGTGAGATTAACAATTCCCTGTGGATGAGAACACATTTATTATCTTGAGCACCAAAAGTCCATTAATTAGAGGAAAATATTGCCAGTTGGAGCATCTTTCCCTCTGCCTGGTAATGCTGTGTTTGTGAACAACGCCTAGACACAAACGGAGGATTTATTTCTGGAAGGAGCTGGTCATTTTGCCCCATAGGTTGCGCACTCTGCTTGTCGCTAATACAAAGCGGTAAAAACCATGAGAAAATTGCAACTGCTAGAGCAGTTAAACAGGACATCGGACGCCATTGATTGAATCCAAATTCCTAAATGTTGGAGCTCTATCTGTGTCAAATCGGTGCTATCAGTTGTGCCTTGTTACCTTGTAATGCTGCGAGAATGAATTTTGCCTATTTGCTCCAGTGATAATGTGGCCAGAGAGTGCTATTTTCAGTCAGGGGGAGCAATTTTAACCCAACCTGCCTGTTGGGGCGCTGATAGGATCAGGAGCAATGCTGTTTTGACAACCCGTCCAATTTTACTCTCCATTAAGTTCAATATTGGGCAGTGGTGCAAAGCCAGTTTTCCACCCAATCCCATGGGTTTCCTGCTTGGCAAGAAAAGAGAAAGACAGATTTGTATTTATGTACAACCTTTCACTACCTCAGTATTTCACAGCCAATGAGGTACTTTTGAAGTGTAGTCACTGTTGCAATACAGGAATATACCCTCATGATATCAGATGCCAAAGTGTGTGAGGGAGAATGCCCTCTGGAGACAGGCTGGGAGGCAAGAGGCCTTGTAAAATGGTGGTGGAAGACATTGGGATGGGGGCCCGATGTCCTCCTGCTGCCATTGGATGTTACTAGTGGCGGGAACCTCAATGGCACAGCTGCATGCTGACTGGAGGCAGGGAGCCAATTAAACCAATTAATTTTTTAAAATTAATTTCACGGGATGTGGGGCATCACTGGCTAGGCCAACTTTTACTGCCCATCCCTAATTGCCCTGGAGAAGGTGGTGGTGAGCTGCCTTCTTGAGCCGCTAGAGTCCATCTGTTGCAGGAACACCCACAGTGCTGTTAGGAAGGGAGTTCCAGGCTTTTGCGACAGTGAAGGAACGGCGATATATTTTCAAGTCAGGATGGTGCGTGGCTTGGAGGGGAACTTGCAGATGGTGAATATTCCACATGTCTGCTGCCCTTATCCTTCTAGGTGGAAGAGGTCTGGGTTTGGAAGGCGCTGTTGAAGGAGGCGTGATGAGTTGCTGCAGTGTATCTTGTAGATGGTACACACAGCTGTGCACTGGCGGTGGAGGGAGTGAATGTTTGTGAATGGGGTGCCAATCCAGCAGGCTGCTTTGTCCAGGATGGTGTGGAACATCCTGAGTGTTGTTGGAGCTGCACTCATCCAGGCAAGTGGAGAGTATTCCATCACACTCCAGACATGCACCTTGTAGATGGTGGACAGGCTCTGGGGAGGCAGGAAGTGAGTTACTCGCTGCAAAATTCCCACTCTCTGACCTGCTCTTGTAGTCACGGTATTTATGTGGCTGCTCCAGTTCAGTTTCTGGTCAATGGTAAGCCCCAGGTTGTTGATAGTGGGGGATTCAGCGATGGTAATGCCATTGAATGTCAAGGGAAGATGGTTAGATTCTGTCTTGTTTGAGATGGTCATTGCCTGGCACTTGTGTGGTGGGAATGTTACTTACCATTTATCAGCCCAAGCCTGAATGTTGTCCAGATATTGCTGCATATGGACACAGACTGCTTCAGTATCGGAGGAGTCACGAATGTTGCTGAACATTGTGCAATCATCAGCGAACATCCCCACTTCTGACCTTATGATGGAGGGAAGGTCATTGATGAAGCAGCTGAAGATGGTTGGACCTAGGACTGAGGAACTCCCATTACTTCCTGTCCCCGATGGCATTTAAATGGTGTCGGGAGGGGCCACCACCGCATATGAAGACTGCCAGTTAAACTCCAGTGGCATCCACGTGGGTTGCTCAGGGGGGTCTTCATTTATAGCCGCTGCATGGCCCACAAAGGGTCCCATGGCAGCAATGACTGTCTCTGCGGCTATGGTGCCGCCACTGGAGGGTGCACCCGCACCCCCCCCCCCCCCACCCCACACCCCCCCCGCCCGATCCCCAGGGCTTACCTGCTTGATCCTGGCTTGGTTAAACAACTTATCTTGCCTTCAAGGATGCATCAGCATGGAGGCACCCTCTTATTCTTCCTGCAGCTTTAGCAGCACCTGTATCAATGACACCGTCGGGCTGCCGGCCGTCTGACTGGGCTTGCAGCTCTGGTAGGTGGGCCACCATTCTCAATTGAACAATGGTGCCGGCGAGGGCCTCTTAATTGGTCTCCCCAGGAAATTGCCGCCCAGGGTCCCACCGCCCCCCCACTGCACGGGGTCGGGAATGCATTCGATCCTGACGGTGGGACATCTTACCTTGTCAAAAAATTCTAGCCAGTGAGTGCGGAGATTGGAGAGGGGGCTTCCATTGCAATGCCAACTCCAAAATGACCTCCAACCAGAAATCCCAAAACATGAATGGTTAAAGGTCACCAGAGACACATTTCTCTCAAAAGGTGTTTAAAGACATAGACCTGCCCAGCACACTTCCTCTTTAAAAGCCTTGATCATCTCTGTGCCATTAAAGGGAGAAAAAGTATTCAATTTAATTTGCCTAAGTGAAAGTTGAGGTTTGATGAATTTGTATTTCCATAGCATGTTTACAGGATGTCCCAAAATGCTTCACAGCCAATTAAATATTTTTGATGTGTAGTCACTGTTGTAATGTAGGAAACTGTGTATGCAGTAAGATCACACAAACAGCTATAAGGTAAATGACCAATTTTTAGTGGTATCAGTTAAGGGCTAAACATTGGCTGGAACACAGCTACTCTTTGCATAGAGAGATACAGCACTGAAACAGGCCCTTCGGCCCACCAAGTCTGTGCCGACCAACAACCACCCATTAATACTAATCCTACATTAATCCCACAGTACCTACCACATCCCCACCATTCTCCTACCACCTACCTACACTAGGGGCAATTTACAATGGCCAATTTATCCATCAACCTGCAAGTCTTTGTCTGTGGGAGGAAACTGGAGCACCCGGCGGAAACCCACATGGTCACAGGGAGAGCTTGCAAACTCCGCACAGGCAGTACCCAGAACCAAACCCGGGTCGCTGGAGCTGTGAGGCTGCGGTGCTAACCACTGCGCCACTGTGCCACCCCCATCTTTTACATCAACCTGAGGGGATAGGTAGAAAGAAAAATTTACAGCACTGAAGGAGGCCATTTGGCCCATCATGTCTCTGCAGTCTTGGTTTAGCATGTCATTCAGATGTTAGCATAGCATTCCGTCAGTACTGCACAGGGAGAACCAGCCTGGATTATATGCTTACTTCTCTGGAGAGGGACTTGAACCCACCACCTTCCACAAGAGTGCTACCCACTGAGCCACAGCTGTCACACAAAACAAATCAATTCTGCTTTACTAACAATGTCTACAACATCCAGGAATTGCCAGGCATCTATCAGGGTAGAGGATGTGAGGGGTCTGAAAGGTAGGACCTTAGGAAGGGTTTAATAACTCACCGTCACAGATGAACTTTTCTGGTGCAGCTGAAGAATGAGGATATTCAAGCTTTTCAAATCGTCGAAGTCTTGGAACAAATTTTCTGAAGTTGAAATAAGAAGTGATTGAATTTATACATTTCTGAATATTCTGAAAGTGTTTCACTTTGAAGATCAGTCAATGTTGTGACTGCCATGTTTCTGACTGTACATGATCCGACAAACAGGAATGAGATAAATGATCTGATGAAAGGTCACCGACCTGAAACGTTAAGTCTGTTTCTCTCTCCACTGATGCTGCCAGACCTGCTGTTTCCAGCACTTTCTGTTTTTATTTTTGTTATCCAGCATCTGTAGTATTTTGCTTTTATTGAGATAAATGATCTGTTTGATTTAATTGATGTTGGCTGAGGGATAGTTGTTGGCCAGGAGCCTGGGGAGAACTCCCCTGCTCATGTTTGAAATAGTGCCATGAGGGTCTTTTACATCCACCTGCGGGGGGCAGACAGGTGAAAGACGGCACCTCCAACAGTGCAGCACTCCCTTGAAGTGTGAGCCGAGACGATGTGCTCAAATCTCTGGGGTGGGATTTTTACGCATAGCTTTCTGACAATGAGAACGGGTGCTATCACTGTACCACACCCAACCCTTTGATGCCCACTCTTTTTTTCCAATGGTTTATGGATCAAATCTTCATAAAAATAAAGTCATGAAAATTATTTTCTGTTCTGGGGCTTAGAGAGTGAATTCATGAGGACAGGTTGCATTAACTTGTCTTGTATCCCCTTGAGTTTAGAAGATTAAGCGGTAATTTGATTGAGGTGTTTAAAATGTTAAATGGATCGATTGGGTAGATATGCAGAAATTCCTCTGGTGGGGGGAACAAGAGCAAGGGAATGTAATCTTAAAATTGAAGTCAGGCAATTTAGGACAGAAATCAGGAAACAGTTTTTCTATAGATAGGTAGTAGATATTGGGAATTATCAGTGCTAAATGACAGTAGATGCTGGGGGACAATTGGAACTTTCAAGATTGAGGTTGATGGATTTTTTTTTAGGTAAGTTATCAAAGGATATGGAGAAAAGGTGGGTAAATGGAGTTGAGGTACAGATCAGCCATGATCTAATTGAATAATGAATTGGCACTGCACTCCCTCCAAATTCAAGTCCAACATTACTAGGAGGGGAAAGCCAAACATTGCTTTGTTAATTTTCTATTTTTGCACTCACAGTCCTAGTTACCTGTAGCTTCGTTAAATTTGCATTACTTATTTCTATCAAAGTATAAAAATCTTGGTGGGCCTTGACACTGCTCCGAGAATTCTCAACAATGAAGATCCTTACCTCGACACCCTGTCCCATCAGTAAAGATAGCTTCTCCTGCAGTTGGGTCATATCCTTCCTCACAAGTGCAGTAGAATCCTCCCTCTGCTTCATGATACAGGGCATGAGGGCCACATATTGAAACCAAATCTTCATCATCTGCAATAGGAAGTGAAATCAGGGAAAAACAGATCCATATTGTCCAGAGCTGGTGGCAGACACACTGAACTATTGTTTCTTATTAAGTGCTTCCTTCTCATATGCTGTAAATTTAAAGGGTTAAGTTTCACACTACTGGCACAAAGCTGTTTTGTGATGTTGGTGGAGGGATAAATATTGGGCAGGCCGGCACAGACAACTCCACTGCTCTCATTGAAATAGTGCCATGGGATCTTTCGCATCTACCTGAGGCGTGAAGATGGCCTGAGTTTAACATCTCACCTGAAAGATGGCACCTCTGACAGTGCAGCACCCCACTCAGAGAGTCAGCCTAGAGTGGGACTTGAACCCGAAACTTTCTGGCACTGAGTAAAAGTGCGACACAGCTGACCCTTTAATACCCACTCTGTGTTGAGTTGGAAGAGTGTTGGTTTCATCACGACAATCGGACCAATTGGTCTTTCTGTTCGGAGGACTTCCCACCCTTAATCCCTATCCATTGGCATTAGCTGAAAAACTGTGACTGTTTGGCTAGGGTAGGACTGGTCTGCACTGGGCTGGTGACTGTTCACTCACCATGAAGACCATCAGTCACCTTAAAAAAATACCGTGCTAGAACATAACTAGGGCCCCTCAGACCCCTATTTAACACCTCAGAGAGGGGGTGAAGATTTGGCTGAACAAGGAAGAAAAACAAATAACCACAAGTCCCGCGCCTGTCTCGTACTCATTGGCTGACACAGTGATGTCAATATTCACTCCGAATAAGGAAAATAAATGAATGTTATGAGATGGTTCACATTTTCAACATACAAATAAACTAGTTCAGCCTCCAAGCAATGGAGCCAAAAGGTTTCAGTATTACTTTAATTATCAGCTGAGTATTATTCATAAGTAAATAAGATTCTGGGATAGACACTGAGAGATTCATTAACGAAGTTGAGGAGCAGATGTCTTACCTAGGAAACTGTCACCAGAACCAGAAGCAGAACTGTTACTGGACAACGCCAGGCATTCAATTGGCACATCTGTTTCACATAAATTGTAAAGAAGGTCAGACCCCCTCGATAAATTCAGTGCTCAAAGTGAAGAGAATGTGGATTAAAATGAGGCAAAGAAACAGTCACAAACAAGAAGGGAATGCATTGTTAGAGGTGCCATCTTTTTAATGAGATGACGAAAAGTGGTTTTCAAAGATCTCAGGGCACTTTTCGAATTAGAGTAGGGGAGCTCATGCAACCAGATACATTATCAAGTTATTCATTTGTCAGTTGTGGGACAACTTAGCTGCCACCTTTAAAGGATGGACAGCCTTACCTTTATCAGTCTAAGAATGTCCCAAAACTTGTTACAGCTAATGAAGTACATTTCAAGTGTAGTTACTGTTTTCATGTAAGAAACACAGAAGCCAATTTGCACTCAGCAAAATCCCATAAACAGCAATGTGATAGTGATCAGATCGTCTGTTTTCGCGATGTTGGCTAAGGGATAAATATTGGCCACATCACTAAGGGAGTGCTCCCCTACACTTCATCGAAATAGTGCCAAAGGATCTTTTGCATCGATCTGAGGGGGCAGACGGGCCTCATTTTAATGTTTCATCTGAAAGATGGGAACTCTGACAGTATGGCACTACCTCAGTATGACCCTGCAATGTCGGCCTAGATTATGTGCTCATGCCTCTGGAACAAAGAACAAAGAACAGTACAGCACAGGAACAGGCCATTCGGCCCTCCAAGCCTGTGCCGATCTTGATGCCTGCCTAAACTAAAACCTTCTGCACTTCCGGGGACCGTATCCCTCTATTCCCATCCTATTCATGTATTTGTCAAGATGCCTCTTAAACGTCGCTATTGTACCTGCTTCCACCACCTCCCCTGGCAGCAAGTTCCAGGCATTCACCACCCTCTGTGTAAAGAACTTGCCTCGCACATCCCCTCTAAACTTTGCCCCTCTCACCTTAAATCTATGTCCCCTAGTAACTGACTCTTCCACCCTGGGAAAAAGCTTCTGACTATCCACTCTGTCCATGCCGCTCATAACTTTGTAAACCTCTATCATGTCGCCCCTCCACCTCCGTCATTCCAGTGAAAACAATCCGAGTTTATCCAACCTCTCCTCATAGCTAATGCCCTCCAGACCAGGCAACATTGTGGTAAACCTCTTCTGTACCCTCTCCAAAGCCTCCATGTCCTTCTGGTAGTGTGGCGACCAGAATTGCACGTAATATTCTAAGTGTGGCCTAACTAAAGTTCTGTACAGCTGCAGCATGACTTGCCAATTTTTATACTCTATGCCCCGACCGATGAAAGCAAGCATGCCGTATGCCTTCTTGACTACCTTATCCACCTGCGTTGCCACTTTCAGTGACCTGTGGACCTGTACGCCCAGATCTCTCTGCCTGTCAATACTCCTAAGGGTTCTGCCATTTACTGTATACTTCCCACCTGCAATAGACCTTCCAAAATGCATTATCTCACATTTGTCCGGATTAAACTCCATGTGCCATTTCTCCACCCAAGTCTCCAACCGATCAATATCCTGCTGTATCCTCTGACAATCCTCATCACTATCCGCAACTCCAGCAACCTTTGTGTCATCCGCAAACTTACTAATCAGACCAGCTACATTTTCCTCCAAATCATTTATATATACTACAAACAGCAAAGGTCCCAGCACTGATCCCTGCGGAACACCACTAGTCACATCCCTCCATTCAGAAAAGCACCCTTCCACTGCTACCCTGTCTTCTATGACTGAGCCAGTTCTGTATCCATCTTGCCAGCTCACCTCTGATCCCGTGTGACTTCACCTTTTGTACCAGTCTGCCATGAGGGACCTTGTCAAAGGCTTTACTGAAGTCCATATAGACAACATCCACCGCCCTTCCCTCATCAATCATCTTTGTCACTTCCTCAAAAAACTCAATCAAATTAGTGAGACACGACCTCCCCTTCACAAAACCATGCTACCTCTCACTAATATATTCGTTGGTTTCCAAATGGGAGTAAATCCTGTCCCGAATAATCCTCTCTAATAATTTCCCTACCACTGACGTAAGGCTCACCGGCCTATAATTTTCTGGATTATCCTTGCTACCCTTCTTAAACAAAGGAACAACATTGGCTATTCTCCAGTCCCCTGGGACCTCACCTGTAGCCAATGAGGATGCAAAGTGGGACTTCATTCTGCAACCTTCTGATCCCAAGGAGAGACTGCTACCCACTCAGCCAAGGCTGACAGCTTAGAATATGTATTCTTAAACTGTTCATATAAAGTTATTTTGTCTATTATTTTATCCCCTTTACAGGTTCCCACGTCCATTAAAATGGCTGAGAAATTTCACAGAATGTGTTCAACTTTAAGTATTTGCCAACTCATAGCCCACAGCATAATTTCCAAGCCCTAGTAGGAGAGTTATGGACAATTAATCTCTTTCTTTTCAGTCATGAAGTGAATGTAGTCTCAACTTCTCAGAGTTTTTTCACTTGATTATTTTACACAGTTAGCCAAACTTCAATGTTCCCAACTCCCAGATTTTAGTGCATCTATTAGAACTTACCCATAACTGCAAACTGATTCCAAACAACCACTGCAAAAGAGAAAAGACATCGGTTAAAGTTTTCATGTGAAACCTAAAGGAAAACATCTTTCAGACTGTACTGAGTTGTGAGAGCAGCAATGATCCTACTTACAGTCCCCTGAAATTGGTTTGAGACCTTGGTACACTAATGCAGACAGACTAATTTCCATCCAGTCCTCTCGTTAAACACCTACAGCCTATTTGTCCATTTTGGCCTGGTCACTCCCAGAGACCATTACAGGGTAAGGGACTTCTCTCTTGTGTCCAGGACAATATTTAGCCTGTAACCAACACCACCTTTTTGAGACCTTGCTGTGCTCAAATTGGCTGCAATATTTCCTACTTTGGTGACAATACTTCAGAAGTGCGTCATTGGCTGTTAAGTGCTTTGAGAAAACCTGAAGTTGTGAAAGAAGCCATATCAATGCAAGATTTTATTTTTATTTTCTTTTTGCCCTGAAGAATTGGGCAGTAAAATGGTTTGTAACACATTGGGCCCTCAATTTAAATCCAGCCTACTTCATAGTCTTCCTGAGTGAGAATGGGCAACTCATGGCTAATTTTGAGGCTTGGAGCAGGTCCGTTGCAGAACGGAGAGGTTGTCTGAAACTTGACTCATTTAGGATCCTTGTAGTTGGGAGAAAGAGGAACATCCTCATCAAACTCATCTGGCTTGATGCCTCAGAGATGTACAAGATTAGCTTCACAAGGCTAATCTGGCATTCCCCCAGCCCAGATGTATCCTGCTGACTAATTGGAAAAGAATAAATAACCTCAGAACCCACTGTCCTAAGAAAATGCGACAGTCGCAAAGGTTTCCAGTTCCACTTCTCAAAAGCCTACCCACTTTGCATTTGCATCTGGCTCTATTTTAAGGAACGACTTCAGTTAAAAAAAATGTGAACCGCAGTCGTATGCATTCAGCTTTCTTCAAATCCAGTTATTAACACTATACACACAATTACTTTTGAATTACTCTGAACACATTCTAAAAACAAAAATTAAAGAGAGTGCAGAGGAGATTTACTAGGATGATACCAGGGATGAGGGAAGATTATTCTCCTTAGAGCACAGAATGTTAAGGAGAGATTTAATAGAGGTGTTCAAAATCATGAAGGGTTTTACTAGAGTAAATAAGGACAACCTGTTTCTACTGGCAGGGGAGAGTAATTGGCAAAAGAACCAGAAGTGAAATGAGGAGAATTTCTTTGTGCGGCGAGTTGTTACGATCTGGAACGCACTGCCTGCAAAGGTGGTGAAAGCAGATTCACTGGTAACTTTCAAAAGTGAATTGCATATGTACTTTAGAAGGAAAAAAAATGTAGAGTTCTGGGTGTTGAACAGGGGAGTTGGATTGATTGGACAGTTCTTTCAAAGGGCCAGCAGTGGTGTGATGGGCTGCATGGCCTCCTTCTGTGCGATAAGATTCTATTCCTTGTTACTGCCTTGGCCATTTGTATATTACATATCTTTGGAGGGTAGCATGTCTGCGTCTGCATTCCTGTAACAGTGCCTTTCCAGATACACATGTCCCATAATGTTGCATTCGTTAAAAATAATGGATGGAAACTCAGAGGCTGGAATTTTACATCGGGCCGGAAGCCCCACCCACCAACAGAAAAAGTTGGTGGCAAGCCCGCCTCTGCAAACCTGGAAGCTACGCCATGATGTTACGTGGCCCAGGCCCTTACTTGCCCTCGGAAAGGTCTTCTGCCCGCCGGAAGACCCGCCTCCAAGAACTACCGGCCAATCAGCAGGCTGGCAGCTCTTCTGTCCCTGCAGCTCCACTGGGAGTGGTGGCCACTGCTGGGACTGCACCCAGCCAGGACCGGCAACATGAACGAGGCCCCGGAATACAGGTAAGCGTGTGGGGCCTCGCCGGGGACAATTGGCTGGGCCCTGGCAAGCCGAGGGGGATGGATCACTGGGGCAGTGCTCCAATGGGGACAGCTTGTGCCGTTGTGGAGTGGGGGTGGGGGGGTGGTCCCTCATTGGGATCAGGAGGTCCCCCCACAGCCTGCAAGGAGGCTGCCATGTTTTACTCGGCAACCTTCTGAGCTAGTGAACTGCCAGCCTGTTGCTGGTAATATACCAGCGGCGGCAGGAGGAGACCCTTAAGTGGCAACTAATTAGCCACTTAAGGGCCTTAATTGGCCTGAGGCGGGCGGGAACGGTATCCCCCACCTCCCACTCAATTTCTGCCCCCCCACCCACCCTGCCTCACTGCCCCCAGCCCACTTCTGTGGGGGGCGTAAATTCCGGCCATGGCCAGCGCCTGTCCGATTCTCCTATGTGCGTTGCCAAAGGGCATTGTTCTGTACTTGAACACAAAAGTGGAGAATTTACTCTTTTGCGTCTTTTCACTCCCTCAACAATGTTGGTCTTTGGAAGCATCTAACAGTCTCTATTGTCCCGATCTACAGTTTTCAGGTCATTCAACACTTTAGCTTTTTTCTGTATAGCATCAGCTCTGGCCCAGGCGCTGGCACTCTAACCCTTGCATCAAAAGGTAATGGGTTGAAGTCCCACTCCTGAGACTTAATCAGTTCCAAATTGATACTCTCGGTCCAATACTGAAGGAGTGCTACACTGTCAGAGGTGCCATCCTTCTAAAGAGATGTTAAGCTGAGGTCCTGTCTCCCCTCTCTAATGTTAAAATCTTGTAGCATACTACAGCGTAGAGTAAGGCCATTCATCCCAGTATGCCGATGCCAGCTCCTTGAAAGAGCTATGCAATTCACACCACTTTCACCCCATAACCCTGCATTTTCTTTTACTTTTCAAGTATTTATCCATTTCCCTTTTGACAGTTCCTATTGAATCTGCTTCTGCCACTCTTACAGATGATAACAACCGGCTGTGTTAAAAACTTATTTCTCATTTCCACCCTAGTTCTTTCATCAAGGACCCTAAACCTGAATCCTCTGGTTACTGACCCTCCTCCCTGTGGAAACAGTTTCTCCCTCTCTATTTTATCAAAACCCCTCATAATTTGGAAGAGTTAATGACAAACAAAGGATGTTGAAGCCTCCAGGAAGGTTAGGTGCGATTGCTATGCATTATTTTTTATGTAGATATAGTGGTTATACAGTATAGGGCTAAACCAATGAAAGCTGTAATAATACCATAGGAAAGTTACTGCATACATCACTGAATGGGGAGCTGAATGTGATTTTTCAGATCAATGAAACGAGAGGAGTTTTGATGTAACTTTTAAGGTTGGCGTATCAATTATCAGTTAGGATCTGGAATGCGGTGGAGGTAGATTCAATCGTGGCTTTCAAAAGGGAGTTGGATAAGCATCCAAAGAGAAAAAATGTTTGCAGGGCAATGGGGAAAGAGCAGGGAGTGGGACTAGCTGAGTTGCTCTTGCAGAGAGCCATCACAGAGACAATGGACTGAATGTATTCATTCTGTGCTGCAACCATTTTATGATTCTATGATTCTAGATAATACAGGACTAAGTTAATGGCAAGCAAATTCAAATCTAAGGAAACCTGCAGGAAGGTTAGTAGTGAAAGGTGAAATGGTCAGAATAGGTACAGTCCTATTTGAAAATATTCTGTCTTGACAGCAATGCCGAGAGTAAGTAGATAGAATGATTCTGGAGAAAAAATGGTGGATATGTCTGGCAGGATGTTAGAAAATATAGGTGTTGGGGATTATTCTACATCAGAACTGCACATTGTATTTTAAGCATTTTCCGCAGTTACATCGATCAATGGGTGTTCAGTATGGATGACTTACCTAGGAGGTTTGCCCAGTAAGTGGATTTCATTTTGCTGAAACTTTTTCTCTCTCTCAAACTCTCAGCTCGTATCTTCTGCGCAAGTGTTGGCATTCACTCTGGGACTGTAGGAGGTAGACTCACTGCACTTTTATTAGTTCATGACATCCGCATGTCATATTCAAAATAAATCCTTTGCTCAGACTTATTTTCTGCAACCGTTTGCATTTCTGCTGCTGAAATGGAGAACTATATAAGGAAGGAAAGGATGTTGATTAACTGGGAAATTCGTGCTTTCTCATAAACAAATTGACCAATGCACTTTAAGTGATATCATTTGGCCGCGACAGCTTGCATTCAGTCAGTCGTCCATTGCACTCGACTAAGCAAATGCAACAGAATGGGAGGTAAGTGGAACAGCACGGCCATAGGCCTCGTTACCATGACGATTGCCAATTAAGATTTAAATGGAGGTAAACACTTTGTGGGGGGCTAAATGTTTGGGATTTTACTTTTACTTTTCCAAGTATCTTTGTCTCCTCACCGAAAGAGTCGAGGAGGTTAGTGCGGTCAATGTTGTGTACACGGAATTTCAAAAGGCATTTGATAAAGTGCCATATCATTGACTTGTTAGGAAAATTAAACCCCATGGGATTAATGGGGCAACAGCATTGTGGACACAAAATTGGTCAAGAGACAGAAAGCAGAGAGTTATTGTGAACTGCTGTTTTTCAGACTGGAGGTAAATATATGGGGTGTCCCCCTGGGATCGGTATTAGGACCACTGCTCTTCTTTATATATATATATATATTAATGACCTGGATTTGAGTATAGGGGGCATAACTTCAAACTTTGCACACAATACAACATTCGGAAATGTAGTAAACAACGAGAAAGATAGTAACAGTCCGATAAAATAGGCAGATATGGAGCAAATGCAATTTAATGTAATGAAGTGCAAGGGGGAATAATGAGGAGAGGCAATATAAACTAATTGGGACAATTTTAAAGGGGTTCAGGGTGCACAAATTTTGGAAGGTCGTAGGGCAAGTTAATAAGACAGATAAAAAGGACTTTATAAATAGAACATAAAAGCAAGGAAGTATATGCTAATCCTTTATAAATCGCTAGTAAGGCCTCAACTGGAGTATTACATCCAATACTGAGCACCACACTTCAAGAAGGATGTCAAGACTTGGGGAGGGTGCAAAGGAGATTTATTAGAGCAGTACCAGAGATGAGGGACTTCAGTTATGTGGAGAGACTAGCGAAGCTCAGGTTGTTCTCCTTAAAGAAGACAAGATTACAGGGGGATGCAATTGAGGTGCTCAAAATTATGAACGATTTTGATAGAGTAAATAAGCAGATACCGTTTCCAGGAAGGTTAGTAGGCAGGAGATGCAGATTTAAGATAATTGCCAAAGGAGCCAGAGGGGAGATGAGGAGAATTTCTTTTTACGCAGCGAGTTGTTGTGATCTGGAATGCGCTGCCTGAAAGGGCAGTGGAAGCAGTTTCAATAGTAACTGTTAAGAGGGTATTTGATAAATACCTGAAGAGGAAAAAATTGCAAGGCTACAGAGGAAAAAACTGATGAGTGGGATTAATTAGCTAGCACTTTCAAAGAAGTGGCTGAGGCTCGACACACCCAAAAAAAAAGTTTGCCTTTACTTCTGCTTTCCCTCTTTAGTGTTAAATCTGGACTTTTCCGTGGTTTTATAGACCAAGTGCATGGGCAACAGTGCTTTGGATGGATTTCAATGTGGGGAAACATTAAATCCTGCACTTTTGACCGAAGAAAGATAGATTATTTTCTAAATGGTGAGAGGCCGTCAACTGTGGAGGAGCAGAGAGATTTAGGTTCAGAAATCATTCAAAGCGGTAGTGAACAGGGACACATTTTTTTTGAAAGTCCGCTGGAATATTGGTCTTTATCTCAAGAGGGCTGGAATACAAAGGAGTTGAAGTCTTGTTACAGATGTACAGAGCTCTGCTTAGATACCATCGAGTGAACTGTGTTCCCTTCTGGGCACCTCAGGAAGGAGGGAGTGCAGTGTAGTTCACAAGAATGATACCAAGGCTAAAAGGGTTAAATTATAAGGACAAGTTGCACATTCAAGGCTTGTATTCCCTTGAGTATAGAAGATTAATGGGTGATCTAATTGACGTGTTTGTGATGATTAAAGAAGTTGCTAGGGTAGATATGGAGGCACTATTTCCGCTGGCTGGACAGTCCAGAACAAGGGGGCATAACCATTAAATGAGAGCCAGGCTGTTTAGTGGTGATGCCAGGAATTACTTCTTCACACAAAGGGTAGTGGAAATCTGGAACTCTCTCTCTCAAAAAGCTGTTGAGGTTGGGTGGGGAATCAATTCATTTCAATACTGACATTGATATGTTTTTATTGGGCAAGGATATTAAGGATTATGGAACCATGGTAGCTAGATGGAGTTAAGATAAAGATTGATCATGATCCTATTGAAAGGCGGAACAGGCTCAATGGCCTTCTTTTGTTCCTATGTTTCTTGTTAGTTCAGTGCTCGGGTGGCATTTGGAATAAAGCTCTAGGAATTTGATCGTACCCATTTTATGGGCAAGGGCAGGGCTTGTGATTCGTGTGCCTGTCCCATTCATTGGTGCTGGGACCTCATTGGAATGATGCAGTTGTGCCTATATTGGGTGAAAGGTGGTGGTGTTGGAGTAAGCAGGCACAAAAAGGTTGCACAAGCGTGAATTGCAATTATGCTGGTTACACATAGATGGAATTGAATTGTCGGATTGATTGTTTTCTGATATGGATTTAGAATTGGTGGTTCCACTTGGAGTGAGAGACTTGTGAAGGAAAGATGGAAGTGGTGATACGTATTGTGGGGCTATTGGTGTATTGGGGAGTGGAGTGATGGTTTTTGTGTCGTGCTTACGGACGAGCTCTGGCAACTTGGGGCATTGGTGCTCGATGTTGCCCCTCCTGCTGCTGCACATGTTGATGCCCAGACGTTAACAAGGGCTGGTCCCTAATAGTGGTGAATGTGGAGCATGCAACAAACAGCCATAAATCTGGATACAGGTTCGGGGGAGTATCATAAAAATCCTCTCACATAGTCCAGGCAGGAGAAGCACTGCTCGAAGATGCCAACTGACTGCCTGAAGGCATTCCTGGTGGCAGCATGACTCTCATTATTAGGCCAGATCTGCAGCTGGGTATCTGACAGGAGTCATGATCCATTTCTGATAGGGATAGCCCTCGTCACCCAGTAACCAGCCTGTAGCCTGATGGCGCCTTTGGAATAAGGGGTGACAGGTGAAGGGCACGTGATAAATGAATCAGGACTGTTGCCATTAAAGTGGGCACAGACCCACTTGATGACCTACCTGTGGTTGTAAGTTATCTGGGCATTGGGGGAGCGGAATCCCTTTCTATTGACAATGGTGCCCAGTTGGTGATGGGGAGCGTGCAAGGCAATATGGGCGTAGCTTATGGTACCTTGCAACATGAGAATGCCTCCCATGTGAAGCCAAATGTTCTCTTGTCCTGACTCACTCTATCCATGTGGAAGTAGATGTAGATGTTCCTCCGGGACTTGGTGGCTTCCCAGATACATCAGTGGGCTGCGACCTGGGGTATGTTGAGGATGTTACCCGCTGTAGCCTGGAAGGAGCCCATGGCATTAAAGCTAAGGCCCTCGATGACTTTGACAGCCACAGGCAGTGCTGATCATGCCCTGGGCCAGTGCTCAAGTTGTTGCTGCAGTGGGTGACGTCGCTGGGTGACTGTCACCTTGGTGAGGTTGAGGTACCTCACACATTGCTCCACCAAAAAATTCATGTAGGAGAAGCGCTTGCTGCATATGGCCTCCTGTGCAGTGCTCTCCTCTTCCTCCCTTCCCTCTTCTCCTATCTTGATGCCATCACTAGCTCCTCAAGCCCTATCGGACCACCCATGACTGCAGTCAAACTGTTTAGAAAGCAGCCACAATCAGTCCAGCACCAGCGAAGTCTCAATCTCAGCAATCAGACATTGGGTTTAGCAGTTGAAAAACAGTCAAGGCATTGGCAGAGGGTAAACAGCAGCTAACATGGGTGAAAGGTGGCAGCTGAAAGTTGAGTGAAATTTGATTCAACTCTCACCTGTAGCAGTTTGTGATCCTGGCCAATATTCAGCATCATTGCTGCATTCTTGTTCCCTTCTGTATAAGCTGTTTACTTTAAACAAGAGATATGAGCTTCCCAGTGACCAATTAAAGAATCACACAACAAGATATCACGTTTTAAGACTTTTACTGTAACAACTAAACTAAAAATCAACATTAACAAAACAGTACTTAATAAGTAGCTAATACGTTAAGTTACAGAGAAAGATATTTCCCGTTAACTAAGTAACACACTTGACAACATCACACGACATTTTTACGTTATACAGTCTTCTCAGCAAGAAAGGTATCCTTGCAGTAAAAAGTCCCAAACTCCTTCCAGTTGCAATGGGTTGAATCTCCCAGTGTCCTTCTCAAAGCCAACATTGTCTTTGCTCACTTCTTCTCAGCACATTCGACTGGACCTCCGCAATCTCTGGTGACCCCATTAGTCTTTTCTTATCTGCAAATCTCAAGCCTTTGAATCAGGCTCAAATTGTTGCAGCCTTTTGCTGTATCGGTGATCTGAGAGCAGCTGTTTTCTCAGAAACAGCCCTCTGGCCTCTCTCTTTCTCTCTCTTCAGGTTGCACTGCTCTGCTGGTCTTCATTTCATCCTTTCAGTCTCCAGATTTAGGAAAGCTTGTCGAATTTATCAAGCTCAAAAGTCAATAGACGTTTGCTTTTGACACTTCTCAGAGACCATAAGTCTGGCCATAGCAAAACCACCTATGCCTTCCTTTGTTTCCAGGTGTTAAAAATTGGAACTCGAATTTGCATGTTAGAGCCCCTGGCTCCCTGTTTACAATCTGAGCATCTGGGAGAGCAAAACCCATTGTCCTTCAGCTGTACAACCTTGCTCCCTGCTTTCAAAATGGTCTTTGACCTGGGTTCCTTGTTCTCATGATAACCAAGGCTTGTGTCTGGGCAGATTTGGTATGAGGGCACATGTTTCCTCCGAATGTTCATTTTTCACTGTATTAAAGATCACAGTTTTGAAAACTTAACCATACTATGAAGACAAGCGCTCATCAGTTGTTGAGTGAACAATGTGTTAACTTTGTGGTATAAATATAGAATTTTGGAGAAGTCTCAAGGGATTTTATGCCATCACCCTTACAAACAAGTGCTGATCTAATTCTTTGGTCCAGTATTAAAGCTCAGGCATTAATATCTGCAGTTAGTATGAAAGTTATCATATTAATATCTGCAGTCCAATATTAAAGTCATGGCAGTAATAAAGAGGTGAAATGAAACTAATTCTGCATCAAATTCTGACCCAAATTTCCCAGATTTTGATCTTGTGGTATCACTATCCAACTTGGATGTACTATCTCCTATAATCAGAGTCTCAGGTTTATGGTAATTATATAAGTCAAACTCTGTTTTAATTATAAGAGATTGTGAGAATTATCCTCATGATTCCACCCAATATTCCATGTAAAACAAAAAAACTACGGAACTTCTCCACAGAAGGAGCTAAGGAGTTAAATTCATGTAAAAGATGAAATGGGAAGCAGGCTTGAAGTAACACTGGACGGTAGGAGAGAGACGAGAGAGAGAGAAAATCTCTTCCGCTTTTCTTTATAAATGTAGAATTGGGGTAATTGCTTGGAGCTAAAACCAGTTCAGAATTCACAATTCAGGCACTATTCTAATTGAGACTGGCTGTAAACAACAACAAAAACTTATATTTAATGTAGTGCCTTTTACAGAATAAAACATTCTGGGTTCGATTCTGGGTACTGCCTGTGCGGAGTTTGCAAGTTCTCCCTGTGTCTGCGTGGGTTTTCTGCCGGGTGCTCCGGTTTCCTCCCACAGCCAAAGACTTGCAGGTGATAGGTAAATTGGCTGTTGTAAATTGCCCCTAGTGTAGGGAGGTGATAGGGAATATGGGATTACTGTAGGGTTAGTATAAATGGGTGGTTGTTGGTCGGCACAGACTCGGTGGGCCGAAGGGCCTGTTTCAGTGCTGTATCTCTAAAAATAAAAAAATAAATAAAAAATTCCAAAGCACTTCACAGGAGCAATAGAAAACAAAATGTGACACCAAGCTGCATCAGATGATGACCAGATGACCAAAACCTTGGTCAAAGACTTAGGTTTTAAGGACTGTCTTAAAGAAGGGAATTGCAGTAGAGAGGCGGCGAGATTTAGGGAATTTATTCCAGAACTTAGGGCCCAGGCAACTGAATGCGTGGCCATCAATGGTGAAGCAATTAAAATCGAGGATGCTCAAGAGGGCAGAATTACAAGAGCATGGATATCATGGAAAGTTGTGGGCTGGAGGAGATTAGGAGATAGGGAGGAGCGAGGCCATGGAGGGATTTGAAAACAAGGATGAGAATTTTAAATCAAAATGCTACTTGACAGGGACCCAATATAGGTCAGCGAGCACAGGGGCGACAGGTGAACGGGACTTGGTGTGAGTTAATACACGGGCAGCAGAGCTTTGGATGACCTCAAGTTTATGGTGAATGGAATGTTGGAGACCAGTCAAGAGTGCATTGGAATAGTCAAGTCTAGAGGTAACAAAGGCATGAATGAGGGTTTCAGCAGCAGATGAGCTGAGACAGGGGCAAAGTTGTTAGATGTTATGGAGGTGGAAATAGGCGGTCTTAGTGATGGTGTGAAAATGAGGTTGGAAGCTCATCTTTGGGTTAAATATGACACCAAGGTTGCAAATAGACTGGTTTAATCTCAGACTTTTGCCAAGGAGAGGGATGGAGCCAGTAGCTAGGGAACGGAGTTTGGAGCAGGGACTGAAAACGATGGCTTCTGTCTTCCCAATATATAACTGGACGAAATTTCTGCTCATTCTGTTCCTATGAATGCAGTCAACATTATAATGTCATTTTCAAATGTTATGATCAGAATGTGGACCACGCTACCTCAATGCAAGTCAAGGGAACCGACATAAACACACTCAGAATGCTGGCCATCAAGAGCTGCAAGCACTTTGAGCTGGGAGGAGACAAGAAGAGGAAGGGCCAAGTCATCCAGTTCTAAGCTGCAGTCTTTGCATTTTGGAGTACAGATTCACAATAAAAATAAATAAAATGTAAAAACAAACGGGGGTTAGACATAGAGTAAAGCTCCCTCTACACTGTCCCATCAAACAGTCCCAGGGCAGGTACAACACGGGGGGTTAGACATAGAGTAAAGCTCCCTAAAAAAAAAGAGAAAAAAAAACACACTCAGAATGGAATGTCATTGAATAAAATGCTCAATATAAGTTTAGAACAAAAGTCAATTGCTTTTATTATGTATATTCTGCACCCCATTTATTTAACATTTGCTCACTACGTCCTTCATTAACATTTGTTAAAGCTGGGGAGAAAGCAATGTCATTTCCTTTTGCAAAACACACAAGATCAAATAAACCATCATCATAGCCTACTTCTGCTTAGCTTATCTGAGTTGAACAGATCTCTGGCTACATCCTGAATGCAACAGTGTGACCATCAGATTATTGCATTCAAGGAAAGACATTGTATGGGTTAACAGGAGTCCTCATCATTTTGCCATCTTATAAAGAATAGGCTGCACCAAGAAGGAATCATTTATCAAAAGATATTGGATTGACTGTGAGATTGATTGATGCCCATTACCTGGTCCCTAGAAGTTCATTTCATCTACAAAACTGTAAGTTGGTGCTGTTAATTGTTTCTTTGTCTCCCACACACAAAAGAATTGTATTCACAATGAAGTAATGCATGATCAATTATTGTTCCCGTAGATTGAGCAAGAATAGTTTTTATAGATTAGCTGAGCTGAAATATTCAATTTGCTCAACTGATTAAATGCTAAAATTCCACCTATGGAACTGAGAGGTCAGCGATCGGGTGAAACCGCCAGGTGAGCAATAGCTTCCTCACATATTTGGTTTCAAACGTGCCTTAAAGAAACAAAGAACTTGAATTTCTATAGTACCTCTCACGACCTCAGGACATCTGAAAGGATTTTACAGCCAGAGAAGTACTTTTTGAAGTGTCGGCACTGTTGTAAAATGTGGGAAATGCAGCAGTCAATTTGCACACAGAAAACTCCCATAAACAGCAATGTGATAATGACCAGATCATCCATTTTAGGCATTGGTTGAGGGATAAATATTGGCCAGGATACCAGTGAGAACTCCCCGGCTTCTCTTTGAAATATTGTCCTGGGATCTTTCATGCCCACCTTAACAAGCAGATAGGGCCTCAGTTTAACATCTCACAGCACTTCCAAAAGTGCACCCCTCCCTCTATACTGTGCTGGGGTGCCAGCTGAGATTAAATACACAAGTTACTGGAGTGGGACTTGAACCCACAATTTTTTGATGTAGGGTGAGAGTGCTACCCGCAGAGCCACAGCTGAAATCAAAGGGTTGGCTAATTTCCACAATCAATTCATTTTAACATTGTTGCAGAGATGACTGCGATCACAATTGTACATTGTGCGTGTGCTGAAATTATTCTCAAATATCAACAGATCGATGATGCTGTTTGAGTGCAAAGAACACAAGGAAGATGAAGAGTAGAAATAGTTTGGTGTTTCATGGTGAGTTTGGTATGATTACCTACATAAGTACGAGTCTATATATAAGTTATGTACCCGACGATGTTTGTCTCTTTTAAAACTGATTTTATACATTTACCTACATAGGAAGGTAAGACCCAAGAACCTTGTCCTCTAGTACTGTAGCCTGTCATGAATTAAAGTTTGAATTCACTGTTTTGCACTTCCAGCACATGTATTTTTAAAAAAATTCTTTCATGTGATATCAGCATTGCCAAGGTCAAAATTTATTGCTGCAATCACTGTGCTGTTAGGGAGGGAGTTCCAGGATTTTGACCCAGCGACAGTGAAGGAACGGCAATATAGTTCCAAGTCAGGATAGTGTGCGACCTGGAGGGGAACTTGCAGGTGGTGGTGTTCCCATGTGTCTGCTGTCCTTGTCTTTCTAGGTGGTAGAGGTCACAGGTTTGGAAGGTGCTGTCTAAGGAGCATTGGTGATTTGCTATAGTACTTTGTGTAGATGGTGCACACTGCTGTCACAGTGCACCAGGAATACAGTGGATTTATAGCTCTTTATCTTTTCTTTTACTTCATTCGCGGCCTAAGGGGGTCGCAGGCGTTGCCAACATTTATTGCCCGTCCCTAGTTGCCTTTGAGAAGTTGGTGGTGAGCTGTCTTCTTGAACCGCTGCAGTCCATATGGAATCAGTGGTGTCATTCACTCTGATTCTGAGCACACTGCCATCAGGTGCAATGATTTAAGCCATTAGCTCCAATCTGCCAGTGTAACAATTCAGTCACAAGGCATGGCACAATGGAGGGTATGTGGGTCTTTAGATAAGCCTTTCAGTTAATACTGGTCTGCAATTGGGAGACAGCTATCCAAGGTTATACAGACCATGTTGACTATTTTCAAGCAGGTTCACATGTGTGCGGATGTCCATCTGAGTTAGTGGTGTGTCCAATTGTAATTGACAGTAACGTACTGATTAAATCAATAATATTTCTCAGACAAGAATAACTACCTGTCATCTGAAGGCAGTGCACTGGCAATTAACCGATGTTGATAGAATGCGTGCAAATTGATCCCTTCTGGGATGAATGCACTTCGACAATAGATGCAATGGAGTAATCCACAAATCCACATATTTCAGGGAACAGGTAATCTGCAGGCAACTACATTACCTTGCATTGAACATAATAAAACGCCCCAAGGCACATCACAGGAGTGTAATCAAACAAAGTTTACAGCGAGCCATATAAGGAGATTAGGACAGATGGGTTTTTACTGGCAGATGGAGAGGTTTAGTGAAGGAATTCCAGAGTTTGGGACCCAGGCAGCTGAAGGCATGACCAGGAATTGTGGAGCAATTAAAATCAGGGATGCGCAAGAGGCCAGAACTGGATGCATGCAGAGATCTCGGAGGGCTGGAGCAGGTTATGAGATAGGGAAGGGTGAGGCCATGGAGGAATTTGAAAACAAGGATGAGAATTTTAAAAGCAAAGCAAAATATTGTGGATGCTGGAAATCTGAAATAAAAATAGAAAATGCTGGAAATACTCAGCAGGTGTGGCAGCATTCCTGAAGAGCGAAGCAGAGTTAACGTTTCAAGTGGATGGCATTTCGTCAGAACTGAGAAAAGTTTTAGATGTAACAGGTTTTAAGCAAGTTCAGAGCCAGGGGATAGGGGGACGGGAGGAAAGACCAAAAGGGAAGGTCAATGACAGGGTGAAAGGCAGGAGAGATTAAAAGTCACAAGGGATGATGGGGTGAGGCGAAAGGAGATGGTAATGGGACAAGTGAAGAAATAAAAGATGGGTTGAGAGGAGGTGTAAATGGCAACAGCAGAATGATCAGCAACAGCTGCTGTCCAAAAAAATGGAGGCAATAGTTATGATTTGAAATTGTTGAACTCAATGTTAAGTTCGGAAGGTAGTAAAGTATCTAAACGAAAGATGAGGTGCTGTTCCTTGAGCGTATATTAAGCTTCATTGGAACACTGTAGGAGGACGAGGACAGAGAGGTCAGAGAGGAAGAATGGCAGGCAACCAGAAGCGTGGGGTCACACTTGTGGACTGAATGGAGGTATTCTGCAAAGCGGTCACCCAATCCCCGTTTGGTCTCTCCAATGTAGGGGAGACTGTATCATGAGCAGTGAACACAATATACTAAATTGGAAGAAGTACAAGTAAATTGCTGTTTCACTTGGATGGGGTTTTTGGTGCCTTGGATAGTGAGAAGAGATAGTAAAGGACATGTTGCATCTCCTGTGCTTGTATCGGAAGGTACCGTGGGAAGGGGGGTATTGGGAATGATTGAGGAGTGAATCGGGGGTTGCGAAGGGAACAGTCCCTTTGGAATGCTGAAAGGGGAGGGGAGGGGATGATGTGTTTGGTGTTGGCGTCACTCTGGAGGTGGCGGGAATGGTGGAGGATGATCCGTTGAATACAGAGGCTGGTGGGGTAGAAGGTGAGGATAGGGGGAAGCCTATCATGGCTCTGGGAAGGAGGGGAAGGGGTGAAAGCAGAAGTGCAGGAAATAGAATGGTCATGGTTGAGGGCCCCGTCAGCCACGATGGAGGGGAATCCTTGGTTGAGGAAAAAGTAAGACATATCGGAAGCACTGGTGTGGAAGGTGGCATCAGCAGAACCAATGCGATGGAGACAGGGAAACTGGGAAAATGGAGGCCTTTCAGGAAACTGTGTGTGAGGAAATATAGTCAAGGTATCTTTTGGAGTCAGTGGGCTTGTAGCGAATATTGATTGATTGTCTATCCCCAGAAACGGAAACAGAGGAAGGGAAGAGAAGAGTCTTTAGATAAACCCTTCAGTTAATGCTCATCTATAAGTGTTGAGATGAACCATGTGAAGCTGCGAGAAGGGTGGAAATTTGCAGGAAAGTGGATGAAATTTTCCAGTTGGGGCAAGAGCAGGAGACGGCACTGATACAGTCATCAATGCCCGTACCAAAAGAGGTGAGGGAGGGGGCCTGAGTAGGACTGGAACAAAGAATATCCTACAAAATGGCAGGCAGAGCTAGGACACATACAGTTCCCAGAGCAATATCTTTTATTTGGAGGAAGTGAGTGGAGTCAAAGAAGAAACTGTACAATGTGAGAAAAAGTTCAGCGGGACCCCGAGCTTCCAGTCGCCTGTCATCTCAATTCTCTGCCCCACTTCCACCCTGACCTCTCTGTCCACAGTCTCGTACAACTGTTCCAATGAGGCTCAATGTAAAATTGAGGAACTACACGTCATCTTTTGATGAGGCACTTTACAGCCTTTTGGACACAATATCAAGTTCAACAACTTCAGTTCACAATCTCTGCCTCCATTTTCTCCTGGAGAGCAGCTGTTGGTGACGATTTTGATTTTCTCATTTTCACCTCCCCGGACATATCTTTTATTCCTTTAAAATAAAAGCAAAATACTGCGGATGCTGGAAATCTGAAATAAAAACAAGAAATGCTGGAACCACTCAGCAGGTCTGGCAGCATCTGTGGAAAGAGAAGCAGAGTTAATGTTTCGGGTCAGTGACCCTTCTTTGGAACTGACAAATATTAGAAAAGTCACAGGTTATTAGCAAGTGAGGTGGGGGTGGGGCAAGAGATAACAAAGGAGAAGGTGTAGATTGGACAAGGCCACATAGCTGACCAAAAGGTCACGGAGCAAAGGCAGACAATATGTTAATGGTGTGTTGAAAGACAAAGCATTAGTACAGATTAGGTATTAATGCACTGAATATTGAACAGCAGCAAGTGCAAACCTGAAAAAAACAGTGGGTAAGCAAACTGAACAAACTAAGATGAAATGAAATAAATGCAAAAAAAAATTGTAAAAAATGTAAAAAAGAATGTAAAAAAAAAGAAAAAATCTAAAAATGAAAGTAAAATGGGGGGCTGTCATGCTCTGAAATTATTGAACTCAATGTTAAGTCCGGCAGGCTGTAGTGTGCCTAATCGGTAGATGAGATGCTATTCCTCGAGCTTGCATTGATGTTCACTGGAACACTGCAGCAATCCCAGGACAGAGATGTGAGCATGAGAGCAGGGGGGAGTGTTGAAATGGCAAGCAACCGGAAGCTCAGGGTCCTGCTTGTGGACTGAGCGGAGATGTTCCGCAAAGCGATCATTTTTACCTGCCCATTTACCTCCTCTCTCCTCACTATCCCAGGCCCCAAACACTCCTTTCAGGTGAAGCAGCGATTTACTTGTACTTCTTTCAATGTAGTATACTGTATTCGCTGTTCACAGTGTGGTTTCCTCTACATTGGGGAGACCAAGCGCAGACTGGGTGACAGCTGAGTTTTGGAATATGGGATTACTGTAGGGTTAGTATAAATAGGTGGTTGTTGGTTGGCACAGACTCGGTGGGCCGAAGGGCCTGTTTCAGTGCTATATCTCAAAAAAAAAACTCCTGCAGTGATGTCCTGGAGCTGAGATAATTAACCTCCAACAACCACAACCATGTTCCTTTGTGCTAGGTATGACTCCAACTAGCGGAGAGATTCCCATTGACTCCAGTTTTGCTAGGGCTCCTTGATGCCACACTTGGTCAAATGCTGCCTTGATGTCAAGGGCAGTCACTCTCACCTCACCTCTTGAGTTCAGCCCTTTTGTCCATGTTTGAACCAAGGCTGTAATGAGGTCAGGAGCTGAGTGGCCCTGGCAGAACCCAAACTGAGTGTCACTGAGCAGGTTATTGCTAAGCAAGTGCCGCTTGATGGCACTGTCGATGACACCTTCCATCACTTTACTGATGATTGAGAGTAGGCTGATGGGGCAGTAGTTGGCCGGGTTGGACTTGTCCTGCTTTCTGTGTACGGGACATACCTGGGCAATTTCCCACATTGCAGGGTAGATGCCAGTGTTGTAGCTGTACTGGAACAACTTGGCTAGGGGTGCGACAAGTTCTGGAGCATAGGTCTTCATTACTATTGCTGGAATATTGTCAGGGACCATGGCCTTTGCAGTATCCAGTGCCTTCAGTTGTTTCTTAATATCACGTGGAGTGAATCAAATTCTGGAGGAGGCCAAGATGGATCATCCACTCGGCACTTCTGGCTGAATATTGTTGCAAATGCTTCAGCCTTGTCTTTTGCACTGATGTGCTGTCCCATCATTGAGGATGAGGATATTTGTGGAGCCACCTCATCCAGTTAGATGTTTAATTGTCCACCACCATTCACGACTGGATGTGGCAGGACTGCAGAGCTTAGATCTGATCCGTTGGTTATGGGATCGCTTAGTTCAGTTTATCGCATGCTGCCTCCACTGTTAAGCACACAAGAAGTCCTGAATTGTAACTTCACCAGGTTGACACCTCATTTTGAGGTATGCCTGGTGCTGCACCTGGCATGCCCTCCTGCACTCTTCATTGAACTATGTTTGATCCCCCGGCCTCATGGTAATGGTAGAGTGGGGGATATGCCCGGCCACGAGGTTACAGATTGTGGTTGAGTACACTCCCTCCCATTTAGCACAGTGGTAGTGCCACACAACACGATGTAGGGTATCCTCAATGTGAAGACAGGACTCATCTCCACAAGAACCACAAGGAAGGTGGTCACTCCTACCAATACTGTCATGGACAGATGCATCTACGACAGGCAGATTGGTGAGGACGAGGTCTAGTATGTTTTTCTCTCTTGTTGGTTCCCTCACCACCTGCCGCAGACCCGGTCTAGCAACTATGTTCTTTAGGACTCTGCCAGCTCGGTCAGTAGTGGTGCTACTGAGCCACTTTTGGTGATGGACATTGAAGTCCCCCACCCAGAATACATTCTGCACCCTTGCCACCCTCAGTGCTTCCTCCAAGTGGTGTTCAACATAGAGGAGTACTGATTCATCAGCTGAGGGGGTGCGGTCGGTGGTAATCAGCAGGAGGTTTCCTTGCCCATGTTTGACCTAATGCCATGAGACCTCATGGGTTCGGAGTCGATTTTGAGGACACCCAGGGCAACTCCCTCCCAACTGTATACCAATGTGCCGCCACCTCTGCTGGGCCTGTCCTGCCAGTGGGACAGGACATAGCCGGGGAGGATGATGGCAGTGTCTGGGCCATTGTCTGTGAAGTATTATTCCGTGAGCATGACTATGACAGGCTGTTGCTTGACTAATCTGTGGGACAGCTCTCCCAACTTTCGCACAAGCCCCCAGACGTTAGTAAGGGGGACTTTGCAGGGTCGACAGGGCTAGGTTTTCCGTTGTCGTTTGCGGTGCCTTGGCCGATGCCAGGCTTTCTGTCTGGTTTCATTCTTTATTGACTTTGTAGCAGTTTGATGCAGCTGAGTGGCTTGCTAGGCCATTTCAGAAGGCACTTAAGAGTCAAGCACATTACGTGGA
Source organism: Heterodontus francisci (assembly GCF_036365525.1). Lineage (NCBI taxonomy): Eukaryota > Metazoa > Chordata > Chondrichthyes > Heterodontiformes > Heterodontidae > Heterodontus > Heterodontus francisci. Next base: position 17,292,879 of record NC_090413.1, on the reverse strand, counting down.
GGGTTGTCGGGCTTGAGAATATTAGAGCTAGGGATGGTTGAGGCCATGGAGGGATTTGAAAACAAGGATGAGAATTTTAAAATCAAGATATTGCTTGACCAGAAGCCAATGTAGGCTCAGCGAGCACAGGGGTGATTGGGCAATGGGAATTGGAGCGAGTTAAGACATGGACAGCAGGGTTTTGGATGACCTCAAATTTACAGAGAGAAGAATGTGGGAGACCAGCCAGGAGTGCCTTGGAATAGTCAAGCCTAGAGGTAACAAAGGCATGAATTAGGGTTTCAACAGCAGATGAGTTGAGACAGGGACATAGTCAGGTGAAGTACTTCAAAAGTACTTCATTGAATGTAAAGGACTTTGAGACATCCTGAGGTCAGGAAAGGTGTTATATAAATGCAGATTCTTTTTTTCTTACAGTGCACTTTTCAGCTGAGACCCTAGTTGCATGCTGTCTCCTCACAGCAATTAAAGAAAACATAGGGAATAGTGAGTAACTGTCGGCTTCCAATAGGGAAATGGTGCAAGTGTTTATTGGACTTTGCTTGTGATTTTTTTTACAATACTCAAAGGTGTGGCGATGACTGGGTTGACAATTGTGAAATAGCTGTCCTCAAATGCAAATTATGATGCACGTGGCCTTTACAATAAGCTAATACATTGAATTAATAGCATGGCTTTTGATAATTTTACAGTAGAGACCTACAACATAGACATAGGGAATGCCTCCAACACATCGGTAATCTATCTGTCACTTTGAACCGTTCCACTTTATCGAATCATACAGCAGTGTGCCGGCTCTTTGAAAGAGCTAGGCAATTAGTCCCACTCCCCTGCTCTTTCCCCATAGCCCTCCAGATTTTTTATCTTCAGGTTGTTCCGATCGAGGCGGGAGTAATGCCCTGTTAATTCAGTCCCACTACTCCACAGGACACAGCATATTCATAAAGTTTCCCACCTACCAGAAAAAGATAGCCAAATTAATCACTTTATTTATCCCCAGAATAAAATACACCAAACCAGGTTTCTTTAAACAACAAAATTAAACTATTTATTAATAAACCAAGTCTTAAATGATAATAAGATGAATTTGTATGCATTAAAACCTTTTCTAACTCCCTAATCTTCCTCACCCTCATGCATACACAATTACCAACTGGGGAAAATGGTTATTGATTTTATGACAGTTTCTTAGGGATAATAAAATAACTGGGTTGTATCTTCTGATAGCATTTTCCTGGATCAGTGAGGTGTCCCAGAGTCGGATAGTCAGATGCCACTCGATGTCTCTCCAGGTGAAATTAATGAACAGTCTATGATGGTTAGGTATTCAAGGTCATTTGTCTACAGCAGATATCACACAGATCTTTCAGCAACAGGTTGTAGCAACAGGTCTATTTAAATTTTAAAGTAGCAGTCCAACAGTAGAAACTTTCTTGAGAGTTCAGGAACTTGCAAAAACACAAAGGTCAATCGGACTTACTCTTAGCAAAGGAGCCTTCTCCACAGAGCACAGCAATTACAGAACTCACTCTTCAGACAGGAATTCTTGAATGGAAGCAACAGCAACCTGCCCCACCCAAAACACAGGCTTTCTTTCTCCAAAGCAGAGTTACTCCATAGAGTGCAGCAATTCCTCTTTTCTCTGGGTCTCCTCAGGCATAAACAGAAACAAGTAATTTAGCTCCCATACATCAGATTTTTGCAACTCCTTCAGAGTTCTTCTGACTTCATGAAGAGATTAGACTTTTACTTGATACAGGAATTATTTTTCAAGAGAAAGAATTTTCTCAGGGCTGTATTCCTGACCAGTTTCCAGCAATAACTCTTTGAGCTGCTCACAGCTCCCCTGGTTTCTTCTCACTGACCAAAATGAAACTGAACCCCTTTTTTTTTTTAATAAATAAGAGTCACAAGACAATCGTAAAATCATCACATTGCTTGGATACAAATTGCCCTGCAGCCTAGACTTCAAATACCACAAGTCTCTGCAGTCACTGTTTACAGGAAAATAGCAACAGGTCTTAAAGGCACACGGACCTCTCAGTTTTTTTAAATTAAAAAAATCTCTTATGACAAGGTTTATAACCAATCTTCTTTTGAAATTTACAATTGAATCTCCTTCCACTGCCCTTTCGGACAACACATTCCAACTTGCTGTGTAAAAAAAAAATTCTCCTCACGTCCCTTCTGGTTCTTTTGCCAATTATCTTAAATCTGTGTCCTTTGGTTACTGGCGGTCCTGCCCTGGGAAGCAATTTCTCTTTAGTTACTCTATCAGGACCCTTCATAATTTTGAACGTCTCTATTAAATCTCCTCTTAACCTTCTCTTCTCTATGGAGAACAACCCCGACAACCTGAGTCTCTGTAATATTTGCTCTCAGAATGTGATACTTTCACTGGGATGCAGTACAAGAATAGCCCATTGACCTTTACAATCTGATCCATGGTGTGCTTTGTTCGAAAACAGCTTGTGAGAAAGGGGATTGGAGTACAGGAATAAAGAAGTCTTACTAAAATTGTACCAGGACTTTGGTGAGACCGCACCTGGAATACTGTGTGCAGTTTTGGTCTCCACATTTAAGAAAGGATATACTTGCACAGGAGGCAATGCAGCGAAGATTTACTAAATTGGCCCCTGGGATGAGGGGGTTGTCCTACGATGAGAGGCTGAGTAAATTGGGCCTATATTCTCTGGAGTTTAGAAAAATGAGAGGTGATCTAATTGAGACATACAAGATTTTGAAAGGGCTTGACAGGGTAGAAGCTGAGAGATTGTTTCCGCTGGTCGGGGAAACTAGAATGCAGGGCACAGTCTCAGGATAAGGGGTCAATCATTCAGGACTGAGATGAGGAGAAATTACTACACTCAAAGGGTTGTGAATCTTTGGAATTCTCTACTTCAGAGGGTTGTGGATGCTCCGTCGTTGAATACATATATTGCTGGGAATCAAGGGATATGAGGAGTGGGCAGGAAAGTGGAATTGAAGCCCAAGATCAGCCATGATCATATCGAATGGCAGAGCAGGCTTGATGGGCCATATGGTCTACTTCTGCTCCTATTTCTTGTGTTCTTGTGTTCCTTCTTTCTGCTTGAACGCCTTTTGCGACAGTTGGCACACAGAGGAAATCTTTCTGTGTGACTCATTGCTGGCCCATCAGTTCCACCAGCTGTTCAGTAATATACATTACTATGTTGGCTTGAGCTGGGTGCAGTCACTTTTTCCATGCTTACCTTTGAGTTGGGAAGAAATTGTCCCGAGCTATCTGTCACACTCACAAATTGAACAGTGATGAAATATAAAATGAACTGGAGAAATTATGCAATAAAAGTCAACTACTGAACTGAACTACAAGAAAATGGACACATTTGTGTTACAGGTAAAATGGAGTAGTGGAGTACCCATCCTGTACTGTTTAATAGACATCTTTGTCTGTTGAAGATGATACCCATTATACATGTCTGAATTAGCTTTGGGGAAAACACATTGAAATGGAAAATACCCCATTCCATGCTAATAACTAATTTCTGCAGGAATGGAGCTAAGAAAGACTTTCGCAGACAGACTGACTCCGAAGCCAAGGCCAAAATAATAGATGTGAAGTAAGACTGATTTATCAGAATGGACCACATTCAGCATCATGTAATAAATGTTTTCCATATCCTGGAACATTGTATGAATCAGCCCAGGTAAGAGATCCCTTAGTCACCTGACAAGTTTCTACCTTATAAGGTATCTCTCTGGAGAGAGAGAGGTAGAGCAGCCAGAGAAGTTCATTTTGAGCCAGAACAGCTGTGAGATAGTTTCAGCTCAGCAGGAGCCCGGCTGATAATTTATTTTAACCACTGCAGCAGAGAAATTGAAAAGTGACTTTGGAACTTTCCATCTGCAAGAGTGAACCAGGATTTCCACCATCGACTTTGGATGAGGCTTAACCACAAGGAGCCTGCAACACTTCATCCTTTTCAAGATAAAGAATATTTAGGCCTGCACCATTGACAGATTTCCTCCTGAAAAGCTTCACGAAGTTTTCTTAAAACAATGAATTCTTTTACCACAATTTGACTCTAACTGCATGCTACTACTCTACTCTATATTTTCTTCTGTGTGTGTGTGTGTGCATATGTGAATGCATGACTGGATGAGGCCATGAACATTTTTCAGTTGTTGGGTAAAATAAATATTTATCTTTCTTTTTTAACCTAGGAGAAAACCTGTTTGTCTATTTATTTGATCCTTAAAACACTCAGGGACTAAAATACTTGTTAAAAACATCATCTGTGGTCAGTTGAGAGGTGAAAAGTGAAAGTCACCCACACACTTCCCACCTGTCCATAACAGATCACACTTTGGTAAATATGGGCTCCGTAAAGATTATGGTCTAGAAATTCGGACATGCTTATCTTTGGAACATGTGGGATGGGTTGGCATAGGGTTCATTCCCCACGGCTTGATATTTTGTCTTGGACATCATATGGAGCTAGCAAAGCGCAACAGCCAATCGACAAAGAGGAGGCCAAGATTGGGCACGGGCCCGGGAGTCAGAATTGGAGGTCAGTTCAGCACGTGGAAGCTGGGGGTGGGGGGGTCGAGAGTGGTGATTGGCTCCTTCACTGAAGGGTCATCAGGAGCACTCCTAGTTCCACATTCACCTTAGACAACTCCTACTCTTGGTTTCCCTCAGTACAACGACATCATCCGCCTCAGGGGAAACCCATCTTCGAGAGAGAACCTCAGGTATTCATTAGGTCTCTTATTTGCATATGCAAAGGAACTAATGCCTTCTTCCTGTGTGGATAAAAGATTCCTCTTGTTTATCCTTAGGCTGGAAAGGTGCCTATGCTATTAGGAGTTTTGTCAGCCTCAGAACTTCAAAAAAACATGGAAACTATTTTAGAATTTTTTAGAACATTACAGCGCAGTACAGGCCCTTCGGCCCTCGATGTTGCGCCGACCTGTGAAACCATCTGACCTACTCTATTCCATTTTCATCCATGTGTCTATCCAATGTCCACTTAAATGCCCTTAAAGTTGGCGAATCTACTACTGCTGCAGGCAGGGCGTTCCACGCCCTTACTACTCTCTGAGTAAAGAAACTACCTCTCACATCTGTCCGATATCTATCACCCCTCAACTTGAAGCTATGTCCCCTCGTGTTTGCCATCACCATCCGAGGAAAAAGACACTCACTATCCACCCTATCTAACCCTCTGATTATCTTATATGTCTCTATTAAGTCACCTCTCCTCCTCCTTCTCTCCAACGAAAACAACCTCAAGTCCCTCAGCCTTTCCTCGTAAGACCTTCCCTCCATACCAGGCAACATCCTAGTAAATCTCCTCTGCACCCTTTCCATAGCTTCCACATCCTTCCTATAATGCGGTGACCAGAACTGCACGCAATACTCCAGGTGCGGTCTCACCAGAGTTTTGTACAGCTGCAGCATGACCTCGTGGCTCCGAAACTCGACCCCCCTACTAATAAAAGCTAACACACCATATGCCTTCTTAACAGCCCTATTAACCTGGTTAGCAACCTTCAGGGATTTATGCACCTGGACACCAAGATCTCTCTGTTCATCTACAGTACCAAGAATCCTCCCATTAGCCCAGTACTCTGCATTCCTGTTACTCCTTCCAAAGTGAATCACCTCACACTTTTCCGCATTAAACTCCATTTGCCATCTCTCAGCCCAGCTCTGCAGCCTATCTATGTCTCTCTGTACCCGACAACATCCTTCGGCACTATCCACAACTCCACCGACCTTAGTGTCATCTGCAAATTTACTAACCCACCCTTCTACACCCTCTTCCAGGTCATTTATAAAAATGACAAACAGCAGTGGCCCCAAAACAGATCCTTGCGGTACACCACTAGTAACTATTTTGCTCAATTCTGCCCATTAAAATGATCAAAGACAGTGTGATAGACAAATCTCTCTTAGGATAATCAGTCAGGCTTGTGTAATACATTTGTTCTTTTGGAAAGTTTCCGAATGAAGTTCCCATGTTTAGGCACATGTGACTGTGTGTAAGTCTATGTGTGTATCAGTGTATATGGGTGTGAGAGTCTATGTGTGTGTGTGAGCAGGCGTGTGTGTGTGAGCATGTGTGTGTGTGTGTATATGTGAATATGTGTGTATGTATGCGAGAGAGTGAGAATGTGTGTGAGAATGTGTGTGCTCGTGTAAGAGTGTGTGTGAGTGTGAGTTGTGTATGACTGAGTGTGTGCATGAGTGAGTGGGAGTCTGTGTATGTGTGTGTGAGAGAGTGAGTGTGTCAGTGAATACGTGAACATGTGTGTGTGTATATGAGATGGTGTGAGAATGTGTGTGAATGTGTGTGTGAGTATGTGTGTGCTCATGTGAGAGTGTGTGTGAGTGTGAGTTGTGTATGACTGAGTGTGTGCGTGAATGAGTTGGAGTATGTGTATGAGTGAGTGTGTAGGTGAGTACGTGAACATGTGTGTGTGTATATGAGATGGTGTGAGATTGTGTGTGAGTGTGTGTGCACATGAGAGTGTGTGAATGTGTGTGCGCACATGAGAGTGTGTGTGAGTGTATGTGTGCGGGTGTGTGAGTGTGAGTGTGTGTACATTATTATGAGCAGGTGAGGAGGGGTTGAGGGGCTTCCCACTTTTCCCTCCTTGTTTGACCACAACAGAGTTATTTCTTTTTTTAAGTGGATATACTGCCCAATTCAGTGAGTGTTTACTTGTTTACATGCCGTGATCATAAAAAAAGCCAACTGGACAGGTTTCGCAAAGAAAGGTTAACCTTGTTGTACTTAGTTGATCGAAGTAAAAATAATAAAATATGTTCCAACTTTCACACACAGACACACACACACAGGGTACAGAATGGAGAAGGATAGATCGGTCGAATTAGAGTCCAGAGAATTAAAGGGGTATATGGTCTGTGGAGGTTGGTGACTCAGCTGGCTTCAAGCTGAATTCTGATTTGAAGGTATGGATGTTGATTCAGTGGTTCTCCGGGAGATAGCAGTGTGACTGAATTCCTTCGAGAGAGATGTCTGTTCGTTCTTTCTGGAAAGTTCTCTAAACTGTGTAGCTGAAGGAGGTCTCTGTCTGTTCGTTTTGGAAGGTTCTCTACTGTCAATAGCTCCCCTGTCAGGCTTAAGTAAGTAAGCACAGTCAGCAGACAGAGTTTGAAGCTTGCAAGGTTTGAATGGTTCATCTCCACCAGTTTAATATCCAGGTTTCCAGCTGATGGATTAAAAAAACCATCCTTCAACTGAGCACATTTTTGTGACAACACAGATGCGCATTTGTTTGTGCATGTGTATGTGGGTGTGTGAGTATGAGTGTGTGGGGCACTTTCCACAGAAAAAGTTGATTTGTTACCTGCCAGTTTTCTGGTTGGTTTTCCTTGTTAACTCTAATATAAAACAAATTTTAATGTATTTCCAAAAAAGCTGTTCAGATATAATCTAAGAATCACAATCTTATTTTTTCTAGCTGTTTTTCAGTGGGTCATTTGGAATCAAAACATTCATCAATCTGGTAAGTTCAAAGTCCATACTGCAATTGTACTCAGCCTTCCAATGCTGCGAAATGAGACTAAAAAGTCTGAAGTGTATGAAAGTGGTAATTTATGATACTGAATTGTGCCAATCTGTACTGACGGTGCTTCTTTGTAGCCAATATTGCAGAAATATTATATGCGAGATTTACAGTTAAGAGTGAGAGAAAATCCAGGCTAATTTAGAATCAATGAATCCTAGAATGGTTACAGCTCAGAAGGAGGTAATTCAGCCCATTGTGTCCATGCTGGCTCACTGCAAGAGCAATTTAGCTAATCCCACTCCTCCACCCTTACCCCGTAGCCCCGCAATTTATTCCCCTTCGGATGCTTAATCAATTCCCTTATGTAAACCGTGACTGAATCTACCGCCACCGCATTCCCAGGCAATATATTCCAAATTGTAAACACTCACTGCATGAAATGTTTTTCTTTATATCGTCTTTGGTTCTTTTCCCAAATGGCCTCCTTCTGTGCTGACAAGTTTCTATGATTTTATGATCATGCCAAATGACCTTAAATTTTTACCAACTTTTAAACTGCAATTCTATTGCAAAACTATGATCAATCACATTTACAAGAGTATAGTTTTCTACATTTCTAACATTTACCACAATGAAACAGATCAGTAGACTGTTCTTCCTTTTCTGTCTGAGGTATGCTGCAGTATTGTTGTTGACTCAGTGATAACACTCTCACTTCTGAGTCCTGAAGTCCACGGGCTCAAGTACCACTTAAAATACGTGAGCATATAATCTTGGCTGACACTTCAGTGCAGCACTGAGGGAATGCTGCAATGCCAGTGATGCTGTCCTTTAGATGAGACATTAAACCAAGGTCCTATCTACCTTGTCAGAGAGATTCCATGGCACACTTGGAAGAGCTGGGGAGATCTCCCCAAGGTCCAATATTTTTCCCTCAACCAAAATCACTGAAATAGATTATCTGGTTGTTATCATAGCACAGATGTGGGAGCTTGCTGTGCATAAATTGGCCACCATGTTCTCTACATTACAACTGTGACATGCACTTCAAAAGTACTTAATTGGCTTTGACAGTATTGGAATGTCTGGAGGTCATGAAATGCAAATCCTCCCTTTCTTTGTGACTTGAGACCATTATCCAGAGGAGTGAGATTTACAGCCTGCATAGAGTCCAGTGAGAGCCATACTGTGGGTATCTGGAGATGTGTGCATGCGCATGGGCTTACAAATAATGCACAAAGCTCTGCATGTACCTGGTAAATTCAAAGGGGCTGAACGCCAGCAGTGCAAAATGGGCTGGTAGCAAATGGGCAGCGATTTGTCACCACTGCCGTTTTTATTTTCCATTGATTTCAAAAATATTGCCGTGATTTTTAATTACAAACCAAGTAAAAGCGACAGAGACTAGGAAATGAGTCACCAAAAATAGTCTGAACTATCATTCTGTGAACTTCAGTGGAAAGACCATCGCGTGGTGTGAAAAATCGGCAGCTGATCTGCTCCCAGTCCGCTGGCTTAGACCAACTTCATCCCACCACTCTGCAAATGTTTCAACAGCATAATAAAAAATTTTCTGCGCTCTCAAAACATGAAAATAAATTTTGTTTATAAACTGCCCAGAGAGTCAATTCACCCTTTGAGACAAGGTTGGAGCTGAGAACATGAGGAGCAAGAGTAGGCCATTTGGCCCCTCGAACCTAGTCCAGCACTCAATAAGACTGTGACTGATCTGATTGTGGTCTTAACTCCATTTTCCCACCTGCCCCCCCATAACCCTTAACTCCTTTGAAGATCAAAAATCTGTCTAGCTCAGTCTTGAATATATTCAATGACCCAGCCTCCACTACTCTCTGTGGTAGAGAATTCCAAAGATTAAGGACCCTCTGAGAGAAGAAATTCCTCCTCATCTCCATCTTAAATGGCGGGCTCTTATTTTGAAACCCTGCCCCCTAGTTCTAGATTCCCCCACGCGGGGAAACATCCTCTCAGTATCTACCCTGTCAAGCCCCCGTCAGAATCTTATGTTTCCATTAGATCACTTCTAATTCTTCTAAACTCCAACCTGCTCAACCTTTATTCGTGAGACAACTCCTTCATCTCAGGAATCAACCTAGCAAACCTTCCCTAAATGCCTCCAATTCTAGTATATCCATCCTTAAATAAGGAGCCCAAAACTGTATGCAATACAACTCACTGAGCCAGGGCCAACAGGTGAGAAGTAGCCTCTCTGAGAGGGTCACACTGCCTTCATCAGAGTGTCTATTGACACAACTGTATCAGCCAATTGGCTTGAGGCAGGGTGGGACTTACAGCAGGACTCATAGCACATAGGCTATTATACAGTAAACAATACCACTTACTCAGCAAATGGAGTCTGTTTAAACAACATGCTACAGCAAACAGTCTACAGGATCTATTTAAGAGTCTCTATGCACTACAGCAAACATATCCTGATAAAAGCAGGGTGTGGAGGATAATTACATATAAATTATGTGTGTATAATTAATCCCAGTCATTTACAGCAGTGCAGTCTCCAGGCTTGATTGACAGGGTCATAGAGACATAGAGTTATACAGCACAGAAACAGGCCCTTTGGCCCATCGTGTCTATGACAGCCATCAAGCACCTAACTATTCTAGTCCCATTTTCCAGCACTTGGCCCGTAGCCTTGTATGCTATGACGTTTCAAGTGCTAATCTAAATACTTCTTAAATGTTGTGAGGGTTCCTGCCTCTACAACCTCTTCAGGCAGGTGTGTTCCAGATTCCAACCACCCTCTGGGTGAAAAGTCTTTTCCTCAAATCCCCTCTAAACCTCCTGCTCCTTACCTTAAATCTATGCTCCCTAGTTATTGACCCCTCCGCTAAGAGATAAAGTTTCTTCCTATCTAATCTATCAATGCCCCTCATAATTTTGTTTACCTCAATCATATCTCCCCTCAGACTTCTCTGCTCTAAGGAAAACAACCCTAGCCTTTTCAGCCTCTCTTCATAGCTGAAATGCTCCAGCCCAGGCAACATCCTGGTGAATCTCCTCTGCACCCTCTCCAATGCAATCACATCCTTCCTACAGTGTGGTACCCAGCTGTGGCCTAACTAGCATTTTATACAGCTCCATCATAACCTCCCTGCTCTTATATTCTATGCCTTGGCTAATAAAGGCAAGTATCCCATATGCCTTCCTAACCACCTTATCTACCTGTGCTGCTGCCTTCAGCACCCCAAGGTCCCTCTGACCCTCTGTACTTCCTAGGGTCCTACCATCCATTGTATATTCCCTCGCCTTGTTAGTCCTCCCAAAATGCATCACCTCACACTTCTCAAGATTAAATTCCATTTGCCACAGCTCCGCCCATCTTACCAGCCCATCGATATCGTCCTGTAATCTAAGGCTTTCCTCCTCACTATTTATGACACCACCAACTTTCATGTCATCTGCGAACTTACTGATCATACCTCCTGTACTCACATCTAAATCATTAATATACACTACAAACAGCAAGGGTCCCAGCACAGATCCCTATGGTACACCACTGGTCACAGGCTTCTACTCGCAAAAACATTCCTCGACCATTACCCTCTGCCTCCTGCCACTAAGCCAATTTTGGATCCAAATTGCCCTGGATCCCATGGGCTCTTACCTTCTTAACCAATCTCCCATACAGGACCTTATCAAAAGCCTTACTGAAGTCCATGTAGACTACATCAACTGATTTACCCTCTTTTTGAAGAGATGATGAAAGTAGTGGACAGGGGAATGTCAATGGATGTTATTTATATGGATTTCCAGCAGGCACTTGATAAAGACCCTCATAAGAGACTGTGAGCTAAAGCTGAGTGGAGAAGGGACAGAGAGTAGGGATAATGGGTGGGTATTCTAATTGGCAGGATGTGAGAGCGGTGCCCCACAAGGATCCGATCTGTTGGGGGCCTTAACTATTCACCATATTCATTAACATCTTATATGATGGGATAGAAAGCCACATATCCAAATTTGCTGCCATCACAAAGATAGGTGGCATTGTAAACCGTGTAGATGGAAGCATAAAATTACAGAGATATTGATAGACTAAGTGAATGGGTAAAGCTATGGCAAATGGATTTCAATGCCAGCAAATGTAAGGTTATCCACATGCCAAAAATGATAGAACAGAGTACTTTCTAAATGGTGAAAAGCTAGAAAAAGCGGAGGTTCAGAAACACTTGGGGTTCCAGGTACATAAATCATGAAAATGTTATGAACAAGTACGGAAAATAATCAAAAAGGCTAATGGAATGTGGGCATTTATATCCAGAGGACTAGAATACAAGGGGGTAGAAGTAATGCTTCAGTTATACAAAGCCCTGTTTAGACCACACCTGGAGTTACAGTGAGCAGTTCTGGGCACCACGGCTTAGGAAGGATATATAGGCCTAAGAAGGAGTGTGGTGTAGAGTTACCAGTATGATACCTGGACTCCAAGGTAAGCTATGAGGAGAGATTAAACAAATTAGGGTTGTATTCCCTGCAATTTAGAAGGTTAAGGGGTGATTTAACAGGCAATGTAGATAGCGAGAAACTATTTCTGCTGGTTGGGGTGCCTCAGACTAGGGAGCATAGTCTAAAAATTAGAGCCAGGAGTAAAATTAGGAAACACTCTTTCACGCAAAGGGTGTAGAAGTTTGGATGTCTCTTTTGGAAATGGTAATTGATGAGAGATCAATTGTTAGTTTTAAATCTGAGATTGATAGCCTTTTTGTTCACCAAAGGTATTGAGAGATATGGGGCAAAAGCGGGTAATTGGAGTTAGTTTGAAGATCCACCATGATCTCATTGAATGGTGGAACAGGCTTGTGGGGATAGATGGTCCTCTCTTGTTTCTATGTTCCTATGAGCCGCACTGCTTCATACCAATCAGGGACAGCTGACAACACAATATGTTTAGGTTAAATCTGCAGTTACCTGTCTTAAAAGTGCCACTCGGTTTTGATTCATTTGTCACTGTGCTTTGATAATACATCCTCCTCCCATATTCTGTGCTCTGAATGTAATTTCTATTCACTTTTTGCAGAGGAGTTACACATCAATGGAAAGTTGAAATCCTCGGTCACCCTGCCCTGCGTCTACGACGTTGACCAGCATGGTTTACTTCACATGTGCTGGAACCGAGGGCAGTGCACTGTGTTTTATTGTGGAGAGGCATTGCTTACAACTGATGGGAAAAATATCTTTTACAATTTTGAATCAAAATATAAATTGTACGGGGACATAGCGCGAGGTAACTTGTCTCTGACCATACACAGTTTGAACTTGGGCGACGAGGGTCTGTACTGCTGCCGTGTAGAGATTCCTGGTCTTTTAAATGACCAGAAAACAGTAATTACCCTCAGTGTTACAGCTGGTGAGTTAATGCAATTTATCTGATAATAATACAAAATTGTCTTCCTGCAGTATATTTCAGGATTCACTGCTGAATCGTACAGAATGTCTGAAGAGTTTTTGGCAGAGTAAATAAGGAGAAATTGTTTCCACACTCAGGAGGGTCTGTAACCAGGGGACGCAGAATTTAGACAATTAGCAAAAGAGGCAGAGGTGAGAAGAGGGGAATTTGTTTTAAGCAGTGAGTTGTTATGATCTGGAAGGGTGATGGAGGGAGACTCAATAGTACTTTTCGAAAGAGAATTGGATAAATACTTGTTTTGGAAAATATTACAAGGCTGGTGGGGGTGGGAGGCGGGGTGCGCGGCAAAGAGCAGGGGATTGGGACTAATTGGATAGCTCTTTCAAAGAGCTATCACTGGCATGATGGGCTAAATGGCCTCTTTCTGTGCTGTAAACTTATTTGGTTCTCTCTATTGGCTGTGGAATGGGGTGACACACAATGATGGGCTGTCTCAGTGGTGGTCAGAGGGGCAAACCTCCTCTTGGTTTTTCATTCAGTTGGAATTGCCATTCAGGCAGACCATGGGGACAGCTGGCTTGGGAAGTTGAAAAATTTACCTTGATGAGGCCTTGCTACTTTGTTAAAGATTAGAGGCAGGTTTGCTTTGCATCCGACCTGACCTGAGAAGGCTTCATTTGTGCCTGAAATGGGGAAGTGTTGCATTCCTAGCACCAAGTAGAATATTAAATAAGAAGAACCAGACTTGATCAAGGACAAAACAAGAAATACAACGGGGTGGGACACTGAGAATCAATATTACCATCCGTCTAAATTTTTTGCTGTGATAATTTTCAGTATATTTTGTAAGATTGTTGAAAGTGACTGCAGCTATGTCCCTGTCACATTAATATCTTCATTACAGCAGAGCAAGTATTTGCATTTCTATAGTGCTTTTAACTTATTAAAACATCCCAAGGTGCTTCACTGGAGGACAATCAGACAAAATTTGACACCGAGTTGCATAGGAAAAATATTAGGACAGTTCACAGAAAGCTTGGTCAACGAAGGAGGTTTTAAACAGTGTCTAAAAGGAGGAGAGAGAGGTGGAGAGGTGGAGAAGTTTAATGAGGGAAGTCCAGAGCTTAGTGCCTAGATAGCATTGCCTCCAATGATGGAGTGATAAGAACCAGGGATGCAAAAGCGAATAGAGTTGAAGGAGCATGGAGATCCCTAAGGGTTGTAGTCTAATGAGAAATATGGTAGTCAATCTAGTAACACTGGACAAAATCAGAGCACAGAGGCACCCAGGACAACATCTGCGATCTTCTTTCGAAGGGTGCAGTTATCTACTGAAACTGGGTTGGAATAGATAAACAGAGTAGAAAAGGGAAATTTCTCTCTGTTAGCCATTCTTGCGAGTGGCTGAGACTAATAGAGTGTGGAAGCCTTGCTTCAATTATATAGGGCTTTGGTGAGACCACTTCTGAAATACTGGGCTGGATTTAGTGCAACTGGCAGGGCTCCCAGCACCAGGCTGAAAAGGTGGTGGGAAACCCATCTTGGCCTTTCAGAGCCCACCCCACACCCTGGCTCTATTTAACGCGCCCGGGCAATTAACAGTCCAGCGCGGGATCCCGTCCCTTCTAAATACATCTCCAAGAGCGGCTGGCTAACCAGAGGGCTGGCAGCTCAGTAGTATCGCCAGCCCCACTGGGAGTGGTGGCCACTGCCATTACTGCAAGCGTGCCTTAGGTCCAGGCCCAGCGCTGGAGACCCAGGCCCCAGGTAAATGAGGCGGGGTCCCTGGGGCCAGTCCAGCGGCCCGGATGATTGGGGGAGGGAAGGTGGGCATTGAGTGCAGGGGGAAGGAGGTAGGTTGTTTCCACTGGGGGCCTTCTGTGGGCCACAGATTGCCCACAGAGGAAGGCCTCCCCACACAAGCCCACAGGAAAGGCACCTCGTTTTACTGGGGAGGCCCCCTCCCTGCTGCTGGCTTAATGCCAGCAGTAGCAGGAAGAGGCCCTTAAGTGGCTGATAATAGGCCTCTAAAGGGCCTCAATTGGCCTCTGGGTGGGAAGGCTGTCTTTGGCCTATCCCGCCTCAACTTAATTGCGGTGTGACGAAAAGGTGACGGGCCCTCCGCATCCCCCATCTCCCACTGCAATTCTATGGGCCCTCCCGCCTCCTAGCCCACATCCGGGGAGGGGGCCATTAAATCCAGCCCACTGTGTACAGTTTCGGGATCTGTACCGAAGGAAGGATATGTTTGCTTTAGAGGTGGTGCAACAAAGGTTCACTACATAGATTCCTGGAATAAGAGGCTGTCCAATGAGGAGAGATTGAGCAGAATGTGCCTATATACTCTGGAGTTTAGAAGAATGAGATGTGATCTCATTGACGGGGTAGATGCTGAGAGGCTCAAACTTGGGTTTATAGTCTCAAGATAGGGGGGGGTCGGCCGTTTAGGCTGAGATGAGGAGGTTTCTTCTCTCAGAGGTGAATCTTTGGAAATCTCTATCCCAGAGAGCTCTAGATGCTCAGTTGTTGAGTAGATTCAAGACAGAGATTGATAGACTTTTGGCACTTCGGGAATCAAGGGATATAGGGCTAGAGTGGAAAAGTGGAGTTGATAATCATTAGTCATGATCTTATTGAATGGTGGAGCAGGCCTGAGGGGCTTCATGGCCTACTCCTACTCCTATTTCTTATGTTCTTATGACCTGTTGCCTGTCCTCTATGATCTTATCATCTTCAAGCAATAGTGAGGCCTGAGAGGAGTGTCAGGAATGTTGTTAGTCCAAAGTATCATTTGGTTCAGCTCCCAAAAATGTAGATAAAGTGAGTGAGTGGCATGCATTGCAAAAGTACAATATTTTGTGTTCCAAATAAGGGTTGATTGTGGGCAGCTGTTTTCACATATACCCAGAGCTGGATTAAGGCACAGGAAACCTGGGCAGCAGGGAAGAGGGACAAAGTCAACATATGTAATTTGTGATCTTAAGCGGGTTATCAGCCCTGTTAATTTAATGACTAGTAGGGTTACACATAAACGTATCAACATGTTTACTCAATGCAATCTATACATTTCTGAAAGGCGATAGAGCTCCAACC
Organism: Heterodontus francisci; assembly: GCF_036365525.1. NCBI lineage: Eukaryota > Metazoa > Chordata > Chondrichthyes > Heterodontiformes > Heterodontidae > Heterodontus > Heterodontus francisci. The sequence continues at coordinate 17,276,882 of NC_090413.1, read as the reverse complement.
TAGCGGCAAATGAAGAGAGATTTAATTAATAATGTTGAGAGCTGTTTGACAATTAAATGAAATTCATTTCGTTTCACATGAACAGTGGTTTGGTTAAGGTTCTTTCCAAACTGGAGGGTTGGAAGTTCAAATGTTTTATTTGTATTTTAGATCGACCTTTTAAATGTCTTTCGGATAAATCTCTCGAGGAAGGCCAGATGGACTCTCGATTGCCGGTAAGAATTTTGCAGGTTCATGCTTGAGCTATTATATCTCTCCATTTCTACATATTAAGTATCTTGGGAGAGAAATTCAGAACTGTAGTGCCACTGGAGATGGCACTATGGAAGACGGATGCCCTCCTGAGAGAGCCCGTGTGCCTGCGCAATGCCCTCTGCTAAGTTGGAGCCGGGCTCCTGCATGCTCCTTGACAGTGACAGGAGGCTGTCTGGCAGGCCAGCCAATGCACCCAGCATCTTGGTGCGCATGCCCGTCAGTCTGCAGCAGAACCCATCTGCCACCTGACCCTCTGGTGGGCTGACAAATGAACCATCCTTTACTCCTGGCCTGGCTGCAGCCTGCTGATGCCCTGTGACCCACCACGTGCTGATCCCAACTCTAAACTTGCATCCAAGGTACGTGCAGTGCCGGTATTGAGGTAGTGGCTGTGAGTGTCAGATCAAGTGATGGGGTCTTTTCATCAGCACTGTGCTGTGACTGTCTCTGCTCCTCGTTGGGCTAATGAGGCTGGGCAGGAGGCAGTTCTTTGGTGTCTGAAATCAGAAAATCAGAAGGAGCAGTTTGGTGCGAGCGAGTGGCAATAGGTCCATAGTCACACCATCTACAGCTTGTTCATCGTGCCAGATAGCAGGATGAGGTTTTGTGGGGAATTGTAAAAGCAGGAACACACCATCATCCTTGATATTTTCAGCGATGCTGGATGCCATCGGCTCTGTTGCAAGCCGGTCCCATGATGATGAGAATCATCTCCTAAGTAGAGCTCAGGAGATACAGGCATCCTGGCCCCCCGCTGGTTCTGCTCTAAACCCTTCTCTTGTGTGCCACCTTTTCTTTCAAGAGAAAGGGTTTGTGTTGCATTGTGTTTGGGTGATGTCATAGAGTTATGCAGCACAGAAACAGGCCCTTTGGCCCATCGTGTCTGTGACAGTCATCAAGCACCTATCAATTCTAATCCCATTTTCCAGCACTTGGCCCGTAGACTTGTATGCTATGGCATTTCAAGTGCTCATCTAAATATTTCTTAAATGTTGTGAGGGTTCCTGCCTCTACCACCCCTTCAGGCAGTGCGTTCCAGATTCCAACCACCCTCTGGGTGAATTTATTTTTCCTCAAATCCCCATTAAACCTCCTGCCCCTTACCTTAAATCTATGCCCCCTGGTTAGTGACACCTCAGCTAAGAGAAAACTTATCTAATCTTCTTATCTTCTTATCTAATCTATCTATGCCGCTCATAATTTTGTACACCTCAATCAGGTTCCCTCACCCCCCCTCAGCCTTCTCTGCTCTCAGGAAAACAACCCTAGCCTATCCAGTCTCTCTTCACAGCTGAAATGCTCCAGCCCAGGCAACATCCTGGTGAATCTCCTCTGCACCCTCTCCAGTGCAATCATATTCTTCCTATAGTGTGCCGACCAGAACTGTACACAGTACTCCAGCTGTGGCCTAACTAGAATTTTATACATCTCCAACATAACCTCCCTGCTTTTATATTCTATGCCTTGGCTAATAAAGGCAAGTATCTCATATGCCTTCCTAACCACATTATCTACCTGTGCTGCTGCCTTCAGTGATCTATGGTCAAGCACCCCTAGGTCCCTCTGATCTTCTGTACTTTCTAGGGTCTGGCCATCCATTGTATATTCCCTTCCCTTGTTAGTCCTCCCAAAATGCATCGCCTCACACTTCTCAGGATTAAATTCCATTTGCCACAGCTCCGCCCATCTTACCAGCCCATCTATATCCTCCTGTAATCTAAGGCTTTCCTCCTCACTATTTACGACACCACCAATTTTCGATGTGCCTGCGTTCGCTGAATATCTGGCGATACGTGGAAGCTAGCAGTATTGATAGGTATGTGAGGGTGAGGTGGAGCTTTGGATGTTAGGCGTGAATCTCAACTGCCAGGGACTGCTGCTGGGTGAATGCTCTGGTTGTGGTGTATGGAGCAGCGTGAGACGCATTCACTGACCTCGAGTCTGGAACCCTCCCTCTGCCTGGTGTTCCATTTTCCGTGTTTACAGTTGCAGCAATAGTGTGCAGCTGCAGCCTCCTGGAATTGAGTGCTGCTTCCCTTTAAGAGGGACAGACTACCTTTAAGAACAGAAAGTTGATTGCCTCATTTGCTATTAGCACACGCTGCTCAGCTCCCTGCTGAGGAAAGAGGAAGAGGCCTGCAGAGTGGCAGATGCTCAGCGCTATGCTACAATCAGCTTAACGACATGCCAGCACCACATTTGCCTACCTCCACGTCAATGGGCGAGGGCAGGTTGTGAAGCACGAAACCTGTGTCCAAAATATGGCATAGATGACTTTTTAGCCCCTTTGGTTTACAGACGCCCTTAAGGGGAAGTCTGTTCCTTTCTTTCACTGTAAAATGTTGTTATATCCTATTCCTTCTGAGGGAAAAAAAAATCTACCTGTTGCTTTTCCATTTCTCTCTCTTCCCCCATTTTAAACAAGTTTTTGGTTTTTGTTTCTCCTTATCTCTTTCAAAAATATGGCATGTCGTGAAATCAGGGTAAAGACGCATCGTTTGCACCAAATATCATGCACAGTATGGGAACTGAACAGCTCTTCTGTTTCCAGTCCATTCTTTTAATCTTAAAAGTTAATATTGAAAAGTCCATATTCCTTCAGGAGGTTAGTCAGGCTGGATCTTTCCTTCTAGTCTGAGAAAACTGCCTTTTACAGCTTTGATTCTGATTATCATATTATTTGGTGCAGTATTGATGTAAAATCAATGGGGCTGAGGTTGTCTTCATTGATCTTGTCACCAAGTTAGACTGTTTCTAATTCCTCAACGGTTCACAAATACCCCCCCCCCCCCCCCACCCCACCACCCCCCATCTCTGGGATTCATTGGTGATTTGTTGGTTTTGAGCATTTAACAGCTTGTCTAAAATATTGCGGTGTGTTGCTGGGGGTTATTCTCACTTGGGAAAGGCTCATGTCTTCCTTAGAGTTTATCTGGATGAAGTCGATCATGCAGTATATTAACTAATGCGTGCATGCTCGGTTTTGAGCCCCTTCTCAATTCTTCTTTGGCTGCGCTCTCATGTTTATAGAACTGGAAGAATTTCTTACCATTATCAGCTGCCTAGCCTCTGGCATTCCCTCCTTAAACCGCTCCGTCTCTCCGTCCTCCTTTAAGATGCTCCTTAAAACCTATCTCTTTGACCAAGCTTTTGGTCACCCATCCTAAAACCTCCTTGGGTGACTCAGTGTCATTTGTTTTGTTTGATAACATTCTTGTGAAGCGCCTTAGGAGATTTTACAACATATAAACGCAAGTTACTGTTGGTGATCTATTTTCCAGCTGCAGCTAACGTTTGCCCCTCTGACCATTCTTTGAACACATTTCTGCCTGTTCCATTTCCAGTGACCCTTCTCACACCTTCCCCCTAGAGGGTGTTGCAGGCGTTGCAAGTGTCATTCCTTCTTGCGCTACTGTAATGCATTTAAAGCCACAGTGCTGAGTTTGTGGCTGGCGATCTTGCTGTATTTGTTCGGCTCAGTGTGATTCTTTGAAAGGTCCTTGACGTGTCCTGGGCTGAAGTATTGATTAAAGCATACCTCCTCCCAATCAATTGTCTCAAGCTGGAGGGCGATGCGAGGGGAGTGGGGGTAGGTGGATGGGGAGGCAGGGAGCAGGGTGTCTGTACTGATGGATGTTTTATGTTTCTCCATTGCGATAGACCACCTGCTATACTGAACTGTACACTTTAGATGACGATGAAACAACAGGCCATTGTATGCTCTGTTAGAATTTCTTAAGGTGTTCAATGTTTTTTTTTAAAAAAACAGAAAGCCCCCTGTAATTCCACATTTTGTCACCTCATGAATTGGACCACAAGTTTCGACAGGGCCGTGTGCAACAGTTCTCACGCTGGTTTTCCTGTGCAGGTGAGCTGTACCTGAATCCTTTATTGCACAGAATTCTCAAACTGAAAGGCTGCATTTAATAATCTTCTTTAAGAACCCTATGTTCCCCTATTTCTGGTCTCTTTCCCATTCCCAATTTCCTTTGCCACACCATTGGGAGCTATGCCTTCAGCTGCGCGGTCCCTCAGCTCTGGAATTCCCTTTCTAAACCTCGCCGCTTTTCCACCTCACTTTCTCTCCTGTTTTAAAAAGCTCCTTAAATCCTGCCGCTTTGACCAAGCTTTTGATTAAGTCCCCTTTTGATTAAGTCAACTGGGTACAGTTGTTTCTTGTTGTATACCTGTCGTATGACCTATGTCGTCAACGCAAACGTAGGAGAGTGGAACAGCGGGTGAAAATGTTACAGGTGGGACAGAATAAGGTGAATGGATTAGATTCGGAAGTGTAGTATTGTTCATAGGCGAAATTATACAATTAAGGGTGGATGCTGTAAGGCATTTTAATATCTTTTGTATTTCTGTTTGTAAGTAAAATGTAAGCAGTTGTGGTGTGGACCAGTGTGTGGAGCTCACCGGGTGGTAGGAACATGGAATGCAGAGGACACTGGGACAAATAAAGACAATTTTCACTGAACACACACACACACACACACGTGTCAGGATATGTCATTAAGGCGGTGGCCCAGACTAATTATACTCTGTCTACACCAACTCTCATAGACAATGGCCTCTCTGGACATGTGTGAAATGTTTTTTTTTCTGCCTTATCAAGAAACAGATATCACATCCATTGATAAGAGTCTTATAGTTATCTGTCCTTGTGTCTCCTCCTTTAGTCTGGCGCCAATTCTTTTTATCTGATTATGCTCCTGCAAAGCACCTTTGGGATGTTTTACTAAGTTAAAGGCTCTATATAAATGCAAGTTGTTGTTGGCCATGCTGTACTTGAACACTTCAACAGATCTGTTCACTGCTTTCTTCTTATCCAGCATCTCATTTTACAAAATTTCTGTTTCTCTTGTGCTTTGAACTAAAGTAACACAAAGTGCAGTAGCGAGGAAGTGATCAATTATTTGGTTACTGCGTGATTTATCTGATCTTTGTTCGAGGGACCTATATTCACATGACCTTTAAGTATTGCTCAGGAGAAAGAATGTACCGTTCACCCCCTTTGTTGAATGCTCTGTAAAAAAAATAATCTTTGCCATCACTCAAAACCAATGTGTTGTTTTACTCTGTAGAGGATCATTGAATTTTCGCAACGTCTGCTCAGCAATGTAACAACTTGGAGAAGTGTAGAGGTTGCGGAGCGACAGAGAGCAGCCAGCCGCTTCCTGGAGGTGATGGAAAGTGCAGTCATCGCGGCTGCTCTGGGTTTACCCAAGGATAACATCACAAAATGGTCAAGTCCAACCATGGGTAAAGCTCCACATTTACCTCATAAACAGAGAATACTCCAAGTGTATGGCACACGGTACAAGAAAAACCTGGTTCTCTTACAATGCATCCTGCTCCCACACCTAGCATCTCACACCTCTCTCTATATTATCAAGACTGCTGTGGTCAGTGCTCATCTGAACTTTCCCCTCTTGTTCCTCCGAGGCTCTAAATAGATTGTCCTTCTGTCTGCCTTCTGAAAGGCCTAATTGAATGAAATAGACAGGCAGACTTAACTGGACCAGCCATATAAATACTGTGGCTATAAGAGCAGGTTGGAAATTCTGTGTCTCCCCAAAGCCTATCCACCATCGACAAGGCACAAGCCAAGAGTGTGATGGAATACTCTCCACTTGCCTGAGATGAGGGCGGCTCCAACAACACTCAACCAGCTTGACATCATCCAGGATAATGTAGCCTGCGTGATTGGCACCTCATCCACCATCTTAAATATTCACTCCCTCCACCACCGACGCACAGTAGCAGCCGTGTGTTCTGCCTGCAAGATGCACTGCAGCAACTCACCGAGGCTCCTTAGACAGCACCTTCCAAACCCGCGACCTCTACCACCTGGAAGAACAAGGGCAGCAGATGCATGGGAACATCACCACCTGCAAGTTCCCATCCAAGTCACACACCATCCTGACTTGGAACTATACCGCCGTTCCTTCACCGTCGCGGGTCATAATCCTGGAACTCACTTCCTAACAGCACTATGGGTGTACCTACACCACATGGACTGCAGCATTTCAAGGAGGCGGCTTACCATCACCTTCTCAAGGGCAATTAGGGATGGGTAATAAATGCTGGCTTGTTGCTAATCCCAATGTAAAGAGATTCCAAATCCTTGAAAATTAGCCCCAAGCCCTAGTTTGTTTTTAATGTTAAGTTTCTACCTTATCAGTTTTGCCATGCTAGAGTCTATTACTAAACTGATTTACATATGCATGCAACAATTAGTAAATTATTGACAACAAAATGGACAATTGTGGGTTGTAAGTCTGTGGGGCATCAATCCTGGTATTTATGTCAAGAAGCTGTCAGACAACGCCCTCTGGCACTGACCCCACTGAAGTTTTTTTAGAGGGTGCCCATGCTACTACCCCCTCACCCAGAGATACATCTAACGTCCGCCATCTATTGGAGTTGGGGTAGGGGTGGAGATGGTCACTTCACAGAACTCCCCCTCCCCAAAGTGCTAATTCACTGTTATTTTTGTAGATATTGCAATTCTCAGGGAGTTCAGGGAACAGCCTAGGTCTGGATACCCCTCTGTGCCCCCTGAACCTCCCCACCATGCCATCTCCACAGTGAGGCCCACTTGCACCATTTAGAAGCTCAATATACTTCATCTCTTTTAGAATATGACCTTCCAGGCTTGTTCTGGAATCTATAGGGACAACGAAAGCAGGATGTCCACTCATAGCAAGTGCACACCCCATTTGCATGAATGAAGAAACACTTGTGTGTAGATAGCGTCTTTCACAGCCTCAGTATGCACCCATGTGCTTGACAACCAAAGAAGAATGTTTTGAAGTGTGGTCACTGTTGTACATTTAGGAAACAAGCCCTTCACAAAGATCCATGAAACTCAAACAGGACAAACCATTAACTGAAAGAAAGAACTTGTATTTATACATCACCTTTCACAGTCTCAGATGCTCGGAATGTTTTACCACCAATGACGTACTTTTGAAGTGCAGTCACTGTTGTAATATAGGAAAAGTGTCAGCCAATTTGTGCACAGCAAGCTCCCACAAATGCAATGTGATAATGACCTTATATGCTTGTTAGTGATGTTGATTGAGGGACAAATATTGCCTGGGCCAGCAGGGATAACTCCCCTGCTCTTCTTTGAAATAGTGCCGTGGGATTTCTTTACCTCCACCTGAACTGAATATCCCATCCCAAAGACGGCACCTCCGACTGTGTAGCACTCTCTCAGTAATGTACTGGAACATCAGTCTTGATTGAATATGGCCTGATGTTTTTGGAGTCGGACTTGAACTCACAACCTTCTTGAGTCAGGGTCAGTCAGAGGCAAGAGTGCCTCCTGCTGACACCCTCAGAGTCATGCAAGGGTGAGGACAGAGACTCTGCCATTTACTTGGCCAAATGAGAAATGGAAATCAGCTCAGGATCAGGCATTTCAAGACGCCAAGCGTTTCCTGTGCCTTTCCACTTGACTCCAGTTGGAGCAATTTTTCTTATTCTTTAATGGGATGCGGGCATCGCTGGCATGGCCAGCATTTGTTGCCCATCCCTAACTGCCCTTGGGAACTGAGTGGCTTGTTAGTCCATTTCAGAGGGGAGTTAAGAGTCAACCACATAGATGTGGGTCTGGAGTCACATGTAGGCCAGACCAAGTAAGGATGGCAGATTTCCTTCTCTTAAGGACATTAGTGAACCAAATGGGTTTCTATTGCAATTGATAGTTTCATGGCACCATTACTGAGACTAGCTTTCAATTCCAGATTTTTAAAAATTAATTAAGTTCAAATTCCACCAGATACTATGGTGGGATTTGAACCCGTGTCCCCAGGGCATTAGCCTGAGCCTCAGGATTACTAGTTCAGTGACACTACCACTGCGCCACCATCTCCCCCGCAGTTGAACACACCGGCATTTAAGTTCAAATCCTAGAAAAGAAACTTTACCCTGCATGTTTCTAGTATTGAGTGTACTCTGTCTACCATTACCACAACTACACAAAGATACAACTGTGGCATTAAAATCATCTTCCCTTATTCCCATCAGATTTTGAAATAGGTTTCGTTGAAAGGGACAAGATTACAGAAGGTGATGTCATGACATTACAAGCCAAAGGAGATACCTTACATGTTTACTCCAGTACGGTTATCGGTGATGACGACTTTGGTATATTTCTACTTTATTTACCTGTGATCATGAGCAAATGGCTTGCGTTGCAGAAATAACTTTCAAACTTTTCTACGTGAGGACCACTTGCAAACTGGACACACGTCCAGGGACCCCCTGCTGTTATGACCAGGTGAGAAATGTGTCTATGGATCTCTTGCTATCTGGTCCTATTACAATAGGGTTTAATTTTAAACACACTGTGTTTTGAGTTCCCCTTTTTGTGAATCCTTGTTCACAGTTTCCAATTATAAGGCAAAGAAATGAGCACAAACAGGCTTTCTTTGGTTTAAAGCAGAAAGATGAAATTTATTAAACCTTAAACTTAGTCTCTAATACGGTTCACACCTACGGATATACAACAGCCCACACTAGCTTGCACACGTGAGACAAACATGCAAATAGAGATAGAAAAGAGCAGAAGAAGAGATAAGTAGAACAGTTGGAGGCAATATCTTGTTACTGTTTCTTGAGCTCACTGTAGTCCTTGATTGAAGATATGGTCTTGTGTTTCATTGGGGTCCAGTAATCTTCTTAAAGCCTTGTTCACATGGGAAACCCTTCTCTCTTTGAGTTTCACTGTTTTCACAAGATTCAGTTCCGTGGGAAAAGAAGAAGGCAGGCAGACAGGAGAGGAGATGTTCTCAGTCCCAGGAGAGATCTTTACGCCATGAGCACACGGCTTCGTCTGATTCCTTTGTTGGAAGTTCGAATTCAAAAACTCCAGCCAGCTAGTCATGTGACTAAAACTGGTTTGACCACTTCTGTGTATTGGAGAAGCAACTGCTGGTTCCCCATTGTTTCAACATTGTCTGGTACTAGGCAACTGTCCTTCCAGTCAGGGCTTGCAATTTTAAGTTTTAATGTTCATTTGGCGAAATAATATATTGGCAAGTGGGGTTTGCCTGACACTGCAAATATTGTTGTACGAGATGAAGCTTCCTACACATGTTGATATAACCCCAGATAACCCACTGCAAACAGTGACACACCTTAAAGCCCTACCCTGAAAATATTGGTGAACTGCTGGGAACACCACCCACCCCCCCCCCCGCCACCGACAAATGAGTGACGCTGCCCCAGGGACACACCTTCCTTAGTAAATCCATGTAAAATTCAGTTGTTTACAACAACAACAGCATTTATATAGTGCCTTTAAGGTATAATATCCCAAGGTGCTTCGCATGAGCATTTTAACAGATTTTGACTCCAAGGCATAAGGAGATATTAGGGCAGGTGACCAAAAGCTTGATCAAAGAGGTAGATATTAAAGGGTGTGTCATGCAGGCTCCCACCTGCCAAAAAGGAGGCACATTAATTTTGCCACATGGACATTAAATTTCAAATTGTTGCTGGGAAGAAGAGAAGGCCTGTGACAAGTGGTTGCCAGGCCTTGGCTGGAAAGACATTTTTGCATATTAACAGACAGTGATTCAACAAAGGAGCTATCCCCTGCTCCCATACAATCCACAAACAGACATGGTCAAATCAGTCAGTCACATGACTAACCGGCTTGGCAGTCTGTTTTTTGTTCTGAATTGTGCAGTTTTGAACTGAGAGTCTGCAGAAAGCAGAATGCTCCTGGACCAAAGAAGGCCTCCTGTCTGCTCCCATCTCTTTCTCAAGGAATTCCAAAACCCACTGAAGACACATGAGCCCCAAGAGAGAAAAGTCTCCTGCGGTGAACAAAGTTTAAGAAGAATACTGGGTCCCAGCGAAAAGCAAGATCTACCAACAATCAAGGACTGCACAGTGAGCTCGAAGAACCGTAACAAAAACTCTTCAGATATTGCCTCAGACTTTTCCACTTTATTTTTCTTCTGCTCTTTCTGTCCCTATCTGCATGTGTGTATCATGTATGCATGCTAGCATGGGCGCATCGTGTATCCGTAGGCATTCACTTCCGAATTAGAGTTTAAGTTTAATACATTTCACTTTTCTTCTTTAAATCTGAGAAAACCTGTTGTGCTGGTTTCTTTGCCTTATAATTGGAAAGCGGTGAGCAAGGATTCACCAGGGGGGAGCGAAAAACAGTGTGTTTAAAAATAAATCCCTGTTACAGTAAGATCAGGTGAAGGCTGAGAGGGATCCCTAGACACCTTTCTCATTGGGTCATAACAGGACATCTTAAAGGAGGAAAGAGAGAGGTGGAGAGATGGAGTAAATCCCAGTACTTACGGCCTAGACAGCTGAGGGCATGCCTGCTAATGAGGATCCACAAGAGGTCAGATTGGAGGAATGCAGGGATCTCAGAGGGCTGTAGGAGGTTACAGAGATAGGGAAGGGCAAGGATGATAATTTTAAAATTGAGGCATTGCTGGACCGGAAGCCAAGGTAGGTTGGCGAGCACAAGATCAACGTGACTAAGCACTATTTAGAACACGGGTAGCAGAGTTTTGGATTTTAACTGATAGCACCCTGCACGATTTCATCCCACACATTTTACCTTCCGGGAGCGGAGAGGAGCGGAGCGGAGCGGACCTGTGGGGAGAACGCCGGGACTGGAGCCTATAAATCGACCCCGAGGATCGAGGCCCAGTCTCTTACCTTCCGGGAGTGGAGTGGAGAGGAGCGTAGCGGACCTGTGGGGAGAACGCTGGGAGCAGAGCCTATAAATTGACCCCGAGGATTGAGGCCCAATCTCTTACCTTCCGGGAGTGGAGTGGAGAGGAGCGTAGCGGACCTGTGGGGAGAACGCCAGGAGCAGAGCCGAAAATCGACCCCGGGGATCGCGGCCCAGTCTCTTACCTTCCAGGAGCGGAGCAGAGAGCAGTTGAACCTCTGCCAGCGTGCCGAAGTTTTGAAAATAAAAGGCAAACAGTGACGTCAGAGGAGAGCTGAAAGGTGATTGGTTGATGCTGCCAGACCTGCTGAGTATTTCCAGCATTTCTTGTTTTTATTTAAGGGTAAGTCATGACAGGAGAGCTCAGCCCCGTGATCTTCTCCTCCTGCACTGTGTGGGAAATCAGGGAAGCTTCCAGTGTCCCTGACGACCATGTGTGCAGGAAGTGTATCCATCTGCAGCTACTGGCTAACCGCATTACGGAGCTGGAGCTGCGGGTGGATTCACCGTGGAGCATCCGCGATGCTGAGGAAGTCGAGGATAGCATGTTTAGTGAGGTGGTCACACCGCAGGTAATGGCTGCAGAGGCAGAAAAGAGTTGGGTGATCACCAGACGGAGTAGTAGGCGCAGGCAGGTAGTGCAGGAGTCCCCAGTGGCCATCCCCCTCTCAAACAGATATACCGCTTTGGATACTGTTGGGGGGGGGGATGACCTCCCAGGGGAAAGCAGTAACAGCCAAGTTCGTGGCAACACAGAGGGCTCTGCTGCACAGCAGGGGAGGAAAAGGGTTGGAAGAGCTATAGCGATAGGGGATTCTATCGTAAGGGGTGCAGAAAGGCATTTCTGTGGCCACAAACGTGACTCCAGGATGGTATGTTGTCTCCCTGGTGCTAGGGTCAAGGATGTCTCGGAGCGGCTGAAGGACATTCTGAAAGGGGTGGGTGAGCAGCCAGAGGTCGTGGTCCATATTGGTACTAACGACATAGGCAGGTAGAGAGAATGAGGTCTTGCAAAGTGAATATAGTGAGTTAGGCAGAAGGTTAAAAAGCAGGACCTCTAGGGTTGTAATCTCAGGATTACTCCCTGTGCCACGTGCTAGTGAGGGCAGGAATAGGAGGATTAGGCAAATGAATGCATGGCTGAAGAGCTGGTGTAGGCGGGAGGGCTTCAGCTACTTGGATCATTGGGATCTCTTCTGGTGCAGAGGTGACCTGTACAAGGATGGGTTGCATCTAAACTGGAGGGGGACCAATATCCTTGCGGGGAGGTTTGCTAGTACTGCTTAGGAGGGTTTAAACTAGTCTTGCAGGGGGGTGGGATCCAAAGTAGTAGTCTCTCCGATGAGATAGTTGAGGCAAATGTCGAGGTCAAAGCAAGCAAGCCCAGTAGGCAGGCCGGGCAGGGGCAGGACAGGGAGTGTGGAAGGTCTGGTAGGCTAACCTGCATTTACTTTAATGCAAGAAGCCTTACAAGTAAGGCAGATGTACTCAGAGCATGGATCGGTACATGGAATTGTGATATTATAGTTATTACGGAAACGTGGTTGAGGGATGGGCAGGACTGGCAGCTCAATGTTCCGGGGTACTGATCCTTCCGGCATGACAGAGGTGGAGGTAAGAGAGGAGGGTGAGTTGCACTATTGATTAGGGAGGACATCACAGCAATACTTAGAGAGGGTATCCTGGGGGGAATGTCCAGCGAGGCCATATGGGTAGAACCTAGAAATAAGAAAGGGGTTATCACTTTGATGGGATTATACTATAGGCCCCCCAATAGTCAGAGGGAAGTGGAGGAGCATATATGTCAGGAAATCACAGATAGGTGTAGGAATTATAGGGTTCTAATAGTAGGTGATTTTAACTTCCCTAATATTGACTGGGACTGCCTTAGTGCTAAGGGACCAGATGGGGAAGAATTTGTTAAGTGCGTCCAGGATAGTTTTCTGAAGTAGTATGTGGATGGCCCTACTAGAGAAGAGGCTACACTCGACCTCCTCTTAGGAAATGAGGCTGGGCAGGTGGTTGATGTGTCAGCGGGGGAGCACTTTGGGACCAGTGACCATAACTCTATTAGCTTCAAGATAGTTATGGAAAAGTATAGGACTGGTCCTCAGGTTGAAGTCCTAAATTGGAGGAAGGTTAATTTCGATGGCATCAGACAGGAACTCTCAAAAGTTGAATGGGAGAGGCTGTTTACAGGTAAAGGGACATCTGGCAAGTGGGAGGCTTTTAAAAGTGAGATAGGAAGAGTTCAGGGCTGGCATGTTCCTGTTAAATGGAAGGGCAAGGCTGGCAAGTTTAGGGAACCTTGGTTGACGAGGGATATTGACGGTCTGGTCAGGACAAAGAAGGAGCTACAAGAAAGCCCCCAGCAAGTTAACATCCTTAGCACTTAAAAAAGCCAGAAGCACTGCACAAAGAACAGCCAGGCGCTGCATAAATGACTACTGGTAACACCTATGCAGTCATATTCAGCTGGCCTCCGACACCGGAAACATCAGAGGAATGTATGATGGCATTAAGAGAGCTTTTGGGCCAACCATCAAGAAGAATCACCCCCTTCAAATCTAAATCAGGGGACACAATCACTGACCAATGCAAGCAAATGGACTGCAGGGTGGAGCATTACCTAGAACTGTACTCCAGGGAAAATGTTGTCACTGAGACCGCCCTCAATGCAGCCCAGTCTCTGCCACTCATGGATGAGCTGGACGTACAGCCAACAAATTTGGAAGTCAGTGATGCCATTGATTCTCTAGCCAGCGGAAAAGCCCCTAGGAAGGACGGCATTACCCCTGAAATAATCAAGAGTGCCAAGCCTGCTATACTTTCAGTACTCTACGAACTGCTTTGCCTGTGCTGGGACGAGGGAGCAGTACCACAGGACATGCGCGATGCCAATATCATCACCCTCTTTAAGAACAAGGGTGACCACGGTGACTGCAACAACTACCGTGGAATCTCCCTGCTCAGCATAGTGGGGAAAGTCTTCGCTTGAGTCGCTTTAAACAGGCTCCAGAAGCTGGCTGAGCGTGTCTACCCTGAGGCACAGTGCGGCTTTCGAGCAGAGAGATCCACCGTTGACATGCTGTTCTCCCTTCGTCAGCTACAGGAGAAATGCTGTGAACAACAGATGCCCCTCTACGTTGCTTTCATTGATCTCACCAAAGCCTTTGATCTCATCAGCAGACGCGGTCTCTTCAGACTACTAGAAAAGATCGGATGTCCACCAAAGCTACTAAGTATCATCACCTCATTCCATGACAATATGAAAGGCACAATTCAGCATAGCGGCGCCTCATCAGACCCCTTTCCTATCCTGAGTGACGTGAAACAGGGCTGTGTTCTCGCACCTACATTGTTTGGGATCTTCTTCTCCCTGCTGCTCTCACATGCGTTCAAGTCTTCAGAAGAAGGAATTTTCCTCCACACAAGATCAGGCGGCAGGTTGTTCAACCTTGCCTGTCTAAGAGCGAAGAGCAAAGTACAGAAAGTTCTCATCAGGGAACTCCTCTTTGCTGACGATGCTGCATTAACATCTCACACTGAAGAGTGTCTGCAGAGACTCATCAACAGGATTGTGGCTGCCTGCAATGAATTTGGCCTAACCATCAGGCTCAAGAAAACGAACATCATGGGACAGGACGTCAGAAATGCCCCATCCATCAATATCGGCGACCACCAGTCCCGACAACCAATTTTATCTGCAGGACCTGTGGAAGAGTCTGTCACTCTAGAATTGGCCTTGATAGCCACTCCAGGCGCTGCTTCACAAACCACTGACCAACTCCAGGCACTTACCCATTGTCTCTCGAGACAAGGAGGCCAAAGAAGAAGAAGAAGAAGAAAAAAGGTCAGGACAAAGATATGTCAGTTATAGGCAGCTGGGATCGAGCGAGTCCCTCGAGGAGTATAGGGGATGTAGGACTACACTTAAGAAGGAAATTAGGAGGGCGAAAAGGGGCCAAGAGATTTCCCTGGCAGATAAGATAAAGGAGAATCCTAAAGGATTCTATAAGTATATTAAGAGTAAAAGGGTAGCTCGGGAGAGAGTAGGTCCCTTTAAGGATCAGTGTGGCAATCTATGTGTGGAGCCACGGGAAATGGGCGAGGTCTTAAATGAATATTTCTCGTCCATATTTACCGTAGAGAAGGTCATGGAAGCTAGTGAGTTCAAAGGAGGGAATACCGATATCCTGGAGCATATCAACATTACAAAGGAGGAGGTGTTGGAGGTTTTAAAGCGCATTAAGATAGATAAATCCCCAGGGCCTGACCAGGTGTATCCTAGGATGCTTTGGGAAGCAAGGGAGGAGATTGCTGGGGTCCTGGCAGAGATTTTTGTATCATCGTTAGCCACGGGTGAGGTACTGGAAGACTGGAGGATAGCTAATGTTGTGCCTTTATTTTAGAAGGGCAGCAGGGATAAGCCAGGGAACTACAGGCCGGTGAGCCTTACATCAGTGGTGGGAAAGTAATTGGAAGGGATTCTGAGAGACAGGATTTATATGCATCTGGAAAGGCATGGTCTGATTAGGGATAGTCAGCATGGCTTTGTGCGTGGGAAATCATGGCTCACGAATTTGATTGAGCTTTTCGAGGAGGTGACCAAGAGGATTGATGAGGGCAGGGCGATGGACGTTGTCTACATGGACTTTAGCAAGGCCTTTGACAAGGTCCCGCATGGTAAGCTGGTCCAGAAGGTTCGAACACATGGGATCTAGGGTGAGCTAGCAAATTGGATACAAAATTGGCTTGGTGATAGGAGGCAGAGGGTGGTAGTGGAGGGTTGTTTTTCAGATTGGAGGCTGGTGACCAGTGGTGTGCCGCAGGGATTGGTGCTGGGCCCTCTGTTGTTTGTCATATATATTAATGACTTGGATGTGAATGTAAGGGGCATGATTAGTAAGTTTGCAGATGACACCAAAATTGATGGTATAGTGGACAGTGAAGAAGGTTGTCTAAGGTTACAACAGGATATAAATCAACTGGGAAAGTGGGCAAGAGAGTGGCAAGTGGAATTTAACGCAGACAGGTGTGAAGTGATGCATTTTGGGAAGTTAAACCAGGGCAGGACATACAGTGAATGGCAGGGCCCTGGGGAGTGTTGTTGAGCAGAGAGACCTTGGGGTGCAAGTACATAGTTCCCTGAAAGTGGCAACACAGGTAGACAGGGTGGTGAAGAAGGCGTATGACATGCTTGCCTTCATCGGCCGAGGGATTGAGTACAAGAGTTGGGACATCGTGTAACAGGTGTACATAACGTTGGTTAGGCTGCATTTGGAGTAATGTGTGCAGTTCTGGTCGCCGCAGGAAAGATGTGATTAAGCTAGGGAGGGTGCAGAAAAGATTCACAAGGATGTTGCCTGGTTTGGAGGGGTTGAGTTATAAAGAGAGATTGGATAGGCTGGGTCTGTTTTCCCTGGAACGAAGGAGGCTGAGAGGGGACATGATAGAGGTATATTAGATTATGAGAGGCATAGATAGGGTAGATAGCCAGAGTCTGTTTCCCATGGTAGGGGTGACTAAAACTAGAGGGCATAGATTTAAGGTGAGAGGGAGGAGGTTTAAAGGGGATCAAAGGGGTAAATTTTTCACACAAAGAATAGTGGGTATCTGGAATGAGCTGCCAGAGGAGGTGGTGGAGGCAGGAACAGTAGCAACATTTAAGAGGCATGTGGACAGGTACTTGAATGAGCAAGACATAGAGGGATACGGAATTGATGCAGGCAGGTGGGATTAGTATAGATAGGCATTATGGTCGGCATGGACACAGTGGGCCGAAGGGCCTGTTTCTATGCTGTACGACTCTATGACTATGACATTTTGAGATGTTAATGCTTTACTGAAATGATTTTTTTCTCTGTCTCTTTGTCTGGCAGCTTTACTGGCCTTCATCTCCTACAGTGATCTAGAGTTCATCTTAGATGCAGAGTTGGTGAACGGGGATAGCAAACCACAGAATAAACAGTTTTATTCAAAGGTAGTGACTGTGACAAGAGGGAACAGGAAGACACAGAAACAGAATGGAGTTATTAATATCACTTTCGAGGGAATTCAAGGGAAAGAGGTCAGTTGCTGGATAAGTTTTTTAACAAATTCATGCGATTTCTGTAAATCATTCGTCTGTGTTATCAGTCAATCAGTTTGAAGCCATTTTAACCCAGTGCTGCACTGTCGGAGGAACTGTCTTTCGGACAAGATGTTCCTACAGTTAAAGCTACATTTCTGTAATTTTGTCTGACATTAGAAAAAGAGACTTGCATTTATATAGTGCGTTTCACAAGCTGGCCAAAGCACTTTACAGCTAATGAATGCAATCACTTTTGAAATGTAGAAACAATGGCAGCCAATCTGCACACAGCAATCTCCCACAAACAGCACTGTGATAATGACCAGATAATCTGCTTTAGTGATGTTGGGTGGGGGACAAATATTGACCCCAACCTGCGGAAGAACTCCTCTTCAAAATAACTCCATGGGGTCTTATACATCTACCTGAGAGGGTAGACAGGGCTTCATTTTAAGCATCTCATCTGAAAGACGACACCTCCATCAGTACAGAACTAAAGCTACCTTGGCCTAGATTCTGGAGTGGGGCTTGAACCCACAACCTTTCGAGCTCAGAAGCAACAATGCTACCTACACAGCTACAGCTAAGAGCATAAACCCACCTTGGACAGTGTTTTTGTGAGCATCACTGGTAAGGCCAGCATTTATTATCCATTCCTCATGAGAAGGTGGTGGTGAGCCGCCTTCTTGAACCACTGCAATCCCTGTTGGGTAAGTACACTCACAGTGCTGTTAGGAAGGGAGGTCCAGGATTTTGACCCAGTGACTGTGAAGGAATGGTGATATAGTTCTAAGTCAGGATGGTGTGTGGCTTGGAGGAGAACTTGCAGGTGGTGGTGCTCTCATATGCCTGCTGCCCTTGTCCTTCTAGGCATCAGTAGTCACACATTTGGAAGGTGTTGTCGAACAGACCTTGGTGGGTCGTACCCCGTACCACTGCAACATTTCATGGAAGTTGCTTCTTTCCTGCAGGAAAGCATCGCTGGCGGGAGGAAAGTTTGCGCCTTTTGGAAATCGTCCGCAGAGGGAGGCTACTGGTCTTCGGCAGGCTGCCAGCTCATGAGTTCGAATGGGACGCACATGGAATGCAGTTGCAGTCACCTGTCCAGCTTTGCTGTGCTAATGGCCCTCTATGAGTTAACGGTAGAGCTCAAACTCCCATTGGTGTTCAATCACATGCAGGACAGTGATGGGGTGATTGTCCTGTGCAAGCCCAGGCATTATGGATCACCTGGGTGCAGCAATAATCATTGTAATGGGTGGGTCGGTGCACAGAACTGTATAGAAACCCATTGAACCTCCATTGTTCACTGCTTATCTCAAGGCATGAACAGTTGGAGGTAGCACTTCCTCCACATAAAAAGAACATAGGAACAGGACATTCAGCCCCTCCAGCCTGTACCTCAACCCCATCTGCCTGTCCTGATCCCATAACCCTTAATACCCTTGGCGAACAAAAAAGAACTATCAATCTTAAGTTTTTACATTTTCAGTTGACCCAGAGCCTCAACAGATTTTTCGGGATAGAGATTTCCACTACCCTTTGTATGAAGATGTGCCTCGTATCATCACCCATCAACGGCCTAGCTCTAATTTTAAGGTTATGACCCCTTGCTCCGGACTCCCAACACCAGAGGAAATAGTTCCACTCTAATCTATCCCATCAAATCCTTTAATCACCCCTCAATCTTCCATTCTCAATGGGATACACAGCTAGCCCATGAAACCTGTACTCGTGATTTATTTGATGAGCTCTGGTGTATCTGCACCGCACCCTCTTCCAAGGCCAACATATCCTGCTTGCTGATTGTAGCTGGAACTCCATTGTCGTAGCCTGTTAACATTGCTTTATTCCCCCATCATTATTTTGAGTTTTCGATTATTGCCACTATATAAAATGAAGTTACTTTTCTTGTGACCATTTGTCTTGGATCAAGTGTTTTCTGTATTTCCAGCAGCCCCTCCCCCCACATCCTCACCATTGCCACCAATACTTCCCTCTGCATTTCTGAACTTGTTAAAATGAACTCACACCAAAAAATGATGAGGGTAAATGTTCAGGAGAGGATGCACAAGGCCTGAGCTAACTTTTGCTGCTCCCTCTAGTGATATTTAAGGGAAGTGAGTCCTAATATAATCGGGATATGTAAAGGAGACATATCGTGCATGATTGATATTAGTAACAGATTTCTCAAAGTTCTATTGCTATTTGAAGGAAGGCCATGTGAGAATGTTAACTATTCACTGCTGATATTGCACAATTTGATTTTAAACCAAATCCTGTTTTGGTTTAAGAGGGACAGTATAATTCACTAACATGAGCACAAGCTCACACACATTCACAAATGCATGCACAGCAGAAAACAAGCTGCCACATAAGCAATTGCACGAACAGACAAATACACCTGCAAACAAAAGATTGAGACACACAACATCAACTCCAATAGATGTTGCAATGCCACCGCGGTACAAATTCAGGAAATGTCCCGCAGCTCGGTTTGACTTTGGCCACTTGAAGCAATGCAGTCTAATGCCTTGACAATACTTAATTTGCTTTTAATCGCTTCCGTTATTCTATAGGATCCACTCCACAGTTCCATCCTTGACTGGATCACCTATATTGGATTGCCTATATCCTTGTTGTGCCTTCTGGTATCAATGGGAACCTTCTTCTGCTGCCAGTCAATTCAAAATCTGAACACCGCCATCCGAGCACACTTGTGCCTGAGTCTTTTCCTGGCTGAGGTGGTGTTTCTGGTAGCAGCAGCCATCGATAAACAAACGGTAATATTCCTTCGATCATGTATAACCTACAGACAATGTCTTACCAATGGCCATGCTTAAAATCTAAATTTAAGCCCCAAGCTGTCTAATTGTGGGCAATTAATTTAAATTCTCAAGACTGTTAACTGCACACCATATGTAGAAGACCTGTATTAACCCATTGTACATAACAACACGACTGTACAGCAAAAGGGAGTTAGATTTTAAAATATAATTTACAGACATTAGAACGGCATTAAAATAGCTGTTGTTTACATGTACATCATCTTATAAAATCCTACCTCTTCATTGCCCTGGTATCAACACCAGCAAACCCTTTCTGTTAAAGCAGACAGTATCAGCTTCTAAAGTAATCTCTTGTGGCTCATGCTATTTTCAGCATCTGTGAGGTAAAGTTGAGGGTGGAAGGTGTCCTTTGTCTGCTTTTAGCTAGCGAAACGATGAAAGTATCCAGAAAGAACATGCTCACAAGTTCACTAGATATTATGATCAAAGAGAAGCTTTCTGTCTCTCTCTCTCTCTCTATACTCTCTGGAGTTTAGAAAAATGAGAGGTGATTTCATTGACAGATATAAGATTTTTAGAGGGCTTGACAAGATACATGCGGAGAGCTTGTTTCCCATGGCTGGACAGTCATGAACTAGGGGGCACAGTCACAGGATGAGGGGATGGTCATCTAGGACAGAGATGGAGAGAAATTTCTTCACGGAGGGTTGTGAATCTTTGGGATTCTCTGCCTCAGAGAGCTGTAGATGCTCAGTCACTGAGTATATTCAAAACTGAGTGATAGGTTTTTGGCTGTGAGGGAATCAAGGGAAATGAGTATAGGGAGGGAAAGTGGAGTTGAGGTTGAAGATCAGTCATAAATTAATTGCATGACGGAGTAGGCTCAAGGGGCAGTATGGCCGACTCCAGTTGCTGTCTCTTATGTTCTTTTGTTCCTCAATGCTTTGCACCAAGTTTCCTTTATGGGTTGCATTCTGCAGGTGGATTAGAACTGGAGGGCTGTTTTAAAATTAACACAGAATGCTGCCCTTCTCAACCGGCAATTAGGTTTACGGTTCGATTTTAGGTCTACGGGTAGCACCTAGTTGACATCCTTGTGATGTTTCAGCTATGGAAATGTTTAGTTTAGTTTAGAGATACAGCACTGAAACAGGCCCTTCGGCCCACCGAGTCTGTGCCGACCATCAACCACCCATTTATACTAATCCTACACTAATCCCATATTCCTATCACATCCCCACCTGTCCCTATATATTTCCCTACCACCTACCTATACTAGGGGCAATTTTATAATGGCCAATTAACCTATCAACCTGCAAGTCTTTGGCATGTGGGAGGAAACCGGAGCACCCGGAGGAAACCCACGCAGACACAGGGAGAACTTGCAAACTCCGCACAGGCAGTACCCAGAATCGAACCCGGGTCCCTGGAGCTGTGAGGCTGCGGTGCTAACCACTGCGCCACTGTGCCGCCCTGACAAATAACCAATTCGGTCTCAAAAGGAATGGTTTGGACAGTAACAATAAACTGGTTACCCTGGGTTAAGTGCATAAAGGCATCACTTGGCATGTTACACAAACCACAAGGCCCCGTGATTCATCCCTGGTGTGTACTTGACCTTAACCCCGGCCAGCAGATAGGCTGGTATACCCAGGCAAGAGAGGGAAAAAGTCAGACAAGGCTCCCATTCCTGATGAAAACAGGTGCATGAATGAATAGACTGATACCCTCTATGATCTATCAACAACAAAAACTTGTATTTATATAGCGCCTTTAATGTACTAAAGCATCCCAAGTGTCTTCATGGGGGATTTAGTGAACAAAATTTGACACGAGATATTAGGACAGGTGACCTTGGTCAAAGAGATAGGCTTTACAGGAGCATCTTAAAGAAAGAGGTTTAGGGAGGGAACTCCAGAGCTTAGGGCCCAGGCAGTTGAAGGTACGGCCACCAATGGTGGAGCGATGAAAATTAGGGATGTGCAAGAGGTCGGAGTTGGAGAAGCGCAATTATCTCAGAGGGCTGTGGGGCAATTTACAGAGATAGGAACACTTCTTACCAAGGCTCACCCTTACGGGATGGGCACTAGGGTGGCCATTCGGCCGGTTTTGTACAGGACAGTCTGGATTTCAGCACATCTGGCTCCCTTCCGGTACTGGACAACCTTTGGTCCGATATTTTGAAGTTAATCAATAAAGCTCATTCAGTGTGTAAAAAATGCAATTGCAAATCTCCATGCTGAAATTAATTAATTATCTCGGCAGGTCGCACACCTTCGGCTCGCAGTCATTTTTGCGTGTGCATATGTATGGGGTTTGGCGGGTTTGTGCCTGGTATTCCTACCTCTGCCACTGGCCACCCGACGGGCACTTGAGTGAAAAATTGGGCAATGGTTGAAACACATTGGACTCCCCTCGGGACAAGTTGGTTGGTGCTTTCAGGTTAGGATGAGAGGGAAGATATACAGGATGTAATTTCTTGTCAAGCCAGTTGATGGTGCATGAACATCACAAGACAACGAGAGTAGGGGGGACAAGCTCATCACACCAGCCAGGTTCACAGTGCTAACAACCTTGTAATTTATTGTAATAAATTATTATTGCTGCTGCTTAGATTTTATGTGGCATCGTAGCCGGTGTTTTGCACTACTTGTTCCTGACGGCCTTTGCTTGGATGTGTCTGGAAGCTATCCAGCTCTGTCTCATGGTGCTTAACCTCAAGGTGGTGAACTTCTCCCACACTCGTATCATTCGAAGGAGATACATGTACCCCATCAGCTATGGGTTGCCGGCGGTGATCGTAGCCGTGTCTGCTGCGGTGAATGCCGAAGGCTACGGGACGGACACACTGTGAGTAGAGAGGCTACCTGCATGTTCACTGTGCTTTGGGGTGGTGCGTACGTATTGAAGTGAAGGAATGTATAAGGAGGAGCACAGGCCAAGGATTTGGACTGAATCATGGACTGCGAGCGGGAGCGCATCTGGAATCATAGAATCATAAGGGGAAGCGAACATGTTTAGTGGAGAGCGAGAATTCCATTAGCTTACTGAACCACTGTGGACACTTCAAATTGCTCGGTGGATAAATAAAAAAGGACTTGCATTTATATCGCACCTTTACGACCTCAGGACGTCCAAACTGCTTTATGACAAATTAAGTGTAGTCACTGTTGTCATGTAGGAAATGCAGCAACTAAATTTTGCACAGGAAGCTCCCACAAACTGCAATGATGTAAATTGCCAGATCATCTGTTTTAGGTGTTGGATGAGAGTAAATGTTGGTCAGGACACCAGGGCGAACACCCTTGCTCTTCTTCAAAGTCATGTTATGGGATCATTTACTGAAAGGACCTTGGTTTAAATCTCATTTACAAACTTACGAACATCTGAATTAGGAGCAGGAGTAGGCCACTCGGCCCTTCGAGTCTGCTCCGCCATTCAATAAGTTCATGGCTGAACTGATTACTCCACATTACCACCTACCCGCGATAACCTTCCACCCCCTTGCTTATCAAGAATCTATCTAGCTCTACCTTAAAAATATTCAAAGACTCTGCTTCCACTGCCTTTTGAGGAAGAGAATTCCAAAGACTCACGACCCTCTGAGAGAAAAAATTTCTCCTCATCTCTGTCTTAAATGGGCAACCCCTTATTTTTAAACAGTGACCCCTAGTTCTAGATTGTCCCACAAGGGGAAACATCCTTTCCACATCCACCCTGTCAAGACCCCTCAGGATCTTATATGTTTCAATCAAGTCACCTCTTATTCTTCTGAACTCCAGCGGATACAAGCCTAGCCTGTCCAATCTTTCCTCATAAGGCAGCCCACCCATTCCAGGTATCAGTCTAATAAACCTTCTCTGTACTGCCTACAACGCATTTATATCCTTCCTTAAATAAGGAGACCGGTACTGTACACAGTACTCCAGATGTGGTCTCACCAATACCCTGTATAGCTGAAGCATAACCTCCCTACTTTTGTATTCAATTCCCCTCGTGATAAATGATGACATTCTATTAGCTTTCCTAATTATGTGCTGTACCTGCATACTAACCTTTTGCGATTCATGCACTAGGACACCCAGATCCCTCTGCATCACAGAGCTCTGCAATCTCTCACCATTTAGATAATATGCTTCTTCTTTATTCTTCCTGCCAAAGTGGACAATTTCCCACTTTCCCACATTATACTCCATTTGCCAGGTCTTTGCCCACTCAGCTAACCTATCTATAATCCCTTTGTAGCCCCCTTACGTCCTCTTCACAAGTTACTTTCCTACCTATCTGTGTGTCATCAGCAAATTTAGCAACCATACCTTCAGTCCCTTCATCTAAGTCATTTATATAAATTGTAAAAAGTTGAGTCCCCAGCACAGATCCCTGTGGCACACCACTCGTTACATCTTGCTAACCAGAAAATGACCCATTTATGCCTACTCTCTGTTCGGTAGCCAATCTTCTATCTATGCCAATATGTTACTCCCTACACCATGAGCTTTTATTTTCTGCAATAACCTTTGATGTGGCACCTTTTCAAATTAGAGAGAAACACCTCTAGCAGTGCAGCACTGCCTGGGTACTGCATTGCAAATAATCCAGACTTTGTGCTCAAGTCTTTAGAGTGGGATTTGAACCCATGAGCTCTTATTCAGAGGAAAGAGTGCTGGCAACTAAGCTACAGGTAACACTGCCACAGAATTAGAATTAGAACATTACAGCGCAGTACAGGCCCTTCGGCCCTCGATGTTGCGCCGACCTGTGAAACCATCTGACCTACACTATTCCATTTTCATCCATATGTCTATCCAATGACCATTTAAATGCCCTTAAAGTTGGCGAGTCTACTACTGTTGCAGGCAGGGCGGTCCACGCCCCTACTACTCTCTGAGTAAAGAAACTACCTCTGACATCTGTCCTATATCTATCACCCCTCAACTTAAAGCTATGTCCCCTCGTGTTTGCCATCACCATCCGAGGAAAAAGACTCTCACTATCCACCCTATCTAACCCTCTGATTATCTTATATGTCTCTATTAAGTCACCTCTCCTCCTCCTTCTCTCCAGCGAAAACAACCTCAAGTCCCTCAGCCTTTCCTCGTAAGACCTTCCCTCCATACCAGGTAACATCCTAGTAAATCTCCTCTGCACCCTTTCCAAAGCTTCCACATCCTTCCTATAATGCGGTGACCAGAACTGCACGCAATACTCCAGGTGCGGTCTCACCAGAGTTTTGTACAGCTGCATCATGACCTCGTGGCTCCGAAACTCGATCCCCCTACTAATAAAAGCTAACACACCATATGCCTTCTTAACAACCCTATTAACCTGGGTAGCAACTTTCAGGGATTTATGTACCTGGACACCAAGATCTCTCTGTTCATCTACACTACCAAGAATCTTCCCATTAGCCCAGTACTCTGCATTCCTGTTACTCCTTCCAAAGTGAATCACCTCACACTTTTCCGCATTAAACTCCATTTGCCATCTCTCAGCCCAGCTCTGCAGCCTATCTATGTCCCTCTGTAACCTACAACATCCTTCGGCACTATCCACAACTCCACCGACCTTAGTGTCATCTGCAAATTTACTAACCCACCCTTCTACACCCTCTTCCAGGTCATTTATAAAAATGACAAACAGCAGTGGCCCCAAAACAGATCCTTGCGGTACACCACTAGTAACTAAACTCCAGGATGAACATTTGCCATCAACCACCACCCTCTGTCTTCTTTCAGCTAGCCAATTTCTGATCCAAAACTCTAAATCACCTTCAACCCCATACTTCCGTATTTTCTGCAATAGCCTACCGTGGGGAACCTTATCAAACGCCTTACTGAAATCCATATACACCACATCCACTGCTTTACCCTTTGGTCACCTTCTCGAAAAACTCAATAAGGTTTGTGAGGCACAACCTACCCTTCACAAAACCGTGCTGACTATCGCTAATGAACTTATTCTTTTCAAGATGATTATAAATCCTGTCTCTTATAACCTTTTCCAACATTTTACCCACAACCGAAGTAAGGCTCACAGGTCTATAATTACCAGGGCTGTCTCTACTCCCCTTCTTGAACAAGGGGACAACATTTGCTATCCTCCAGTCTTCCGGCACTATTCCTGTTGACAATGACGACATAAAGATCAAGGACAAAGGCTCTGCAATCTCCTCCCTGGCTTCCCAGAGAATCCTAGGATAAATCCCATTTGGCCCAGGGGACTTATCTATTTTCACACTTTCCAAAATTGCTAACACCTCCTCCTTGTGAACCTCAATCCCAGCTAGCCTAGTAGTCTGAATCTCAGTATTCTCCTCGACAACATTTTCTTTCTCTACTGTAAATACTGACGAAAAATATTCATTTAACGCTTCCCCTATCTCCTCTGATTCCACACACAACTTCCCACTACTATCCTTGATTGGCCCTAATCTAACCTAGTCATTCTTTTATTCCTGATATACCTATAGAAAGCTATCATTCTTGCCCTGCGGTATATACCTGTCCCTGCCCATCGCTAAGGTAAACCTAACCGAATTGTGATCACTATCACCAAAGTGCTCACCTACATCTAAATCTAACACCTGGCCGGGTTCATTACCCAGTACCAAATCCAATGTGGCATCGCCCCTGGTTGGCCTGTCTACATACTGTGTCAGAAAACCCTCCTGCACACACTGGACAAAAACTGACCCATCTAAAGTACTCGAACTATAGTATTTCCAGTCAATATTTGGAAAGTTAAAGTCCCCAGCTTCACATTCTACTGAGAACAAGGGACCAGCAGTGATCAAGGTTTGTGTAAGCTAGCCGATCAGAGTGGGGGCTCTATAATTGGTTATGGTATCCCTTGTTTAGGAAAGAGAATGATCAACTAGGCTGACCCTGATCCTGATCCCTAACCTGCTGGTAAATTCTACATGGAAGTGGAGTGATAACAGAGTCAGGCTTGACTGCGATGTCTCTGTCTAAGACTGTGCTGACACTCGTGTTTAGGTTCTTATACCAGGAATAATCACTGGATGAGCTACCTGCGGCATTCTAAAAAAAAAATCTATTTACAGGCGACTAACCCACGGTATATCTCTCTGACCATAAGTACCTCTGGCTACCAATTGCTAATCAAACACTCTGCGGCCTATATCCCAAGTTGTATTAAGTCCCGTTCATCTATCACCCCTATGCTCTCTACCCTATGTAGGATTTGAGTCCAACAACCGTCTCCAATTTAAAATTCTCCTCTTCATGTACAAATACCTTGTTGATCTCACCCCTCTTTGTAACCTCGCCCAGCTATACAAAATCTCTGCACTCCTCCAATGCTGGCCTCTTGCGCATCCCCGCTTTTCATCGCTCCACCATTGGCGGCCATGCCTTCAGCCCTAAGCTCTGGAATTCCCTCCCTAAACCTCTCTACCTCTCTGTCCTCCTTTAATTGCTCCTTAAAACTTACCTTTTTGACCAAACTTTTGGTCATCTGCCCTAACATCTCCTTATGTGGCTCAGTGTCAAATTCTGTTTGATAACCCTCCTTTGAAGTGCCATGGAACATTTTAATACATTAAAGGTGCTATATAAATGCAAGTTGGTGCTGTTGTTGTTGGATAGCGCACTAAATATGGTCTTCAGGTGAAGTAAGCTTCGAGGACAGAGGACATAATTGAATTGTGCCATACAGTTGTAATTCAGCTGTCCTTTAAAGCCACATATTTTGTCATCAGTTTTGTATTCTCATTACAAATACCTCCTCCCACTGACAGGAGGGCATAATTACAGCGTGACAGGTTTACATTGGCAATTTCCATTATAAACCTGTTTGTAGGAACTTAGAATGGGAAAGTCAAAGCTGATTTAAAAAAAAAAATCAATGGATTTAAAATCACTTTATTTGATTAAAAATGTTCCTTTAATTACAGCTGTTGGTTAAATCTGGAGAAAGGATTTTTGTGGAGTTTCCTGGGACCAGTATGTTTCATAATATTGGTAAGACTTCAGAGGGTAGAAGTTGTGGTTGACAAAGTTGATGCACAAATTCTTAATGGCCTGTTACCTCATCTTGTGATGACTATTATTAGTCAGATGCCAACCTGTTAAAAGCCAACAGGAATGGAAATTGGGTGCATTTGGCTTTCATTCACAAAGTCTGCTGATCAATATTTCTACCCTCATATGTAATTCAGTCTTTGACATTTTTGCTTAAGATAATTTATCTCCAGATTCCCCATCACCCAGATAAGGTAATATTATCTTAGAAAGAGTATGTGCCAGGATGTATTCTTTTCCCTCCATCAAGGATATAACAACAACTTAGAGTTATATAGCCTTTAATGTAATAAAACATCCCAAGGCATTTCGCAGGAGCATTATAAAACAAAATATGACACCACGCTACAAAAGGAGATTGATGGGCTCAGGTCAGGAGTGACAGCCAGAATGTGCACCCGAATGGTCTCAAGGAAAGCTCAGGTAACGTAGGCCGAGATAAATAAAAATTAGGGCACGTAAAAACATGAAACATCTAAGCTGCCCGCATGCTTGTTGCTTGATGTTTCTGGGGGGAATATTAAAAATGGAATGGTTCCTCGCTTCCACACAGGGAGCTCAGTTAGGATTGGGTGAATGAGGCATTAATCTCATCCTTTCAGCAACCCTACCAGCTACCTCGTGCAAGCTAACGTTCACCTGAATAGTAAGCAAGGCCTTGGTTTAATGTTGCACCTAGGGTTGCCAACTCTGGTTAGGTTTACTCTGGAGGTTTCATCACATGACCGCCTGGCACCGACCACCCCACCCAGTTGAATAGCCTCTTTTCCCCACCTCCAATATTTTCATAATCAGCCAACGAAGTAAATGGAAAAATGACACGTAATATTTTGCAAATGCCGCTTTGAATTTTCCCTTGAGCTGCTCGCTGTGGTGTCCTGAAGATTATCCTTTAATTCCTGGAGACTCCAGGAGGATCCTGGAGGATTGGCATCTAAAGATTAATGTGACACTTCCTTCAGTACTAGAATATCAACCGAGATCACATGTTCAAATTATGGAATGGGACTTGAACCCATGGACTTTGAATGAGATGCAAGAGTGGAAAACTAAATGGAAATGTAATGAAACAGAAGTGCAGACAAGGTGTCGTCGTAAAATTCGTGCTTTACACAAAAATAAGGCTTGCATATTTTGATTTCTTCACAATATGGGATGGAATAGAGAGCTAGTACATGTACAAACTGCCACCTATCAGTGAGATGAGGTATTACAGTCCTTTCCTTCCAGCAGGAACTCCTTATATTAGCAGCCCTTTATATACTCGATATGATAGCATAGAGGTTATGCTACTGGACTTGTAATCTGAAGCCCTCTGCAAATGATCTAGAGATATGAATTCAAATCCCACCATAGCAACTGGAGAATTTAGATTCAGTTATTTAAATAAATCCAGAATTTAAAAAAAAAGCTAGAATTAATAAAGCAACTATGAAACTACCAGATTGTTGTAAAAACCCATTTGGGTAGGAAATCTGTCATTCATACCTGGTCCGGCCTATAACAAATGTGGTTGACTCTTAACTGCCCTCTGCAACAGCTTAGCAAGCTACCTAAGAAGATAGCTTACCATTATCTTCTCCAGGCAATTAGGGGTGGGCAATGAATGCCAACCTGGTCAGTGACGCCCACATCCCATGAATGAATTAAAAAACACAGAGCCACTCACTGACTCATACTGTCTTCCCATTGCCTGCTGTCTATTGTCTGTTAATAAGGTGAATTTTAGCACCATACTAATGATGAGGAATTATCACGGTGAACTGAATTATCCTATTTTACAGGTTAATACAATTCTATTCTCAATTACACTTTGGATCCTTAAAGAGAAGATTTCCAGCCTAAATGCAGATGTTTCAACAGTTAAGGAATCTAGGTGGGTGTTAAAAAAACTCACTGGAAAATAGGGGAAACATGATTTATCGACTGAGGTTTGAGAATCCTTTTTAGCACCAGAGGCCCAACTAATGGTCTTGGAACAAGGGTTCAAATCCCACCACCGCAGATGGTGGAATTTGAATTCAATTCATAAAAACCAGGAAGCTAGTCTAACAGTGACCATGAGACCATTGTTGATTGTTGTAAAAACCCATCTGGTTCACTAATGTCCTTTAAGGAAGGAAATAATCTGCCGTCCTTAACTGGTCCGGCCTACTGTGACTCCAGACCCGCAGCAATGCGGTGGACTCGTAAATGCCCTCTGACATGGCCTAGCCAAGGGCAATTCGGGATGGGCAACAAATGCTGGCCTAGCCAGCGACACCCACTTCCCGTGAGCGAATAAAAAAAAATGTTCATGATTTTGATTCTCAGTGTGGATTACGGATTGTCCGACACGAACAATCTGTGATGTTTCACGTTGATGGTGTCAGCTGTGGCTCAGTGGGTAGCATTCCCACCCCTGTGTCAGATGGTTCTGTGTTCGAAGCCCCACTCCGGGGGCTTGAGCACATAATCTAGGCTCACCCGTCCAGTGTGGCATTGAGGGAGAGCTGCACAGCCAGAGGTGCCATCTTTCGGATGAGATATTTTAAAGAAGAGCAGTATTCTGGCCATTGTTTATCCCTCAACCAATTTCACTATAACAGATGATCCCATTGCTGTGGGAGCTTGTGTTCACAATTGGCTGCCATATTTCCTACATCACAACAGTGACTTCACTTCAAAAGTACTCTTTTCTTTGTTTATTAAGCATTTTGGGATGCCCTGAGGGGGACAGTATAGAGATGGACTGAGTGGCCTCCTTCTGTGCTATAGCATTCCATGAAAACAGGAAACTTTCTCAACCCTGCTCCCGCGCTGTCAACAACAACAACAACAACTTGTAATTATATAGCGCCTTCAATGCAATAAAATGTCCCAATGCTCACAGCAGCATTATGAAACAAAGTATGACACCGAGCCACTTAAGGAGATTATCAAGTCAGATGACCAAAAGCTTGGGCGAGGAAGTCGGTTTTAAGGAGCATCTTAAAGGAGGGGAAAGAGGTTGAGAAGGGGAAGGGTTTAGGCAGGGAATTCCAGAGCTCAGGGCCCAGGCAGATGAAGGCATGGCCGCCAATGGCAGTGTGATTAAACTAGGGGTATTTCAAGAGGCCAGAATAAGAGGACCACTGATATCTCAGAGACTTGTGGGGCAGGAGGGGGTTACAGAGATAGGAAGAGGTGAGGCCATGGAGGGACTTGAAAACCAGGATGAGTGTTTTAAAAATCAAGGCGTTGCTTAGCTGGGAGCCAATGTCGGTCAACAGGCGCCATGGCAACTGTCTGAGGTTGAACCAGACTGTTTGCAACTTTTCTGTCATATTTGACCCTGAGGTGAGCTATCGACCACATATCGGCACCATCACTAAGACTGCTTAATTCTACCTCTGTAATATCGCCTGACTCAGTGCGTCTGCTGTTGAAACATTCATCTTTACCTCTGTTACCTCTAGAACTAACAATTCCAATGCTCTCCTGACTGGCCTCCCACATTCTAACCTCCGTAAACCTGATGCCAATCGAAAACTCTGCTGCCTGAGCCCTAATTCACACTGTCACAGTAACTCTTCAGCGGAGGTACAGCGACTACTCTGTTCAAGTGTGTAAATGATGCCACATGTCTGGTGAAGTTGTAGCCCAGGAGTGGCAGCAGGTCCGAGGAAATTTCTGATCTTCATGGAATCACACAGCACTGAAGGAGGCCATTCGGCCCGTTGAGCCTGTGCTGGCTGTTTGAAAGCCATCCAATTCGTCTCACTCCCCCTGCTCTTTCCCACTGCCATGCTTTTCTTTCCCCTTTCCACGGATGTGACTAATCCTCCTTTGAAAGTTACTGTCGAATCTGCCTTCGCCACACTTTCAGGCAGCATACTCCAGATCACAACACCAGCTATGCTTCACGAATTGGCAAAATCAGCCAAGGTTTCTGCTCCGAGTCATTGTCCAGCAATCCGTGATGGAAATTGGACGTCAGACGAGGATCGGATCGAACCTTGTTGCGATGGCTTTCATGGTCAAATGGCCTGTCCATACTCATGAGCAATGTTCATCCTGGGATGCCCTGGAGAGCACTTGTGACCTGTAAAACCATACTCCGCTACAAATCAGCGTCTTCAGGGCACAATGCAACAATTTCTGTCAGTGTTTGGAACAGTTTCGGAGAAGTTCTCACACAAAGTCTTCCCCTGTCTTTTCACAGGTTGCTGACATTTAAAGCGGTGGCACAATTTATTCTGCTGGGCTGCTCCTGGGTCTTTGGCCTGTTTCAGGTTAAGGAGGGAAGCATTGTGATGTCGTATTTATTCACCATATTGAATGTTGTCCAGGGTGTATTCATTTTCTGTGTTTACTGCGTGTTAAACAAGCAGGTAGGCAACTTTGAAACATGAATTTTGCTTAAATGCGTGGACCTAATTAAAAGTTGCAGTTACTCTTTCACTGTTATTACTGGTTTGAGTATATTATATAGCAAAGTCCATAGATTTTGTGAGTGAAAGTGTATATGTGTGTGTATATGGGTGTGTGTTTGTACTTGTGGATTTATGTGTATGTATGCATGTATGTGTCTTTGCGTTTGTGTGTGTGCATTCACTGTGTGTGTGTATGTGTGCAAATTTGTATGTGTGCATGTGAATGTGTACATGTGTGTGCATACGTGTGTGTGTGTGTTTATATGTGTGGGTGTGAGAGTGTGGGTGTGTATGTGAGTGAGTTTGAATGAATGTGTGAGTGAGTGAGTGAGTGTGTGTCTGTGTGCGTGTGTGAGGAGACCTGCAGTGTGTGAGAATTGGTTGAACCTAAAACAAGGTGAATGAACATGATAATCTATTTTCTGTCTTTTTCACTTCCTGCTGTGTAACATTTATTGATGATAATTGTCACACATTCCTGTCAGCCATGTTTCTGTCACTGAAGGGTTGCACTTGGCTTCTGCGATTTAAACTTTTTAAACTCAATCTTTCTCTCCATCCTCCTAATCCATTGGGTCAAAAAATCCTACAATTGAAAAGGAGCTGTTCTTTCAACTCTACTTTCACTGACTCTCTGCCAGAGCTGTGAGTTTGACTGAGAGATGTGCAATGGCACATGAACAGGCCATTTAAAACTATTCATAACGTGTTACTACGGCTTCCTCAAGGGCGGCTGATCTGCTGTCACATGCATCAAATTGATCTTTTTTTCCATGCCTTTTAGAGAAAAACTATGCGTTTTAGAAATAAAAAAAAATTTAAAATGCTGGAAATGCTTCAAACAAAAGAAATGATCTGATATGCTCAGTTGTCTCTTTCTTTGCAATGATGGACGAGGACTTTTTTCTTTAATTCATGAGATGTGGGCATCACTGGCAAGACCAGTATTTGTTGCCCATTTCTCATTGCCCTTGAGAAGATGATGGTGAGCCACCTTCTTGACAACTGAGTGTCTTGCTCAGCCTTTTCAGGGGGCAGTTAAGAGTCAACCACATTGCTGTGGGTCTGGAGTCACATATAGACCAGACCAGGTAAGAGTGGCAGATTTTCTTCCCTAATGGGCATGAGTTATATGATCATTTAGCTGTTTATTCTAGATTTATTGAGTTAACTGAATTTATATTCCCCAGCTGCACATGGCGGGATTTAAACTCAAGTCTCTGCATCATTAGTCCAGGCCTATGGATTACTAGCCCCATAACATAACCTGGGAAAGTCCCAGTTGGGCCGTCTTAAACCACTGTAGTGAATGCTAACATTATGTGGTTTAAGAGGGCGCAATAGTACTGTCTCTGGGCAACAAGGAATGCCCACACCCCAAGAACAAAAACCTGTTGCGCATTTCCTGCATTTTTTGCTTTAGGAAGGTTAGGAACAGGAGGAGGCCGTTCTGCCCCTCGAACCTGTTCAACCATCCAATTAGTTCGTGGCTCATCTGCACCTCAGCTCCATTTACCCGCCTTTGCTCCCTAATCTTTGATACCTTTACCTAATAAAAATCTATCAATCTCAGTCTTGAGAGCTCCAACTGTCACCCAGCCTTCCAGAGAATTCCAGATTTCAACCAGCCTCTGCATGAAAATTTCTACTTACATTTTTTCAGCACAGTTGAATTGGATATCAGTTTCATGTATAGAAAAATAAATTAATCATCTCTATTTAGTAGGCTGCTGTTTACCACTGAATGGACTCCTCTGTGTCATAACAGACAGAAGACCTTTATTATCAAATAAGTGTACCAATGGTAGCTATTTAACATTTAATGTGATGTGATTGTGCACATTGATGGAGAAGTGAATGCTGTTCCGTTTCTGTGGACAGTCTGTGGTTGCATGGTCAACATACGTAAATGGAGGTCAAAGTTCAACATTTTCCCTATAACGAAATGCTAAAATCTTGTTTAACGTTCTGCAGTTGGTGCATGTCAACACACGATAAAAGTTGTTTTTGAGTTTCGCTTGCGTTAGTGGACGGCTTCGCCTTCACGTTGGATGTGTCTTGAGCTTATTAATGCTGAACAGCTCCTTGATTGTGTTATATCACCAGGTGAGGAAAGAATACCAGAAGTGGTTTATCAGAATTTGCCAGCCAAAGAAAACAGAAATGACAGATACATGCTCTTCCACGTTGAACATTTCCAAGACGATGGTGAGTAACCAAGGAACAACCAGTTCTTTTATTATATGGTATGTGCAGTACAAAAACAGGTCATTAGGACTAACAGATCTACACCAGTCTTTATGTTCAATGCAAGACTTCTCCCATCCCTCTTTATCTCACCCCATCATCCTATCCCTTTCTCCCTCATGTGTTTATCCAACTTCCCCACAAATGCATCTATAATATTTGCCTCAACTGCTCCCAGTGGTATTGAATTCCACATTCTAACCACTCTTTGGCAACAAAATTTCTCCTGAATTCCTTATTGGATTCAATAGTCACCAGGCTGCTAGTTTTGGTCTCTCCTGCAAATGGAAACATCTTCTCTATGTCTGCTCTATTAAGTCCATTCATAATTTTAAAGACCTCTACTCGGTCACCCCTTAGCCTTCGCTTTTCTAGACAAAAGCACCCCTGATAGTTATAATCTCTCAATTCTGGTAGCATCATTGTAAATATAATTTTTGCACCTTTTCCAATGACTCTATATCTTTTATTTTAATATGGAGACCAAAACTGTGCACAGTACTTTAAGTCTAACCAAGATTTTATACAAGTTTTACTTAATTTCTCTGCTTTTCAGTTCTATCCCTCCTTCTAGAAATGAACCCCAATTCTTTGTTTGCTTTTTTAATGGCCTTATTAACCTGCATTGCGACTTTTACTGATGACTTTAGATGGAATCCCTTACGACTCACATTAACAATAAGTATCACTCAATCCGCAGAACAATGCAACTCAGTTGTAGAGCTGCAATTACTTTCTTAGCTGCCTTTGACTACAGTCCTCATTGCCTGTAGAGGGTGCATTCACGCAAAGGAGATTTGCTCTGCTCTTCTTTGAAAAAGTGCCATGGGATCATTTATGTCCATCTGAGAAGGTAGATGGGGCTTCGGCTTAACATCTCTTGTGAAAGACACTTTGCTCAGTCAAAGAGTTATTAAGGTTTTAAGGATGGTCTTAAAAAGAGAGAGAGGCAGAGAGGTTTAGGAAGGGAGTTCCAAAACTTAGGGACTAGGCAGCTGAAGATTTCTCAGTAATATGTGGTGTAAACCCCCATTTTTATGTGGGGAAATATCAGCTAAATAAACATCAACGACTATGCTGCATTGCTTAGGTGTTCCAAGAGAGGGATTTGTTGACACTGGAGATGTAAAATCTATTATGTTATGTTTTCCTAGGCACTGAAGACTGTGGATGAACCCACAGCTAGAACAGAGGTATCCTGGATGAGGTCGGGCAATGACAGCACATGAATCACTGAATTCCACCACAAATTGGAATACTTCAGTACTAAACTTTCTTGGTTTTAAGTAACTTTCTGTAATTTTTTGCTAACAGATCACTTGAAAATGATGCTTGTTTAACACCTCTGCCTGTTGTCTTGTGTCTTTCAACTTGCATTTATATAGAGCCTTTAACATAGTAAAACATTCTCAAGACGCTTCACAGGCGCGCTATCGAACAAATTTTGACGTCGAGTCACATAAGGAGATATTAGCGACTGTTGACCAAAAGCTTGGTCAAAGAGTTAGGTGAGGAAATATCACCAAGAATAAGGTCAGACTCCTGATGGATTAAAGTCATATTAACCACCTGTTTAACTGAAGCAGTAAAAAGATAGGACAACTTTAACCCAACCCGTCTGTCGGAATATTGACGGGCTGGCATTTAACCCTGATTTTATGCCCCATTGAAGTCAATATTGGGGAGGAATCAAACTGGCATTGCAATGGATCCCATGGAGTTTATTCCCAGAGAGTTAAGTTAGAAATTAACCACTTAGCCACAACTAGAAAAATGATGGGAAAGGCAAATTAGTACGTCATTCTAATTTATAAAGATAATTCTGGACAATATGGGAAAGCAATGTTAAAACATACATTGAATTGGGGCCACATGAACAGAACAGCAGAATACAAGTGGATGGAGGCTGTACAAGACTTTACAACACACTGAGCAGATTTCACCTGAAGTCCAATTCCAGCAACCATGGGGTAATATGAGCCTAACCCTGCCCAGGCAGCAGATTGAAGGGATCAGATCACCTGCCCATCATACACATCGAAGGGAGTGGACAGTAAAATCGGGCGGTGTGTAAAACCCGTGCTCAATCTCATCGCATCAGTCTCCCCCAACCCATGTTTCAAGTAAGTGATACTTGCTTTGGAGAGGAGTAACAAAAATGATTCAGAGTGCAAGTATAAGGAAAGATTAGCATTTAACTTTAACAGGGAAGGCAGATAAGGAAGGCACCTAAATTAAACTATTAATTGGCTTGACAAAGATTAACCCAGAATGTAAGTCAGTGTCAGTCAGGCAAATGGGACATTAAGTTAAGTTCAGAAAAGTTGAAAAGTACATTTAGACAGATCTTCAAAAAAAAATGACAATTGCATTGAACAATCTCTGTACCTGGTGAAGGCAAGTTGCATGGACTATTTGGTATATCGGAGATGACTCGATGGGGTGTATAGTTCCTCTAAAACTATTTGACTGGGAATTTTCTCAGCCTTGTTTTCACACTGCTGCTGTACTCTCACCATGAGTACATTGGAAACGCTGCTTCGGTGTGTACGCAAGCTTTCTGCTACACTTCTGGCAAAGTTACGATGCTGGGGTAGGAGCAGCTCTGAGGCAACTTCCAACCTTCAGAGGATCATACAGCACAGAAGGAACCATTTGGCCCATCATTCCTGTGCCAGCTCTTTGGAAAATGCACTTCCACCAGCCTTTCAGGCAGTGCGTTCCAGATCATAACAACTCACTGCGCAAAAAAAAAATCTCCATATTAATGCTGCCCCGGTTCTTTTAGAAATTAACTTAGACCTGTGTCCTCTTGTTGTTACAAAAGTGTACTGTAGAAAATAAATACTTGGAACTGGAATGCCATTGAATTATGTCTGAGTATAAAGTTGAGTGCAATCCCATTCCGCCCTAAACCCACCCACTCCCCTCCACGAGCCCCAGTAGGACCAGCCCTTCCCTGCTCCCTCTGTACCTGGTGAAGTTTCCTGCAATGAGCCAGGGCTGCGACAGTTCAGTTCCCATTTCCAAGTCGCTCATACACCACTTCCACGTGTGTTCATGGCATTGCTCTGGCAATTCGGGTCAGTACGAAAGAGGGAATGGGAGGTACTTTCCTGAAATTGGGATTTAGGATGTGCATAGGTTGTCTATCATCCTGAGCAGGAATGATCAGGCTCCAGTCCTTAGTGCCTCAATAGCTGTGAATATTACTCTATTATATATTAGTAACGATAAGCGATATTGAGTCTGTAGATGGTGCGGTGAGCTTAACCTGATGTCATGTAATGTTATGTGACCATCGACCAATGGAACTCAAAAAGATAAAGTGAAAACTTTTACATCTTTGAAAATGCCCACATCCTTAAAGGGAACTTCCTTTGTCCCATTCCAGATGGCCATTGAAAGAAAAATGCAGCACAGCTGACATAAATACCACACTAGGCCTCGCCTTTTGCCACGGAGGCCTCCAAGATCATCTTCCGGTCCAGAGTCCGCTCCATTGAGCAGGATGAGATGTGCTCACGTTACTTCTTCCAAAAGGTACACAGAGAGAGCTCCGTGATCAGAAGCCTGAAGGAAGAGGATGGCTCGGTAACATCTTCGCAGTCCGACATACTAAGGAACAGCAAATCCTTTTATGCTGGGCTGTATGATGCGAAGCCCACAGACAGCAGAACCTCCCAGTCCTTCCTGTCATCTATCACAGAGGTCTTAGATGACAGCATGAGTGAGAGAGTGGACAAGCCGTTAACCCTGGACGAGCTGACAAAGGCCGTCGAGTCCTGCGAGACGAATAAAACTCCCGGAAGCGATGGCTTACCGGTTGAGTTGCATTCGGCCCTATGGGATTGGGTCGGCCTGGGCCTGCTGGAAGTATACGAGAGATTTCTCCTGGCCAGCAGCATGTCAGAATCCGTGAGGAAAGATATCATCACCCTAGTCTACAAGCGGAAGGGGAAGAAATCAGAAATTGGAGGCCAAATCACTGCTTAATGTTGACTACAAGATTCTGTCCAAAGTCATAGCCAGTCGAGTCAAGTCTGCTCTGGAGTTGGTGATTCACCCTGACCAGACCTGCACTGTACCCGGCAGAAAGATCTCCGATAGTCTCGCGCTACTCAGGGATACGATCACCTATGTACAGGACAGGAGGGTGGACATCTGCCTCATCAGCCTGGACCAACAGAAGGCTTTTGACAGGATATCACACACCTACATGATGGATGTGCTTTCCAAAATGGGATTTGGGGAGGGAATCTGCAATTGGATCCAACTGCTCCACACGAACATTGGTAGCTCAGTTTCAATCAATGGGTGGGAATCAGAAAGTTTCCTGATCCAATCTGAAGTCAGACAGAGCTGTCCTCTCTCCACTGTCTTGTTTGTTTGCTTTATTGAACCCTTTGCTGAGTCTATTAGGAAGGATGCGAGCATAAGAGGGGTGACAATCCCAGGCAGTGGAGGCACTCAGGTTAAAACCTCCCTGTACATGGATGACGTCGCCGTCTTCTGCTCGGATCCGCTGTCCGTTCGCGGACTGATGAGCATCTGCGACCAGTTCGAACTGGCCTCGGGAGCCAAAGTTAACCACGGCAAGAGCGAGGCCATGTTCTTTGGGAACTTGGCTGACCAGTCCTTTGTCCCCTTCACCGTCAGGTCAGACTACCTGACGGTGCTGGGGATATGGTTCGGAGGGGCTGGCGCGTGCACCAAAACCTGGAGGGAGTGAGTAGCCTGGGCACACCATAAGCTGAGCATGTGGGAGCAGCGATCTCTCTCCATTGTGGGTAAGAACCTGGTCATCAGGTGCGAGGCGCTCACATTGTTGCTGTACGTGGCACAGGTCTGGCCCATACCCCACTCCTGCGCCATGGCAGTCACCCGTGCCATTTTCCACTTCATATGGGGATCCAAAATGGACTGGGTCCGGAGGGACACAATGTTCAAACCCCTTGATAAGGGTGGGAAAAATGTACCCAACGCCGTCCTCATCCTGATGACCACTTTCGTGTGGCTGCATCAAGCTGTGTGTAGACCTCCAGTACACAAACTCCAAGTGTCACTACGTGCTGAGGTTCTATCTGTCCCCGGTGTTGAGAAGGATGGGTCTGGTCACATTGCCACGGAACGCTCCATCCAGTTGGTCCATGCCGTACCACCTATCCTTTGTGGAAAAGTTTCTACGGAAAAACACCTTTGACCACCAATCCATCAGGCAGTGGTCTGCATGGAATGTCCTCAAGGCCCTACGGGAAAAGGAGATGGTGGATCCGGTTGGCTGGTTCCCTGAGCTGACTGCCAAAGTCATTTGGCGGAATGCCTCATCGCCAGAACTTTCAAACAAGCACCAAGACGTAGCTTGGCTGGTGGTGAGAAGAGCCCTCCCTGTCAGATCCTTCCAGCACACCCGAAGTCTCGCCCCCTCCGCACAATGTCCTCGAGGTGGCTGTGGTGGGGAAGAGACGGTTGCCCACCTCCTCCTGGAATGTGTCTTTGCAAAGCAGGTGCGGAAAGAGATGCAGTGGTTTTTGTTGAGGTTCATCCCAAGCAGCTCTGTAACACAGGAGTCTGTGCTCTACGGGCTGTTCCCAGGGACGCACACCGAGGCAAACATCAACTGCTGCTGGAGGACTATCAGTTCGGTGAAAGACGCCCTTTAGTCTGCCCGAAACTTGCTGGTCTTCCAGCGCAAAGAGTTGTCCACGACCGAATGTTGCAGACTGGCACATTCCAAGGTCCAGGCCTACGTGCTGAGGGACGCACTAAAGCTTGGGGCAGCCGCGGCAATGGCTCAAAGTGAACTGAAGGGCTGGACCCATGGGAAACCCTTCAACTGTATCCAGAAAATATTTGTTTTGCTGTAAAATGTATATAACATGTAAAATGAAATGGAAGGGTTGTGAGGCAACTCACTCCTGTATTGAAGGAAACTGATCTCCTTTGCACTCTTTGTATTATTTGACTTTGTGCTTTTTGGAACTGTTTTGTAATGTATGTTTACAGTTTTTTTATGAATAAAGATGTGATTCTTTAGAAATCTTTGCATGGAATCAGGGGACTTGATGAGGCTTTCTTGTACTTGGTACATCAGTGCCACAGGTAAATCCCCAGTGCTCTGCATTCAACTGAAGCACAGAAGGCTTCAGGCATTTTCCCTCATATAATGTATTGACTCA
The DNA here is from genome assembly GCF_036365525.1 of Heterodontus francisci. Lineage (NCBI taxonomy): Eukaryota > Metazoa > Chordata > Chondrichthyes > Heterodontiformes > Heterodontidae > Heterodontus > Heterodontus francisci. Next base: position 17,236,180 of record NC_090413.1, on the reverse strand, counting down.
GGGGCTGCATTACAGCATCGCAACCAGAACCATTGTAAGGATATGCACTTAAATTATGGAATAATTGATCTTGGTCAGATGACCGAGAAGCTGAAATGTGTGCAAGGGGTATCAGACGAAGCCAGTGTGTTGATTCCGCCACCAATAAAGCAGTGGTAGTCATGACTGGGCGGCCAACACTCCTATCTCTGATTCAGCAGGTTGTGGGTTGAGTGCTGAGCTGTTGGAAATGCTGCCAATCAGATTGAACAGAGGCCTGAGGCTCTATCTCTGTTGATAGGTAGACATAAAAGATCATATTGAGCTAGTCTGAAGAAGAGTAGGGAAATTCTCCCTGGTGTTCGAGTTGATATTTACCCCTCAGCCAACATCACTATAAAACGGATTATCTGGTAATTGTCACGTTGCTGTTTGTGGGAGCTTGCCGTGCGCTAATTGCCCGCTACATTACAGCAGTGACTACACTTCGAAAGTACTTCACTGATGTAAAGTGCTTTGGGATAACATGGGAAGGGGGGAGGGTGAAAGATACGATATAAATGCAAGGCTTTTTTTCTTTAACCAGACATAGGCCCACATGGTGGTGGAATGTTGTAGAGAGACAGCTTGAGCAGTAGCGATAACTCGTGGAGTTCGAGTGCTGTCTCTGTAGCTAGGAGACAATACACTTTATCATGATTGGTCTAGAGGAAGGCAAGATTATCGATCTCTTATCTGAGGTGATTTTCTCACACACAGGAACTGCAAGCAGGAAATGACTGCTGGTTTTCTGCTTGCAGCTTTCAGACAAGCCAGGCTGAGCAAAGCGGATCGTTAACATGGTAGCTTCAAAACTGATGCTCCAGTGGCCAAAGCCTGTGGTCATTAGCTGCTGACGTTGGTCTCTAAAAAACAGACAAGACCACAAAATGATTTGATTGAAGGTGATACTTCGAATTGTAGGATTACACAGCACAGAAGGAGGCCATTCGGCCCACCTTGCCTGCGCTGGCTCATTTCAAAAGAGCCTGTCCCATCCCCCACACTTTCCCCTCTAGCCCAGCGGATGTTGCCTTCGCAAGTATATATTCAATGCTGTTTTGTAAGTTACTATTTAATCTGCTTCCGCCAGTCTTTCAGGCAATGCACTCCAGATCACCAACAACTCGCTGCTTAAAAGAAAAACTCTCCTCATCTCGCCCGTGATTATTTTGCCAATCGTCTTAAATCTGTGTCCTCTGATTACTGACCCTCCTGCCCCGGAAACAGTTTCTCCTTATTTATTCTATCGAAATCCTTCATAATTTTGAACATAAAATTATTTAAGCATCCCTTACCTGATACTGGAGAAGTATCTGGAGGTGAGGAGGGTGCCAAGCATCTGACCTGACAAGAGGTTATTGATTGGTGCCACTCAGTGTAGAGGACCAGTTGCGTTCCGCATTTGTTTCATTGCCAGGCCTGTACAATTTTACAAGCCATGTCCTGTAGTAATATACACATTGAACACATTCCAATGCCTGAGGGTTCCTTCCTGACAGGCTTGATGTATGTTAATCCCCTAGCCATTACATTTGGACATGGGAGGAGCACTACCTTGTGTGACCAGCTTATTAACCCACTTAACAAGGCAGGGTTGGATTTGTGGATGGAGGAAACAGAGGCCTGATAAGGCAAAGGTACATTGTGCACAAAGTTCTCTCCTTGACCAAGAAGCAAGAACAGGCATCAGAACGTAAGAATGTACGAAATAGGAGCAGGAGTAGGCCATACAGCCCATCGATCCTGCTTCTTGATTCAATACGATTATGGTTGAAAGTCTACATCAGCTCCACCTCCCCGCTCTATCTCCATATCCCTTGTTTTCCTTTGTACCAAAAAATCTATTGATCTGAGCATCCACAGCCCTCTGGGGTAGAGAATTCCAAAGATTCGCAGCCCTCTGAATGAAGAAATTTCAGCTTTTTTCTGTCCTAAATGGTCAACCCTTTGTCCTAAGACGATGACGCTTAGTTCTGGACTCTCCAGCCAGGGAATCAGCCTTTCATCATCTAGCCTCTGAGGTCCTGTCAGAATCTTATACATTTCATACAGGTTAGGGAGGACCAGAGGTCACTGATTTAGGTTGTATAAGACCAGATCTAGGTTAGATGTCAATTGGTGGTTCTTTTCCAAGAGATTAGTGGATCTCTGGAACAGGCTGTGGGCTTCTGTGGTGGACACAGATCCGCTGAAGTCTTTCAAATGAGAGCTGGACCTGTATCTGGATGGGACAGGGTTCACTTTGCAGAAAAGGCAGGTACGGCATGACATTAATGAGCCAGAGTGATCTCATGGACTCGTTTTGATCCCGTAAAGGGGGATTGGAGAGGAATTTAACAGACTTTGTTTCCCCAAATTGGTCTGGAATTTTTGTCTGGGTTTTCACCTCCCCCAGGTTGCGTGTTGGGTGGAGAATGTATGTATTGTAATACATAAGATATTGCAATTATTGGGGAGAGGCTGGATGCCTACAACTAGTTTATATTGTCTCTCCTCATTTGCCCTTCCAAAATGCATCACTTCACACTTCTCTGCATTAGATTGCATCTGCCATGTGTTTGCCCATTTCACCAGTCTGTCTCTATCCTCCCTAATACTTTTACTCCTCATTTGTTTACTACCTTTCTAAGTTTTGTGTCATATGCATACTTTGAAATTATGTCCTTATATCCAGGTCCAGATCACTGAGATGTATCAAAAAGAGCAGTGGTCCTAATACTGCTCCTGTGGGACAACATTGTACACTTCCCTCCAGTCTGAAAATACAAGTGTTCACCACTACTCTCTGCTTATTACAGAAAGCCTCTGTAAATTCCGTATCTATGCTGCCACTGCCCCTTTAAACCCAATATACTCGCACAATTCTATCATACTCAGCAGCAGAACATGCTTCACAATCGACCACAAACTCAGAATCAATGGTGGTAAATTTAGCGACTCCGTCAAGAGACAACGCAAGGTCTCAGTCACACATATCCTGTGGTCAACTTTCAAAAAAGACTGCGTAGAGCAAAGGTCAAGTCAATCGGGGAACTTAATGAAGATCAAAAACACAGTACTGTTTCCCTGAAAATGGCACAGGATGCGCCTCGTGCGATTGTGATTTTCTGTTGATTGAGAAACAAAAGACTAAGGGCTGAATTTTATAAGCTGGCGACAGGCGAAAAAAGTAGCGGCCCGCCCATGTGGGCCGAAGGCCAAAGAGCCAGCGTGATTCCAAGCGCGGCGGCTCATTTAAACAACAGGGGCAGGCCACAACCCCCACAATCACGTGGAGGGGGGATGGGCTGTCCGTCCCTGGCAATGGCGTCAGCTGCCCGTGCGCAGGCGTTGACGCCATTTTTAAAGGGCTGTTAGCCCTACGAGTATTTAAATATGTAAAGAAAGACTTAATGAAATTAACTAAATACATCTCTTTGCCCCCTCCCACGCCAATAAAAATTAAATTAATTATTTAATGAACTAACCTAACTGCCCTATCCCCACCTTTACCATCTGACCTTCCCCTTGCAAACTACACTAACTTTGAACTACAACCCTTACCACCATCCCCTACACCCATGATGTTAATTTAACCCCGTCCCCACCCACCCTGCCTCACTGAGAAACTTACCTCTCCCTCCCTCCCCACCAGTGTTGAGCCTCGTTTCCCCGGATGGGGATCCAAAGGTGCCGGCCACCATGCCAAAGATTGTAACGGGACATCAGGAGGTGATGTAATTTTATTTAAATTATGGTCTCATCGCCCAGCGGTGGGGAGGCTGCCACGGAGCCTTGCCACTGCCAAGAGGATCGGGCCAGGCCCTGTCAGCGCAAAGTCCGTGGTGGGCCTCATCTGCAGCCTTATTCAGGCCCCCCTCCCCAACAACGGATTTCGACGTTGAGGCCTCCTTAAATCCAGCCCTAAGAATCTAAATTTAATGCCGGACACCACAGAGATGGAAATAGAAGAAAGTAGTGCTAGATCTAGTTGTAGACAATCAAGTGTAAGGGTAAATAATGCAAGGATAGGTAGGGGGTGCATCTTGGGAATATCAATCATAACATAATATATTAATAGAGAAGGAGAGGCAGGGGGTTTTGACCTAAGAGCTACTCTTTGTTGTGACAAGAGAGAATTTATGACTTAGCATGAGATTTGCTTGGAAACATAGGCCGGTATTTTACAGTGGGCGGACGGGAGCCGGACTCCGACATAAATGTCGGTGCCGAAACCGCTTCCGCCCAGCCTGGGGATCTGTCTGGTATTTTACGGGTCCCCAGGCTTTAATTGGCCCGAGGCAGGACTTCCACCCACTTGAGGGAGGAGGTCGCACCTCAGTGAGCTGTTGGCCAATCATCGGGCCGGCAGCTCTTAGTCACAGCAGCGCCACCAGGAGAGGTGTCCACTGCTGGGACTGCAGCCCAGCCGACCGAGGAGGATACCAAGGAGCCGGGACTGAAGGTAAGTTTGGGTTGCCTCACCAGGGGAATTGGTCATGCCCTGGTGAGGCTAGGATGGTTATTTGGGGGGGGGGGGGGGGGCGCCTTGGATCCCAGGGTTGGGTTGGGAGGTGGGGGCGGCCCTCAATCGGGCGCCCTGTGCCCGATTGTCAAGCCCCCCCCCCACCCCTGGGGTGCAGAAAGGCCGGCAGCTATAGCTGGTCAACCTTTCACGTCCCCGGCACACCCGCTTGCCATGGTAAAATACCCGTGGAGGTGGGCGAGGGCCCTTAAGTGACCGTTAAATGGCCACCATCCGACTCGCTGGAGCGGCGTAAAATTCCAGCCCTAGTTTCATTTTTGAACTGTTAAAAAGCCAGTGGGTTTGGACTAAAGCAGGCAGTTGGAATCTGCATATGGGCCTGCCAGGAGATTAGATGAAAACCCAGATAAGTATTACCTCGCTTTAAAGAATCCCTGCTCTTGAAAAGCAAAAGCTTGTATGAAGCTGTATTCCTGCATTTGAAGAAACCTTTACTACTATACTGCTGCTTAAGGCCTAAGAGGAGCCGTGTTGCTGAAACCTGCTGTATGACCTATGTGAAGCCTGCTGCAGTTGAATTTCTTTGAACGCCTACCCAAAACAGACTGCTCATCAACCTCGCCTGGAAAGACTTCTAGTGGCCGCCAATTATTTGACTTTGGGACACCTCGCCGGACCACAGGACTTCTGTCCAGATCTTTGCAGTATAAGTTTTTTTTTTATTCGTAACAGCTGTAAACAAAAATCCTTTTTTCCCGGTTAACCTGTTTTTGGATGAGGGCTAGGATATAAAAATACGGGGCTTTAAAAATCTCAGCTTGCATATATATTTACTTCATTATTGGTTAAGACTTGGTTTACAATAAACTGATAATTTTGTTGTTTATTTAAGAAACCTGGTTGGTGTGCTTTATTCTGGTGATAAATAGAGTATCAAATTGGCTGTATCCGTAAAGAACAAAGAACAAAGAACATTACAGCACAGGAACAGGCCATTCGGCCCTCCAAGCCTGCGTCGATCTTGATGCCTGCCTAAACTAACACCTTCTGCACTTCTGGGGCCCATATCCCTCTATTCCCTTCCTATTCATGTATTTGTCAAAATGTCTCTTAAACGTCTCTATGGTACCTGCTTCCACCACCTCCCCCGGCAGCAAGTTCCAGGCACTCACCACCCTCTGTGTAAAAAACTTGCCTCGCACATCCCCTCTAAACTTTGACCCTCGCACCTTAAATCTATGTCCCCTAGTAACTGACTCTTCCACCCTGGGAAAAAGCTTCTGACTATCCACTCTGTCCATGCCGCTCATAATTTTGTAAACCTCTGTCACGTCGCCCCTCCACCTCCGTCGTTCCAGTGAAAAGAATCCAAGTTTTTCCAATCCTCTCCTCATATCTAATGCCCTCCAGACCAGGCAATATCCTGGTAAACCTCCTCTGTACCCTCTCCAAAGCCTCCATGTCCTTCTGGTAGTGTGGCGACCAGAATTGCACGCAATATTCTAAGTGTGGCCTAACTAACTACGCCACTCCAGGCGCTGCTTCACAAACCACTGACCACCTCCAGGCGCGTATCCATTGTCTCTCGAGATAAGGAGGCCCAAAAGAAAAGAAAAGAAAAGGCCTAACTAAGGTTCTGTACAGCTGCAACATGACTTGCCAATTTTTATACTCTATGCCCCGACCAATGAAGGCAAGCATGCCGTATGCCTTCTTGACTACCTTAACCATCGGTGTTGCCACTTTCAGTGACCTGTGGACCTGTACGCCCAGATCTCTCTGCCTGTCAATACTCCTAAGGGTTCTGCCATTTACTGTATACCTCCCACCTGCAATAGACCTTCCAAAATGCATTACCTCACATTTGTCCGGATTAAACTCCATCTGCCATTTCTCCGCCCAAGTCTCCAACCGATCTATATCCTGCTGTATCCTCTGACAATCCTCATCATTATCCGCAACTCCACCAACCTTTGTGTTGTCCGCAAACTTACTAATCAGACCAGCTACATTTTCCTCCAAATCATTTATATATACTACAAACAGCAAAGGTCCCAGCACTGATCCCTGCGGAACACCACTCGTCACATCCCTCCATTCAGAAAAACACCCATCCACTGATACCCTCTGTCTTCTATGACCGAGCCAGTTCTGTATCCATCTTGCTAGCTCACCTCTGATCCCGTGTGACTTCACCTTTTGTACCAGTCTGCCATGTGGGACCTTGTCAAAGGCTTTACTAAAGTCCATATAGATAACATCCACTGCCCTTCCTTCATCAATCATCTTCGTCACTTCCTCAAAAAACTCAATCAAATTAGTAAGACACGACCTCCCCTTCACAAAACCATGCTGTCTCTCGCTAATAAGTTTGTTTGTTTCCAAATGGGAGTAAATCCTGTCCCAAATAATCCTCTCTAATAATTTCCCTACCACTGACGTAAGGCTCATTGGCTATAATTTCCTGGATTAACCTTGCCACCCTTCTTAAACAAAGGAACAACATTGGCTATTCTCCAGTCCTCTGGGACCTCACCTGTAGCCAATGAGAATGCAAAGATTTCTGTCAAGGCCCCAGCAATTTCCTCCCTTGCCTCCCTCGGTATTCTAGGGTAGATCCCATCAGGCCCTGGGGACTTATCTACCTTAATGCTTTGCAAGACATCCAACACCTCCTCCTTTTTGATAATGAGATGACTGAGACTATCTGCACTCCCTTCCCTAGGCTCATCATCCACCAAGTCCTTCTCTTTGGTGAATACTGATGCAAAGTACTCATTTAGCACCTCACCCATTTCCTCTGGCTCCACACGTAGATTCCCATCTCTGTCCTTGAGTGGGCCAACCCTTTCCCTGGTTACCCTCTTGCTCTTTATATACATATAAAAAGCCTTGGGATTTTCCTTAATCCTGTTTGCCAATGACTTTTCATGACCCCTTTTAGCCCCCCTAACTCCTTGCTTAAGTTCCTTCCCACTGTCTTTATATTCCTCAAGTGCTTCGTCTGTTCCTAGCCTTCCAGCCCTTACAAATGCTTCCTTTTTCTTCTTGACTAGGCTCACAATATCCCGCGTTATCCAAGCTTCCCGAAATTTGCCAAACTTGTCTTTCTTCCTCACAGGAACATGCTGGTCCTGGATTCTAATCAGCTGACGTTTGAAAGACTCCCACATGTCAGATGTTGATTTACCCTCAAACAGCCGCCCCCAATCTAAATTCTTCAGTTCCTGCCTAATATTGTTATAATTAGCCTTCCCCCAATTTAGCACCTTCACCCGAGGACTACTCTTATCCTTATCCACAAGTACCTTAAAACTTATGGAATTATGGTCACTGCTCCCGAAATGCTCCCCCACTGAAACTTCAACCACCTGGCTGGGCTCATTCCCCAATACCAGGTCCAGAATGGCCCCATCCCTAGTTGGACTATCTACATACTGTTTCAAGAAGCCCTCCTGGATGCTCCTCGCAAATTCTGCCCCATCCAAGCCCCTAGTACTAAATGAGTCCCAGTCAATATAGGGGAAGTTAAAATCACCCACCACCACAACCCTGTTACCTTTACATCTTTCCAAAATCTGTCTACATATCTGCTTCTCTACCTCCCGCTGGCTGTTGGGAGGCCTGTAGTAAACCCCCAACATCGTGACTGCACCCTTCCTATTCCTGAGCTCCACCCATATTGCCTCGCTGCATGACCTCTCCGAGGTGTCCTCCCGCAGTACAGCTGTGATATTCTCCTTAACCAGTAATGCAACTCCCCCGCCCCTTTTACATCCCCCTCTATCCCAACTGAAGCTTCTAAAGCCTGGAACATTTAGCTGCCAATCCTGCCCTTCCCTCAACCAAGTCTCTGTAATAGCAACAACATCATATTTCCAAGTACTAATCCAAGCTCTAAGTTCATCTGCCTTACCTGTTATACTTCTCGCATTGAAACAAATGCACTTCAGACCACCAGTCCCGCTGTGCTCAGCAACATCTCCCTGCCTGCTCTTCCTCTTAGTCCTACTGGCCTTATTTACCATATCCTCCTCATTTATTTCATTAGCTGTCCTACTGCTCTGGTTCCCACCCCCCCTGCCACACTAGTTTAAACCCTCCCGAGTGACGCTAGCAAACTTTGCAGCCAGGATATTAGTGCCCCTCCAGTTTAGATGCAACCCGTCCTTCTTGTACAGGTCCCATCTGTCCCTGAAGAGAGCCCAATGGTCCAGATATCTGAAACCCTCCCTTCTACACCAGCTGCTCAGCCACGTGTTTAGCTGCACTATCTTCCTATTTCTAGCCTCACTGGCACATGGCACAGGGAGTAATCCAGAGATTACAACCCTAGAGGTCCTGTTTTTTAACTTACTACCTAACTCCCTAAACTCCCCCTGCAGGACCTCATCGCTCTTCCTGCCTATGTCATTGGTACCGATGTGTACCACAACGTCTGGCTGTTCACCTTCCCCCTTCAGAATGCCCCCTGTCCGTTCAGAGACATCCTTGATCCTGGCACCAGGGAGGTAACATACCATCCTGGAGTCTCTTTCACATCCACCGAAGCGCCTATCTGTGCCCCTGAATATAGAGTCCCCTATAGCTATTGCTGTTCTGCGCGTTGTCCCTCCCTGCTGAACAATAGTGCCAGCCGTGGTGCCACTGCTCTGGCTGCTGCTATTTTCCCCTGATAGGCCATCCCCCCCAACAGTATCCAAAACGGTATACTTGTTAGAGAGGGGGATAGCCACAGGGGATTCCTGCACTGACTGCCTGCCCCTTCTAGCGGTCACCCATCTATCTGCCTGCACCTTGGGTGTAACCACTTCTCTAAAACTCCTGTCTATGACACTTTCTGCCACCTGCATGTTCCTAAGTGCACCCAATTGCCGCTCCAACCGATCCACGGGGTCTGTGAGGAGCTGCAACTGGGTACACTTCCTGCAGATGTAGTCGCCCGGAACGCTGGAAGCGTCACGGACTTCCCACATCTCACAGGTGAAGCACTTCACCCCTCTAACTGACATTTCTATCACTAATTAATAAATTAATTTAAAATAAATAAATTCTTATTAAATCCTTAGTAAATTATGATACACTTAACTATGCGGTCCCTCGTGCTAGATTTCGACAATAAATACTAAATGCTATCTAAATACAGTAATCTCTTCCCTCTGGTTTAGTTACTCTACTTATTAATTAGATAATTAGTGTTTTAATCAATTTTTATCTGTTTTAGTTTCAAATTTGGTACAGATTCCCTACCAGCCAATCAGGTCACAGCTTTCCTCTGACGTCACTTTTTCAGTTTTTTTTCCCCACCCGAGGTAACTTCGCCTGGAACTCCGCCCTCCGAGTCTTCTCCGAGAATGTAGGCCGCAAATCCCGGAGGTACGTTTTTTATACTTACCGGTCTGGAACTCCGCCCGCCGAGTCTTCTCCGAGAATGTAGGCCGTGAATCCCCAAGGTACGTTTTTTATACTTACCGCTCTGGAACTCCTCCCTCCGAGTCTTCTCCGAGAATGTAGGCCGTGAATCCCCGAGGTACGTTTTTTATATTTACCGCTCTGGAACTCCGCCCGCCGAGTCTTCTCCGAGAATGTAGGCCGTGAATCCCCGAGGTACGTTTTTTATACTTACCGCTCTGGAACTCCGCCCGCCGAGTCTTCTCCGAGAATGTAAGTGGGAAAGTTTATTGATATGCTGTGACCTGTAGAGAAGTGGTAACAATCACAATCCTTTGTGATCTAAAAAAAACTATTATAAAATGTGCCTTATCAATTATAACTCATTGCAAATGCATTCCTGAGTAAGAACATGTTAAAACCACAGCTTCTCATTTTAACACTTCTATTTCCTGAGACAGATTGACGCATCAGATTAAGAGGATAAGAACACTGAGCCACGAACATTAGTTCTATTTTATAAGGGACGGTGCAAGGGAAGGACACTCCAGTGGCGATGTGTGACCATAGAGTTTGAGGCGGCCTTGTTATTGCTATTTACGCGCTCGATTATTCAATGTAAAGAGGAGGCAATGCTCTGTATTCATGGCATCCAATCGATCGTTTTTCTTGCTGGGTAAGTTTGATAAGCACACCATATACTAGATACAAAAACAGATTGTGATAGTCCCTGCTCAGTATACTGCTCTTTTCTCTTTCTGTCTCTAATCCATTTTTAAAATGAATTTCATTAAACCATTTCATTGATTTCTCTTCTCCAGTTTTAATAATTCTTGGGCTATGAAAGTGCTTCTATTTTTAAAATATTTTTTGAGGACTCGGGTTTTAGAATTGTGGAGATGGATTCATTGGAGGACCAAAGAGATTCCATAGATGCTGGACTTTTTTTACAGGGTCACTGGAAGGACTCTGTTCAAAAAAAACATTTACTGGGTGTCACGTGTCTTCAGCTAAGTAAACAACAGGTGCCTTCTGACTATGGGAGTTGTTTTCATGAGAAGTGACATGTCAAGATTTATGGTGCTCAAGAGTGGGTTTCATTTTTGAATACTGTTTTGAGTCAGTTGGGTTTGTAGCCTTCTGAAAGAAACACCCAGCTCATCTTTTCACCACCTGTCTGAGAAACCCTGCAAAAAAACTGTGTGTGTGATAGTGGTAATGCCTGATGCAAGCTTTTGGAAGACTTCCTCTCGACATCTCCTGAATGAACTGAATCACAGAATTGTTACAGTGCAGAAGGAGGCCATTCAGCCCATCGTGTCTCACCGGCTCTTCGAAAGAGCAATTCCCTCAGTTCCATACCCCCGCCTTCTCCCCGTAACTCTATACATTCTTCCTTTTCATATTAGAGTCTAATTCCCTTTTGAATGTTTCAATTGAACCTGCCTCCACCACACTCTCAGGTAATGCATTCCAGACCCTAACCACTTGCTGCGTGAAAAAGTTTTTCCTCATATCACTTTTGCTTCTCTTACCAAATACTTTAAATCTGTGCCCTCTTGTTCTCAATCCTTTCATGAGTGGGAACAGTTTCTCTCTATCTACTTTGTCCAAACCCCTCAGATCAAATCACCTCTCAGCCTTCTCTTCTCCAAGGAAAACAGTCCTAACTTCTCCAGTCTACCTTCATAACTGAAGTTCTTCATCCTGGAACCATTCTCTTGAATCTTTTCTGTACTCTCTCCAATGCCCTCACAACTTTCCTAAGGTGCGGTGCCCAGAACTGGACGCAATACTCCAGCTGAGGCCTAGCTAGTGTCTTATACTAGTGTCTCTAACTGCTTCTAAAAAGATCCCCAAGACCCATCTACGTGTACCTGGTTGCCAGAAAGTATGCCATCTGGAACATAGCATATCTTATCCTTTTTCTTCACGAATTAACAGGTACTTTGGCCAAAGCATCTTTATTTTTCCTTTAACCTGTGCGTGTGCTGGGTATTTAGAAGGGAATGTATATATTTACTGTCATATTTCAAACTGTGTGTTAAAGCTTTGCATCTTCATTGACTAAGTCTTGTTTTATAATAAATTAATACTTTTGTTGATTATTAAAGAAACCCGGGTGGGGGATTTTATTCTGAAATTAAAATAGAAAGAGTATATAACTGCCCGCTTTGGTAATTGGGTAAACATTTAAATACACGTTGTTGACCTATGGGGAAGTGGAACTAGAGAAAGACGCATTCCTCCCACCAAAAACTCCGTAACACTTGGAGTTTTAACTATTCCAGTTGGTACAGCTATAAGACCAGGAAAAAGTACATACTGCTGTACTGACATTTGCATGTGTGTTCTTTCCTTCTCAGTGTTTGTACCTCTGTGTGGAGACACTTCTCACCGCTGTTCGGGTAATATTGCCATCATAATTGACGATTTCCCTATTGATTGGCATCGTAGGGTATTGGGGAGGATTTTCATGGGATCTCCAGCTGGCTGGTAGGAATTTGTCAAGGAGGCGTAAGGATTACATGTTTTCCTTGGGATATTTCTGTAAGCCTTGGCAGTCACTTATTTGCATTGTGGATGGACCGCAGGATCTGGCTGGTGGAGAGCAAGGGAGGGGGATGAAAAAAAAGGCACAGCATTAAGGGAAACAAAGAGTGGGAGAAATAGCCAATGGAAAAAGAACAGATGAAGAAAAAGCTGATTGAAATGGAGCAAAGAGGGCAACGGTAGAGAGACTGGAAGTGACGAAGGAAAGACCGCAGAGAAAGAGAGAAAAAATTGGGAAAGAGCAAGCGGGAAGGAGGAAGCAGAGAGAAGAGAATTCAAGTCGTGAAGAGCAGACTGAAAAAAAAAGGCTAAGCAGCAAGGAGACACAAATGACTAAGAGAGGAGGCCTTCCAGTTTGGTGCATCAAAATGTGATACTAGATTAGAAAATTGCACTAGAAAATATCGAGAAGTGTAGACGGTTTCATTTTCCTCTTGATGTGAATTAGGGAAATATCCAGGGAATTGATCAGAAAACGTTTGAAAATCACAGGAAGCAGAGGGTGACAAGACTTACGTAGAAGCAGGGGAAGGGGAATGCTTTGCAGAATGTTATGACACCTGCAATGGTGTTGTTTCGGTTCCTGTTTGGTAATGATGCCCAGTATAATTTGCCCAAACAACAATCGATCTGACTCACCCCATAGACACCCACAGGCATGAATTTCCAACCTGGAGTCATCTGTGAGGCACTGAGCAACTCACTGCAAGTGACCACATTAGAGTCTCAGAGCTGCTTTTTCTATATTTTAACTCGATTGTAAGTGCTAAAGCAGCCTGACATCCATAACCATTGAGTGCATGAAACAATGGTTATCTCTATATGTTTCTTACGTTTTCATGGGATCACTGGCAAGGCCAACATTTATTGCCCATCCATAACTGTCATTGATTTCAACTGAGTGGCTTACTAGGCTATTTCAGAGGGCAGTAAAGAGTCAATCGCATTGTTGTGGGTCAAGAGTCACATGTAAGTTATAGTTACCTAATTGATACTAATTTTTTTAAATTTCAGATTTATTTATTTAACTGAATTTAAATGCCCCACCTACTGCAGTGGGTTTTCAATTCTTGTCTCCAGATCATTAGTCGCGGTCTCTGGATTACCAGTGCAGTAACATAAGCACTGTGCTACCATAACCTGGCGTTATTAAACAGCTCTGAGTGTTGGAAAGTAAAGCTGATGAGGAAAAGATGTAAAAGCAAAGTTGAATTGGTTAAGAGGAATACTGGGAGTATTCAGGATGCAAAGGGAGCAAAACTGGATAGCCCCCCAAAACAGTCAGGTTTGACAATTTGTGTTGAAGCCACTCCCACTCCTTTTTGTACAAGCAGCGTGCAAACTTTGTGTTTCCTGATCATTTATATGAATGCAGTGTGTAGCTAGTGCTGTTGAGTGGTTGCATGTTTGAATAGGGAACCCGAGGTCCTGCAAGGCTAGCATAAGTTTAAGTTACCCTGTACTTCAAAAGCAACAACTTTTATTTATATAGCGCCTTTAATGCAATAAAACGCCCCAAAGCGCTTCACAGAAGCATGATAAAACAAAGTATGACACCGACCCACATTAGGAGATATTACAGCAGATAACCAAAAGCTTGGTCAAAGAGGTAGGCTTTATAGAGTTTCTTAAAGGAGGAGACTGAGGTGGCGAGGCAGAGAGATGTAGGGAGGGTATTCCAGTGCTTGGGGCCTAGGCAACTGAAGGCGCGGCCACCAATGGTGGAGCGATTAAAATCAGGGATGCACAAGAGGCCTGAGTTAGAGGACTGCAGGTATGTTGGAAGGTTGTGGGGCTGGAGGAGATTACAGAGGCAAGGAGGGATTTGAAAACAAGGATGAGAATTTTAAAATCAAAACGTTGCTTGACCGGAAGCCAATGTAGGATCAGCGAGTGCAGGGGTGATAGGTGAACGGGACTTGGTCTGAGTTAAAACACGGGCATCAAAGTTTTGGATGACCTCAATTACAGTGAGCAGAATGTGGGAGACCAGCCAGGAGGGCATTGGAATAGTCAAGCCTAGAGGTGACAAAGGCAAGAATGAGGGTTTCAGCAACAGTTGAGCTGAGACGGGGGCGAAGTTGGGTGATATTATGGAGGCAGAAATAGGCTGCTTTAGTGATGGCACAAATATTTGGTCAGAAGCTCATCTTGGAGTCAAATGCGACACCAAGGTTGCGAACAGACTGACTTAATCTCAGATCAGATCTGTTGTCAAGGAAAAGGATGGAGTCGGTAACTAGGGAACGGAGTTTGGAGCGGGGACCGAAATCAATAGCTTCAGTCTTCCCAGTATTCAATTGGAGGAAATTTCTGCTCATCCAGTACTGGATATCGGATAAACAGTCTGATCATTTAGCAACAGTGGAGGAGTCGAGGGAGGTGGTGGTGAGGTAGAACTGAGTGTCATCAGTGTACATGTGAAAACTAACCCTATGATTTTGGATGATGTTATCGAGGGGCAGCAAGTAGGTGAGAGTTGGAAGGGGCCATAGATAGATCCTTGGGGAACACCAGAGGTAATGGTATGGGGACAGGAAGAGAAGCCATTGCGAGTAATTCTCTGACTCGATTAGATAGATAAGAATGGAGCTACTACTAATTAAAGCCAAACTGCACCTCTTAAGGGGGAGGTGCATTTTGGCTGGAGCAGGTGCTGGAATTCATTCTAAAAGTGAATTTGACCTGAGAAAGATACAAGAATGGCACAACATGGCAGAAAGCGGGCTCCAGGGTTTTCCGTCGCAGCTCTGGAGGCCAAGGTGCAGAGAGGTGCTCTGTCCACTGGGGACCAGGAAGCCCTCCAGACAGGCGCTGTGAAAGCAGCAGGAGCAGATAGCTGTCGCGATCAAACCCAGTGGTGTAACTCTGAGGACCTGGATGCAGTGCTGCAAGAAGCTCAATGACCTCACACGAGCGGTCAAGGTCAGTCGATGCATCTTCAAATGCCATATCCCACAAACTGCACTCCTAGCCTCACATACAATTTAACACATTCCCATCATTCACATTACAACACTCTTTCAGTCATTCACAGCTTTACCTCACATTCACATACATTGAACTTCTGCAAGTCTCGTATCCACATCTCACAGCTTGCACACACTCCTAGCTATCCAACCATGACAAGCACATCATCCAAACATATTGCACCCCACTCACTGGCACACTTCCCTCTCTCTTGCTGCACAAGGTGGTGCACAACTGGAGGTAGCAGGGGCTAACCAGCTGGGGACAGCATGTCCTCACCCCAATAGAAGAAACATTACTCATCATCCATGAAGCAGCCACAACAAAGGCTCTGGTCAGTGGCAGGGCTCAAAGCATCGAAGGTGACAATATGCTCTGACCAAGTCCGCGTTCTGACATCTCACTTCCCCCTAATCCCAGAATCTCCTCTGACTTAGAAATGGAGATGGTCTAAACCCCTTGCTTCCCCAGCCCTTCTTCACTGCAACTCTACCCCTTGTGCCTTTCTCCTTTCAGGCACCCAAGAGCTGTTGTAGAGACTGTAATGTTTAGATTGAAAACCTATTGAAGGAGGAAGGTTAAGACGTTCTGTAATCTCCAGGGGTGGCAGATAATGAGTGTGAGTAGGAGAAGTTACAAGGGTTCCTAAATTCAGCAGTGAGACTGTAAGGACTGGAATGGCTCAGGACCACGGCACCAAGTTGTCTACAGTTAAACCGAACATCGTATTTGCAATCTTGTGCAGACAGCACAATGCTGATGTGGGACAATGGAGGGAAGTCACAAAGATGCAGCATTATAGAGTTTCTATGGCTGGATGGAGTAGAGAGAGGTTTACTTGCATATGATCTGGAGTGCTTAATGCTAACATCAGGTGCATAACTTGCTTCTCTGTGCCCCCAATATAAAGTTACTCTTTAATGAACGATCGCTCGCCTGCCACATTTTAAGCTTCTCCCTTCTCTTCCAGTGATGCTTCTCTGCAAACTTGCAGCTCAGAAAACAGTTTCTGCTGAGTCTTGCAAATCTGGATACGAAGAAGACGATGGGCATTGTGAAGGTGATATCTATAAACAATAGACGTTGTTTTACCAGAAGCCAATGTAGGATCGGCGAGTGCAGGGGTAATAGGTGAACGGGACTTGGTCTGAGTTAAGACACGGGCATCAGAGTTTGGGGAAAAAAACTCTTGAATATTCCTTTCTGCTTCTTTGTAAGAATGATACTGGGCCTTAGAGGGTTAAATTATATAGGCCTGTTGCATAAACTTGGCTTGTATTCCCTTGAGTTTAGACGTTTCAGGGCTGATCTGAATGAGGTGTTTCGAATGTTTAATGGATTCAATAGGCTGTTTCGGAGTTAGATCGGGAAGCACTTTTTCACACACAGGGTAGTGGGAATCTGGAACTGTCTCCCCCAAGATGTTGAGAGACATTTGGAGCTTTCAAGGCTAAAATAGATTTTTGTTGGGTCAAGGTATCAAGAGATATGGAGCTAATGTGGGTAAATGGAGTCGAGGGACACATTAGCCATAAGCTAACAGAACGACAGTACAGGCTGAAGAAGCTTCAGGGCTTTATCCTGCTCCGACGAAGAGAAAATTGGTGAACTAATGCTGGGTGGTAAATTCAAAACTTCCAATTGGGACCAATTCAAAATATAACATTCAGTGTTGGATGGCATGGTTATAGAGACAGAGATATAGTCTGAAGAGCAGTTCAGTTCTGGATTGAAATACTGTCACCCTTAAAATGCAAGTCTTAACCTCTGAGACATGAGGTTTCAGGTTCAAATCCCACTCCAGGATTTGAGCGCAAAAGTCAAGGCTGACATTCCAGTGCAGTACTGAGGGAGTGCTACTCTGTCAGAGGTGCCGTCTTTCAAATGAGATGTTAAACCAAGGCTCCATCTGCCCTATCAGATGGACGTAAAAGATCCCACAATGCTATCTTGAAGAAGAGCAGACGAGTTATTCTCACCAATATTTGTCCCTCAATCAACATCATAAGAACAGATTATCTGGTCATTATGACATTGCTGTTTGGGGGAGCTTGCTGTGCACAAATCAGCTGCCGCGTTTCCTACAACAGTGACTACATTTCAAAAGTACTTCATTAGCTGTAAAACTCTTAGAGATGTCCACTGGTCGAAAAGGTGCTATATAAATGCAAATCTTTCTTTCTGTCAAGTTAGTGGATGTTGAGTATCACCAGAATGGAACACCATAAGAGAGACAAGACATGGGGAAAACAGAATAGTTTTATTTGTATCATTCCAAAGTACAATTAGAATGCACATAAATCCTGTTACTTTATTATAAAAAGCAGGCTTATGCATTAAGAACTGGAACTCAGTTCTATTTTAGGAACTTCTGGATACATTGCATTTCAGAGCCTAGCAATAACAAAAAAGAAAGAATTTGCATTCTATAGCGCCTTTCACAACCACAGTGCTTTACAGCCAATGACGTACTTTGGAAATGTAGCCACTGTTGTAATGTAGGAAAGGTGGCAGCCATTTTGTGCACAGCAAGCTCCCACAAACAGCAATGCGATAATGACCAGATCATCTGTTTCAGTGATGCTATTTGAGGGATAAATGTTAACCAGAACTTAGATCCGTAAGACAGCACCTCTGACAGTGCTGCACTCCCTCAGTATTGCACTACAGTGAGATACAGGCCTCAATAATAATCTTCCTAACATGGGTGGGAGGGGGTAGGGGTTAAAAATGAAAGAACCTGTTGTCATTTTTACGATGGTGGGACACTTCATTAAAATATTTAAACTGGGTTTCCTCAGTGCAGTGGGGAGCCCATTTTAACAGTAACTGTTGCTGTGTGTATTTCCTGGGGATGGGAACCCTAGAGGTTAAAGGGAGGCAGGAGCTGTTGGCTCCGCAAGGTTAATGCCTTTTACAGTTTCCTTGTGGGCCGGAAAGAGCAGGAGTGTTCCTCCCCAGCTACCTCGAGGAAGCATTCGGCCTCTCCCCGCCAATCTTTCTCCTTGTGCACGGCGATTTTTGACCTCCCCTCACATCCACCCTGATGCCCTTTCTCCCTCCAGCCAATCGCAGCCGATCCCACCCCACGCACCTCCACCCCACCGCATACAAGACCTGACTTCCCAGCCTTCCCCCTGCCAATACCCGCGTTCATCTCCAAGAGTCCCCCACTGCTGCCACCTGGTGTTCCCACCTGACAGTCAGCCTACCTGCCAACTTGGCCGAGTGGGAAACGCAGCTGATGTTAAGCGTGGGCCTCCATGGCTTTGCCAGGTTTTTCAGCCTCCTTCCCACCCTCCCTGCCTTCCCATTAATATCACAGCCATAATATCATTAATATTGTAAGAAAGCATGTCTGAGAGATAGGAACACAGTGAGATACATCTGATTCATCTACCCTTTAAACCATGAGGACGTACTCAACATATTGCTTCATGATTTACTTCAGATGTGGATGAGTGTGACACATCAACATCAAAATGTGACCCTGGTGCGACCTGCGTCAACACAATTGGAAGTTACTGCTGTGCAGCTAATGACTCATTGCCGAACAAGTGCTCAGGTGAGGGATTATGGATACATGAAACACCGTAACAATTTGACTCGTTGGTAATACTCTCAGCTCTGAGTTCGAAGATTGTAGGTTCAAGTCCCATTCTAGGAGTTAAAACACAAAAAATGCTCTGTGCAGGAGTGCTGCATATTTGGAGGTGCTACCTTTTGCATGAGTGGTTAAACTGAGGCCCTCTCAGGTGGATGTAAAAGATCCTATGACACTATTTTGAAGAAGAGCAGGGGAGTTCCTGACCAGTATTTATCTCTCAACTGACATCACTAAAACGGATTATCTGATCATTATCACGTTGAAGAAGGAATTAAATGTATATCATGCTTTGCATGGCCACCAGCCATCTTAAAGCACCTTACAACCAAGGAGGCACTTTTTGAAGTGTATTCACTGCTGTAATGTCGGGAACACGGTAGCCAAGTCGCACACAGCAAGATCCAACAAGCAGCAATGTGATAATGTCTGGATAATCTGTTTTTGTGTTGTTGATTGAGGGATAAATGTTGGCCAGGACACCAGGGAGAACTCCCCTGCTCTGCTTCAAAAATAAAGCCATGGGGTGCTTTACACCCAGTCAAGCAGGCAGCTGGGGCCTTGGTTTAACATCTCAGCTGAAAGACAGCACCACCAACAATGATGCACTGCAATGTTAGCCTTAGATTTTCTTCTTGCCTTTGAGTGGGACTTGAATCCAGAACTTCATAGGTCCAGGGCAACAGTGATACCAACTGAACCACAGCTGTCTGTGGTAGCTTGTTGTATGCGATTTGGCTGCCCGATTTCCTACAACAGTGACTACATTTCAAAAGTACTTCATTGGCTGTAAAGAGTTCTGAGATGCCCTGTGCTTGTGAACGGCGCTATATAAATACAAGTTTTTTTTATATTAACATTCATTTTATCCTGAAATTTTAGATATTTGGTTCAGACTTCCTCTGTTTTTGAAAGAAGAATATGGACCTGAAATTCTTGGATTCCTACTCTTTCATAATTTCCCCATGCCAATCTTCCCAGGCCTGACTCCTACATACTTTGCAGCAGCATCCCTTTAAAGACACTGAGCCGTTGCATCATTGGTGGGACTTCCATGATGTCCATCCTACAGGAGGGCCTGGAATATTTTGCAGGGGCACTTTGTCTTATCAAGGATGCTGGCAACCCTTTCTGGCCAAAGATTGCGGAATCCTTTGAAGAAAAGAATCCATTCTGTGCGAGCCACATTTTTCTGGGCCTTTCTTTTTTCCCCAGTGAAGTATGAGCATAATGTTGTGTTCGGAGCCAGAGCTGGCGGAATTTCTGGTGGGTGAGACCAGGAACAGAAGGAGACCATTCAGCCCCTCAATCCTTTACAGCCATTCAATGAGATCGTGGCAGATGTGTATCTCAACTCTATCTGCTCGCCTTGGTTCTGTAACCCTTTATATCCTTACCGAACAAAAATCTATGTACCTGAAAAACAGGCACTATGTAGCCCAACTTATAGGCCAAGTGTCTTTATCCCGATAGAAAATTCAGCCCCACATATTTGAAAGCAATGTTGCAAATAACTTGTCAAAATGTCTTGAATGTAAAATCAAAATTATAAGTGTTTGCAAATAAATGTTATTTAAGAAATAATCTTTAGGAAGGGTTTGTTTTTTTTAAGATTCTGGAAGTCACACCAAAATTCGCAGCATGTGGGTATTTATTGCCCATCCTTAGATGCCCTTGAGAAGGTAGTGAGGGGCCTTCTTGAATTGCTGCAGTCCATGTGTGTAAAGCTGCTCCAGCAGTGCTGTTAGGGAGGGAATTCCAGGATTTTGACCCAGTGATGATGAAGCCAAAATCCTAAAACTTCCTCCCTAACAGCACTGTGGGAGTACCTTCACTATACCTTCTACAGCGGTTCAAGAAGGCGACTCACCACCACCTTCTCAAGGACACTAGGGATGGGCAATAAACGCCAGACGCCAGCAATGCTTATGGCCAGGTGAGAAGGGGTCTAGGGGTTCCCTCTCAGCCTTTGCCAGGGTTTAATTTGAAAACACCGTGTTTTTAGCTCCCCCTCAGTGATTCCTTGTTCACTGCTCCAATTGTAAGGCAAAGAAATCAGACAGGTTTCCTTAGATTTAAACAAGAAAGGTGGAAGTTTATTAATCGTAAACGCTAATCCGGTTAATGACTACGAATATGCGACGCGACCATGCTCTCATGCATACGCAATAGACACACACGCAGATAGAGACAGAAAAAGTAAAAGGAATAAAGGGGAAAGGTCTGAGGAAATATCTAGTAGTTACAGTCGTTTAAGTTCAATGTGGAGTCTTTGTTTTCCGGTACATCTTGCAATTGGTTGGGGTCCAGTGCACGCTTCAACTGGTTTCGATGTCGGAGTCTTTTCTCTCTTGAGGTTTATGTGTCTTCCGTGGGTCCGGTGGCTTGGGAGAGGGAGAGAGGGGAGAGAGAGAGAGGGGGGAGAGAGAGAGGGGAGAGAGAGAGAGGGGAGAGAGAGAGAGGGGAGAGAGAGAGAGGGGAGAGAGAGAGAGGGGAGAGAGAGAGGGAGAGAGAGGGGAGAGAGAGGAGAGAGAGAGGAGAGAGAGAGATGGGAGAGAGAGAGGGGAGAGAGAGAGGAGAGAAAGAAAGGGGAGAGAGAGGGAGAGAGAGAGAGAGAGAGGGAGAGAGAGGGAGAGAGAGAGGGGAGAGAGAGGGGAGAGAGAGGGGAGGGAGAGGGGAGGGAGAGGGAAGGGAGAGGGGGGAGAGACAGGGGAGAGAGAGAGGGGAGAGAGAGAGAGGGGAGAGAGAGAGAGGGGAGAGAGGGGAGAGAGAGGGGAGGGAGAGGGGAGGGAGAGAGAGGGGAGAGAGAGAGGAGAGAAAGAAAGGGGAGAGAGAGGGAGAGAGAGAGAGAGAGAGGGAGAGAGAGGGAGAGAGAGAGGGGAGAGAGAGGGGAGAGAGAGGGGAGGGAGAGGGGAGGGAGAGGGAAGGGAGAGGGGGGAGAGACAGGGGAGAGAGAGAGGGGAGAGAGAGAGAGGGGAGAGAGAGAGAGGGGAGAGAGGGGAGAGAGAGGGAGAGGGAGAGAGGGGAGAGAGAGAGGGGAGAGAGAGAGGGGAGAGAGGGGGAGAAAGAGAGGGGAGAGGGAGAGAGAGAGGGAGAGAGAGAGGGAGAGAGAGGGAGCGAGAGAGGGGACAGAGAGGGGAGAGAGAAGGGAGAGAGAGGGGAGAGAGAGAGGGGAGAGAGAGAGGGGAGAGAGAGAGGGGAGAGAGAGAGGGGAGAGAGAGAGAGAGAGAGAGAGAGAGAGGGGAGAGAGAGAGAGAGAGAGAGAGAGAGGGGGAGAGAGAGAGGGGGAGAGAGAGGGGGGGAGAGAGAGAGGGGGAGAGAGAGAGGGGGAGAGAGAGAGAGGAGAGAGAGGGGGAGAGAGAGGAGAGGAGAGGGAGAGGAGAGGAGAGAGAGAGGAGAGGAGAGAGAGAGGAGAGGAGAGAGAAGAGAGAGAAGAGGAGAGAGAGAGAGAGAGAGAGGTAGAGGAGAGGAGTGAGAGAGGAGAGAGGAGAGGAGAGGAGAGAGGAGAAAGGAGAGAGAGAAGAGGAGGAGAGAGAGAGAGAGACAGACAGACAGACAGAGAGAGAGGCTTCCTTGTTCCAGCTTCAGTTTCAACTGCCTTCTGTCCCTTTCTCTGTGGCATAATTCAAAAAACCCCAGGTTGCCCAGCAGGTTAGTCATGTGACTACCTCTTTATTTGGAACAGTCTCTCCTGCGAGGTTTGTGGATTGTATCACCCTAGCAGTCTCTGGAATGCACTTCCTTACTGTGTCTAGTGATCAAAATCCATTTGAGTTAATTGGAGCAAGGAATAGTCCCTTGTCTCCACAAGTAGCATCTTTTAGTATGCAAATATCCTTCCCGTCCCAGTGTCTGCTGATCATCAAACAAGTCATTTCATCACTCCAGCAACAGTTTAAAATCAATTTTCATATGACAAAATGAATATGCCTCATTCTTAGCAGGTGGGGGTCTGCATGACACCAGAGAATAAATTATAAATACATTTTTAAAATGTACCATTGCAAGACTCATTTCTGCTTTCATTTCCCTAGGCTGCAAAAATTACAGTCACAAGGAGAATGGTACTAATTCCAACACAATATCTGACCAAGTGGTAAGTGGTTTCACCATTAGTTTCAGATACTTCAAATTTACAAACTTTGATATCCTTTTGGGTTCAGCAGTGATAGCTCTTCCCACAAAGAGCCAGTGTTTCTGCAGCTAAAGTACTTTGAACAACCCTTTTTATTTTCTTAACTTCCCAAGCTAAAGGACAACATTTCCCATTTTTACCCAACAGGAATGTTTTGAAACTAGCTACACTCAAATACCCATCAGGAAGATTAGCATATGAAGGATCACTAAAAATGACTAGCTTCATATTCTTTGGGTCACCAATGGATAGAAACTTAAGTGTGCAATTTTTCACATTTAACTTTTTAAATGTTTTATTTAATTAACACCCTCCACCTGCATATAGTTAAACACAATTGATATACATTAACAACATAGCCCACTGAAATGCCTTCTTTTGCCCATCACCTATGTGCTGTATATTCCCATCTTCGTTATGCATACCTGGTCCACCATTATACATCGGGCAGGTTCTATTCACTCATTGCGATTTGTACCATTGCTTTTTCTATTCCAGGAGAAGGTAGTACACATTGGAAGAGAGCTGTTTCCAGTGAGTGGGAACAGGTTTCAATTTGCAACCTCTTCCTATTGAGATGCAGACCCTTCAAATTCAGGATCTACGCAACCTTGTCATTCCGTACTTATGTCCTGACTCTCTGCTTCACTTGGGTAGCACCTCCAAAGCTCACGACCTCCACCTCCTAGAAGGACAAGGGCAGGAGGTTCATGCTAGCACCATCACTTCTAGGTTCCCCTCCAAGTCACAAATCATCCTGACCTGGACATATGTTAGCTGTTTCTTCATTGGCGCTGGGTCAAAATCCTGGAACTCCCTAACCAGCAGTACTGTGGGTGTACTTACACCACATAGACTGCTGCAGTTCAAGAAGGTGGCTCACCACCACTTTTTCAAGGGCAAAAAGGGATGGGTAATAAATGCTGGCCTCACCTGCGCATCAACATCCTGTAAACCACGAGTGAAGCATTGACAGTACTGCAGCACTAATGATGCATTAGCTCAGACAGTCTTTATTATAAATGTGGACATTAGAATTTGTAATGGAAATATAAAGAAGAGACACTTTAAATATCAGTGTCAAATTATCCCTGGTCCTATAATTCTGCTTCACATGAAGATTACACTTGTTCTTAATTCCCCTTGGCAACATCATAGGAATTTGCTTAGAGAATTTACAGATTATCAAACATATGAAACATATGTTGAGTTGTTATGGGTTGCATTTTAATTCACTTTGAGTTCATTCATTGCCCATCCCTAGACCAGACCTCTGGATTACAAAACCAATGCACTATTGTACACCCCTACCATTAAATTGAAACAATAATTCAAAATTTACCCTTTTCGCTCATGTTTAATCTGTTGTTGCAGTGCAGGAATTTGGGTCATTTACGTGATCATTTTCAACATCTAAGGCTAATACTAGAACATAGAGCTGATCACCAACCCTTCAAGACCAAAGAGATCATGGAAAGAATAGAAAATGCTTTGATGTCTTCAATTGAAGCTTCATCAACTCAAGGAGAGGAACGGATATTAATGGCGGATTTTGGTAATATCAGAGAAAGACATAAAATGATACTTACAAATGTGTTCAAACACCAGCAATCAAAGTCATTGCATCAAACACCTGGAATTGCAGTAAGTGCACCAGACAAGGGTCAGTCAGGCTCAGTGGGTAGCAGAAGGGTGTATGTTCAAACTCACTCTGAGTTCCTGGTGCTGCACTGTCAGAGGTGCCCTCTTTTGGACGAATGTTAAATGAAGGCTCCATCTGCCCTTTCAGGTGGATGTCCAACAAACCCCATGGCACTGTTGGAAGAAGAGCAGGTGAGAGACTCCCATGATGTGCTGGTCAATATTTATCCTTTCCCCAACGCCACTAGAAAACCGATGATCTGGTCATTAGAACATTGCTGTTTGTGGGACCTCTTACAGCACAGTGACCCACATCCTTCCAAATCAGAACCAAGATTATTACCAATGAGCCACGGCTGACACCACTAGCACAACTTAAGTAAGATTCATCTCTTGTATTTTTAGAACTTGCAATCCGACATCTCCCAAGAAGGGAAGCTGGAAATCTTCATTCAGAAATATTACAATTATCTACAATGGGAAATACCATGGAATTCAACTCAACTGCATTTACAAGAATGCAGTCTGGTATAGTATTTGTTGCTTCAGTGAATGCTGATAATGTTATCATGTGTCTGATAAAAAAGCAGCAATTAATGATTTTCAATCTGAGATTGCTAGATTTTTACTAACAAGGCTATAAAAAGTTATGGAGCCAAGGCGGGTGGATGGAGTTCAGATACCAATCAGCCATGATTATGTTGAATGACAGAATGGGCTCAAGTGACCGAATGGCCTCCTCCTGTTCCCATGATTGACAGAATACCACACTTATATATAGTGTAAACTATATTGATAAATGACTTTGATGCCCAAGGAAGATCGATTAGAGTATTTTCTAAATGGTGAGCAGTTGGGCATTGTGGATGAGCAGAGAAATGTAGGTGTCAGGTACAATGATCACTAAAAGCTGGTGGTCAGGCTAATGGAAGGTCTTACTAAGACCTGGAATACAGAGAGTTGGAAGTTTTGCTACAGCTCCACAGAGTTCTGTTGAGACCCCATCTGGAGTACTGCGTTCAGTTCTGGGCACCGTCCATCAGGAAGTACACATTGATCTTGGAGGGGATGCAGCCCACATTCACCAGAATGATATTGGAGCCAAAAAGGATTCAATTATGATGACAGGTTGTTGCATAGACTGAGCTTGTATTCCCTGCAATATACGAAAAGAAGGTAGAACCCAGATTGTTGAGTTTGCACCTCAATCACAAAGCTCAGGGAAATTCTATTGCAACCCGGGTGGGCTCTTCTGTTACCTTCCTAGGTGGCATCTGGCAGCAGTTTGAGGGCATTTCTGGGTGTATTCATAGAATATCCTGGGAATTCCACCAGATAATTCCTCACATAAACCAGGCAGTTTGTCTGCCTGCTGAGAGCAAGTGGGGTGCCCTTTTGAGCCTCAGTTAGGCCACACCCAGGATCAATTGGATCTGGGGCCTGCCCATATTACTGCACTTTCAAAAAGGCTTTCAGAGTCTGGAACCCAACAGACACACCTTTAGGATAGTGCATCTTCCAGATGAAGCAAAATTGCAGGGTTGGATAATTTGATCAAGTGTGCATTAATTCAGTCCCTAATGTCAATTCTTATGTTCTGCCTTTTACATGGTCTTGCTATGATGAATTCCTGTTTCCACATTTATAATGGAAAACCCCTATGTAAACTTGTCACACTGCAATTACACCCTCCCACCAGTGGTGGTGCTGTATCATCTCCATTGGAGGGAGGGTATAATTATAGCATGTTTCCATGGAATGCTTCTATTATAAATGTGGACATGGGAATGTTTAATGGCTAAAGTTAACAAAGCATGTGTAGATTTAAAGATTTATAATTTTAAAAATTTTAATTTTTAAGATTGGCTGATCTTCCATGATGTTACACACAGGAATGAAAATGAATATAGTTTCCAGTTGAAAAGGAATTACAGGATAATTGGACGAGGGTCCCAGAGATAATTCAGACTCCATTTTAAACTCATGCATTCTACTCATAATAGTTTGACAAATAGTTTGGGAAATGGAGAGATAGAGTTGGGTGCAGAAAAAGAGAACTGGAAGAAACAAAACTGAAACACTGCAGCGCTATGCGATTTTTTTTTTATTCTTTCATGCGATGCGGGTGTCACTGGCAAGGCCAGCATTTGTTGCCCATCACTAATTGCCCTTGACAACTGAATGGCCTGCTGGGCCATTTCAGAGGGCAATTAAGAGTCAACCACATTACTGTGGGTCTTGAGTCACATGTCGGCCAGACCAGGTAAGGATGGCAGATTTTCTTGCCTAAAGGACATTAGTGAACCCGATGGCTTTTACAAAAATCAATGATAGTTTCAGGGCACCATTGAACTATCTTTCAATTCCAGATTTTTATTAATTAATTAAATTAATTAATTGAATTTAAATTCCACCAGCTGCCATGGTGAGAGTTGAACCCATACCGCCAGGGCATTAGCCTGGGCCTCTGGATTACTAGTCCAGTGACATTACAGAGACTACGCCACCATCTCCCCTGTGATACGTTAACGTGTGCTGTTCTTAAGTCTTTGTTATAAATGTGAATGCTGGAATTTATAATGAAAGTATCAACGCAGGAAATGTAAACATATGGTATTGGGTGAGCTGAAATTAAGTGTTGGACATGAACTCCATTCCTTAGTCACCAACTCCACCAACCTCTGTGGCCACTGTTCATGTCCTCTGTGTCCTCTTTAGCGCTGAGCTAACTTTCTGTCCCCGTTTCCTCTCCATCAAAAATCAAGGTTGACATTCCAGTGCGGTACTGAGGGAGTGCTACACTGTTGGTGGTGCCATATTTCGGATTATGACGTTAAACTAAGACCCCATCTGCTTGCTCGGGTGGATGTAAAAGATCTCATGGCACTATTTTGAAGAAGAGCAGGGGCACTATCCCTGGTGTCCCAGCCAATATTTCTTTCTTCTTTTGGGCCTCCTTATCTCGAGAGACAATGGATACGCGCCTGGAGGTGGTCAGTGGTTCCTCAATCAACATCACAAGAAGAACAGATCATTGCTGTTTGTGGGAGCTTGCTGTGCATAAATTGGCTGCCACGTTTCCTACATTACAACAGTGATTACACTTTAAAAAGTACTTTATTGACTGTAAAGCACCTTGAGATGTCTGGTGATCATGAAAGGCTCTATATAAATGCAAGTCTTTCTTCCTTTCTTCTCCATCGCCAAGACCACTTATTTTCATCTCCATAACTTTGCCGATACTTGCTCCTGCTGAAAACCTCATCTATGCCTTTGCTAAGTCCAATGCTATTCTAATGCTCTCCTGGCTGGCCTCCCATCTACTACACTTCGTAAGATTCAGCTCATCCAAAAACTCTGCTTTATGGAACCTTATTCACCGTGAGTCCTGCTCATTCATCCTCCCCATGGGCGCTGAACAACATTGGCTCCTGGTACAGCAATGCCTTAATTTTAAGATTCTCATTCTTGTGTTTCTTGTGTTTAAATCTCTCCATGGCCTCGTCCCGCCCTATCACTTAACTTATGCCAGCTCCACAACCCTCCAAGATCTCTGAGCTCCTAAACTTTTGGGCTCTTGCAGAACCCTGATTCCCTGCGATTCACCATCAGTGGCTGTGTCTTCGGCTGCCTGGACCCCTAAGCTCTGGAATTCCCTCCCTAAACCTCTCTGCCTCTCTATCTTTCCCTCTGCCTTAATGTCTCTCCTTAAAACCGACTCCTTTGGGTCACCTGTACTACTACCTCTTTATGTCGTTCGGTGTCAGATTTTGGTTGGTAAGGCTCCAATGAAGCACCTCAGGGTGTTTTACTAAGTTAAAGGTGCTTTATAACTGCAGGTTGTTGTGTGTTCAGATGTAAGATGTTTTTAAAGTAATAAATATCTAAACAAATAAGATAATTGGGAACGAAGGGCTAAGAATGAAACTCTTTTATTTGACTTGATGATTCTGATATAAGTTGCTTTTTCTCATGTTACCTAAAAGATGGAAGGACACCTGGAGTTGCCTTAATCACTTACAAAACCATGGAATCTATTTTGCTCATCAATTATGAAATGGCTGAGGAGGAAAAAGAATTTAATGAGCAGAGAATGGTCTTGAATTCAAAAATACTAACAGTGGTGATGAGCAGCAGTTGGAGAGAGTACCTTACTCATCCCATCATCTTCACCTTCAACCACATCGAGGTCTGAGCGACTCCTTTTCATAATATTCACTGAGTATTGGGGCATTACAATATTATTAGTTGTTGCCATGACAATGCCAAAGGATTATGTATTGAAATAGTTTCTATATATTGTTAAATCCAAATTTTCTGCTCCCTCGCTCCTCCACCTTGAAGTTGTTTCTTAAAACATTTGACCAAATTTTTGTCCTAATATCTCATTATGTGACTCGGTCAAATTTTGACTGACCCCCACGTTGCAAAATGCCTAGGACATTTTACAAGGTTAAGGGGCTGTATAACTGTAAGTTGTTGTTGTTTATAATTTTTTTTTTCAACCACCTATCTAATCTATTCTTAAAAGTCGGCATAGTCTCCATTTAAATCATCGATTTGATAATTCTTTCCACAATTGACGTCTGTCCTAAACCACTTTCATTATAATCTCCCCAACATTGAATTTCATCGAACTTACAGTACAGGGATAGGCCATTTGGCCCAACTAGTCTCTGCCGGCGTCTATGCTCCACACGAGCCTCCTCCCGCCCTACTTTATCTCACCCTATCGGTGTCACCTTCCATTCCTCTCTCCCTCACGTATTTATCTGGCTTCCCCTTAAACGCATCTTTGCTCTTTGCCTCAACCAATCCACTTGGTAGCAAATTCCACATTCTAGCCACTCTCTGGATAAAGAAGTTTCTCCTGGATTCCCCACTGGATTTATTCGTGACTCTCTTATATTTATGATTCCTAGTTTTGGAGTCCTCCACAAGCAAAAGCATTTTCTATAAGTCCAGCCTAATAAACCCCCTTCATAATTTTAAAGGCCTCAATTAGGAACACAGCAATATAGGACAGGAATAGACCATTTAGCTCCATAAGCCTGTTCTGCCATTCGATGAGATCATGCCTGATCTGTGGCCTAACTCCATATACTCGCTTTTGCCGCATATTCTGGAATTACTTTGGTTAACAAAAATCTATTAGTCTTAGATTTAAAATTAACAAGTGATCTAGCATCCACTGCTGTTTGCGGAAGAGAGTTCGAAACGTCTACCACCCTTTGCGAGTAGAAATGTTTCCTAATTTCACTCTGGTTCTAATTCTTAGACTCTGCCCCCTAGGCCTAGACTCCCCAACTAATGGAAATAGTTTCTGTCTATGGACTCTATCTGTCTCCCTTAATAACTCAGAAACGTTGACCAAATCATCTCTTAACGTTCCAGATTCCAATATATACAGCCCTAGTTTGTTTAATCTCTCCTTGTAATTTAACCCCACGAGCCTGGATAGTAGGCTGGCAAATCTACACTGCACTCCCTCCAAGGCCAATATATCCTCCCTAAGGTGTGGTGCCCAGAACTACTCACAGTAACTCGTGGTGTGGTCTAACCAGGGCTTTGGATAGTTGTAGAATTACTTCAACCTCCTTGTATTCTAGTCCTCGAGATATAACGGTCAACATTTCATTATCCTTTTTCATTATTCACTGTAGCTGTCCATGAGATTTTACCAATCTATGCACATGAACCCCTAAGTCTTTTTGGACCACCACAGTTTCTAACTTTTCATCATTTACTCTGTTCTATCCTTTTTAGGTCCAAAGTAGATGACCTCACATTTGCCTACATTGAAATCCATTTGCCACAGTTTAGCCCATTCACTTAGACTATTAGCATCTTAGCCTTCACTTTCCTAGAAAAAAGAGGCCTGGCCTTTGAGTGAGCATGGCAAACAGATAGCCAACCTGATTCCTGAGTTACACTGCAATTCTTATAGCAGTGCATATCTGAAATTGCTTTGTATAGAGTGAAAGGTGGCTGTGTAACTTCACCCTAAGGTATTCGGACCTTTCCCAGATAGGAGCATTACTTAGAGCAGAAGATCTGACACATACTAAATTGAATCTTTGGCTGGAGTTTTATTCCCCCATTCCCCTGGGAACAGGCTGGGAGGTGTGTGTGTGTGTAAAATTGGGTCGAATAGTGGGAGGTGGGGGCGGTTTGCGATGCCTGTCGTCTACCTGATGCCGCGGTATTTTACCAGCGGTGGGGGAGCTGGTGGCCAGCCTGCCTGCCCTTCATCCAATTGAAGTCCTTAAATGGCCAATTAATGGTCGCCACCTGGGGTGATAGCGCAGTTAAACCTGGCAGCCTCCTTACAGGATGGGGCAGGGGTCAGTCCTGATCGGGGACCCTGTACCCCATGGAGGGCCTCCCTAAAAGCACAGGCTGCCCCCATTGGAAGACACGCCCAAGCCTCGTGATTGGTCCCCCCACCCCCCTCCTTGCCGGGGCCTGGATGATTGGCCCTGTCGAGTCCAACCTCCATCACTGGCTGGGTGTGGGGTAGAGGCCTGCTCAGGTCGGGAAAAAAGAACCCGACCCGAACCCGACTAAACGACAGCGGACCCGAGCCCAACCCGACCTGAGTCCCTCCGATTTTGCCCCGAGCCCGAGCCGACCCGAACCCGCCCTGACCTGACCATCCCTTTACTTACCTTCCGACTGGGAAGCTCCACGAAGCTGCAGCGCATGCGCGATGACAGACTCCCAGCTCGCGTAAGTTTTTTTAATTTCAATACTTACTAGCTGAGCACTTACCGTGTGTGTCCGGTCCGACCTGACCCGACTCGACCTGGACTTGGCCCGACCCCAGCCGAGCCCGAAATCCAGACCCGAAAGATGGGACCATGTCGTCGGCTCCCGTTGGTTCGGGTCGGATAGTAGGCCTCTAGTGTGGG
Organism: Heterodontus francisci; assembly: GCF_036365525.1. NCBI lineage: Eukaryota > Metazoa > Chordata > Chondrichthyes > Heterodontiformes > Heterodontidae > Heterodontus > Heterodontus francisci. Next base: position 17,204,489 of record NC_090413.1, on the reverse strand, counting down.
GCCTGCGGTAGTCCCAGCAGTGGCCACCACTTCCGCCCTCTGATTGGTCAGCAGCTCTGGGAGGTGGAACATCCTGCCTGACAGCATCAGAAGCCATGACCTCAGGCAATTAATTACCTAAACCAGACAAAATAGCATCATGGCTTCCAGGAAAGCAGAGGCGGGCTTTACAGCCAGTGGGCGGGGCCACTGCCTCCTCGTTTAATCCCGGCCTTTATCTCAGTTTCTGAGTATGAGCACAAAATAGTCACTTGAAGAATAGCACGATGCTAATTCATTCAGTAAAGAACAGATAAATCGTCTTGGTCAGTGCAATTGCCTTTTCGATGGCTGAGGGGTGACCCGATAGAGGTCTTTAAGATTAGAAAAGCATTTGATAAGGTGGCTGTAGAAAAGATGTTCCCAATTGTGGGCAAGAGCATAACTAGGGGCCACAAATATAAAATAGTCACTAATCGGATCCAGTGGGGAATGCAGGAGAACCTTCTATACACAGAGAGTGATTAGATTCTGGAACCCGCTACCACAGGGAGTGGTGGAGGTGAATAGTATTTAAGGGGAAGCTAGATAAGTACATTAGGGAGAAAGGAATAGAAGGTTATGCTGATAGGGTGAGATGAAGAGGGATGGGAGGAGTCTCATGTGGAGCATAAACACTGGCATGGACCAGTTGAATGGCCTATTTCTGTGCTGTACGTTCTCTGTGATGGCCCTTTTATATTTGCTGGAAGCTGGTGTAATGCTGTGCTTTGAGAGCATGGCACAATGTTTTAGTTGCCAAGTAAGATACAGAGAGAGAAATGTCTAAATCCCACCTTCCTCATTACTGGCCAGTAAATCCAGAGCTGCTAGTAGCAGCAAGACCACAGGTAAAGGTCAGGCTGATGGCAATCAACACCTGGATGAATACCGCTGCTCCACAGTCACTTGACAACTGGAATTTTCCACTTAAATATCCGGCTTAATAAAGCCATCTACCTGGGTCTTTGAGAAGGTAAAATACACCACAGTGTGATCTAGAAAAATACAATGTGTTACGGGATCTAACCGCACACATGGCGAATATCTAATCTTGGAAACTGAAGAGATCTTGGAAGTGGAACGTTGCCTGAAAGATTCCCTTATCTTTTCTACAGAGCAACAAAAACATGTCGTATATAACCTGTGTCTACTGGAATCTGACAGAGAAAGGAAGCTTCTGGTCTCCCGAAGGCTGTGAACTGGTGATGCATAACAGAACACACACAGTGTGTAGAGTATCTCACCTCTCCAGCTTTGCTGTACTGATGGCACTGAAGGTACAAATGTTCTGGATAATTCACTGCATAAACCACAGGTTCGGGTCGGCTGAAAGAGGCAGGGTAGTAAGTGTGGTTATAAAGAAGAAGGCTAAGAGAGACTGAGAAGCATAGAGTAACAGGCACGGCTAGAGAGAAAGAGGAAACACAGAGGGAGATAAACATCAAAAAAGAGACACAAAAGCGAGACAAAATCAATGAAATGGATGAAACAACAGATTGAGAAAGATATGTACTTGGAGGCATTATCTCATAGTTCAGATAATTCGTAGTTAGAATTACACTTAATATATTTGGACTGCTCATTGCAATTTCGACAAAAATCATAAACATACTTCACTACAATATCAGCAACACGTAAGGTCCAATTTCCATCCCCAATTTTGGGTGGGAACTGGGCGGCAATGCAATGAAAATTGTGGCGCAGCACTTACCGCCCCAAACCTGCCAGTCTTCAGGCTGCCACCATTTTTGGTGAGGCCCTTGAAATGGGTGGCCTAAAATTGCCTGACAAAAAAAAAATCAGGCTGGCACCATGTTAACCCATGCAAATCAGACCAGCAAATTCATCGCTGTAAATCCATTTAAACAGAGCAAAAAAATCTTTCTCGCCATAAAACAGATATTTTATTCAACAGGATCCTGATGCACTTTTGTGGTACCAATCGGCAGAGCACTTTCTGCCTGTTGGTACTTGGCACTGAGTGGCCTAACCTGTGGCCCTGACAGGGACCACTGCAGGCCGCTCAGAGAAAGGCAAGACTAAAACATAAATGTCAGGGGTCTGGAGGAGTATTAGTGCTCCTGCTGCCTGAATAAATTCAATGCAAATGCTGCTGAGATCTTTCCTTCCCTTTAACTGACTGCACCAGCTGGGCTATAGACAGAAACCATTGGCACTTCGGCCCTGTCCAATCAGTGAGCTGCTCATGGTGAGGCCCGACCGTGAAAACTGGTCAAGCCTTTCGCCGCTGACATTGGGTGGGTACACTCTGCCCATTGACTGTCTGGTGCCCATTGTAACTGAGAATTAGCACCAGAATGGGAACTTTATAATCATGTGGGATTCTGGCAACGAAGCACCAAAAGCTCCTTCCGGTAGCTTAGGAAGAGGTAGTGCCAGGTTTGTATGAGGTCGTCTACCTCTGATCAGCATCCGGTTCTGCTACAGGAAATGTGTGGGTCGAGTCACCTGGCAATTATTCGCATGTTAAGTTACTGTGCTGCAACCTGAAACCAGTTCCTGAGAGTGGAGATTGATATGATCAACTTCAGAATCATAGAATCATACAGCACAGGAGCAAACCATCTGAGTCATTGCAACTGTACCCTTTGAAACTCTCCCTCCTCTTTTTCCCATTGCCCTGCAAATTTTCCTTTTCAAGCATTTATCCAATTCCCTTTTGAAAGATGCCAGGGAATCCGTTTCCACTGCCCTTTCAGGTATTGTATTCCAGATCATAACAACTCGCAACGTAAAACAAAATGCTCCTCGTTTATCCTTTGGCTGTTTTGCTAATTAACTTCAAGCTGTATCCTCCGGTTACCAATCCTCCTGCCACTGGAAACAGGGGGCTGAATTCTTGTTCTGGCAACAGAGGTCCTGGCGGCGGGCCAGCAGGTGGGGGGAGACCCTGCCTCGGCCCTCCGTCGCACCCCCGTTGCAATTCCACAGTGGGCAGGCAGTTAACTGCCCGCTGTCAGGGGCGTCGTCCTTTTAAGGAATGAGCTTTTGCCTCCAAGAGCTGCCGGCCAATCAGAAGGCCAGCAAATCTGCGGGAACCAGCAGCATCACTGGGAGCAGTGGCTACTGTTGGTACTGCAGGAAGCCATACCGGACTGAAGACGTCGGAGTCCCTGGGAGAGGTGAGTGCAGTCGGGGCAGGACCCGGCGACGGGGTGCAAAGGGGCTGGTGTTTTCCCACGGGAGTGGTGATTTCCTCCAGGGGCCCTCTTAGGGCCCTGGCTTGCCCCCAAAGGAAGGACCCCCCCCCCCCCCCAAACCTTGCTAGGAGGCACCAGGTTTTACCTGGTGGTGTCTCCCTGCGGAGGCGGGCCCCTCCATTTTCTACAACATTGAGGTGGAAGCAGGAACAGGCCCATAAATGGCCATTAATTGCGCCTCTTAAGGGCCTCAATTTACCTGGGGCAGGAAAGTAATTCTCTGTCTTCAACGCCCCAGACTAAATTGGAAGGTGACGGGCACTTAATAGGCCCCTCGCCTCTGTTGCCATCCTAGAGGACCCATAAAATTCAGCCCAGTTTCTCCCTATCTACTCTATTGAAACCCTTCATGATTTTGAACACCTCTATTAAATTTGCATTCCTACAGTTTTTGACCAACATTCTCAGTAAAATTATGATGCTCCATTGATGCATACATCACTCCATTGCTACCTATATCTGTTCACTGGGTGCTAATCTCAAATCAACATTTCACCATGACATGTTATCAGGATTGCCCTATGTAGACATTTGCTTTGCCTTCTGTTCTGTTACCGCTAACACACTCATTAGGTCAGTCTCAAATACAAAGGGAAATGGACCTATTACATACTCCTGATGACTGATGTTCCTGTATTGTGTTCACAGGATCTCCCAGAGGTGTTTGCAGTTGATATCATCACATATGTTGGATTAAGCATCTCACTCGTGTGTCTGTTCCTGGCAATTGTCACATTTACCACTTGCCATCCCCTTAAAGATACAAGATGCACCATCCACATTAACCTGTGCCTGAGTTTGTTTGTTTCTGATTTTGTCTTCCTTTTCGGAATTTCACAGACAGGAAATCGGGTAAGAAAACCTACTAATTGTTCAGTTAATGGCAACACGCAGAAGGGAGGTGGCATAATGAACGGCATTGTCTTTTCCTGTTCCCTGTATTCCTGTCAGCTGCACACTCTCATCAGATGTTTAATGAAAAAAATGGTTCAAAGCTTGCATAAAATGTGCCTAATTTGGCACGTTTAGCCTCAGTGTTCCCTGTTCAGAAGGGACAAATATCAGCCAAATTTCCCCTGGCTGATCGGCAGCCTCTTTACTTGCAAGAGCATGTCTGTGGATACAGGGTGAAGCTACAACTACACTTTCCTCAACCCGAACACACGGACATATAGGTCTTGTCTTTACGCGATGGTATCAAATGGACAATAGCAAGTCGGCAGCCATTGAAATTAATTTGACAAAGGCACTTATCGATGGAGTAACTAAACCAGGAGTAAGATGCACCTCCATTTATGAATGTAACTTTAACTCACACTACTCAGTGTGGTATAGAGAATTATACAATGTTAATCTATATGCACTGATGAGTGTAACCAAGTTACTCATTTGTGACATTTCCACTCATGAAGTCCCATGATTCGTGAAATGCATTTGGATATGATAACTTTTTCTGAGCCTTGTTACCTATGTTCCATTCACTGGTGCACTGAATTAACACTGTGACTGTTCTATTTAGATACTTTGTGGAATCATCGCAGCCGTTCTCCACTACTCCTTTCTGTCTGTGTTTGGCTGGATGCTCTTAGAAGGTATCCAACTGTACCTGATGGTGGAGGTAGTGTTTGTCTCAAAGTTTCCTCTTGAGAGGTACATTTACTGGATTGGCTATGGGCTACCGGCTCTGATCGTGGCGGTTTCGGCAGCAGTTTATCACAATGGATATGGTACCCCATCATCGTAAGTTTGCATTTTTAAATGTCTTCATAAGAATGCTACATTTTACTCTGATTTGAGATTAAAGTTATTACTGTAACTCGTTTTTCGTTAACGTCTGCTATTTTTTTTAACCCCCCTCTTTTGTTGCCAATTATCTGCTGGAGGTAATAATTCCTCGCTGGGGAGCAGTTCCCCAAGCTCCAGTCAGTCTCTGGTTGTTTACCCTAGTGCCTATTCGTCAAATGGGATCCCAGGCACAGCATGGTAGCAAGCCATTGGGTCACAGGCAAGACAAATCCAACCTCACCCAATCTGGCCTAACAACATCTCCTTATGTGGCTCAGTGTCAAATTTTAAAGGCGCTTTCTAAATGCTAGTTGTTGTCGATAAACAGCGAATATTGCTGAAGAATCTTATTTCGATTTGGGTTGAACACAGGATTACCAACTCTGGTTGGACCTATTCCAGGAATTTTCATCACATGGCCTCTGACCTCCAAACACCCCGCCCCTACACTCCCACCATTGGACGTATGACATGCCCATCCTCGTGGGACACCGCCTTCCCCCAGCCCATTGGAAAACACACAGACTCTTGATTAGCTTATTGGATGATACTTGACTGTCAATCAAAGCTAATTGGACTAATTGGATCGCTTTTTCAAAGAGCTGGCACAGGGACCATGGGCCAAATGGATGTCTATTGTACTATAATCCATGTTATGTTACTTTCACCTTTTTTTTTTATCTTGTCCATGTCCTTTCTCTTCGCTTGGTTTGACAGGCCTCAGGCATTCTCTGGCAACAACCTAAAGTTACCTTTGTACAGGTGTGAGTCCAGACATAAGGGGAGTGGTTTTAATATACTGTGCTGAAGTGGATGGAAAATTGGGAGCAATGGTTCCCTAAATTTCCGATTTGCTTTGCAAGCTATTGAAGCTCCCTGCCAGCAGGGGAAGGTTCCCCAAAGAGTGTTTGAAAGAAGATGGCTGGATGTTGGAGTCACTGGGACACATGAAGGAGCAAGTGGAGCTTAGACGAGGCAATGGGTGTGAGGGGCTTTGTGTAGGTGAGATTTTGTGCAGTTCTGGATAAGCTGATTTGTGGAGATGTAGCCTAAGTTGATGGTGCATGTTGCGATGGTGCGCGTTTTAACCATCTCTTTCTTTTTAATCACAGCTGCTGGCTCAACTTTAAAAACTGCTTTGTATGCAGCTTTGTTGTACCTGTTGTTATAATCAGCGCTGTAAGTTTAATTAAAGACTACACTTGTATTTGTATTCTTGAAATGCACTGCACAATTCCATCTCCCATTGTACTGCTCACTTTTGCATTTGAACCAGATATTTATATGGGATCATTTTTACTGGGGCCCTTTGATGTCAGCCTCGCTTGAGCTTACGAGGTCGGTAGCAGGTCACCCTGTTTGGTCACCCAGCAGACGGGTAGACCATTGATGGTGGGTGAGTGGGCTAGATCTTGGGTGCTTGCCATGCGCTACAGACTGAAAAGGCAAGTGGTTGCTACCATGCATGGCTGTGGTGGGGGGAGAGGTTTGATGGCACCGCCCTCACCCCCAATCCCTCAAACAGCTCCCGGAGATGTTTAGCGGATGCTCCAACCATCACTTTTGTTAGAGGGCTGTAGATAAATAATGTAAAAGATCATTTAACCTTTAATCTTTAGGAGACCTGTATGAACCCCCAGATGAGGCACTTTTCCCCTCTTTGGTTGACAATTACGCCTGCTGTCATTAAATATATCACTGCTAATCGTACATGGGGGTCCCTCTGAGGAAAGTGGGCAATCCCTCATCGGTGCAGCTCCCTCCTTGTAAATACCTTGTGCACATTGGTGCAGCTAAGGTTAGCTAATTCAGCAGAGAGCCTTTCCTCTGTCTCAATAGATAAAGTTAAGTGGGGGAACCATGTCATTTGAGCGCTGCAGTATTTTTCTTTTGATTACAGGTCAATTTATTCTTCTTTTGCAAAGCGTTGATTAAGCAGAAAGTAGTAATGTCAAAGACAGGTTCAGACGGAAGTGGAGCAGAAAAGAGGTAACTGATTTACAAATGGTTATGGCATTCAACGTCACTTGGTTCTCAGGTTGAATGACGCGTACAACACTTTCAACCCTTTTGTGACAGTAGTGTCTTACTTATTGTTTATTTGTGCCTCACAAATGTAAAGTTGAGCTTCCACAATGGCTGAATGGCTAAGTCTCTCCGCCAATTCGATTCACTCCACTTGATATCAAGAACCAGCTGAGTGCACTGAATTCAGCAAAGGCTATGGGTTCCAACAATATCCCAGCTGTAGTGCTGGACTTCTGCTCCAGAGCTGGCCACATCTCTAGCCAAACTGTACAGCTACAGCACTGGCATCTACCTGACAATGTGGCAAATTGCCCAGGTATGTACTGCCCACAAAAAGCAGCACCATTCCAATCTGGCCAATTACCGCTCCATCAGTCTACTCTCAATCATCAGCAAAGTGATGGACGGTGTTGTTCACAGTGCTATCAAGTGGCACTCACCAATAATCTGCTGAATGACATTCAGTTTGGTTCCAACAGGACCTTTCGGCCCCAGACCTCATGACAGTCTTGGTCCAAAGATGAATATGAGCTGAATTTCAGAGTTGAGCTGAACGGGACTGCCCTTGGCATCAAGGCAGCACTTGACCGAGTAAAACTGAAGTTACTGGGGATCAGGTGGAAACTCTCCAATGACCGCAGTCATATCTGGCACATGGGGAAATGGTTGTGGTTACTGGAGATCAATCATCTCAGTCCCAGGGCAATGCTCAGGGCAACATCCTAGGCCCAACTACCTTCAGCTGTTCCATCAATGACCTTCCAGTTTTGTAAGAACAGGAGTATTTCACTGTTTAACAAGGAGCACGTGATTCTGCTGCTGTTTGTAACTTGGTCTGAACATGTCGGCTAATCGTGAAACATCTTACGGTCAGGTTTTTTGTTGCTGATGAAGTTTTTATGCCGTTTTGAAGTGATTTTGTTTAATATAATTTCTTTTAATTGGAGACAGATGTTTCTCTAAGAATTTTTAAATGCAATAGATTGTTGCAGACAACAGAACTTCAATATTCCAGGAATCAATTTAGCCCAACTGTGTCAATAGAAACTATTAATTATAAAATTAATGTTATTATGAGGGGAATCATATTCTAAATGTTACTATTAATAACTACTGTTATTTATTCTATTTGCTGCCGGGGGAGGTGGTGGAAGCAGATACGATAGAGACGTTTAAGAGACATCTTGACAAATACATGAATAGGATGGGAATAGAGGGATATGGGCCCTGGAAGTGCAGAAGGTGTTAGTTTAGGCAGGCATCAAAATTGGCGCAGGCTTGGAGGGCCGAATGGCCTGTTCATGTGCTGTACTGTTCTTTGTTCTTGCAATATTTATTTGGACTCTGAATAATTTGATTACTGATTTTCCACAGAGCATTTACACTGACAGCCATAGGCCAGTGGGTTATCCTAGGCTGTGGATGGATATTGGGTGGGTTTTACATCCAAAAGACAACCATTCCGATGATGTACATCTTCACCATTTTAAACAGTTTCCAGGGGATGTTCATTTTCATCATGCACTGCCTGATGTATAAGAAGGTTTGTCCACATTCCTTTATTTAATGTGTTCTTCACACACTCTGGCAGCTTGTGCATCCTTGTAGTCATTTGTTGAGATATCTTATGTTCTTCCCTCCTCCCCTGAAGGCACTGATTTATCTTGAATGGCCTAGCTCTAATTTTGGATTATGTCCTCGGTTCTTGGCACCCCCACCAGAGGAAATAATTTCTCTGTATCAAATCCTCGTAGCATTTTAAACACCTCAATCAGATTACTCTTCATTCACATATACTCAGGGAAATACAAGCCAAACTTATACAACCTGCTCATATAATTTAACCCTTTTAGCCACAGTATCATTCTGGTCCATCTTCAGCAAGGCCAATCTTTCCTCTCTGATCTATGGTGCCCAAGATTGAGTGCAGATAGGGTGTGACCAAGGCTATATAGAACTTCCGCATAAATTCCTCCCCTTTGTATTCCAGAATTTAGATTTAACTACAGCTAGTTCACCCGGTAAAAGGTTACTAAAACACTACCTAATTCATGCATGAAGCTTGATTTTAATATTATGATCATTCAACTCCTAAAGGTTTCTTGGTCTGGAGTGCAAGATACTTTGTCGTTCTGAACTAAGTACTTCGTACTGACTGACTGTTAAATTAACACATTGCCAAATATGTCCTAAGGATAGCCTTAGTTTATATCCACTCACCGACAAAACCATCCACCCATTGTCTGATTTTAGCAGGAGGCTCATTCAAATGGCATCATCAGTTCATATATCTTTGCTCATCAAGTTGATTGATGTTGCTCTCGGCTTTGGAACAGTTTGCTGTTGAACACTCCTAAGTTAAGCACAGCACACTCCACATTCAAAATAAATGTTTTCATGCTCTATCCTAACATTAAACCTTAGCTCCCTCAGATGCGCTCTCCTTACACAACAGTGTGACAATTTCACTTCTTACATCCACAGTCTTTAAGGCCATGCTGAGCACAATAGTTCAAATTTTGCTATGGGACGCTTTGTATTGTGGCCTTGCACCTAACAAGCCTTTGGTGGGGCTGTCCAAACTCATTGGACTGCTAGAAAAGAACGGAGAGGGTCATTCTCAAAACTGGAACTGCACGCTGATCTCAGTGGTAGAAAGAAAGTGCATTGACCAATAGAAATCTGGGAAAATACAGAACAAAAAAGGGACCAATTGTCCCAGCCAGTCCACTTCTTCCATGGACCATGTATAATCTAGACTATTATTGATGCTATACCAAATGAATCTTCTCGGGTATAGTCTGCACGGACTGCGAAGATTGAGTAGAATGGGTCTATGTTCCCCAGAGTTTAGAAAAGTGAGAGGTGATCTCCTAAAAACATAAAATTCTTTGTGACTCGACAAGGTAAATGCTGGCAGGCTGTTTCTCCTGGTTGGAGAGTCTACAACTAGGGGTCATAGTCTCAGCATGAGTACTTGGCCATTTAGGACTGAGCTGAGGAGAAATTTCTTCACTGAAAGGGTTGTGAATCTTCAGAATTCTCTGTCCCGGAGAGCTGTGGATACTCAGTCGTTGAGTAAGTTCAAGACTGAGATGGACAGATTTTTGGAAGAAATCAAGGGATATGGGGATAGGGCGGGAAAGCTAAGTTGAGATAGAAGATCAGCCATGATCTTATTGAATGGTGGAGCAGGCTCGAGGGGTAGGATGGCCTACTCCTGCTCCTAATTTCTTATCTTAAATACTCTCCGATCCTTGACGACCACTAAACAAAACTATTATTCACATCCTGGAACCATCTGCAAAACAGTTCAATCTTTTTCCCCCAAGGTTTTTCCTCAGCTTTTGTCTTCACCTCTCTGACGGTGCTAATCTATATTGGAATAGGGTTCCAGTACCTCAGCAACTGGTTATTTTTCATGTGTGTATCTATATCATTCGATTTAACGAGCTATTTGGTTTATACAGGCAAAGTTCAATCTGGTTTCTAATCATTGTCCACACCCTGCAGACTTGCCAGCTTACTGGAATCGAGATTAATTAACACAACACAAATTAGATATGAGCCTGGAACCTTTCTGAACTATATCATTCGCTGGTACACTTTGCATTATCTGCGTACAGTATTAAACCTCAGCATTCTTGTACTTGCTTTCAATAGGTGAGAGAGGCCTACGCTCACTGCCTTGGAAGGGCAGCCTGTTTGAGATCATCAAAACATATACCTGTTACTACTTCTGGCCCACAGACAGCATCAAGCCAGGTAAAAACACTGACGTTCTTCGGCAAGGGAGTGAGAATTCCTTACAAATAACAACAATAACAACTTTCATTTATATAACACCTCTAATTTAGTAAAACATTCCAGGAGTGATTATCAAACAAAATTTGACACCAAGCCACATCAGGAGATGCTAGGTCAGATGTCCAAAAGCTTTTTTGAAGAGGTGGGTTTTAAGAAGTGTCTTAAAGGAGGACAGCGAAGTAGAAAGGCGGAGAGGTTTAGGGATGGAATTCCAGACCTCCCCATGGTGTCTTTTGGGCTATAGAGAGGCAAGCGGATGCTGAAAAAGCTCTATCACCAATTGATGGAGCCAACATTCACTGTATACAAAATGATCAAGAGGAAGTCATTCATCATGTGCCTTGTGAGGAACTCCAGGTATCTGCCAGCCACCTATGGTCGTCATTTGTCTCATGACCAACTAATAACTAGCCTCCTGGGAGAAGGACAGAAGTAGACAAGATGGCTCCAGGGTTTATGGCCATAAATATAAGATAATCCCGAATAAATCCAAAAGGGAATTCAGAAGAAACTTCCTTACCCAGAGAGCGGTTAGAATGTGGAACTCGCTACCACAAGGAGTAGTTGAAGTAAATGGCAGGATGCATTTAAGGGGAAGCGAGATAAATACATATTGGAGAATGGAATAGATGGCTATGCTGACGGGGTTAGATGTAGAGCAATGGAAGGAGGCTCATGTGGAGCGTAAACATCAGCATGGACCTGTTGGGCCGAATGGCCTGTTTCTGTGCTGTAAATAGTAAGTAATACATGTGTGGCAGTCAATGTTTGGGGTTGTATTAATGTGATTATTAAATTCGGCAAACTGATACCTGAGCTAGGAAGTTCTACAGTCCTCTGGAGCAATGTTGATGATGGGCCATCTTATAAATGGTGGATCTGTCGCTGGGGGCTGGGATTCTTCCCATTCATCTCAGGATAATCCTGTAAGTCAATACTCTAACTGGTAAGTTGATCCTGGCTAGACACCAAGCAGCTGGAAGCTAACTTGTTTCTATGCTGGTGAGATATGTGGCTTTATCTGGTGGAACTGCAGCAGTACCATATCACACACTTATGCAACAACCTCTCTTCACTCTACAAAACCCAATTGAGATGAACACTGAGTTTTCAAACCAGCCTCACTGCTTCCATCATCACTGTCACCCAAAGGTCCCCTTCATCAAATCCCTAGTGGGCATCAGCAAAGTTGGACTTTGTCCCAGAACAAGATTCTGGAAGTGGGAGATGGGGATGAATTCCCAGGAGGAAGGGACTGTCACTGCAGGGCCGAAGGTTCTACATTGATATGTTTACCCCCACTAGAAATCTGGAGCTCACTCCAAATGCCTATTCATTGAGTTCGATTTCAGGATGCCAATTTGAAGATTTGCAAACAAGCATTAAAAACTGCCTTGATTTTCTTTATCTTAAATCAGTGTTTGTCATTTCTTTTCTTTTGAAGGAGTGAAGTACCCAGGAAACAGTATCAGCCAAATGGTATTGACCCAATGGTAGACGTCTTGGAGCACATTTTCTCATCAGATGGTCATTGACTTCACTCAACCTCAGGTTTTATCCCGTGCTAACGCTTCTTCGCTGATTTGCACCAACTGCTCAGGCTACAGTATCACCACACTATTGTCATGCCTACTTTCAAACACTGGCCAAGCCCCAGAGACAGGTAATAGGCCCTGGAGAGGGACAAGCCTCCTCACTGATTGCAGTACAGGGTAATGAGCTTTACAGATTGTCATCAGTTGCATCAGTCTAAAATCTGCAGCAAAGAATTATAATTCACATTGTTTAGCATAGTTTTGAATACACTCACTACACACAGTGTAGTGCACAGTGCACAGTGAAATACATGAAATGCACAGTGGCGCAGTGGTTAGCACTGCAGCCTCACAGCTCCAGCAGATCCGGGTTCAATTCTGGGTACTGCCTGTGTGGAGTTTGCAAGTTCTCCCTGTGTCTGCGTGGGTTTCCTCCGGGTGCTCCTGTTTCCTCCCACATGCCAAAGACTTGCAGGTAAATTGGCCAGTAGCAATTGCCCCTAGTATAGGTAGGTGGTAGGGAAATGTGGGGATGTGGTAGGAATATGGAATTAGTGTAGGATTAATATAAATGGGTGGTTGATGGTCGGCACAGACTCGGTGGACCGAAGGGCCTGTTTCAGTGCTGCATCTCTAAACTAATCATGCCTAAAATTACTCATATAGCTTTTCCTAAAAAATGTTATTTTCAAAAGGGAATATAGCTCACCTTCCAACTCATTCACCCCAACCTAGTCCCCAAATCCTCCCCAAATAATTACCATAAAAGTGGAGGGATGAGCAGCAGGAAGGTTTTCCTCTTCTTACTCTTCTTAAACTGAAAGCAACTTCTGGAGTCCACACATGCGCAGTTAAACAAGGAAATCCAGAAGTCGCTGTCAGTGATTCCCCATAAGATGTGCTGATGAAGTACTCCCCACCGCCCCTGTCTGCAATCAATTAGAAATCACTGAACTGATGAGACTGCTGCTTTTACTCTGTTTGCCTCACTATAAAAACGCTTGAAAAAATTACACAAAGAACAAAGAACAATACAGCACAGGAACAGGCCATTCGGCCCTCCAAGCCTACGCCGATCTTGATGCCTGCCTAAACTAACACCTTCTGCACTTCCGGGGTCCATATCCCTCTATTCCCTTCCTATTCATGTATTTGTCAAGATGTCTCTTAAACGTCGCTATCGTATCTGCTTCCACCATCTCCCCTGGCAGCAAGTTCCAGGCACTCACCATCCTCTGTGTAAAAAACTTGCCTCGCACATCCCCTCTAAACTTTGCCCCTCTCACCTTAAACCTATGTCCCCTAGTAAATGACTCTTCCACCCTGGGAAAAAGCTTCTGACTATCCACTCTGTCCATGCCGCTCATAACTTTGTAAATCTCTATCATGTCGCCCCTCCACCTCCGTCGTTCCAGTGAAAACAATCCGAGTTTTTCCAACCTCTCCTCATAGCTAATGCCCTCCAGACCAGGCAACATCCTGGTAAACCTCCTCTGTACCCTCGCCAAAGCCTCCACGTCCTTCTGGTAGTGTGGCGACCAGAATTGCATGCAATATTCTAAGTGTGGCCTAACTAAGGTTCTGTACAGCTGCAACATGACTTGCCAATTTTTATACTCTATGCCCCGACTGATGAAGGCAAGCATGCCATATGCCTTCTTGAGTACCTTATCCACCTGCGTTGCCACGTTCAGTGACCTGTGGACCTGTACGCCCAGATCTCTCTGCCTGTCAATACTCCTAAGGGTTCTGCCATTTACTGTATACCTCCCACCTGCATTAGACCTTCCAAAATGCATTACCTCACATTTGTCCGGATTAAACTCCATCTGCCATTTCTCCGCCCAAGTCTCCAACCGATCTATATCCTGCTGTATTCTCTGACAATCCTCATCATTATCCGCAACTCCACCAACCTTTGTGTCGTCCGCAAACTTACTAATCAGACCAGCTTCATTTTCCTCCAAATCATTTATATATACTGCAAACAGCAAAGGTGCCAGCACTGATCCCTGCGGAACACCACTAGTCACATCCCTCCATTCAGAAAAACACCCATCCACTGATACTCTCTGTCTTCTTTGACCGAGCCAGTTCTGTATCCATCTTGTTGTATACAAGATATACACCTGCATACACCTTGTTGAATGAGTTGTAACTGGATTTTTAATGGAATACTAGGTTCAAAGTTACTGCTAAACAGCCTCACTGGCCCTGCAAAACTAATTTTATACTTGTGGAACGTTATTTTTTTTCCATTATGAAAATAGAAATACCAAATATTTTCAAAACTTTTTTTAAAAGTTGGTTAATGTTATTCCAGTTTCAACTTTAATCCCGTTTATGTCTCAATCTTCATTTCACTCTGTTAAATTTTAATTAAAAGTGAGAAAAAAAACTCAGTGCATTTTGCTTCCTGATTTGCTGTCTTTGAGAATATGTCAATGTGATTGGCTGCTTACCCTGATTGATGACATCACTGCTGCTAGATGACTGCAGATCCCCTTGACTTGGTGCTAGTTTCAAACTGATGTTCGGAAAGGGGAAATCTATGCCACAGAGATGCTTGTGGGCATGTTTCTTTGAGGTCACCGATGTGCACCTTCGCTTTGCCAATGACTGCAGAATCTGGGCCATAATTTTCTTGCGAGCTGCATAGTAAGAGTTTAATCGTTGAAGTAAGATCCAAATGCATTACATGATAACACATTTTGTGTGATGGAGGTATAATAATCATCTATATATACAATCATGATGTTTCATAGTCATGCAATATATGTGCATATGACATAGTCATGCAGTATGTGTGATGAAGGTGTAACTGTTTTGTGTATTATAATATATAATAATTACACAAAGTTTACATTGAAATTTACATTTATTCTATTGCACAAGCACAGTTTACATCTTAAGCATTTCTGTCAATTATAACAATTAATGATTTACTGTAGAATCTTCTATCATACAAATATAAATTGCTACAAATATTTAATCTCATTTTACCAGGACCAGATTCTTTCATATTCACACAATCTGTTTGTTCACATTTTCTTTCCTCTTCCCGGCAATTGCCCACGGCCAAACATTTTCTACTCTCTTATAACTGTCTCTCTCATTCTCCATAACTTTCAAATGCATTTTGCCTTCCTTCCTTCTTGTCTTTCCTTCCCTCGGACTCCGCCTCCCCCCCGTCAATCTGCACTCTGTCGCTTTTGTATTTTCACATTAATAGGTAAGTATATTAATTAGCTGCAAACAATTATGATTCCTTTTATAATGACAAATGCCCCATCCCCCGCACCCCCCACCTTTTACACACTTTTCATTCTGTCTTCCATGGACTGGTCATAAAGAGCAGCAGTTTCACTGGTGCAAATTTCAGCCTTAGCTGAGACAACTCATAGAAAATAGGAGCAGGAGTAGGCCATTCGGCCCTTCGAGCCTGCTCCACCATTCATTATGATCATGGCTGATCATCCAACTCAGTAGCCTGTTCCCGCTTTCGCCCCATACCCTTTGATTCCTTTAGACCCAAGTGCTATATCTAACCCCTTCTTGAAAACATACAATGTTTTGGCCTCAACTGCTTTCTGTGGTAGCGAATTCCACAGGCTCACCACTCCCTGGGTGAAGTAATTTCTCCTCATCTCAGTCCTGAAAGGTTTACCCCGTATCCTTAGACTATGACCCCTGGTTCTGGACTCCCCCACCATCGGGAACATCCTTCCTGTCAAGTCCTGTTAGAATTTTATAGGTTTCTCTGAGATCCCGCCTCACTCTTCTGAACTCCAGCGAATATAATCCTATCATATAATAAAAGCAAAATACTGCAGATGCTGGAAATCTGAAATAAAAACAAGAAATGCTGGAAATACTCAGCAGGTCTGGCAGCATCATGTGGAGAGGGAAGCAGAGTTAATGTTTCAGGTCTGTGACCCTTCACCAAAACTGGCAAAGGTTAGAAATGTAATAGGTTTTAAGCAAATAAAGCAGGGTTAGGGCAAGAGATATAAAGGGAAAGTGTTGATAGGACAGAGGGTCACAGAGAACAACTGACCAGACGGTCATGGAGCAAAGGCAAAGGGTGTGTTAATGATGTGTTGAAAGACAAAGGGTTAGTGCAGAGAGGGTGTTAATTGACAGAAAAATGAACAGCCCTGGCCCAAAGCACAAACATGAAAAAAACAGTGGGTTGGCATATGGTAAAAAAAATGAATGAGTTAGCTCGTCTTGGGCTACTGAATGGTGCTTTGATTGGATTCCCAATCCTTGTCACTAGCCAGTGGCCAGTGTCAGAAGTATGGATGTAAATTGGTGATAGGACCAGGCACCAGCTATAAGGCAATCTTCAGTTAAATTGCCTCCTTTATTAGTTAAGGGTATTAAGGACTATGGAACTACGGCGGGTAAATGGAGTTGAGGTACAGATCAGCCATGATCTAACTCAATAGCACAGTGGGCTTGAGAGGTTAAATAACCTACACCTGTTCTTATCGTCTCTGGGCTTACACATGAAGACTGGTTGTTTGGATGATTTACAGGGGATTACTAGTGTCTGCGGTACTGGTCACCCCCCATTTGAGCCTGCAACTTCAAGAAGGGATGGGTGAAAAAGAAGTATTTTTAAAATTAATTCTTTGGATGTTGGCATCGCCTGGAAAGCTGTTATTTATTGCCCATTTCTAATTGTCCAGATAAGGTGGTGGTGGGCCTTCTTCTTGGACCGGTGCAGCCCGCTTGTTATTCTTTTGGAATCACTTATCGACCGGACGGGGTAAGGATGACACATTTCCTTTGCTAAAGGAACTGGGGGTGTGGGGAGGTGGGGGTGGATTGACAACAATCCGATAGCTTCATGGTCACTTTTGCTGATATTTCCAGGTTTTTGAACCTAATTCAAATTCTCAAACTTGCCATGGTGGGATTTGAACTCATGTTCTCTGGATTATTAGTCCAGGGGTAAGCAGCGAGTGTAGCGGCATAATGGGGAATGGTTTGTTTCTTTTAGTGAGCCCCACAATCCCAGGAATCTGAATTAACATCAACGGAGAGACCGACATAAACCCACGGAACAATGTGCACCACTTAAACTCTTCATCTTGATGCACTTCCTGTGACCACTGAACTCAGAACTATTCCTTGGCTAGGTTCCCCACTGCAAAAATATCATTTAAAAGATCAGAAAAAAGTTAAGTAAATCCTAATTCCTTGTTACAGATTTTAGAGTGATACAGATGTTGACAATCTTTAAAATTCATTAAAAGAAAGAACTTGCATTTATATAACACCTTTGATAACTTAAAGATGCCCCAAAGTGCTTTACAGCCAATAAATTACTTTTGAGAGTGCTGTCGCAGATTGTAATCAGCAACCAATTTGTGCACAGAAAGCTCCCACAAGTAGCAATTAAATAACTCTGTTTTTAGGTATTGGTTGAGAGATGAATGTTGGCCAGGACGTCAGTGAGAACTCACTGTGGTGAGGTGGCTAGTCCTATTCTACATCCACCATATTGTTACCTGTCTTTGGGCCTTGCCAATGCTTGAAAATTAGCAATGCTATGCAACAATCGTGAAAAGGCAACCCTATGTAACCTGAGCTGACGCAAAGCAGAACACATGCTGCTCAGCGTGTATGTGGCAGCGTGTGATAAAACCCGAGGTCACGTTGATTGATGTACGATGAGAAGTTGCAGTCCAAAAAAGCCTCCCACTGCATCACTGAACTGCACCAGATGTTGTTGACTCTGTTTCACGGGTGCTTCCCCTCCCCTTAGAAAAGAAAAGGTGCAAACACTGCGTTAGATGAGGAAAATAAGTCACAACGTTTTCTGAAGTAATGTCTTTTTTTAATCTCTCTAAAGTCAGCTGTGGCTAGAGATATCAACTGTGCTTCAGTGATTAGCATCCTCGTCTCTAAGTCAAAAAGTCGTGATTTCAAGCATCACTCCAGAGACTTGAGCACAAAAATCGAGGCTGACACTCCCAGTGCAGTACTGAGGGAGTGTTGCACTGTCAGAGGTGGTGCCTTTTGGAAGAGATATTAAAGCGTGCCTCCGTCTGTCCTCTCAGTGGACGTAAATGATCCCACGGTAATATTCGAAGAAGGAACGCAGAGTTCTCCCTTCTGTTCTGGCCAATATTTGTCTGTTAACTAATATTACTAGAACAGATTATCTAGCCATTACCACATTGCTGTTTGTGGGAGCTTGCTGTGCATCAATTGACTGCTGTGTTTCTTGTGTAACCATAATGCACTTCATTCGTTGCAAAGCAATTGGGACACCTTGAGGTCATGAAAGGCACTATGGAAATGCACATTAATCTTCTCTGGAATTTAGGGTCAGAGAATTCTAGTTTTGAATTAGAGGCTGTGGTAAATACATACCAAAGTGGAACTTTGAACCCTTCTTTCAAATCTTCTGGACTTTCATTTCCATTTCCCACATCCACAACTGGCAAGCATATTTGCCTGGACTGTGCTTAGCATTTCTTCTGCTGTCCAAACTGTGGGGCTCTAAGTGGGAATGATGATGAAAGTAGAGCAAGGAATGTTGGGTGCCACTGTTAATGATCCATATCGTTCATATTTGGTCATTGGATTGGAAGGGGTGAAGTGATGTAATGGTTATATTAGCAGAATAGTAACCCAGGAAACATGAGTTCCCTTTTTTTTTGAAATGTAGGCAAAACAGCATCCAATTTGTGCACAGCAAGAACCCACAAACAGCAATGGGTCGAATGACCAGTTAATCTGCTTTTAGTGATGCTGGTTAAAGGATAAACATTGGTTAGGATACCAGGAGAACAATCCTGACCTTTGAACATTGTCATGGGATGTTTTACATCCACCTGAGAGGGCAGACAGAGCCTCGATTTAACGTTTCAACCTAATGTCATCACCTCTGCCATTGCAACACTTTCTCGGTACTGCACTGGAGAGTCAGCCTGGATTTTGTGCTCAATTTTCTACAGTGGGGCTTAAACCACAAGCTTTTTGACTCAGAGGCACAAGTGTTACTAACTGAGCCAAAGGTGACACCAAAATAAAAATAACAAAGAAATACAACTCAGAACTTCTAGCACCTTTTGTAAGCAGTGTATAATTTTGAAAGGCTGGCATCTTGCTGCCAGATTTGATTTATCAGTGTCTAATCTCATCCCTATCTTGGATCACAGAATTGTTACAGCACAGAAGGAGGCCATTCGGCCTATCGTGTCTGCACTGGCTCTCCGAATGAGCAATTCACCTAGTACCATTCTCCCCATAACCCTGCACATTCTTCCTCTTCAGCTAACAATCTAATTCCCTTTGAAAGTCATGACTGACCCTATCTCTACCACACACTGTGGCAGTACATTACAGATCCTAACCACTCGCTGCGTGAAAAAGTTTTTCCTCATGTCGCCATTGCTTCTTTTGCCAATTACTTTCAATCTGTGCCCTCTCGTTCTTGATCCTTTCATGAGTGGGAACAGTTTCTCTCTATCTACTCTGTCCAGACCCCTCATGATTTTGAATACCTCTATCAAATCTCCACTCAGCCTTCTCGTCTCCAAGGAAAACTTCTCCAATCTAGCTTCATAACTAAAGTTCCTCATCCCTGGAACCATTCTCATGAATCTTTTGCACTCTCTCCAATGCTTTCATATCTTTTCTAAAGTTGCCCAGAATTGGATGCAATACCAGCTGAGGCTGAATTAGTTCCTTATACAAGTTTAACACAACTTCCTTGCTCTTGTCCTCTATGCCCCTATTAATAAAGCCCAGGATACTGTATGCTTTATTAACCGCTCTCTCAACCTGTTCTGTCACCTTCAATGACTTATGCACATATACACCCAGGTCCCTCTGCTCCTGCACCCCCCCCACCTTTAGAATTACACCCTTTGTTTTATATTGTCCATGTTCTTCCTACCAAAATGGATCACTTCACACTTTTCGGATTTAAGCTTCATCTGCTACTTGTCCGCCCATTCCACCAAATTATCGATGTCCTTTTGAAGTTCTATACTATCCACCTCACAGTTCACAATGCTTTTAAGTTTTGTATCATCTGCAAATTTGGAAATTGTGTCCTGTACACCAAGGTCTAGGTCATTAATATATATCAGAAAGAGCAAGGAATCCAACACTGATCCCTTGGGAACTCCACTACAAACCTTCCTCCAGTCCAAAAAACATCCATTAATCACTACTCTGTTTCCTGTCACTCAGCCAATTCTGTATCCATGTTGCTACTGTCCCTTTTATTCCATGAGCTATAACTTTGCTCACAAGTCTGTTGTGTGGCACTGTATCAAATGCCTTCTGGAAGTCCAATGCACACCACATCAACAGCATTGCCCTCATCAACCCTCTCTGTTCCCTCCTCAAAAAACTCCAGCAAGTTAGTTAAACATGATTTTCCCAGAATAAATCCGTACATGGTGAAATTATTTGAAGAGTACAGGCAGGTTGTCCTGGTGCTTCCCACAAGTTCTGTTGAGCTGCTTAATCGTTATTGTAATTGAGTGGGCAGGGGGAAGGGTTCTCAATGTTCTACTAAAGATTTTGGAGCTTTTACCTGGATTGATGGTGTCCTTGTGTTGGAGGTGGAAACTGGTGTCCATATTGACGCTTTCCTCAAACACTTACCAAGGCACTGACAATAGGTATCCCTCACCTATTAAAAGCAAAGACAAACAGGATTTGTAGTTTGAACAGCATATAAATGGAGGGGACTGAGCCAGAGAACATGGGAATAATCTAAGTTCCATGCCTGGTCAGTGCTGAGTTATTCCAGCTCAGGATGTTACTGGAATTGAATCTTTTTTGTGTGCCTCAGTAACCCACAAAATCACCTTAAAAGTGTTCAGTACCATTTACAACTCCTCAGATACTGAAGCAGTCCGTGCCCACACGCAACCAGACCTGGTCAACATTCGGGCTTGGGCTATTCAGTGGCAAGTAACATTTGCGTCACACAAATGCCAGGCAATGATCATCTCCAACAAGAGAGAATCTAACCATCTCCCCTTGATGTTCAATGGTATTACTAATGCTGAATCCTCCACCATCTACATCCGAGGTATTAACATTGACCAGAAACTTAACTGGACCAGCCATTTAAATACTTTGGCTATAGGAGCAGGTAAGAGACCAGGAATTCTGCAGCAAGTAACTCACCTCCCGTCTCCTCAATGCCTGTCTACCATCCACAAGGCACAAGTCAGGAGTGTGACAGAATACTCTTCACTTGCCTGGATGAGTGCAGCTCAAATAACACTCAAGAAGCTCGACACCATCCAGGACAAAGAATCCCGTTTGAGTGACACCCCATCCACCACCTTAAACATTCACTCCTTCCACTATCGACACACAGCGGTAGCAGTGTGTACCATCTACAATATGTACTGCAGCAACTCGCCAAGGCTCCTTCAACAGCACCTTCCAAACCCATGACCTCTACCATCTAGAAGAACAAGGGCAGCAGATGCATGGGAACACCACCACCTGCAAGGTCCCCTCCAAGCCACACACCATTCTGACTTGGAACTATATCGCAGTTCCTTTGCTGTTGTTGAGTATAAAACCAGAACTCCCTTCCTAACAGCACTGTGGACTGCAGCGGTTCAAGAAAGTGGCTCGTCATCACCTTCTCAAGGGCAATTAGGGATAGGCAACAAATGCGGACCTTGCCAGCAACATGCATCCCATGAGTGAATAAAAAAAACAACCTGCATTTATATAGTGCCACTAATGTAGTAAAGCATCCTGAGGCACTTCACAGCAGTGTTAATCACAAAATTTGACAACAAACCACATAAGAAGACAGAAGAAGACCAAAAGCTTGGTCAAAGAGGTAGGTTTTAAGGAGGAAAGAGACATAGAGAGGTTTAGGGGAAGGATTCCAGAGGCTAGGGCCCAGGTGGTTGAAGGCATGGCCACCAATGGTGGGGTGAAGGAAATCAGGGAAGCAGAAAAGGCCAGAGTTACAGGAATGCAGAGATCTCAGAATAGAGGAGGTTGCAGAGGTAGATAAATGACAGCTGTCATTATCTTGCTTAAACAGAAGCATGGGCACAGTTCCAGGTTAGACTGGTCAGCATTGCTGCAGGGACTAACTCTACCCACTCACAGCAAATTGTAGGCTTCACCCAGTTACAGTTCTAAAAATCATTACAGATCCACTTCGACCTCTTGGGGCAACACCATTACTGAATTTCATTAACACTGCTAAGTCCCACCGATTTTTGATCCTCTCTCTTACTCTTCCTATTCCCTTGTTCCTTATGTACAATCATTAAGTAATCACTCCTTCATTTATCTTGCCTGGGACTTTTTCCTTCAGGCCACTCAATAAAAGAGACCACCATGAGATGTCAAAGAACAAATTCTTCCATGACAAAGTCACAACATTAAATTCCTTTTAAAACGTTTCTTTGCAGGCTCCCAATAGGCCACAGACCAAGAAGGTCCCATTTTTGATACCCGGTCAGTGTTGAGTTAGCTGATCTCAGTGATGGAGGCAGTAGGAGGTGCTACAATTGGTCTCTGTTGATTGTTTTGGGGAAGGGAAGGTTTACAGGGTTACTACTTCTGATCTGGTGCCCTCTGCTGGAAGAGCACATATGTGCACATTATCTGAAGATGAGAATACCTCCCAACGTAGAATTACCTTGATTGTACAGCAGAGGGATAGGACACTTGACCCAACTAGTCGATGCCGGTAATTATGCCCAACAAGAACGTTTTTGGGATAATTTCTTGGAACAGTACGTTCTGGAGCCAACTAGAGAGCAGGCTATACTAGAGCTGGTATTGTGCAATGAGACAGCATTAATTAATGACCTTATAGTTAAGGCACCCCTAGGTGGCAGCGATCATAATATGATTGAATTTTACATTCAGTTTGAGGGAGAGAAGAGTGGGTCCAAAACTAGCATTTTAAACTTAAATAAGGGCAATTATGAGGGCATGAAAGCAGAGCTAGCTAAAGTGAACTGGCAAATTAGGTTAAGGGATAGGTCAATAGAGATGCAGTGGCAGACATTTAAGGGGATATTTCAGAATACATGAATAGATACATTTCAACGAGAAAGAAAAATTCCAATGGTGGGACCTGCCATCCGTGGTTAACTAAAACAGTTAAAGATAATATCAAACTTAAAGAAAAAGCCTATAATTGCGCAAAGATGGGTGGTAGGTCAGAAGATTGGACAGAATATAAAAAACAGCAAAGAATGACTAAAAAATTGATAAGGAAGGTAAAATTAGAGTATGAGATAAAGCTAGCTAGAAATATAAAGACAGATAATAAGAGTTTCTATAGATATTTAAACAAGAAAATAGTTAACAA
The DNA here is from genome assembly GCF_036365525.1 of Heterodontus francisci. Classification (NCBI taxonomy): domain Eukaryota; kingdom Metazoa; phylum Chordata; class Chondrichthyes; order Heterodontiformes; family Heterodontidae; genus Heterodontus; species Heterodontus francisci. Next base: position 17,180,751 of record NC_090413.1, on the reverse strand, counting down.
AGTGATAATTGACCCTATAGGAAGTGAGTCTGGGGAATTAATAATGGCTAATAAGGAGATGGCAGATGAATTGAACAGATATTTTGCATCGGTCTTCACTATTGAGGATACAAGTAACATCCCAGTATTAGCTGTAAATCAGGAAATGGAAGAGAGGGAGGAACTCAAGAAAATTACTATCACCAGGGAAATGGTACTGAACAAATTGTTGGAGCTGCGGGCTGAAAAGTCCCCGGGTCCTGATGGACTTCATCCTAGGGTGTTAAAAGAAGTGGCTAGTGAGATAGTTGATGCGTTAGTTTTAATTTTCCAGAATTCCCTAGGTTCAGGGAAGGTTCCTTTAGATTTGAAATATTCAAAAAGGGAGGGAGACAGAAAACAGGAAACTACAGGACAATTAGCTTAACATATGTTTTAGGGAAAATGTTAGAAGCTATTATTAAAGATGTCACAGCAGAGCATTTAGAAAAATTCAAGGTAATCAGGCAGAGTCAACATGGTTTTGTGAAAGGGAAATCATGTTTAACCAATTTATTGCAGTTCTTTTAAGGAGTTACATGTGCTTTGGATAAAGAGGAACCAGAGGATGTATTGTACTTAGATTTCCAGAAGGCATTTGATAAGGTGCCACATCAAAGGATATCGTAGAAAATAAAAGCTCATGGTGTAAGGGGTAACATATTGGTATGGATAGAAGATTGGCTAGCCAACAGGAAACAGAGAGTAGGCATAAATGAGTCATTTTCTGGTTAGAAAGTTGTAACGAGTGGTGTGCCACAGGGATCTGTGCTGGGACCTCAACTTTTAACAAATTATATAAATTTTTGATAAGCAAGAGGGTGGAAGGTTATCAGGGATAGGTGGAAATGTGGAGTAATCAGTTCAGCCGTGAACTTCTTGACTGGTGCAGCAGGCTCGAGGGGCCGAGTGGCCTACTCCTGCTCTTAACTGGTATGTTCGTATGTCCTCCCACTCTACTTCATCTAACACTATCAACCCGCAGGTACTTATCTAGCTTCTCCTTACGTGCATTTATACAATTCACCTCAACCAATTCCTGTGGTACTGAGTTCCACATTCCCACCACTCCCTGGAGCAAAGAGGTTTCTCCTGAATTTAGTACTGGGTTTATTAGTAACTGTCTTATATTGGTAGCCCCAACACTCACTGCCAAGACTATTCAGACATAAAGATAGACACTCGGGTGATTGGACTACACTGACCTATCCCAAGAGTATTCATCATCTTTGGGAAAGCACCATGGACGCACAAGCCACCAGAGTGTGTAAAGTACGCATTAAATAAAGGGATGAAAACAAACCTTCTTATAGAACAGGCAGTGCATGATAAAAATGAACATCCCCTGGAAACTGTTTAATATGGTGAAGAGGTACATCATTGGAATGGTTGCATTTTGGATGTAAAGCACACCGAAAATCCACGTACAGCCCAGGATAACAAACTGACCAATGGCTGTCAATGTAAATACTCTGTGGAAAATCAATTATTAATTAAATTATTCAGAGTCCAAATAAAGTGATAGACTAATAACAGCAGAGGCAGTGTTTAACAGTAAGATTTATAATATGACCTTCCTTATTGCAATTTTACTGTGGAAAGTTTATTTATTCATGCATAACTGGATTAAACTGTGAATCCTTAACTGTTTCCTACAATACTAGGAATCTTGTACTCTGAGTAGGTAGCTGTGATTACATGGAGCTTGAGTTACAATAATCTAGCCCCATTGCCTACCCAGTTTCTCACTGAATGTGGGTTGCCCACTAGGATCTTTGCATGCCCAAACCACCAACACCTTCTCAAGGGCAATAAGGGATGGGCAATAAATGCTGACCTTGCCAGTGATGCCCACATCCCGTGAAAAAATAGAAAAAGCTAATGTACTGAAAATACAGGCAGTTGCAGCTACAATGGAAACACCCTTTGGTATGGTAGATTCAATGCCCAGCGATGGATTGAAACTAGCTGAAACCAGACAGTTTGCCAGCGCAGCACATTGGAAACACAGGAACAGAAATAGGCCATTCAGCCTCTTGAGCCTGTTCCACAATGTTTGCTGCCCGCTGCTCATCCAGCCAGGACCACTGTACACGTCAGACTTTCGCTGAAGTACCTTTTGAAGTGTAGTCGCTGTTGTAATCTAGGAAACTTGGCAGCTAATTTGCACACAGCAAGATCCCACAAGCAGTAATGTGATAACGACCAGATAATCTGTTTTTTCTTTAATGTGACACTGACTGAGGGATAAATATTGGCCAGATCATTGGGGAGAACTCCCCTGCCCTTCTTTGAAACAGTGCCATGGGAAATTTTATGTCCACCTAAGAGGGTAGGCAGAGCCTCGGTTTAATGCCTCATCCGAAAGATGGCTCCTCCAACAGTACAGCACTCCCTCAGTTATGCGCTGAGGTGTCAGATTAGATTATGGCTCAAGTCTTGGACTAGCTGAGACCAGACTTAACAAAGCACAGACAAGGTGTCGATCTTTGGATCTCCAGGTCTAGTATAGAACAATAGCAGAGCATCTGTCCACTAACCCATTAAGGGAGATCAACTTATATATGGAAAGAATTCATGGAACAATGAACAGATGCAATATCGTAAGAGATGTTGGAACTTAAGGGAAGTGCAATTCAATCAGAGAAGGGCCAAGCTAAGTCAAGCATTTTGTAAACCATTTACCTATGCTTTTCCAGTTTCCTCCTGTCAGAAATGATGTTTGATAACTGTACTTTCAACATCAGCAATGTTTTGCAAAGGGAAAAAAGATTGATCTGTAATTAAAATTAAAGTTAAACATTAAACACCTTAAAAGTGCTACAGTGCTCAAATGGTTTAACAGGCAGTATGTCATAGCTCTCCTGGTCGGTCAATGATTTTATCCTGTGAATTGCTACTCTATACAGACCAGAAGATCCTCGTGTCAGTCCCCTGTACAAGCTTATTTAGCTGGGAGATGGTAAAGGTACTTCAACTGGCATCCCCGTTTTAGGGAGGAATACATCAGCCAGGGCTCCCCTGCTTGCTATGCAGTAAACCGGCCAGAGGTGAATGTGCAATTGAACAATCTACCAACACTCAATGTCCAGGTTCATACAAGGAAAGATGCCAGTTGGTTGCTGACCAGAGGGAAACCAATATTTATGGAACACTATTGCAGCTAGTTGGCATCTTCAAGAGGGACAAACAATAGAATAAAAACCTTAAACCTAAAAACTCCATTTGGTGCACCGATGCTGTGGGCCATGGGATAAAACATTGCAGCTAGTCCTCCAATCCACACAAAGAGAAGTGTTCCTCTTGAAGGGCAATAACTATAGTCGGATACAGTTCTTTAGGTACTGGGAGCCCATTAATCCTTCATTGAAGTGTCTTTTCTTATAGTATGGACAGTGAGCTTCAACAAGCTATTTATCCAAAGAGAGTATCACAGCCAAGAGGTGTCCTGCACCAACTTGACTATATAGATATTTTCCAGCAGAGCTCACTGGACAGTGATTAGATGTGTGATATTAACCATGAGTGAAGCTGGACCCAGAATTGCTGTCTAATATTGAAGATCTGAAGATGTGTGTCTAAAGTCCCATGAAATTTAGAAGTAATTCAGGCCTACTGTTTGATGTATCTGAGCATTCCCTTGGATAACCTAGACTTAATAGATGGACCTAAAACAGGGGATCATCCAGCACCAAAGTAGAGGAATCAAACCCAGCCAGCAGATACAGTCAAGTGTGACCTCACATCAGGAACCTACTGATATCATGGATATACAAAACACTGTCCCTTGGGTGTTTAGGTGCAGTTGGGCTGTTGTATGTGTCTTCCTTACAGAAGCTTTGTGGAATGACTAATAGCTGGGCCCTCTGTAAACAAGCATCCCCCCTTTACCTCACTTCAGCTGTGCAGGGTCAGGGTAATACTGTATTGGTACCTGAACTGATGTTAATTATGGAAGAAACAGTCTGCGAGTAAACTTGGCTCAAAATTTCATGTCTTCGGAAGCTTAGAGTGAGGCTGGCCTCCATCCCACCCTCCACCTAACCCCATCCATCCCTCCCTCCACCTATCCCCTCCACCTCACTCCCTCCACCCATATTACAATAAGTTTCAAGGGCACAATTTGGAAATTCAGCTTGAAACAATAAAGTATCTGAACAACATTTCGATCAAACTTACAATACTGATTATGACGGCGGGCACAAAAAAGCTTAAGACAAAGTACTTCTTCGTTGTGAGCCAACACCTGTGATTAAAAGGTAAAAGATGGTTAAAACCTCAATGCTATTTGTCACACACCTCGTTCCTGTAGTGTTAGATTACATCATCACAATCGTCAGCTAGTTGAGGTCCCTGTGATCTTGGTGAGGTCCATCTCACCATCTCTACTGGGTCCCTGGGTTCTAGCACAATGATTTTGCCTTCTTTCCAAATCCTCATGGAACATTACTTGATCCTTTGTTGTGTGATCTATTGTAAGACTCACAGGACTACAAGTAATATCCAAAGTAAATGTGGGTTTTATTATACTTTAACTGGAACGCATATATATAAACAGTTACTGCATGTGCTAAATCTAAAAAGTCTTGCTCTGCCGGGCTCCACCCACAACTACCTGGTCATGTGTGAAATGACATCACTTCCTCCGGTGATCTTCACTTACAGCTCCTTAAGGAGGTCTGCTCTTAAGGTCGTCCCACAACTCTTCATTGCCACATCCCCATCCTTATGAGAAATCTTGACCAGCTACATGTCCTGGCCTGCATCTTCCACTACTTTGACTATGGGTTATTGCTTTTTCCCTTCTCCCGCCTCTTCTTTATTGTAGTTCGATCTTTTCACTTTTAAACCACAATTCTAGGCCAAGCTGCTTTGTTAACTCGCTCCCTGCTTTCAAACCCCTCCTACAAGCTGGCCGTTATCACCATGCTCTGGATCTCCCAATACTTTCAAGTCAAAGTCCACTTCTTCACTTTATAAAGATTAGACACTAGATTAGTGTTAAGTATTCAGTATTTTATAACACAAGCAACACAATTGGAAAGAACTCTATGTGCTGTGTGTGGCAAGACCTGATGGTTTCTGTGTGGCACCTGATTGATAATAATTGATACTGAGCTGCCCAATAAAATACCCCAGACCAAATATGCAATTGTCTATTTATTAATCTGAATCTAACCAAGCAACTTATTAAGGCCAGAAAAATGCCATGAAAACTGTTGGACTGTTGTAAAAAAACTCATTTGGTTCATGAATGACCTTCAAGGAAGGGAACCATTCCCAATCTGGTCTGGTCTACCTGTGACTCCAATTCCACACTTGTAAGAGACCTGTGAAAAGGCCTTAGAATGCCATTCATTAAGAAGGCTCACCAATGTCTTCTGAAGGAAGACAAGGTTGAGTAATATCTCCAGTCCACATTCCGAGAACAAACCCAAAAATGTGAGGCTTGAGTGTGTATAACCAGAGGTAGCCCAGAAGATGCCAAAAGTGGCCTCAGTACCTCTTGCCCATGGAGTGGAAGGATTAGTCAGTGTGCCCCACTCCTGTCTGCCATCTAGTGTTTCTGTCTGGAGATTGGGTGAGGTTGGATTTGCCTTGCCTGTGACCCAATGGCTTGCTAGCTGTGCCTGGGATCCCATGTAACGAATAGGCACTAGGGTAAACAACCAGAGACTGACTGGAGCTTGGGGAACTGCTCCCCAGCGAGGAATCATTACCTCCAGCAGATAATTGGCAACAAAAGAGGGGGGTAAAAAAAAAAAGCAGACGTTAACAAAAAACGAGCTACAGTAGTAACTTGCATCTCAAATCAGAGTAAAATGTAGCATTCTTAAGAAGACATTTAAAAATGCAAACTTACGATGATGGGGTACCATATCCATTGTGATAAACTGCTGCTGAAACTGCCACAATCAGAGCCGGTAGCCCATAGCCAATCCAGTAAATGTACCTCTCAAGAGGAAGCTTTGAGACAAACACTATCTCTATCATCAGGTACAGTTGGATACCTTCTAAGAGCATCCAGACAAACACTGACAGAAAGGAGTAGTGGAGAACGGCTGCGATGATTCCACAAAGTATCTGAATAGAACAGTCACAGTGTTAATTCAGTGCACCAGTGAATGGAATATAGGTAACAAGAAGTTGTACCTCTGTTTAAAAAGGGAGTGAAGGATAGACCGAATAATTACAGGCCAGTCAGTCTACCCTCAGTAGCGGGTGAATTATTGGAATCTATTCTGAGAGACAGGATAAACTGTCACTTAGAAAGGCACAGGTTAATCGAGGATAGTCAGCATGGATTTGTTCAAGGAAAACCTTGTTTGACCAACTTGATCAAATTTTTTGAAGAAGTAACAAAGAAGATAGATGAAGGTAGTGCAGTTGATGTGGTCTACATTGGATTTTAGCAAGGCTTTTGACAAGGTCCTACATAGCAGACTGGTTAAAAAAATATAAACCCATGGGATCCAGGGAAATGCAGCAAGGTGGATACAAAATTGGCTCAGTGGCAGGAAACAAAGGGTAATTGTTGATGGCTGTTTTAGCGACTGGAGGGCTGTTTCCAGTGGCGTTCCGCAGGGCTCAGTACTGGGTCCCCTGCTTTTTGTGGTGTATATTAATGATTTGCTTGTGAATGTCGGGGACATGATCAAGAAGTTTGCGGACGACTCAAAGATTGGCCGTGTGGTAGATGGCGAGGAGGATATCTGTAGGTTGCAGAAAGATATTGATGGTCTGGTCTGATGGGCAGAAAAGTGGCAAATGGAATTTAACTTGGAGAAGTGTGAGGTGATGCATTTGGGGAGGTCAAACAAGGCGAAGGAATACATGATTAATGGGAAAATACTGAGAAATGTAGAGGAAGTGAGGGAGGGACCTTGGAGTGAATGTCCACAGATCCCTAAAGGTAGCAGGACAGGTCGATAAGGTGGTTAAGAAGGCATATGGAATCCTTTCCTTTATTAGCCGATGTATAGAATATAAGAGCAGGGAGGTTATGCTGGAACTGTATAACTCATTGGTTAGGCCACAACTTGAGTACTGTGTGCAGTTCTGGTCACCTCATTACAGAAAGGATGTAATTGAACTAGAGAGGGTACAGAGGAGATTTACAAGGATGTTGCCTGGACTTGAAAAATGCAGCTATGAGGAAAGTTTGGATCGGCTGGGATTTTCTCCTTGGAACAGAGAAGTGTCTTTAGATCTGTGTCTTTGAACCTGGAGTGACAGTGATCATCTGAGAACTACACTGATTTGGGATAGCCCCCTAAAGGGGCTAGGATTATAATCCACTACAGAGTAGGCCATTCGGTCCCTCAAACCTCTTCTGCCATTCAATGAGATTGTGGCTGATCTGTATCTTAACTTCATCCATCAACTTTGGCTTCATATCCTTGCATACCATTGGCTAGCAAAATTATTCATTGAGCGAGCATCTACTGCTTTTTGTGGGAGGGAATTTCACATTTCCACCATCCTTGCATGAGGATGTGTTTCCTAATTCTTTCCTGAATGGCCTAGCTCTGATTTTTGGGTTATGTCCCCTTGTCCTAGACTCCCCACCAGTGGAAAATGTTTTTCTCTACCTACCCTATAAACACCTTCCAAAATCCTAAAAAAACACAATCAAATCACCCCTTAAGCTTCTATATTCTGGGGAATACAAGCCTAGTTTATGTCATCTCTGCTCTTAATCTAACCGTTGAAGACCTGGTAACATTCTGGTGAATCTGTGCTGCACTGCTTCCATGGTATACAGTTCAGTTTAGTTTAGTTTAGTTTAGAGATACAGCACTGAAACAGGCCCTTCGGCCCACCGAGTCTGTGCCGACCATCAACCACCCATTTATACTAATCCTACACTAATTCCATATTCCTACCACATCCCCACCTGACCCTATATTTCCCTACCACCTACCTATACTAGGGGCAATTTATAATGGCCAATTAACCTATCAACCAGCAAGTCTTTGGCATGTGGGAGGAAACCGGAGCACTCGGAGGAAACCCACGCAGACACAGGGAGAACTTGCAAACTCCACACAGGCAGTACCCAGAATTGAACCCGGGTCGCTGGAGCTGTGAGGCTGCGGTGCTAACCACTGCGCCACTGTGCCGCCCAGTTCTCCAGATGTGGTCCAACCAGGGATTTGCACAGCTGTAGCAACGCTTCTTCCCCTTTGTATTCTAGCCCTTAAAGAAGTTTTAATGTTTGGAATTACAAAATCCGACCAGTGCTCTGCCAAGTGTGCATGACAGATGTGTGGAAACACTTAGGAAGAGAGCTAGAGTGGAGGCTTCTCTCAAATGTTCTTGTTTGTATCTGAATATATTAACAGCAACTTTCACAAGGTAATTAGATATATACTTGAAAAGGAAAAAATGCAGGGCGATGGGAAAGAGCAGGGGTGTGGAACTAATTGGATAGCTCTTTCCAAGATACAACACAGGCATGATGGGCAGAATGGCCTCCTTCTGTGCTGTAGGATTCTATAAACCATATACTATCCTGCACATTCTGAAAGCTGAGATGCTTTGCAATCTCACAAGGAAGTAACTGTGAAATCAGCCAGGGTTCCTCGTTGCTGTTTGAGAGAGTGGGTATCCGCTGAAGACAGTGTTAGGCTAGGCCATAATATCCCATAGTCACTATCCAGGCATACAATGAAAAGTGAGTAGCTGGACGAAGACTCAAGGCTTGTGAACACCTAGATCCCAATTTTCTGGAGAGGCGTGAGGAAGAACATCCATAACATCGTAAATTGGAAGAGAATTTCAAGGAATAAAACCAGGACAATTCATCCTGTTAAATAAGAAATGCAGGCCCCAATTTTAAAAGGAGGACAAGTACAATGTGCTTATTTAAAGGACCCTGATTCCTTCCTATGGATATCCCATTCACCTGCACAAAAGAGCAGTTTAAGATTGGACATAATGGGGAGCCAGCAGGATCAGAGGGGGGGGGGGGGGGGGGGGTGGGGGTGGTGGGTGGATGTGACTGGCCTTATTTTAACTGCACTGGCCGGTTACAATCGATGTCTGAAATCATTCAAATTCTAAAAATGTTACCTGAAACATAAGGAGGGGAGGTGGATAATCAGCTCTACTGGTTGATACATTCATCAAGAATTCCCGTTTAAGCGCAATTGTTAACTTGTTTATAAAATAAATGGGTTAACAATTAGCGCTCAAAGGGATTTTAGCCAAACATGCTTTTAAATGATTAATATGCAGGGACCTAGGGAGTAATAAATTAGAAAATAAGAAGCGCAAGCTTATAAGTTACAAGTTAGAGTCAGTTATATGTCCCTTAAGTGAATGAGGTTAAGTAGGTTCTGCTTGAGTTGTAGCCTGGATAAGCTTTAGGGGATATTTCTTCAAATCTCAAAATAATCAAACTTAGTATTCCAGTCAGTAAAAATGCTATGAGGAATCCTTGCCCTTGTAAATAAAGGCACAGAATACATAAGCAAGGAATTTATGGTAAACCATTATAAATCACTGGTTCAGCCTCAGCTGAAGCATTGTGTCCAATTCTGGGTGATCACACTTTAGAAAGAATGTCAAGACGCTTGGACAGGGTGCAATAGAGATTTACCAGAATAACACCAGAGAATTCAGTTGCATGGAAAGACTGGAGAAGACTTGTTTTCCTTAAAGCAGAAAAGTTAAGGGGAGATTTAACGGAGGTGTTCAAAATTACAAAAGGTTTTGATCGATTAAACAGGAAGAAGCTGTTTCCATTGGCAGGAGCGTCCGTAACCAAAGGACACAGATTTAAGATAATTGATTCAAAAGCCAGGCGGAGATAAGGATTTTTTTTTTTACACAGTGAGTTGTTGTGATCTGGAATGTGCTGCTTGAAAGGGAGGTGGAAGCAGATTCAAAAGTAACTTTCAAAAGAGAATTGATAAATACTTGAAAATGAAAAATTTGCAGGGCTATGGGGAAAGAGAAGGAGAGTAGGACTAATTGGATAGCTCTTTCAAACAGCTAACACAGGCACGATGGGCTGAATGGCCTCCTTTTGCACTGTATGATATAGCAGGACATGGGTATTTTTTCTGTCAAATATCTGATGAGACTGTGCGGTTGACAGGAACATAGGGGGACAGAAAAAGACAATGCAGTTCACTATGCCGCCCCCCCCCACCCCTTCAACTTGTTGTCATTAACTGAACAATCATGAAGCTTTCTTACCCGATTTCCCGTTTGTGAAATTCCAAAAAGGAAGACGAAATCAGCGACAAACAAACTTATGCACAGGTGAATGTGGATGGTGAGCCTTGTGTCTTTAAGGGGATGGCAAGTTTTAAATGTGACAATTGCCAGTAACAGACACACCAGGGAGATGCTCAATCCAACATATGTGATGACTTCGACCGCAAACACGTCTGGGAGATCCTGTGAACACAATACAGGAAGATCAGTGATGGGATTATTTAATAAATCCATTTATCTTTGTATTGACTCCTAACAGGAGTATTACTGGTGACATAACAGAATGCAAAGTAAGTGACTACACAGGAAAATCTTGATTAAACATAATGAGTTGTTGGTGATTAGCGAATGAATAGTGTCATTGGGGCATTACAGTCGCACTCAAAATAGTGGTTGACACGAAATAGCACAGCAGGCTTGTCCACTCTCTGGGATATGCTGATATAATTGCATTCTCTGCAATATTATGGCTATGTGCCCATTTGAATTGCACGTTAGAGCTAGGCTCTTCGGGGGTAATGTCATGAAGCACTTCTTCGCACAGAGGGTAGTGGAAATCTGGAACTCTCTCTCCTACAAGAGCTGTTAAGGATGGGGGTCAATTGAAAATGTCAAAACTGAGATTGATAGATTTTTGTTAGGTCAGGGTATCAAGGGATATGGATCCACGGTGGGTAGATGGAGTTACGATGCAGATCAGGCATGATCTAATTGAATGGCGGAACAGGCTCGAGGGGCTGAATGGCCTCCTATGTTCCTATGCATCAAATATCTCCCATCTGACATTATCATCCAATGTCAATACCCTCCAGAGTGAATAGTGGAGAGGTAGGGAGAGATGAATGTTCTGGAGTTCTACCGTTTTACTGTTGGAGATGAGGAAATATTTCTACAGAACATTAATTCAGATTAAATAGCTGGAGCAGAGTTTATGATTGGGTATTTTGTAATTGGTCAGTGTTTAAAGGGCTGGATGCTATTTTTTTATGCATATATTAATTTATATTGTAGCAATCTATGAATAATTCCAATGCAGTGTACAGTAATTTCAAGTTTCAGAATGCAATGCATTAAAATTTAAAACAATTTAGAAGTCAAATATTTGCTACGCATTTTGACAAGTGTAGCTCCGGGAACACATTGAAGTTAGCTATAGTTTATGAACCCCATAGCAACAAAAATAAGCCTATGATTTTGTTACACATGGCATGTGGAACGAACCCTCCCTCGAGGGAATTCTAAGATTAGAAATTCCTGTTCCTGATATTACCTGATTAATAATTGACACATTCTATTTTCAAAGCACAGCAGGGGAGTTCTCCCCGATATCCTGGCTAATATTTATCCCTAATACAGACGATTTGGTCATTATCACATTGTTGTTTGTGGGAGCTTGCTGTGCGCAATATGGCTACCGTGTTTCCTTACATTACAACAGTGACTACACTTCAAAACTATTTCATTGGCTGTAAAGCACTTTGGAACATCCTGAGGTCATGAAAGGCACTATTGTTACAACCGAGGCTGGAGAAATGCACTGTCCTTCTCTAGTTCCACTTCTCCACTGGTCACAACATATATTTAAATGTTTTACCCAGATACCGATTTGGCCAATTATATACTTTATCGATATTAGTTTCAGAATAAAAATCTGCCAACCAGGTTTCGATAATAAGCAACAAAATTATTGATTTATTATGAAACAAGACTTATTCAATAAAGATGCACAGCTTATTAACACAGTTTGAAAGAAGAAAGTATAGATATATACCCTTCTAAAATAAACTAACACACATGCACACTAAAGAGAAAAAAAATAAAGAAAAATGAAAAAACGGGCTCTGCAGAGATCAACTTTAAGAAAAATACTTTGGCAAAGTTATTGCCAATTCTTGAAGAAAGAGGATAAGATATGGAATGTTCCAGATGGCCTTTGGTCTGGCGCCCAGGTACACGTAAACAGCTGTCACTGGGATCTTTCTGGAGCAGTTCTGTTCAGGCGACATCGAGGAGTAGTCTTGCAGGCTTTTCGGAAGAATTACTGCATCAGTGGTTTCAGCTATCACACTGGATTCTCAGAAGATTTTTCAAAACAGGTGGAAAAGGATGAGTTGGGTGATTTCTCTCTTAGCAGGTTATACACCAACTGAGCATTCATACAGTCCACGCCCAAATTAGAAAGCCAAAAAACTCCTGACAACCGTAAACCTAGACATGTGACTTCTCTGTAAACAACTCCAATAGCCAGCAAGGCTCCTTATGTTTACTTGGCCCTAATTGTCTCTTCCAGTAAGTGTTTTTTAAAAAAAACCCAAAGAGACCCTGTAAAACAAAACACATCCAGGCATCTTTTCAGGCTTTCAAATGAATCAATTTCGACAATCTTTTAAACACGAGTCCTCAAAAATATGTTAATAATGGAAGCAAATTCATGCCACTATACAAATGCAAGTCTTTCTTTTCTTTATCTGAGATTCCTGTTAGCTATTTTCATGGCACTGTTTTATTTAGCAGCTCTGCCGATGCATCTCTCTTTCGGTGTTTATCTCCCTCTGTGCTTCCTCTTTCTCTCTAGCCGTGCCTGTTACTCTATGCTTCTCAGTCTCTCTTGGCCTTTTTCTTTATAACCACACTTACTACCCTGCCTCTTTCAGCCGACCCGAGCCTGTTGGTTTATGCAGTGAATTATCCTGAACATTTGTACCTTCAGTGCCATCAGTACAGCAAAGCTGGAGAGGTGAGATACTCTACACACTGTGTGTGTTCTGTTATGCATCACCAGTTCACAGCCTTCGGGAGACCAGAAGCTTCCATTCGATGAGTGTTTCCAATAGACACAGGTTGTCTTCGATATGTTTTCATAGATCTGTAGAAAAGACAAGGGAACCTATCACGAAACACATTTCATTTCAACATCTCTTCAGTTCCCTCGATTAGACATTTGCCATGTTTGCATTTACAGCCTATTATGGGGTGTATTTTTCCAGATCACAGAGTAGCTGCAGTACCTGTCTCCCTCAACCCCTACCCCTCTTTAGAAGGCTATTTAAGCGTGGGTTTCCTCCGGGTGCTCCGGTTTCCTCCCACATGCCAAAGACTTGCAGGTTAATAGGTAAATTGGCCATTAGCAATTGCCCCTAGTATAGGTAGGTGGTAGGGAAATATAGGGACAGGTGGGGATGTGGTAGGAATATGGGATTAGTGTAGGATTAGTATAAATGGGTGGTTGATGGTCGGCACAGACTCGGTGGGCCGAAGGGCCTGTTTCAGTGTTGTATCTCTAATCTAAACTAAACTAAACTAAACATGATATTTAATTGAAAACTTCCCTTTATCAGGGGACTGTGAAACAGTGGTCAGTCCCCATTGCATCTAGCCGGGGCGTTGGTGTGAAAGCGATTTGCCCCTATACGTGGCTGTAATGGTGAATGATTCTAACTCCCCAGAAGGTTGAGAGAAAGTCTCACTCCAGAGACTTGAATACATCATCGAGGCTGACTGTCCAGTGCAGGGAGTGCTGCACTGTTGGCAGTGCGATCTTTTGGGTGAGACATTAATCTGAAGCCCCATCTACCCTCTCATGTGGACATAAAAGATCCTAACGCATTATTTTGAAGAAGAGGAGGGGAGTTATCCCAGGTGCACTGGCTGATATTTATCTCTCAAACAACATCTCCCCCAAAAAATGAGCTGGTCATTATCACATTATTGTTTGTGGGAGCTTGCTGTGTGCAAATTGGCTGCCGTGTTTCCTGCCTTACAACAGGGATGACATTTCAATAATATAAAAATGTCATTGGCTGTAAAGCGCTTTGAGACATCCAGTGTTCATTTAAGGCGCGATAGAAAAGCAAGTGGTCTTCTTTCAGAAATTAACATTTAATAAAGGGGGTGAATCAAACACATTAAACCAAGACTACAGGAAGAATAGAGGGCGGGTGGGGTGGAGGACAGGGTGGATGGTGACTTTTGAACAACCTGAAATAGTCAGCCTGCTTAATATGGTTTAAGCAGCGCCTTTGTAATCAACGCCAGTGGTGATGGCGAGTTGGTAACTCCATAGGCAGCTTCCTGTGATCCACTGTAACAGTGAAGTTTAACACTGTCCAGCTATTAATTGTGATCCACATCCCCTTCTGCTGTGGCTCCCACTAATCCTGCTGCTACGTGTGCCTCTGGGCCCAGCTGGGGAATGTCAAACAAAGTGCTTCTGGTCTGTTCTCTCTCCTTTTCTTTCTTGTGAGATGAAGGAGAGGTTAAGAGAATGCCATGAGGAGTGTGGGGTGATTCCCCCCCATCTTCCAGCAGGTGATAGGTCCAGCTTATTAAAGTTGAATTACTCAAATGGCTTGGTTGGATTTTATTTCTTTAGAATTTGACCTCTACCTGCCCAACAGCCTTCACTGTGACCTTGTCCCAAATCCTGGGGCAAGGTCATTTGTAGAGAAGGATGTGGTGCCTGCACCATTCATTTATCGGCTACTTGACCTGCCTGAGATCAATTGGCATGACATGGGTTGGGCTCGCTCGTAGCCATTGCACAGTGAGCAGGCCTGGAGTCTTCGTCTCCTGTTGCGATGTCACAAAAGAGGGGGGACGTGGGTAGAGGAAGTGAAACGCTCCACTCCACCAGAATCTATCAATGGGCGCGTAAACGAGGCACAATTGCATTATCCCCAAATTCCCCCCCAAACCTCCGGCCTAGGTTATGTTAATTCCATTCTGAAAGTACTGCAGAACTTCTAGGCTCCTTTATATCAACTACATTGGAAATGGTTTCCATGGGCTTAACAAGCAACTTTGAAAGATGTCACTGGGCAATTAAGATTATGAAATGATGTCTCACGAACCTTCCTGTGGTTAAAGGTGAAGTTTATCGGATGGGTAAGAAAGCTTCCATTGCTATTTATCACTGCCGTTATTACTGCCGAATTCAGCACCACTCTCTGTTGATTTGGTTTGGCTGCGTCTTCTATCTCTTCAGTATTATTGCCCAAAATGTTAGACACGTTTTTGTAGACAATAAAGGCAACGACTGGAATTCTTCGATTTCTTCCTGAAATGAAAGGGAGAGAGAAAAGTTTTGCCACAGTCATCATACCAACCATTTTCAACGACTCAGATCATTATCATATTTACAGGCCAAAAATTGCATTATGGGAGCTTTTACTTGAGACCGCCTCAGCTTAATGCCTCATCCAAAAGATGGTGTCTACAAACAGAACAGCAAGTGCCAGCCTAGACTTTGTATTCAAAGTCACTGGAGTGGGATTTGAACTCACAACCATCTAACTCAGAGGCAAGAGCACCACCAATTTAGCCACAGTTGACACCCACCATTGCTAAGTTGGCAATGTTTTGAAACCAAGCAGGCCCTGGATGAAAGGCCAGAGACAAATAAAATAACAGCACTGGTAGTCTTGACAAATTCTCTTTTTTTTTTACTTATCCAATGTTTGGAGTTTGTTTTCTCCAAGGCAGCTATGCTGCAGCCAGGACCTAAAGCTGGTTTTGGGCCCTTGATTTGCTCATGGAAAGGGCCAAAGGCCTGCTTCAGGCACGAGGAAAAAACCCCTCTTACTTGTCCTTTCCCAATGTGATGGGTGGCAGACTTCCAATCGGAGGCGTGTGCACGCTTCCTGCCGGCCATTTTGGGGGCCTTAGGTGGCCATGTAGTGCCTGAAAAACGTGCACCATGTAGCCCAATTTAACCCCTTATGAGATCTAGATGGTTCGGGTTTGTTTCTATTGCCCCACAACACCCCAATTAACCCATAATAGGCATTCATTACAGCAGGTAGCATTGATACTTTACCAGATGCCTTGTCTGTAAATACAGCTGGATCGACCTCCATGGTGTTCCCAAGTGCCTTTAACGTTAAGCGTTCTCCAGGATTTATTTCTCGCATTATTCTAATTTCTAAAAATCCAAGAATTTTCTGTTAATTTCCGCTGTTATGTTTTATATTTTCATACTTAAAACGTATGATTCACATCCAAGTTCCTATCAGGCCATCAGTACTGACAGCTGTGTAATAAAATGGGTTACTTTTTTCAACTCTTCAAATCCAGGTGAATGCCCTCCTGCCTGTCAGTGCTAAAAATCCATGCTCAAAGGGAACATCGGAACATAGGACATAGGAGCAGGAGTAGGCCATTCGGCCCTTCAAGCCTGCCCTGCCATTTAATAAGATCATGGCTGATCTGGTTGTGGTCTCAACTTCACTTTCCTGTCTGTCCCCCATAACCCTTGACTCTATTGTCTCTCAAAAATCTATCTAATTCAGCCTTGAATAAATTCAATGACCCAGCCTCCAATGCTTTCTTGGGAAGAGAATTCCACAGAATAACGACCCTCTGAGAAAAAAAAACTCTCCTCATCTCCATCTTAGAAGGGAGACCTTTTATACTTAAACTGTGTCCCCTAGTTCTAGCCTCCCTCACAAGAGGAAACATCCTCCCAGTATCCACTCTGTTAAATCCCCTCAGGATCTTTTTTGTTTCAATAAGATCACCTCTCATTCTTCTAAACTTCAATGGGTAAAAGCTCAACCTGTTCAACCTATCTTCATAAGATAAGCTCTTCATCCCTGGAATTAGTTGAGTGAATCTCCTCTGAACTGCTTCTAATTCAATTATATCCTTTATCAAATGAGGAGACCAAAACTGTACACAGTACTCCAGATGTGGTCTCACCAAGGTCCTGTACAGCTGCAGTAAAACTTCCCCACTTTTATACTTGGTTCCCTTACAATAAATGACAACATTGCATTTGCCTCCCTAATCACTCGCTGAACCTGCACACTAACCTTTTGTGATTCATGTACCAGGACACTCACATCCCTCTGTACCACTGAGTTCTGCAATCTCTCTCCATTTAAATAATATACAGCTTTTCTATTCTTCAAAAGTGGACAAGTTCACATTTTCCCACATGATACTGACAAATCTTTGCCCACTCACTGAACCAACTATATCCTTTTGTAGGCTCTTTACCTCCTCTTGACAACTTACTTGAGTATGAGGTAGTGTAACAAAACTGTTGTTTCTTTGAATACAGCTTCCTCACCCAGAGAGTGGAATTGGGGAAGTTAATCTCAGTTGTCCTTACATAGATCAAGCTTTGGGCAGTCTTATCCCAGCTTCTGATTGAGGTATTTCAAATATGAAAAGGATTCAATAGGGTCAATATGGAGAAACTATTTCCTCTTCAGGAGCAAAAATCAGGAAACAGTTTTCATCTGTCTTGCTCCCAAAGGGCTCTGGATGCTGTGGGAAGATTGGAGCTTTCACAACTTAAAATAGCTAGATTTTTGTTGGGTAAAGATAGTAAGGGATACAGAGCAAAGGTAGGCAAATGAAGTTGAGGTGCAGGTCAGCCATGATCTGATTGAGTGACAGAACAGGACCGATGAGATGAATGGCCTCCCTCTGTTGCTAATTTTCGTATGTTCTAGTGAGTATGTGACCACAGCTTAGAATTGCCAGAGGTTTGGCATATATTAGCATACAAATGACACTGCAAGCCTCCATCTAGTACAGTGATGGGCATTACTAGTATCAAGTACAGTGAACGGCGGTTTTTAGTATCTGATAAGGGGGACTGAGGTTACATGTGTTACACAATCACGGATTTAAAAACCATTAGCACATTACCAAACTCTTCCGTTGACTTCTGTTCTTCACGTTGATTCGACGAAACTTTGACTGTAGACATCAGGGCATTCTCTGCATTATCCAGGAACCGTGTCAATTGGCAAATTCGATCCGATTTTCTGTCGATCATTGACATCGTTTTGTAGAGTCTCTCCATTTGACATGTGGTCATACACTGTTCATAACAAAATCAAGAAAAGTCATTTTTAAAATACATATTGGCATTATTGTACCTCAAATAGTCAGTAAAATGCCCAATGCATTCACTGATAGATTTCTGATTGATATATATGTTTAACAGCTCATTCACAAAAGATGTGGATTATTAAAAATATAGAGGTTGCGTTTCCACTCATGACATTGATGGAATCCAGGCAGAATTGACTGAACTAGTGCAAAAGCATTGCTTCTTTTACATTACCACAGGAAACGAAAAGAGCTAGCAACTATAAAACACCTTTCATGACCTCATGACTTTGACCCTGCCTCAGTTCATCTGCTACTAAATCCTTCATCCATGCCTTTGCTACCTCTAGACATAATTATTCCAAAAATCTCTTGGCCAGCCTGCCCCATTCTACTCTCTGTAAACCTGAGGTCATCCAAAACTCTGCTGCCTGTGTCCTTACTTGCACCAAGTCCCATTCACCCATCAACCCTGTTCTCACTGACCTTCATTGGCCTCATGGTTACGCACCATCTTCATTTTAAAATTCTCATCCTTTTTTTTCAATTCCCTCCATGGCCTCGCCCCTCCCACTCTCCGTAATCTCCTCCAACCCCAGAACTTTCTGAGATATCTGCCCTCTTGAGCATCTCTGACTTAAATTGCTCCACCATTGGTGACTGTACCTTCAGTTACCTAGACCCTAAGCTCTGGAATTCCCTCCTTCAATCTCTCCATCTCTTTGCCTCACTTTCCTTCTTTAAGAAGCTTGTTAAACCTTTGATCAAGTTTTTGGCCATCTGCCCTAGTATCTCCTTATGAGACTTGGTGTTATATTTTGCTTTATAAGGCTTTTATGAAGTGCCTTGGGGCATTTATAACGTTAAAAGTGCTTTACTGCCAATAAAGTACGTTTTAGGTGTAGACCTTCCTGGTGTCCTCACCAATATTTATCCTACAACCAACATCTCGAAAACAGATTATCTGCTTATTATCATCTTGCTGCTTGTGGAAGGCCCCAATTCTCACAGCCGTAGATGTGGAATAGACTCCCGGTAAAAGTGGTTGATGCTTAGACAATTGGCAATGAAATTGGAGGCTACAAGGGTAGGCGTAGACTGATATGGCCAGATAACTCATGGCTGCTATGCCACATTGATGTTTGTGGGATCTTGCTGTGTGCAAATTGGCTGCCACGTTTCTTACATTACAATGGTGACTACATGTCAAAAGTACTTCATTGGCTGTAAAGTGCTTTGGGCCTGAAGTCATGAAAGGCACTCTAGAATGCAAGTTATTTTGCTTTCTTCTTTATTTGACCCACTTACCAATTGCTCAGATGCTGCGGAATTGCTGTGGGATTGATAACAATGTTGTTCACAATCTGGGATAATGAAGGCACAGATTAGCATTGTATGGTGCATTCCAGAATCATTCACAGCTCATACCTGCCCCATGGTGTATTTACTGGCAACTCACATTTCATTGTAAATGATTTATGCCCTCAGTTTCCCTTCCTCAAGATTTTGAAGTTGAACGTTTACAAATAACTCAGGATTTGCTGGGAATTACAAACCATGTTTTAGTTTTTTTTTTAACACTTATCATTGTAGTACAGTCGGTGATAGAGAGGACACTCTGGGGCACATGGGTATCAATATCAGGCTAGGTGACGGAGATAGCTACAAACAGTAAACTCCAGTCTGAGCGATAACCAGAAGACATTGTTATAAAGAGCCAAAAATCTACTTCACCATCTGAGGCACTGCAGAGTCCCAAAAACAAAATCTGCAATATCAAAAAACATAGGCCTAGAAATTGTTTTGTGCAGCGCTCGTTTTTTTTGGGAGCTCCTTGGACAACTAAGGACCCAGTATGGCAGGCGGAAAGCATGGGCACATTTACAGCCAGAAATTCCCTGCCCATCATTTTGGCTGAGGACAATAAATAGGTGTCTCTTACCTACGCTTGAGACAGGCGTTGGTCCCTTTGCATATGCAGATAAGGGGCCGAAGATCTGTTTGCGGCTCCCAAGCCAAATTGGTTTTCCCTGAGTGAAATCAGGCCTCGGCCTGATTTCGTTCCTTTTTCATTTAACTAAGTTAAGCTTAAGATTAAAAATGGCAGGAGATCTCAGACCCGTGTCATGCTCCTCTTGCTCAATGTGGGAGCTCAGGGACACGGCTGATGTCCCTGACTCCTTCACGTGCAGGAAGTGTGTCCAGCTGCAGCTCTTGTTAGACCGCATGATGGCTCTGGAGCTGCGGATGGACTCACTTTGGAGCATCCGCGATGCTGAGGAGGTAGTGGATAGCACGTTTAGCGAATTGGTCACACCGCAGATTAGGATTGCTGAGGGAGAAAGGGAATGGGTGACCAAAAGGCAGAGAAAAAGCAGGAAGGCAGCGCAGGAGTCCCCTGCGGTCATCTCCCTCCAAAACAAGTATACCATTTTGGATACTGTTGAGGGAGATGGCTCACCAGGGGAAGGCAGCAGTAGCCAGGTTCGTGGCACCGTGGCTGGCTCTGCTGTTCGGAAGGGCGGGAGAAAGAGTGGAAGGGCTATAGTCATAGGGGATTCAATTGTAAGGGGAGTAGATAGGCGGTTCTGTGGTCGAAAACGAGACTCCCGAACGGTATGTTGCCTCCCAGGTGCACGGGTCAGGGATGTCTCAGTTCGGCTGCAGAACATTCTGAAGGGGGAGGGTGAACAGCCAGTTGTCATTGTGCACATAGGCACCAATGATATAGGTAAAAAACGGGATGAGGTCCTACAAGCAGAATTTAGGGAGTTAGGAGCCAAGTTAAAAAGTAGGACCTCAGAGGTAGTAATCTCAGGATTGCTACCAGTGCCACGTGATAGTCAGAGTAGAAACGAAAGAATAGTCAGGATGAATGCGTGGCTTGAGAGATGGTGCAGGAAGGAGGGGTTCAGATTTTTGGGACATTGGGACCGGTTCTGGGGGAGGTGGGACTATTACAAATTGGACAGTCTACACCTGGGCCGGACTGGAACCAATGTCCTTGGGAGTGCTTTTGCTAACGCTGTTGGGGAGGGTTTAAACTAATGTGGCAGGGGGATGGGAACCAAATGAGGAGGTCAGTGGACAGTAAGGAGGTAGTAACGAAAGCCTGTAAGGAACTAGATAATGAAGTCAGCGTGACTGTTTTAATGCAAGAAGTGTAGTAGGTAAGGCAGATGAATTTAGGGCTTGGATTAGTACCTGGGAGTATGATGTTATTGCTATTACTGAGACTTGGTTGAGGGAAGGGCATGATTGGCAACTAAATATCCCAGGATATTGATGCTTCAGGCGGGAAAGAGAGGGAGGTAAAAGGGGTGGAGGAGTTGCATTACTAGTCAAAGAGGATATCACAGCTGTGCTGAAGGAGGGCACTATGGAGGACTCGAGCAGTGAGGCAATATGGGCAGAACTCAGAAATAGGAAGGGTACGGTAACAATGTTGGGGCTGTACTACAGGTCTCCCAACAGCGAGCGTGAGATAGAGGTACAAATATGTAAACAGATTATGGAAAGATGTAGGAGCAACAGGGTGGTGGTGATAGGAGATTTTAATTTTCCCAACATTGACTGGGATTTACTTAGTGTTAGAGGTCTAGATGGAGCAGAATTTGTCAGGAGCATCCAGGAGAGTTTTCTAGAGCAGTATGTAAATAGTCCAACTCGGGAAGGGGCCATACTGGACCTGGTGTTGGGGAATGAGCCCGGCCAGGTGGTTGAAGTTTCAGTAGGGGACTACTTTGGGAATAGTGATCACAATTCCGTAAGCTTTAAAATACTCATGGACAAAGACGAGAGTGGTCCTAAAGGAAGAGTGCTAAATTGGGGGAAGGCCAACTATACCAAAATTCGGCAGGAGCTGGGGAATGTAGATTGGGAGCAGCTGTTTCAAGGTAATTCAACATGTGATATGTGGGAGGCTTTTAAAGAGAGGTTGATTAGCGTGTAGGAGAGACATGTTCCTGTGAAAATGAGGGATAGAAATGGCAAGATTAGGGAACCATGGATGACAGGTAAAATTGTGAGACTAGCTAAGAGGAAAAAGGAAGCATACATAAGGTCTAGGTGGCTGAAGAAAGACGAAGCTTTGAAAGAATATCGGGAATGTAGGACCAATCTGAAACGAGGAATTAAGAGGGCTAAAAGGGGTCATGAAATATCTTTAGCAAACAGGGTTAAGAAAAATCCCAAAGCCTTTTATTCATATATAAGGAGCAAGAGGGTAACTAGAGAAAGGATTGGCCCACTCAAGGACAAAGGAGGAAAGTTATGTGTGGAGTCAGAGAAAATGGGTGAGATTCTAAACGAGTACTTTGCATCGGTATTCACCGAGGAGAGGGACATGAAGGATGTTGAGGTTAGGAACAGATGTTTGATTACTCTAGGTCAAGTCGGCATAAGGAGGGAGGAAGTGTTGGGTATTCTAAAAGGCATTAAGGTGGACAAGTCCCCAGGTCCGGATGGGATCTATCCCAGGTTACTGTGGGAAGCGGGAGAGGAAATAGCTGGGGCCTTAACAGATATCTTTGCAGCATCCTTAAACACAGGTGAGGTCCCGGAGGACTGGAGAATTGCTAATGTTGTCCACTTGTTTAAGAAGGGTAGCAGGGATAATCCAGGTAATTATAGACCGGTGAGCCTGACGTCAGTGGTAGGGAAGCTGCTGGAGAAGTTACTGAGGGATAGGATCTATTCCCATTTGGAAGAAAATGGGCTTATCAGTGATAGGCAACATGGTTTTGTGCAGGGAAGGTCATGTCTTACCAACTTAATAGAATTCTTTGAGGAAGTGACAAAGTTGATTGATGAGGGAAGGGCTGTAGATGTCGTATACATGGACTTCAGTAAGGCATTTGATAAGGTTCCCCATAGTAGGCTGATGGAGAAAGTGAAGGCGCATGGGGTCCAAGGTGTACTAGCTAGATGGATAAAGAACTGGCTGGGCAACAGGAGACAGAGAGTAGCAGTGGAAGGGAGTTTCTCAAAATGGAGACGTGTGACCAGTGGTGTTCCACAGGGATCCGTGCTGGGACCACTGTTGTTTGTGATATAAATAAATGATTTGGAGGAAAGTATAGGTGGTCTGATTAGCAAGTTTGCAGACGACACTAAGATTGGTGGAGTAGCAGATAGTGAAGGGGACTGTCCGAGAATACAGCAGAATATAGATAGACTGGAGAGTTGGGCAGAGAAATGGTAGATGGAGTTCAATCAGGGCAAATGCGAGGTGATGCATTTTGGAAGATCCAATTCAAGAGTGAACTGTACAGTAAATGGAAAAGTCCTGGGGAAAATTGATGTACAGAAAGATTTGGATGTTCAGGTCCATTGTTCCCTGAAGGTGACAACACAGGTCAAGAGAGTGGTCAAGAAGGCATACGGCATGCTTTCCTTCATCGGACGGGGTATTGAGTACAAGAGTTGGCAGGGCATGTTGCAGTTGTATAGGACTTTGGTTCGGCCACATTTGGAATACTGCGTGCAGTTCTGGCCGCCACATTACCAAAAGGATGTGGATGCTTTGGAGAGGGTGCAGAGGAGGTTCACCAGGATGTTGCCTGGTATGGAGGGCGCTAGCTATGAAGAGAGGTTGAGTAGATTAGGATTATTTTCATTAGAAAGACGGAGGTTGAGGGGGGACCTGATTGAGGTGTACAAAATCATGAGAGGTATAGACAGGTTGGATAGCAAGAAGCTTTTTCCCAGAGTGGGGGATTCAATTACAAGGAGTCACGAGTTCAAAGTGAAAGGGGAAAAGTTTAGGGGGGATATGCGTGGAAAGTTCTTTACGCAGAGGGTGGTGGGTGCCTGGAACGCGTTGCCAGCGGAGGTGGTAGACGCGGGCACGATAGCGTCTTTTAAGATGTATCTAGACAGATACATGAATGGGCAGGAAGTAAAGAGATACAGACCCTTAGAAAATAGGCGTCATGTTTAGATACGGGATCTGGATCGGCGCAGGCTTGGAGGGCCGAAGGGCCTGTTCCTGTGCTGTAATTTTCTTTGTTCTTTATTGCCTGCTAGGCCCAACCAAGAAGGTAAGTAACAAACTTCACATTGGAGGACCAGACCTCCCTCCACCCCCGATTCCTGTTCCACACAGTTCCCAGTTGCTATCGGAGATGAACAACTATAGTGTTTTGTGGACATTTGCACAATAATATACTACCAAGGTCAATGTAAAGTATCAAAGCAAAATACATTTCCATAATAGATTTGAAGTTAAGTTGTTCACCATTAATGCTTGAAATGCATCAATCCCAAGAATATAGCACTGAAGAAGTGGGTCTCTTTACTGAACAGGGTCAGATGGAGAGCAAAGTACATGGAGGGGATTATTAGTTGAACTGTGACCCCTTGGTGCTGCCTACCAGCAGCCAGTCTCCGTGAACAGTTCAGTCACTAGGATTTCAGATTTAAAACATTCTTGAAAACATTGGCCCAGATTTTGTGAATCTGTCAGCATTCAGTGTCAGTGCATCTGTGAAACTGACAGAAGGTTCTGGAGTACACACATGTGCAGTTAAATGTGGAAATCCAGAAGCTGCTGTCAGTGATTCCCTGTTCCAGGGTGAGCTGTTTAAGTCCTCTCAGATTTCAAACCTTTCAAAAATCACAGAACTGACAAGGACTTTCCTTACTATGCTGGAATATTGCTGTTAAAATGCCTCTAAAAGAGTTAGGCGTTGTTTAATGAGGTGTAATTGGGTTTTTAACAGTGTATGACGTCATAATTACTGCCTAACAACCTCTCTGGCCCTGAAAAACTAATTTTATTTTTATGAACTGTCAAATTTGCCATTATTATAAAACTTAAATTGTTTTTTAATATAAAACTTTTTAAAAGTTTGCTTGTGATATTTCAGCTTCTACCTTAATCCCATGCATACAGCCCAATCTTTATTGGACTCTCTGTAAACGTCATAAAAAGTGAAGGATAAACAGTGCATTTTACTTCCTGGTTTGCTGTCAGTGAGCATTCTTCAGGCTGCTTAGCCTGTCGGATGACATTACTGTTGTTGGGCGCTGGAGATTCCCTTGACTTGGCGCCAGTGTCAAAGGAATATCGGGAAAGGGGAAATCCACGCCATAGAGATTGCTCGACCTTTGTGGGCAGCTTTCTTTGAGGTCAGCCGCAAGCATTGTCACTTGACCTTTAGCCTCAAAATCCAGCCTTTTGATTGAATTTGTCCCCAAACATTCAAAAGAAGAATTGTCAACTTTCCAGTTTTGTTTCTAAAGTAAAGTCATTAATATTAATAAGCACTTACCTGAACAATTACCAAATTTGGCTGATCTACTCTTTGTTTTGAAGAAACAGCAATAACTTCCAATTGTATTCACACAGATCTTATCAGTGTCGCATTGTGATGACTTTTTCTTGCACTCATTCTTATCTATAAAAAAAATCATAAAATATAATCTTTTGGATTAGCTTTTCAGCGAATCATGCATTGTGGCACAGTGACTTTGGACTGGATTTTAATGCCCAAAAATGCATGGGTTGGGGTCGGTCAGATGTTAAAATTTTAAACATCTCAAATCTGACCCCTGCCTGCCTCCGACTCATCCACTTCTGGGTTTATCGGAGGCCGGAGAAGGGGCGGTCAGGAGGCAGTTTGAATATTTAAATATTTTACTGAGGCTGGCAGCCTCTGATTCAACCTGTTTTCCAAATTTAACAGTAACCAGCAGGATTTCTCAGGCCTCCGGAAACCAGGCAGCTAAATGGAGACAAGGGGTGGAATTTTACATTGGGCAGAAGGCCCCATCCACCAGCCAAAAGGTCGGGGGCGAGTCTGCCTCCACTGGGCCTAGGGAGCCACGCTGGGATTTTACGCACTCCAGGCCCTTAGTTGGCCTTGTGCACGACTCCCACCTCTCTGAGACAGGAAGTCCCACCTAATGGAGCTGCTGGTCAATCAGTGGGCCGGCAGCTTTCAGTCTCAGCAGCGCCACTGGGAGCAAAGGCCACTGTTGGGACTGCATGCAGCCAGCAGAAACAAGAGGGACGATGACCCCGGAAACAAGGTAAGTTTTTGGGGCCTCGCCGGGGACAATCGGCTGGGCCCTGGCGAGGCAAGGAGGGCTGGTTGGGGTGTTGGGTGGGGGAGTGGGGCGTGTTGTGCAGTGGGGGCGGTTGGCTCGTGGGGGAACCCTCCGTGGGCCACAGAGCGCCCAATCAGGAGGGGCCGCTCCAGCCCGCAAGAAAGCCGCCTGGCTTTACCTGGCAGTGTCCTGGGGGCCTAAGCCACTAGCTGGCCACTGCTGGTAAAATACCAGTAGCAGCAGGAGGAGGCCCTTAAGTGGCAGTTAATTGGCCACACAAGGGCCTTGATTGGCCTGGGGTGGGCGGGCCGTTTCTCATCGCCGCCGTCCTGCGTAAAATTGCAGTGGGGGAGAGAAAGCATCAGGAACGGCACCGCACCCCCCGCCTCCCACTCAATTTTACAGCCCCCCCGTCACAAGCCTGCTCCTGTGGGGAGGCGTAAGATTCCTGCCCTTCAACTGCTTCAGGGAGAAGGGAATAAGTGTCTTTTCAGGACTGCTTGTGGTCCAGGAGGAGTAGGAGTGCTTTTTACTCTGGCTTATCAAGCACCCCACCCTCAAACTGCTCCTCTCCCCATACCAAGACCCCAGGGATCAGACTCTGCCTCCCCCAGGGATCTGTTAATGTGCTTTAAATAAACCAGTTGCTCATTTAACACAGTGTGATATCTGCATTGCTCAAAGTTAGATCAGATATTATAAACTAACCCCAGAACCCACAGTAAACACAACAAAAACTTGGCATTTCGAATGAGTGAACAAAATCTAATGCTATAATTAAAGCAAAATACTGCGGATGCTGGAAATCAGAAATAAAAACAAGAAATGCTGGAAATACTCAGCAGGTCTGGCAGTATCTGTGGAGAGAGAAGCAGAGTTAACGTTTCAGGTCAGTGACCCTTCTTCAGAACTGGCAAATATTAGAAAAGTAAAAGATTTTAAGCAAGTAAAGCGGGAGAGAATAACTGACCAGAAGGTCATGGAACAAAGGCAAACAGTATGTTAATGTTGTGCTGAAAGACAGCGCGTTAATACAGAGAGGGTGTGAATAGACTGTAAAGCACAAAGCACGCCTGCAACAAACATTAAAAAATTTTTTTTAAAAACAGAAACAGTGGGTAGGCAAAGTAGAACATAGAACATAGAAAAATATAGCACAGAACAGGCCCTTCGGCCCACGATGTTGTGCCGATCCTTTGTCCTCTGTCAAGGACAATTTAATCTATACCCCATCATTCTCCTTTATCCATATACCTATCTAAAAGCCGTTTGAAAGTCCCTAAAGTTTCTGACTCAACAACTTCCCCAGGCAAGGCATTCCATGTCCCGACCACTCTCTGGGTAAAGAACCTTCCCCTGACATCCCCCTTATATCTCCCACCCTTCACCTTAAATTTATGACCCCTTGTAACGCTTTGCTCCACCCGGGGAAAAAGTTTCTGACTGAAAGTAGAAACAAACTAAACACACTAAAAAACTTAAAATAAAATAACCAAATAAAAAATAAGAAAAAATAACTAAACATAAAAAGGGGGGACCCGTCATGCTCTGAAATTATTGAATTCAAGGTTCAGTCTGGCAGGCTGTAGTGTGCCTAATCGGTAAATGAGATGCTGTTCCTCGAGATTGCGTTGATGTTCACTGGAACACTGCAGCAATCCCAGGACAGAGATGTGAGCATGAGAGCAGGGGGGGAAGTGTTGAAATGGCAAGCAACCGGAAGCTCGGGGTCCTGCTTGTGGACAGAGCGGAGGTGTTCCTCAAAGCGGTCACCCAGTCTGCGTTTGGTCTCCCCAATGTAGAGGAGACCACATTGTGAGCAGCGAATACAGTATACCACATTGAAAGAAGTACAAGTAAATCGCTGCTTCACCTGAAAGGAGTGTTTGGGACCTTGGATAGTGAGGAGAGAGGAGGTAAATGGGCAGGTATTACACCTCCTGCGATTGCAAGGGAAGGTGCCATGGGAAGGGGATGAGGTGGTGGGGGTAATGGAGGAGTGGGCCAGAGTGTCACGGAGGGAATGATCCGTTCGGAATGCTGACAGGGGAAGGGAGGGAAAAATGCGTTTGGTAGTGGCATCATGCTGGATGTGGCGGAAATGGCGGAGGATGATCCTTTGGATCTGAAGGCTGATGGGGTGGAAAGTGAGGACAAGGGGAACCCTGTTGCGGTTCTGGGAGGGAGAGGAATGGGTGAGGGTAGAGGTGCGGGAAATGGGCCAGACATGGTTGAGGGCCCTGTCAACTACAGTGGGTGGGAATCCTCAGTTGAGGAAAAAGGAAGACATATCAGAAGCATTGTCGTGTAAGGTAGCATCATCAGAGCAGATGCGTCGGAGACGGAGAAACTGGGAGAATGGAATGGAGTCATTACAGGAGGTAGGGTGTGAAGAAGTGTAAGTCGAGGTAGCTTTGGGAGTCGGTGGGCTTATAATGGATATTAATAGACAGCCTATCCCCAGAGATGGAGACAGAGTAGTCGAGGAAGGGAAGGGAAGAGTTGAAGATGGACCATGTGAAGGTGAGAGAAGGGTGGAAATTGGAAGCAAAGTTGATAACGTTTTCTAGTTCCAGGCGGGAGCAGGAAATGGCACCGATACAGTCATCAATGTACCGGAAAAAGAGTTGGGGGAGGGGGCCTGAGTAGGACTGGAACAAAGAATGCTCGACATATCCCACAAAAAGGCAGGCATAACTAGGACCCATGCGGGTACCCATAGCAACACCTTTTACTTGAAGGAAGTGAGTGGAGTTGAAGGAGAAGTTGTTCAATGTAAGAACAAGTTCAGCCAGGCGGAGGAGGGTGGTGGTGGATGGGGACTGGTTGGGCCTCTGTTCAAGGAAGAAGTGGAGAGCCCTCAAACCATCCTGGTGGTGGATGGAGGTGTAGAGAGATTGGACATCTATAGTGAAGAGGAGGCGGTTAGGTCCAGGAAACTGGAAATTGTCAAAATGATGTAGGGCGTCAGAAGGGTCACGGATGTAGGTGGGAAGAGACTGGACCCGCGGAGAAAAGATAGAGTCAAGATAGAAAGAAATAAGTTCAGTGGGGCAGGAACAGGCTGAAACAATGGGTCTGCCGGGACAGTCCTGTTTGTGGATTTTGGGAAGGAGGTAGAAGCGTGCTGTCCGGGGTTGTGGGACTATGGGGTTGGAAGCTGTAGAGGGAAGATCTCCAGAGGAGATGAAATCAGTGCCAGTTCTGTGGACAGTAGCTTGATGTTTGGTGGTGGGGTCATGGTCCAGAGGGAGGTAGGAAGAAGTGTCTGAGAGTTGGTGCTGAGCCTCTGCAAGGTAGAGGTTGGTACGCCAGACAACAACAGCACCACCCTTATCTGTAGGTTTGATGACAATGTCGGGGTTAGACCTGAGAGTACGGAGTGCCTCAAGTTCAGAGGGAGGCAGGTTAGAGTGAGTGAGGGGGGCAGAGAAATTGAGATGGCCGATGTCTCGCCGACAGTTTTCAATGAAAAGATCAAGAGCGGGAAAGAGGCCAGAGGGAGAGGGTCCAGGTAGAGGGAAAATACTGGAGGTGGGTGAATGGGTCTGCTGGTCGGGGGGGTGGGGGGGTAAGAATTCCTGGTCAAAGAGTGCTTTCGTAAAATACGTCAGGATAAAGAAAAGTGTGATGATAGAACGATACGCATTCTGCTGGGGATCCCAGGGATATGGTGAGTCCATTAAACAATATGTGACAGCATTGCAGCAATTGGCATCAACATGTAAATTTGGCACTAACGACACACGGTTAAGCACATTAACTATATCAAACTCTTACAGATTGAGCATTAGTTTCTAGTGCTGTGTGTTCAGAGGCAGATCCAAGCTGGGTCTGTTCCAGAAGCACCTCCTGTCTGGGTTTACCTCTGCACTCTAGCTCCACCCGGAGGCCTAAGCAAACAAGCATGACAGGATCAAGGACTGGATCCCCTTCACCAGGATGGGGTTTGGAACCCCCTTCCCAGATTAGACCCCCATCCCCCAAAGTCAGGGAACAGACTTCCAAGACCACACCTCTGCAGTGGAACCTGGATCAGACTGACCTATTCCTGTCCGAAACTCTGTCCCCCACCTTCGATACAGCCCACCCCAGTTAATATCCAGACCATAGAATCATAGAATCACACAGCACAGTACCTCTGCTGGCTCCTTGAAAGAGCTAGCCAATTAGTCCTGCTCTTTAAGACCATAAGAACATTTCCCCATACTCTAGCAATGGTTTTCCCTTTCAAGTATTTATCCAATTCCCTTTTGGAAATTATTGTTGCATCTGCTTCCACTGCCCTTTTAGGCAGCACATTCCAGAGAGGGGGTAGATTTTGGTTTCCATTCCAACCAAGGGGCCTGACGATAAAGTGGGTTGCTTTGTCCTGGATGGTGTCGAGCTTCTTGAGTATTGTTGGAGCTGCAGCCATCTGAGCAAGTGGGGAGTATTCCCTCATACTCCTGACTTGTGCCTTGTGGATGGTGGACAGGCTTTGGGGAGTCAGGAGATGAGCTACTTGCTCCTAGTAGCCACAGTATTTATGTGGCGTATCCAGTTCAGTTTCTGGTCTGTGATGAATACCAAGACGTTGATGGTGGGGGATTCAGCGATCGTAATACTAGTGAATGTCAAGGGGATGTGGTTGGGTTCTTTCTTGTTGGAGATGGTCATTGCCTGGCACTTGTGTGGTGTTAATGTTACTTGCCAAGACTGAAAGTTGTCCAGGTCTTTCTGCATGCGGGCATGGACTGCTTCACACAAGTTGCAATCTTACGTGTACACCTAGTTCCCTTCCACGTCATGCACCATACAGACTTGGAAGTGTTTCTTTATTGTCTCAGAATTCGCTAACACCATTATGGGAGAACTGTTAGCATAAGGTCTGCAATGAATCAAAGAAAAAGGCCACCCTGTCCTTCTCAAGGGAGGGGCAATAAATGCGGCATTTCCTACATAGCCGCATTCCAAGAACAGAGGAAAAGGGTGATCAGCAGTTTGCCTGGCATTGAATATACACTACGAGAACAATTTAAAACAGTGGGAATAGCAACGTAGTTACTGGCACAAGAGGATCTTACCTTTACAGTATGATGGTCCAGTTGTACAATTGTTAGCTTCCATACATAACTCAAACCCTGTCTGACAGTGGCATTCTTTGCTCCCATTGTTAATATGGCACGTTGAACCAGAAGGACATGTGTGTGAAAGACAAGCATCAGAATCTGAAAAACATGTAACAATCGAATCATTGGAATGCTGTGCTTCAACATGATGGGAGCTGCAACGAGACTCAGGCACGTGAAACTATCTTGAGTAGAATTTCTCTGGAACTCTCCTGATCTCAAGCTGTAACTTTGGTGGTGGATTGGCTAAAACCACAGGGAAAGGGTTTTAATGGCTGTTTCTCCAGGACTTCTGCCGATTTCCTGCCAAAGATGAGGAGACCACCATCTACAACCACAAAAACTTCCAAAAGCAGCAGCTTGAATTTATACAGCTCCTTTAACGTAATTAAAAAATTCCAAGTCGCGTTACAGGACCATTATAGAGCAAAATTTGACACCAAGGAGATATTAAGACAGATGACTCAAAGCTTGGTCAAAGAGGTAGATTTTAAGTATTGTCTTAAGCATTGCTTGTGACATTGGGCATATCTCCAATCTGCGCCACACTGCTCCCTACTCCTCCAAGTCACCC
This sequence comes from Heterodontus francisci, assembly GCF_036365525.1. Taxonomy (NCBI): domain Eukaryota; kingdom Metazoa; phylum Chordata; class Chondrichthyes; order Heterodontiformes; family Heterodontidae; genus Heterodontus; species Heterodontus francisci. Next base: position 17,148,927 of record NC_090413.1, on the reverse strand, counting down.
TGAGGAAAAGGACAAAGATCAGATGCTACCAAAGGATAGCAAAATTCTGGCCCATGATAGTTGCTCTTGTGGTGTGAGCGAGCGGCTAAGTCATCATGTTAATGAGAGCAGCTTCACTGGATTAGTTTAGATTGTTTTGGGTTCATAGTTGTTGATAGAAGCCACTCTTATTGAAGCCACTAGATGGAGCCTCATGCAATCAATTCAACCGGAGGCGCAAGACAGTCTACAAAAAATAAGCGTTAGCTGTTCCCGTTTGTAAAGTTCTAATTTCAGGTTCGCCAAGGTTAGGTGCCAAAGTTGAACCCCCTCTGCTTCAGTCACCAAAGTGTAAGCATCAAGCATTCCTGGTCCAGGTGTTACAACACAGAGGAAAGCTTCACCCCACCAAACTTAGTGTAGCTTTGACCATATTTCAGAGGATCATGAGGTTTTTTTTAATTTACTGATTTACAGGATGTGGGCATTTATAGCCTGAACCTAATGGCACTTGAGAAAGTGGCGTTGCACCACCTTTTTGAACCACTGCAGTCAGTTGTAACCATTTTTGAGTTGCTTGCTTGGCCATTTCAGAGGGCAGTTACGAGTCAACCACACTGGAATCACACACAAGCCAGACCAGGTAAGGACAGCAGGTTTCCTTCCATAAGGGATATTAGTGAACCAGTGGTAATCTGGTAGTTTCATGGTCACCGATGCTGATACTAGCTCTTTAATTCCAGATTTATTGAGCTGAATTTAAATTGCCCAGCTGCTGTGGTGGGATTTGAACTCATATCTCCAGATTATTAGGTTTCAGTTGCTATTCTTTTTACTAGTTTATTATTTTATTTAGACATACAGCACTGAAACAGGCCCTTCGAGTCTGTGCCGACCAACAACCACCCATTTATACTAATCCTACATTAACCCCATATTCTCTACCACATCCCCACCATTGTCCTACCACCTACCTACACTAGGGGCAATTTACAATGGCCAACTTACCTATCAATCTGCAAGTCTTTGGCTGTGGGAGGAAACCGGAGCACCCGACGGAAACCCACGCGGTCACAGGGAGAGCTTGCAAACTCCGCACAGGCAGTACCCAGAATTGAACCTGGGTCGCTGGAGCTATGAGCCTGCGGTGCTAACCACAGCACCACTGTGCCACCCCTTTTGTTTGAGCTTGCCATACTCCTTCTGCTCTTGAAGCTACTGCCTCCTGCTGGAGAGTTCTGCCTTCTGCCTTCACCCAGTGCTCTCAAACATGCTCTTTCCAGCAGGTATCACTGCATTACACTGAGGAATAAGAGCCCTCCATTAAAGTCACCAGTATAACTCAGCAAATTATAATGCCTCCCATTTCAGTCAATTCAACACAATTCCTGGTCTGTATAGGTCTGGTCTCCCACTGAGCATTAAAGTAATAACAGTTAGTCAGGGAACAAAACAGTCTTCCACAATTACCCCAACATATATAATGTTTAATTCCTTCTACAATACACACACCTATAAAAACTTAACACCTTCTCCCTCATCTCACATACATACACACACACACTACTTAAAACAACTACCCTGCAAGTACTCTGTTTAAATATACAAGCTGTTAATGCCCTGTTAATGTTTATGAAATCACTCACTAGTGATTGGAGAATGGTTTTTAATGAGTTGGAAAGTCAGACTGAAAGATGCATCACAAAAGATAGAGGCTGTATTGAAGCCTAGAAATTTATTTAGAGTTGCAGCACCCTTCAGCCCAGTGAGTCAGTGCTGCCCAGCAACCACCCATTTATACTAATACTATATCCCCTACTGCATCCCCACTATCTACCTACACTAGAAGCAATTTACAATGGCCAGTTTACCTATCAACCTGCAAGTCTTTAGCAGGAAACTGGAGCACCCGGCAGAAACCCACACAGTCACAGGGAGAAAGTGCAAACTCCGCACAGGCAGTACCCAGAACTGAACCAGGGTCACTGGAGCTGTGAGACTGCAGTGCTAACCACTGCGCCACTGTACCACCCCTGAACTGTGTTAAAACTTTATGAATTATGCTTTCATATGCTGTTTGCAGTTGCTTCAATTATGTATACACTCAAGGATATTAAAGTTTAAAGTTGCACAAAGACTTTAAAAACACCCTGAGCTTCCGTTTGCTTGCCATTTCAACACTCCCCCCTGCTCTCGTGCTCACATCTCTGTCCTGGGATTGCTGCAGTGTTCCAGTGAACATCAACGCAAGCTCGAGGAACAGCATCTCATCTACCGATTAGGCACACTACAGCCTGCCGGACTGAACATTGAGTTCAATAATTTCAGAGCATGACAGCCCCCCATTTTACTTTCATTTTTAGTTATTTTTTCTTCCTTTTTTTTTACATTCTTTTTTACATTCTTTTTTACATTTTTTACAATCTTTTTTTTGCATTTATTTCATTTCATCTTAGTTTGTTCAGTTTGCTTACCCACTGTTTTTTTTTCCAGTTTGCACTTGCTGCTGTTCAATATTCAGTGTATTAACACCTAATCTGTACTAATGCTTTGTCTTTCAACACACCATTAACATATTGTTTGCCTTTGCTCCATGACCTTTTGGTCAGCTATGTGGCCTGGTCCAATCTAGACCTCCTTTGTTATCTCTTGCCCCACCCCCACCTCACTTGCTTATAACCTGTGACTTTTCTAATATTTGTCAGTTCCGAAGAAGGGTCACTGACCCGAAACGTTAACTCTGCTTCTCTTTTCACAGATGCTGCCAGACCTGCTGAGTCGTTCCAGCATTTCTTGTTTTTATTTCGGATTTCCAGCATCCGCAGTATTTTGCTTTTACTTTAAAAACACCCTATGTAGTATCTCACTTAATACAACCTTAGGGTATTTCCCATGTTCACTCCTGCCTTGTAGTACAGCCATTTACATATGTGTGCTCATTCTCACACACTGTTTAATATAATTACTTAATCACATTGATTGCTATCAGAGTTTGAATATTCACACATTCCATTCTGCAGCATTGCTGCATGAATATCTGCACACTCTCTCTGTCTATCTTGCACTCTGGCTGGGGTTTTCCAGTTTTGCACTTGCCAGCCCTTCATTTTAGTGAATGGGCAGGAAACTGGGGGCTGAGGTTGCAGTAGTAGAAAACTCTGGCCTCCCTGCCTCACACACACATGCTCTCTCTCAAATTCCCCACCTCATACTTTGGCAGAATCTTCCCGTTCCCGCGCAGGCGGGCTTAAAGGCGGGACCGGGAGGAAATTTAGAAATGAGGGAGTCGGGTCAGTGGCCTAACACGTTTGCGCCTCCGGCCAATCCTGCCTATTTGTGGGCTGACTGGGGACACTTGGGACCTTCCCAGTGGCAGATGGGCTCCCTCGCTGAGGTTAAAGCCCAGCAGATGCCTGGAGGCTGCTTGACGGCATCTGGCCAGGCAGGCCCGTGGCCTCCTGTTCTTACTCCCCCACCGGAGCAGCATCAATCAGCGGGCAACCATGGCCAGAGTTTATTTTTTTTTAATTCAAGCCTCTCCAGAGGGCACATCAAGATGGAGGCGCCCCTGGCAACGCCCATCTCTGCTACTGGGCCTGCCGTCCTTCTAAGGCTGCAGGGCCTCTGATTGGACCTGCAGCCTCAAGAACCCACCCGTCGTCCTTAATTGGGCGGCGGAACCGGAGGTGGCCTCTTATTGGCCACCTCCGGGAAGATCTCCCAGGTGGTCGCTCTGACAGCAAGTGCAGAGTCGGGACCCGAAGTTGATTCCCAACCTGCGATTATTTTTAAAGTGATTTCTAAGATTCCACCCGATCTCTTTGTCCCTGTCTTCTCTCTCTGTCTCGCTCACACACTCTCTTTCTCATTCACTCTCTCGGTAATGCGTATGCTTGAAGGGAGAGGGCAGCACTTTGCTCTGATCGGAAGGCGTCTCTCACCATGTATTTCCAGTACTTATTCTGATCTGGTTTATTGTGATTTGTAACACTCTGAACTGAGACCTAAATGCCTGAAGGACACCTTATCTGGAAGATAAGGAAAGAACTTGCATTTATATAGTGCCTTTCAAGACTTCAGTATGTCCCAAAGTGATTACATCCAATGAAGTACTTTTGAGGTACAGTCACTATTGTAATGTAGGGAACATGGCAGCCAAGTTCCGCACAGAAGGTCTGAAATACAGCAGTGTGATAATGATCAGATAACCTGTTTTAGTGACATTAGTTGAGGGATAAATATTGGCAAGGACACAGGGAGAACTCCCGTTCTCTTCTCCAAAATAGCACCATGAGATCTACTATGACCACCTGAGAGTTTAAATGTCTCCCCTGAAAGATGACACTTCTAATTATGCCCTACTTGCTCAGTAATGCGCTGGAGCTCCAGCATAGGTTGTATGTTCAGGTCTCTGAAATGGGACTTAAACCCAGGTTCAGAGGTGAGAGTGTTACTGAGCCATGACTGAACTGACTTCATTGTTGAGTTTCCAGGTTATTTCTGATCACTAGAGTTTTTAAACCAGGTTTGATGTGTATAGTATTCTATTGCATATTCTATTTACTTTGCACAGATGAGCGTAAATGATGAAATCTTTATAAAAAATAGTTTTATGCCTTCCACATCCGCAATGATTCAGTTAGGTAGCTGCAGCATTCAGTAAGTACAAAGGCGACAATATCAACTCTGAATCGAGTTATCTGATCACAGTTGGGTAGCAGTGGCATGTTATGACTGGTGCCTGTGCCGCTGAGCTGGGTTGGGGGAGTGGAGGAAATTGCATCCTACAGCATTCATGTTCTTGATTATTGTCCAGTGACCCCTGGTTGACCGTGTGTGGACGTTGGGTAAAGACTGCATTGTGATCCTCCAAATGCATAAGTAGTTTACTGATGGGAGTCAGGGCTCACAGTTATCCAGGTACCAAGTGGAAGCCACACCCCGGCAAGAATGAGCCTCTTTCGGATTGCAAAAGGAAAAGCTTGGGGGAAAAAAATATAACTTTCAAGGTGTCCTGACAATCTTAAATACGTAACTGTTCAAGCTCATAATGTAGGCTAGCTATGATCCTCAGCCCACCTCTCAACCAAAGTCTCAGATTGAGACAAAACCATTTCTGCATAGCCTGCACCACACATGTAGTTAAATGCAAATAAAACCATTGTTTCATCACTCCAAATTTACCACAATGCATGTCTCTTCCAACATCCTCTGACTGTGGGGACGCCATTTTGGTAGCCAGCATCTACCAACTCATTATCGATTAATGAGGCCTGAATAGTGCCTCAATAGGTCACAGAAACAGAATGGTGTCAGATTCCCTCAGACGAGAGTGTAAGAATATCAATACATTTTTAGATTGCTTTGAATACTGAACAAAGATAGAACAGGAGTAGGCCACTCGGCCCCAATCCTGGCTGATTGGTATCTTAACTCCATCTACCCACCTTGGTTCCGTAACTTTTAATACCCTTGCCGAGCAAAGATCTGAAGTTTTCAATTCACCCTCAGACTTAACACCTCTTTGGGGGAGGGAGTTCCAGATTTCCACTACCCTTTGTGTGACAAAGTGTTTTCTCATCACTCCTGAATAGTTCAGCTCTAATTTTAAGGTTATGCCTCCTTGTTCTGGATTCCGCCCACTCACGTCCCCCGGAGGAAGTAGTTTCTCTCTATCTAGCCTATCAAATTCTTTAATCATCTTGAACACCCCAGTTAGATCACCCTTTAATCTTCTATACTCCAGGGAATGTAAGCATAATCTATGTAACCTGTCTTCATAACCTAACCTTTTAGTCCCGGTATCAGTCTGGTGAATCTGTGTCACACCCCGTCCAAGGCCAGTATATCCTTCCTGAGGTGCAGTGGCCTGAATTGAACTCCGTACTCTCTGGTTAAACGTTATGAGTAGGTCAGAATGGAACTGTGTGCTTGCAAATCCTATCTCTGATCACAATGCATTTCCTGGGCAAAATCACAGGTAGGCCTCAGATCAGAAGCAAAGGTTGCTGAGATAATTTTAGAACTGGGTGATAACATTGGCACTGGGCGATAACATCAAAACTTAGCAAAGATCGTACTGATAACAAATAAAGTTAATTGCCAGACGTATTACCACCACTGGTGTCCACACTCCTTGTATTAAAAGGACCAGGATTATCCAACAATATCACCCTGGACTGCTCCCAGTTGAGAGATGTGTTGTATTTTTTGAATTGACCCACAACAGGAAGTGTCCCATTTCTATTCTAGAATTATTTGACCATTTACACTATTAAACAATACTGAAAAGTTTTATTTCCATAGTCTATTGTGTGGTGTTTCCTTACCTTCAAAGCTGTCTTTACCTTCGGATGAGCAGGGAATAGAGACAGCCGAACACTGATCCACAAGTGTGCACAGGAACAACACTGGAAGCAAACAAAGAGCCTGAGTTAGAATCCGCCACTTGAATAATCCTGAATCGGAGAGTTAACTTTACATGGGGGAACCAAGAGGCAAATTGCACAGCTTGCTACACATTGTAACTGCTCATCAAGTTAAGCCAAGTCAGTGCTTGCAGGGCATTTCCCCACATTGGAATCTCCTTCTGCCACTCCTCCAACTCCTCCTTCCTCCTCCACCACTGCAGCCACCAAAACCATAGAACGTGGTAGCTTTCTTCCCTATTTCCACACCAGCTTCCTTGTGCCTCAAATGAGTGAGATTGCAGAACTGGTCGGTAGCCTAATGCTTTGGTCCTGGGTGCGTTTCCCAAGAAAAGAGAAGTCTGAGAGGTGATCTGATAGTGGTCTTTAAAATTATGAAGGGTTTCATTGGAGTAGAAGTAGAGAAGCAATTTCCACTTTTGGGGAAGGCCAAAATTAGGGCCCATACAATAGTCGCTGATAAATCCAGTAATGAATTCAGGAGAAACGTCTTTACACAGAGCGTGGTTAGAATATGGATTTTGCTACCACTTGGGTTGGTTGAGGTGAATAGCATAGGCACATTTAAGGTGAATCTAGTTAAGTACATGAGAGAAAAAGGAATAGAAAGATATATTGAAAAGACGAGATGAAGTAAATAGTGTGGGAAATCTGTTTTCACTAGTGCTGCCATTTAAAATAAAAATCATTCACGGGATGTGGGCATCTTTAGGAAGGCCGGCATTGATCCTTAGTTGTCTGCGAGATACAACTTATAAAGCAATAAATTTAATGCAAACAGAACAGAAGTCACCCAAATGACCCAGTTGTTAAGTTCATTGACCAGCTGCACTACAGAATGGCCCTAGGTTAAATTCCCCATATTGAATGAACAAGAACTTACTTTAATGCAGTACAATTTCCCAAGACACTGCACAGTGGTGCTACCAGACAAAATATGACACTGAGCCACATAAGGAGCTATTAGGGCATCATAAATTGCCCCTAGTATAGGTAGGTGGTAGGGAAATATAGGGACAGGTGGGGATGTGGTAGGAATATGGTATTAGTGTAGGATTAGTATAAATGGGTGGTTGATGGTCGGCACAGACTCGGTGGGCCGAAGGGCCTGTTTCAGTGCTGTATCTCTAAACTAAACTAAGGGCAGGCGACCAAAAACTCAAAGAGATAGGTTTTAAGGAGAATCTTAAAGGAGGAAAGAGAGAGTTGGAGAAGTGGAGCGGTTTAAGGGGTGAATTCCAGAGCTTAGGGCCTAGGCAGCTGAAGGTGGGGTGAGAAAGTCATTGATGCAGAGGAGAATTGGAGGAACGCAGAGACCTCAGAGGGTTGTAGGGCTGGAGGAGGTCACAGAGAAAGGGAGGTGTTAAGGCCAAAGGGAGATTTGAGCACAAGGATGAGAATTTCAAATTTGAGGTGTTGCTGGACCAGGAGCCAAAATGTAGGTCATTGAGCACAGGGGTGATGGGTGAACAGGACTAAGTGCGAGTTGGGTTGAGGGCAGCAGGGTTTTAGATTTTACCAGTATGATTTCAGTTACATTTTTTTAAAATCTTAATGAATCTCGGATAAAGATAAAAAAAGACATGCATTTATCTAGCGCCTTTCACCACCTCCAGACATCCCAAAGCACTTTACAGCCAATGAAGTACTTTTCAAGTGTAATCACTGTTGTAATGTAGGAAGCATGACAGCCAATTTGCATATAGCAAGATCCCACAAAAGGCAATGTGATGTAGCAACCATGAGATATCTGGCTGTCTCAGTCTATGTCAATCCTTGTAGACTCCAATCTCATTGCCATACAGCATTCAATCCTTTTGACATCCACATTGTGTTGGGGGTAGAGTGGGGGAGATAGGTAGCAAGGGGAGGACACCTCCTCTAACTTTGAATCTCATTAAAGCTGATTAAACTGGGAACCTATTTCCTCCAGTTTGGTGTTCCAGTCTGAGCCAAATTTACATCTAAAACTAACTTTCAATTTTGAGGAAAGGATTGGAAAATTGAAGCTTTCTTATTGGAATAGAGAAGATTAGGTGAGGACCCAACAAAGTTTTTTCAAATTTGTGAAAGGTTTTGAGAAGGTAAATAGTAAGAGGTGTTTTTGATAGATTGCTGAATCAGTAATAAGGGGGATAGGCTGAGAATTACTATGAGTAGATGAATGGGAAATATTAAAAGTTCTTTTTGCATGAAAGGTTATCAGAATGTGGAATGCTTTAACACAAGTGAGCACTTTTTATAAATTAATTTTTGGCATATCACCAACAAGGCTGGCAGTTATTGCCCATCCCTAATTTCCTTTGAGAAGGTGGTGATGAGCTGCCTTCTTGAACCACTGCAGCCTGTGTGGTGAAGACACACCCCAGGGAGGGAGTTCCAGGATTTTGACCCAGTGATGCTGAAGTGACGGGCAATACATGTCCAAGTTGGGATGGTGTGTGTCTTGGAGGGGCAATTCGACGTTCCCATGTACCTGCTGCTCTTGTCCTTCTAAGTGGTGGGTTTGTGGGTTTGGGAGGTTCTGTCAAAGAGCTCTTGGCGAGTATTGAGGCAGGGATTGTAATTCATTGAAAAGGGAATTGGATAAGTATTTGAAAGGAAAAAATATGAGGATTCAGGAAAGGATAGCAGAAATACACTTAGAATGATAGCTTAAATTGAAGATCAAGCACCGGCTCAGGTAGATATTAGGAGGCTGTATCTCAAAGTCTTATTAGAGAGACACTTGTTCCCAAGTATATTCAGATGGGCACTCGTTTATGCTACCATTTATACATGCAAGCATTTTTAAGACGTGGCTTTGTTTTGGTGTGCATGAATAGTTTCCTACGAACTTACCAAAACCAGCTGTGCCTTCAGTTAGTGCAAGTATGGAAGCTCAAAACCTACTAGCTAGTACATCGAAATTGGCTATCTGCCAACATACCAGAACCCAGATATAAATGCAATGTTAAACAGGAGGCTATGATCTTATCAGGTCTAAATGTGCATGTAGTGTAAGGCGAAAGAATAGATCAAAAGTGGCAAGAGTTTAGAAAGTGTCATATCGTTTTAACGATGAGAAATGTAGCATTTAAGTATGAATAACTGGAGCTCAGAAGAAATGTGTTAGAGTAATTCATGTACAGTGAGAAACCTATATTAGATTTGGTCTTTGATACTCAAAGTTTAGAGGGAGCCTTGTTCCAAAGTATATATATATTTATTACTGTTATAAAAGTAACTAACATAAAGAGGTAAAGTTATAGTACAAAGGTCAATGCAGTGAATAAGGTATTAAGATACTACCCGTCGATTCCTACAAGGTTCTGACAAGACCAGACACGAATTACCTTGCCTTCACTTGTCTGTGTCAAATTCCACTCCGAGAATGTTCTAAAAATCTACACATAAAAAAAAACACCTTTATTCCTAATGGCCCCTGTGCTCCTGGAGGTCTCTCATTAATCATGTTCTTTGCCTCTAGTCTGGTCACCCAACTGTCTTTACTACCTCATCCTAGATTGAGATGAGGAGAAATTTCTTTGCTCAAAGTGTTGTGAATCTTTGGAATTGTCTACTCCGAGAGCTGTAGATGCTCTGTCATTGAGTATATTCAAGACTGAGATTGATAGATTCTTGTGTACGAAGGGAATTCAGGGATATGGGGATAGTGCGGCAAGGTGCAGTCAAGATAGAAGATCAGTCATGATCTTGCTGAATGGCAGAGCAGGCTCGAAGGGCCAAATGGCCTACTCCTGCTCCTATTTCCTATGTTCTTATAACACACAGTCTAACCTCTGACCCACCAAGCCACTGTAAAACCATCCAATAAACATAGCATAAAAAGGTTGAATGGATGCCTCCTTACATGCACTGCTGCAAGGCCAGGCCGACTAGACAAGGTTTCATTCTTTGGCTGCCTATTGAGAATAAGACAGTGTTTTTATAGAATGCCGTATTCGAAAATGAAAGGCTGCAAAAATACTTACTTACGAGTACTTTTGCCTCATTTCCTCCCTTCCTCGCTTGAGGGCGGTCATTCTTGCTGGAGTACAGCTCCTCAAATGCTTGCTACCTTAACTAGATTGCCATTTGTTACCTGTGGCGATGGATGGTGAGCGAAACCTGGCTTCAGTAATGGGGTTAGGGACTCGCAACCAAAGCCAGACCTGGCTTCACCCTCTATCTACTCATACCTACTTTCCAACAGACTCACAAGATCAGGAGCAGGACTCCCCTTGCTGGGGTCAACTGGTTCAACACAGGCTTCAGTCAAATCTTGAGACTCCTACTGCACAAAATAATATAGCTTTCAAAGGTTCCATTCAATCTAAATCCATTCGCATCCACAAAAGTGTAGCACAGGAATCAGTTATTAAACTCAGAGCTATAAGTTGCAACTAAATTGACATAAATGGCTTAACTTATATTCAATTCAGCAGTCTCGCCTTTGAGTCAGAAGTTGGCTCATTCCCCACTCTGAAAACCTAAGCACAAAATCTAGCCTGACATTTCCGGTGCAATACTGAGGGAGTGCTGCACTGTCAGAGGTCCCACCTTTTGGATGAGATGTTAAACGTAAGCCCCGTCTGCTCCTCTCAGGTGGACATAAAATATTCTAAGGCACTATTTTCAAGACTTTTCCCCAGTGTCTGCACCAATATTTATCTCTTCATCAACATCACAAAAATAGATTATCCGGTCATTATCACATTGCTGTTTGAGAGAGCGTGCAGTGCACAAATTTGGCTGCTGAATTTCTTACATTACAATAGTGACTACACTTCAAAAAGTATTTCATTGTCTTTGAATTGTTTAGGACATTCTGGGATCGTGCTAAAAAAAATGCAAGTTGTTTTTCTTCAAAACAAGTTCTTTCTTGTTGGGTCAGTCAGTTAGTTGCTCAGCAATGGATTGTGACGGCATGGGTTTAGTGAAATATAAAACAATGGGTTTGCAGTGTTGTCGGATTAGTCAGTCACTGAGCAATGAGTTGTGAATTTTCAGAGGTCTGTTGATTATACAGTGGTGCTGTTGTAGGTCATACCAGGAATACAGCATACCAATATATCATAAAAGCAAAATACTGCGGATGCTGGAAATCCGAAATCAAAACAAGAAATGCTGGAACCACTCAGCAGGTCTGGCAGCATCTGTGGAAAGAGAAGCAGAGTTAACGTTTCGGGTCAGTGACCCTTCTTCGGAACTGACAAATATTAGAAATGTCACAGGTTATAAGCAAGTGAGGTGGGGGTGGGGCAAGAGATAACAAAGGAGAAGGTGCATCTGTTGCGCAATCTGGTTCATCTCAGCATCACATTTACAAGAATGAAAATTTACAATTACTTTGGGAGGTGCTGATAAAGCAAAAAACAAAACTCAAATATAAGCTTCGCTACAAATGACACAATCATGCTTTCATGTGCAGGATCAGATGATGTTGTAAGTGGGACTGTTTCTCCACTTCTGAATAACTCTAATCAGTTGCACAGAAATTCTAATGAGTGTGCAGCACTGTTTTTGATGTGTGAAACTTCCTATTCTCTTTATCTAGATCTGTACTCGAGGTTTTAATGTATTGACCTCTGCTGTGAGCGGTGAACGAATGGTGCTCGGCATTTGTTAGACTCACACATTCCCACAGACTTCCTGAAGGCTTCTACATGATACGTTGCTGTCAGGCAAACAGCGCAGGGCCCTGTACAGGGCATCTGGGACATTAGTGAACAGGGCAAGCAACTGTGTGGGGCTGGATTTTGTGCAGGAGGCGGGGCTCCTGGCACCGGGCAGAAAAGGCAGGGGGATCACCGCCTCTGCAATTTTTCGGCCCCTGGAGCAATGTTCCGGTCTTTTGGGGTCAAAGTTTTGGGAGGCAGGATCCCCGTTCCTTTAAAGACTTTATCGGGATGGGGATCCCGCCTCCAAGAGCTGTTGGCCAATCGAAGGACCGGCAGCTTAGCCATATCGACAGCGCCACTGGGAGCGGTGGTCACTGCCGGTACTGCAGAGGCCTCAGACCCAGGCCCAGCGATGGAACTCTAGAACACGGGTAGGTGAGGCAGGATCACCAGGGCCAGTCTGGAAGGCACCGGTGAGGGGCTCTGGAGGGATGGTTAATTGGTCTGGGGGGTCGCGTGGGGTACAGTTGTTCACAGGGGTGTCCTCCATGGGCCACATTTTGCCCATGAAAGTAGGACCCACCCCAAGCCCGCAGGGAGGGCACCTTGTTTTACAAAGCATCCTCCCAGCGCAGCAGAGGCCCCCACCACCCCCCCCCCAACCACCATTGGTAAGATCCCAGCGGGGCGGGAAGAGGCCCTTAATTGACCATTTATACGCCACTTAAGGGTCTCAATTTGCCTCTGGGTGGGAAGGTCGTTGTTGGCCTATCCCAGCTCTGGGAAGGTCAGAACTGGGAATTCTGGCATTGGGTTTCTTGGCAGGCGGTTCCACTCTGATTCTCTGGCCACCCTGCCATGAAACCTGCCTTCTGGATAAGCACAAAATCCGGCCCTGTACTTCCTTAAACAATCAGATTGCAGAGTGATCAACGAGCAGCGCAGAGTCTAAAGCAGCAGGTATCAGCAAGAATAATGAGTTCAATGTTAAATCATGTACAAAAAGTGAAATAAAGAGGGAGAGAGAATGGATAAAGGGGAAGGGATAAAACAGATAGGAAAACAAGCAGAAACTAAAACATGTTATTTAATTATTTTTGAAAACCTCCAACAACAATTAAAACCTGAAGGAGTGAGACTCCACACTTGTTAAAGTTCTTTTAGTGCCAGTATGGTTCTTTGGCAGTGATAGCTACTTACTATACTGCTAGTAGGTTATTTAAACTGGAATGAACATGCTGTAATTTGTCTGGTGAGCTTAGTCCATATGAGGTAATTACAGGAACTTCACGCCGGTCAATGTATTTGAGTTGAGAGTCAGAGGGCACGATACTGTTTTTTCACATTTTATAGAGGAGTGATGCATCCTGGAAAACAGCTTCTGGATTTCCATGTTTAACTGTGCTCATGTGCTTGCACAGCTTCTGTCCAATTTGAACATTAGCAATGCAGTTAGCCATACCATTATTTTTACAGTTGTAACTAATAAATATCATTCTCCTTAGAGCAGAGAAACTTATGAGGAGATTTGATAGAGGTGTCCAAAATCTAGAGTAAATAAGAAGAAACTCTTTCCAGTGGCAATAGTGATGGTAAGCAAAGGTCACAGATTGCAGGTGGTTTGGAAAAAAAGATTAAGGGGCGATTTCATTGAGGTGATCCACATTATGAAACATTTTGGCTATGGGGAAAGAACAGCTATGTTGGAATAATTGGAAAGCTTTTTCAGAGAGCCGACGCAGACACGATGGGCCGAGTGGCCTCCTTCAGTGATGTCAGGAGCATTTAATGGGATGCTAGTTATTTATGTCTGCTGTTGCATTCAGTGCACCTCAATGAGGTGCAAGCTAGTGAGTCGGCATAGACGTTTCTGCTGAAAATAAGCAGAGCAATTAACGTGCTATAACTGGCAACTTTAAAATTGATGGTGATGGTTAATGGTTATCGCTTTTTAGCCAATATAAGTGACCACCCATTTTAAACGAGGCACTTTAATTGCTCTACCTGAAAGTTCATATTGCTGACTAGAGCTAATCGACCTAGCAGCAATTTCCCACTCTTCACGTCATTCCCACACTCACCAAATTCTCAGTTTAGAGCTCCTTGCTCTCACTTCCTTCCCACACCCAACACAATACTAGCTCGATCTTGCAATGTGCTGTTAGCTCAATACTGAGAGAAGGCAGGAGGATTGGCTTGATGCAACATAAAGGGATGGATCTCTTGGACCGAGCAAGTAGGTTTTCTTCTCTTTGTAGGCAGGGCATTGTGGATAGCCTGCATCACTGGAGCAGCTCCCAGGAGACCTGAAGCGTTTGCATGCTATTTTTGTGGCTGCATGCATTTTCAGTATAAAATAGAGAAGTACTTCGAATAACTGCTTCCCCTTAATCTGTCCTTCCCCTTTAGAGTTTCTAATAAACTTTCAGGAGCCGTAAAGCAAATATTAGGGGAACAATTATAACCTAACGCACTGAGCGGGGAACCCAGGGGAACAGATGGAATGCAGGTTTTACACCACACCCAGATATGCCTTCTTCTGAGCACCACACTTTAGGAAGGATGTCAATGCCTTAGAGTGGGGGAGGAAGAGATTTACTAGAATGGTACCAGGAATGAAGCTATAGGCAGAGACTGAAGAAGCTGGGGCTGTTCCCCTTTGAGTTGAGAAGGTTAAGAGGAGATTTGATAGAGGTGTTCAAAATCCTGAAGGCTTTTGATAGGGTATGTAAGGAGAAGCTCTTTACAGTGGCAAAAGGGATGGTAACCAAAGATCACAGACTTATTGGCAAAAAAAACAGAGGTGACATGAGGAAACAAATTTTTACGTAACGAGTGTTATGATTGGGAATGGGTGATGGAAGCAAATTCAATAATAACTTTTAAAAGAGAATTTGACAAATGCTTGAACGGGAAAAATGTGCTGGGCTATGAGGAAAGAACAGTGGAGTGGGACTAATTGGATAGCTCTTTGAAAGAGCTAGCACAGGCATGATGGGCCAAATGGCCTCCCTCTGTGCTGTATGATTCTATGATAGATGAAGAACAAAATAGGATAGGGTGTAAAACAATTGTTGCACTGAGTCCCATCAGTTTCCCAATCAGCAGGTTAAAAATAAAGGAAGATTTGCAATTATATAGTGCTTTTCAAGAACATTATACATCTCAAAGTGCTTCAAGCCAATGAAGTACTTTTGAAGTGTCACCACTGTAGGGAATGCATAGAAAGATCCCACAAAGAACAATGTGATAATGACCAGCTAATCTGTTTTTGTCATGTTGATTGAGGGATAAATATTGGTCAGGACACCAGGGAGAAGTTCCCTGCTTTGCTTTGGAATTGTGCCGTGGGATGTTTTACATCTACCCGTGCAGGGAGAAAGGGCCTCAGTTTAACATCTCATCTGAAAGCACCGGCAACAGTGCTGGACTGGAGGGTAAGCCTTGATTTTTGAACTTTGAACCCCGAACCTCGTGACGTCGAGGTGTGAGTGCCAGCCACCAGGCCACAGCTAACACATAAGATCAGCCCCAGAGAACTCAAGTCCAGCCCTGAACCTGATAACCCCCCCCACCCCACACAACTTTTAAACTTGGCCAGAGCGGTACCCTTACTAAGGGTCCGAGAAAGGGCAAGTTTGTTCAGTCAAAGTCAAGCTTGACATATGTTTGGCAGTCCATTCTTATCTACAATAAAACAGCTGTACGCTGAAAGAACATTTGTAATGGGTTGTTAGTGTCTGATAGGCACGGGTGAGCAAGCAACAAAAAACTGCCTTTTCTATCTGCTTGAGGATGCTGTGGGCCAGAGTCTGAATGTAAGGCTTCTATCAGTGGAGTACAGTGCTTCATGGTGGGTCAGTGTCAGACCTGATAGGGTCCAGTACATGATAGCAGTGGGGTAGGAATGGAGCAGGCTGGGTATCAGAATGCCCTGAGCAAGGCTCTGAATCATAGTGATAGCAGTTATCCCATCACTCTGGGGCTGCAGCCCTGGGGAGGGAGGTCTTCGATAGAAGCAGTGTACTGCCAAATGTAAAGGATGGGAAATAAGCAACTCCATTTTATGAATTTTGTAGAGTATATGCAGATAGGAAGAAACATTCACTGGCAGGAAGGTCAGAAACCAAAGAATGCACATTTAAGATAACTGACAATAGAAGCAAGGGGTGAGATGAGGAGAATATTTAATGTAGCAAGTTGCTATGTTCTGGAATGCGCTCCTTGAAATGATGGTGGAAGGAAGTTCAGTTGTAACTTTCCAAAGGGAATTTGTTATTCATTTGTAAAGGAAACATTTGCAAGGCTATGGGAAAAGAGCAGAGGAGTGGGACGAATTGGAGTATAGCTCTTTCAAAGAGCCAGCACAGACAGGATGGGCTGAATGGCCTCCTTCCGTGCTGTAAGATCCTACCTAAAGGAATACTTGCTGCAAACGTTTGACCCAAGCATCACTTGGCATTCATAGTTTAATGACTGATAGGTTTATCTATCCAAGCTTACGTAGCAACCAGATTAGGCATAACCATATTTCCCCTGCTCACCAGGGGGCTCGCTGTGACTGAGGTGAGGTCATGGTGTAAAGCTGAGAATGAAACTGATAGGGATGAGGACACCTCAGTCCCAGTACAACTGAAACTGTACATCAGCTGTAGATCACACTTAGCTCAAAAAGTCTTTTCTAAACTCCCTGATCGTTGCATAATATCCTAATTATTAACATTAGATTATGGAAGCATATGTGGTTCTGTTATTGGGCTAGTAATCCAGAGGCCTAGACGAATGGTGTGGAGAACATGAGTTCAAATCCCACCACGGCTTGTGTCGAATTTAAATTCAATTATGTAAATAAATCTGGAATAAAATGCTAGTATCAATAATGGTGACTATGTTGTTAAAAACCTGCCTGGTTCATTAATGTCCTTTAGGGAAAGAAATCTGCCATCGTTATCTGGTCTGGCCTTTATATGACCGATAGCAATGTGGTTGATGTAATGAGTTCTTTATATTGTCTTATGCAACATAATGAGAAACGTGGATTTCAGTTCATTGAAGATTTCTAACAGGTTTATTAATAGCTAAACTAGTATATACAATACGGAGTAAACTATTTACAGAACCTTCATCCGGGTGTTACAGTTGCAGAGTGACTATGGCTTCGAGTCACATGACTACATCCTGGTATTTACCTCATAAGCATATTGAGATCTTAAAGGAACATCACTCTTAAGGCGATCATACAACAGTTGACTCTTAACTGCCCTCTGAAATGGCCTAGCAAACCACTCAGTGGCATTGAAGAAGGTAGCTTACCATCACTTGCTCAAGTGCAATAAATGCCAGTGATGCCCACATCCCACGAATAAACAAACAAAAGATTAAGGTTTTGGATGGGACTATGTTTCAGGGGTAAGCCTTCCTCAAAGTGTGTGAGGGATTCCTTCTGCTCAGCATTTCTTTTCGAACCTGTTTCCCGGTTGGCCAGAAATATTGACCGGAAGGGAACCTTAGGAGCTCTCAAACGTGGCTGCTACACACAGCACACCAGAGGCAATCTTACCCCAAGAACAGGAGAGCCCCTGAAACATTAAAGAACGAACTTGCATTTATATAGCGCCTTTCACAGCCTCAGGACGTCCCAAAGCACTTTACAGAAAGTTCAGTACTTTTTGAAGTGTAGTCACTGTTGTAATGTAGGACATGTGGCTCCAATTTGTGCACAGCAAGATCCCACCATCAGCAATATAACTATACCAGATAATCTGTGTTGGCGATGTTGGTTGATGGATAAATGTTGGCCAGGTCTCCCCTTTTCTTCTTCCAAATAGTACCAGAGGATCATTTACATTCATCTCAGAGGACAGGCAGGGCCTAAGCCCAACATCTCATCCGAAAACCGGCACCTCCAACAGTGCAGCACTTTCTCAGTACTGTACTGGGAGCGCCAGCCTAGATTTTGTGTTCAATTCACTGGAGTGGGTCTCGAAACCCCACAACCATCAGTGGCGAAAGTGCTACACGCTGAGCCACAGCTGCGACTAAACTTCCTTTGCGCTGTTAAGTACTGATTGAGCAGCGGTGTATTTCCAGCATTTTCTGTTTTTATTTCAGATTTCTAGTATTTTTTTTCTTTAAATATGTGTATGGATGACTAGCTGATCTGTGCCATTCGTACGTAGTCTTGGATGTAGAGAACACTTGTAATATTTAATTGCTCACCACATCTCCCTTTGAGTGCTCTGGGTAGATTCTGAGGTCAATCAGAGGTTAGTTGCCGCTTGAATAAGAAAATTACACATTAGGAGGTGCTGCTTAATTTCCAGTTTCACCTCAGGGCACAAAGGCAGTATGAAAGGACTGACATTCTTTTTCTTGTTTCAAATGCTTCCGAAAGAATTTCAAGTGTGACTTCCCGCGCTTCGACACAACCAGAGAGAGATGAATAGAACAAGAGATTCCTGGACAGCACGTCATGACTGGAATCCAAGTGAGACGGGGAGGTTGAATGATCTCGTAGTCTGACTGCCTCTCTCCTGGTTTGATTATAAACCCTGGGTATTATTCTGGACCTTTGTCCTGTGTTAAGTTTCTCTCTGTCTGTCTGGCTTTCTGTGATCGCTGCCACCACAAAACAAGAGAGGATCAATACCCATGACCTCTTATTGCTGGTTTCTTGAGAAATAATTGACATTACATTTGCAAGAAATCCTAAATTTGGCCATGAGCATCTTGACTGAATCCTCTCCCTAGCCTGTTTACACATGATCCATTATTCAATTGATTCATTAAGTCTATTCATTTACCCTGACTGATTTCTCTGTCTGGCTTATATATGTAATGAATTATACGTCAGAAAATGCTGTGACTGTACAGTGATTGTACATTAATCACAATTCCGAGCTGCGCACAGGAACTTTCTGTCTTCCAGGTGAATTTACAGAATGGAACAAAACGGAACAGGATTTCTAGTCTAGATCTACTGGGTCTGCTTGAAATGCATCTATACTGTTCATCTCAACTATTCCCTGTGCTAGCAAGTTCCACATTCTAACCACTCTCTGGGTAAAGAAGTTTGTCCTGAATTCCTTATTGGACTTATTGGTAACTATCTTATGCTGATGGCCCTAGTTTTGGTCTCATCCTAACAAGCCCTTTCATAATCTTAAAGTCTGTGTTAAGTCGGCTATTCTTGGGGTATCAATACAAGTGATACAAATGGCTCTGAAGCTACTGGATGAGGAAGAGGGAACTTTAACCAAAGTCCCTGCTCCTAATCACCATCCAGTAATTCCTGCTGGAACATGTACGTGTACTGATATCAAATGATGGCAGAATCCCCCTGTCATTAGGTCACAAGTGGGATATTCGCTAATGATTGCACTGTGTTCAATACCATTCGCAATTCCTCAGATACTGAAGCAGTCCATGCCTGCATGCAGCAAGGCCTGAATAACAACCAGGCTTGGGCTGATAAGTGGCAAGTAAATTTCGTGCCACACAGGTAATTACCACCTCCAACAAGAGAGTATCTAACCACCTCCTCATGACACAGAATGGCATTACCATCTCCGAATCCCTCATCATCAATATCCTGGGGGTCACCATTGACCAGAACCTCAATTGCACCAACCACAGAAATGGCATGGCCACTAGAGCAAGGTCAGAGGCTAGGTATTCTGCGACAAGTGACTCACCTCCTGACTACCCAAAGCTTCTCCATTATCTGCAAGGCACAAGTCAGGAGTGAGGTGGAATGTGCTTCACTTGTCCGGATAGGTGCAGCTCCAATAAAACTCAAGAAGTCCAACACTATCAGCAGCCCTTCCAATACCTTACACATCCACTCCCTTCACCATATCGATGCAGAGTCTACCATCTACAGAATGGATGGCATCAACTTACCAAGGCTTCTTCAACAGCAGCTCCGAGATGCATGGGAACACCATCACCTCTGAATTCCCCTCCAAGTCACATGCAATCCTGACTTGGAAATACATCGCTGTTTCTTCACTGTTCCTTCTTCTTCTAGAGATACAGCACTGAAACAGGCCCTTCGGCCCACCGAGTCTGTGCCGACCAACAACCACCCATTTGTACTAATCCTACATTAATCCCATATTCCTACCACATCCCCACCATTCCCCTACCACCTACTTATACTAGGGGCAATTTACAATGGCCAATTTACCTATCAACCTGCAAGTCTTTGGCTGTGGGAGGAAACCGGAGCACCCGACGAAAACCCACGCAGACACAGGGAGAACTTGCAAACTCCGCACAGGCAGTACCCAGAATTGAACCCGGATCGCTGGAGCTGTGAGGCTGCGGTGCTAACCACTGCACCACTGTGCCGACCTGTGCTGGGTCAATACCCTAGAATTCCCTCTCGAACAGCACTGCGGGAGCACCTTTCCACACGGCTTGCAGCGGTACAAGAAGACGACCCGCCATCACCTTCTCAAGGGCAACTAAAGATGGGCAATAAATGCCATCCTTGCCAGTGATGCCCGCATACCAATTTTAAAAAAACACTCACCATGTGGGTTCACATGAATTAAGTCCACTAGGGTCAGGTAGAGCAGGGTGACCAGAAGGAGGGAATCAGTGGCTTCAAGACAAGAGGGGAGAGAAATATAAAATGGTGGAATGGAGTGAAATCCCATTGCCAAGAATTGGTCAAAAGGTACAAGTGTTCAAGTGGAGATGTAACGCTGTACATAACAGGACTTCAAAAGTTACTGCTGCTACACGAATGGTTATAGATGTGACTTTCACACAGCATGCACTTACAGTAGAATTCAAATAAAGTAAAACAGCATGAGAGTCTGATGTGGTCGCTTGCTTTGAACTGCTTGGTATTTCACCTTTTGACGCAATGTTGGAAATTCATACCCATCGGGTGAGTCAGATCGATATTTGCATGGGCAGAATTTTTTTTTTATTCATTCATGGGATGTGGGCGTCGCGGGCCAGGCCAGCATTTATTGCCCATCCCTAATTGCACTTAAGAAGGTGGTGGTGAGCTGCTTTCTTGAATTGCTGCAGTCCATGTGAGGTAGGTACATCCACAGTGCTGTTAGGAAGGGAGTTCCAGGATTTTGACCCAGCGACAGTGAAGGAACGGCGATATAGTTCCAAGTCAGGATGGTGTGTGACTTGGACGGGAATTTGCAGGTGGTGGTGTTCCCATGCATCTGCTGCTCTTGTCCTTCGAGGTGGTGGAGGTGGCGGGTTTGGAAGGTGCTGTCTAAGGAGCCTTGGTGCATTGCTGCAGTGCATCTTGTAGATGGTACACACTGCTGCCACTGTACGTCGGTGGTGGAAGGACTGAATGTTTGTGGACGGTGTGCCAATCAAGCGGGCTGCTTTGTTCTGGATGGTGTCGAGCTTCTTGAGTGTTGTTGGAGCTGCACCCATCCAGGCAAGTGGAGAGTATTCCATCACACTCCTGACTTGTGCCTTGTAGATGGTGGACAGCCTTTGGGGAGTCAGGAGGTGAATTACTTGCCTCAGGATTCCTAGCCTCTGACCTGCTCTTGTAGCCACGGTATTTATATGCTACTCCAGTTCAGTTTCTGGTCAATGGTAGCCCCTAGGATGTTGATAGTGGGGGATTCAGCGATGGTAATGCCATTGAATGTCAAGGGGAGATGGTTAGATTCTCTCTTGTTGGAGATGGTCATTGCCTGGCAATTGTGTGGCGCGAATGTTACTTGCCACTTATCAGCTGAAGTCTGGATATTGTCCAGGTCTTGCTGCATTCTACATGGACTGCTTCAGTATCTGAGGAGTCACGAATGGTGCTGAACATTGTGCAATCATCAGCAAACATCCCCTCTTCTGACCTTATGATTGAAGGAAGGTCATTGATGAAGCAGCTGAAGATGGTTGGGCCTAGGACACTACCCTGAGGAACTCCTGCAGTGATGTCCTGGAGCTCAGATGATTGACCTCCAACAACCACAACCATCTTCCGTTGTGCTAGGTATGACTCCAACCAGCAGAGAGTTTTTCCCCTGATTCCCATTGACTCTAGTTTTGCTCGGGCTCCTTGATGACATACTCGGTCAAATGCTGCCTTGATGTCAAGGGTAGTCACTCTCACCTCACCTCTTGAGTTCAGCTCTTTTGTCCATGTTTGAACCAAGGCTGTATGAGGTCAGGAGCTGATTGGCCCTGGCGGAACCCAAACTGAGTGTCATTGAGCAGGTTAATGCTAAGCAAGTGTTGCTTGATTGGAACTGTTGATGACACCTTCCATCACTTTACTGATGATAGAGAATAGGCTGATGGGGCAGTAATTGGCTGGTTTGGACTTGTCCTGCTTTTTGTGTACAGGACATACCTGGGCAATTTTCCACATTGCCAGGTAGATGCCAGTGTTGTAGCGATTCTGGAACAGCTTGGCTAGGGGTGCGGCAAGTTCTGGAGCACAGGTCTTCAGTACTATTGCTGGAATATTGTCAGGACCCATAGCCTTTGCAGTATCCAGTGCCTTCAGCTGTTTCTTGATATCACATGGAGTGAATCTAATTGGCTGAAGTCTGGCATCTGTGATGCTGGGGACTTCAGGAGGGGACCAAGATGGATCATCAACTCGGCACTTCTGGCTGAAGATTGTTGCAAATGCTTCTGTCTTATTTTTCACACTGATGTGCTAGGCTCCACCATCATTGAGGATGGGGATATTTGTGGAGCCACCTCCTCCAGTTAATAGTCCACCACCATTCACGACTGGATGTGGCAGGACTGCAGAGCTTAGATCTGATCCGTTGGTTATGGGATCGCTTAGCTCTGTCTATCGCATGCTGCTTATGCAGTTTGGCACGCAAGTAGTCCTGTGTTGTAGCTTCATCAGGTTGACACCTCATTTTGAGGTATGCCAGGTGTTGCTCCTGGCCTGCCCTCCTGCACTCTTCATTGAACCAGGGTTGGTCTCCTGGCTTGATGGTAATGGTAGAGTGGGGGATATGCCGGGCCATGAGGTTGCAGATTGTGGTTGAGTACAATTCTGCTGCTGCTGATGGCCCACAGCGCCTCATGGATGCCCATTTTTGCATTGCTAGATCTGTTCGAAATCTATCCTATTTAGCACAGTGATAGTGCCACATAACACGATGGACGGTATCCTCAATGTGAAGGCATTGTGCGGTGGTCACTCCTACCAATACAGTCATGGACAGAAGCATCTGCAGCAGGCAGATTGGTGAGGACGAGGTCGAGTATGTTCTTCCCTCGTGTTGGTTCCCCCACCACTTGCCGCAGACCCAGTCTAGCAGCTATGTCCTTTAGTACTCGGTCAGCTCAGTCAGTAGTGGTGCTACCGAGCCACTCTTAGTGATGGACATTGAAGTCCCCTACCCAGAGCACATTTTGTGCCCTTGCCACCCTCAATGCTTCCTCCAAGTGGTGTTCAACATGGAGGAGTACTGACTCATCAGCTGAGGGAGGGCTGTAGGTGGTAATCAGTAGGAGGTTACCTTGCCCATGTTTGACTTGATGCCATGAGACTTCATGGGGTCTAGAGTCAATGTTGAGGACTCCCAGGGCAACTCCCTCCCTACTGTAGACCACTGTCCCGCCACCTCTGCTGGGTCTGTCCTGCCTGTGGGACAGGACATACCCAGGGATAGTGATTGCAGTGTCTGGGACATTGTCTGTAAGGTATGATTCCGTGAGTATGACTATGTCAGGCTGCTGCTTGACTAGTCTGTGGGACAGCTCTCCCAACTTTGGCACAAGCCCCCAGATGTTAGTAAGGAGGACTTTGCAGGGTCGACAGGGCTGGGTTTGCCATTGTCGTTTCCAGTGCCTAGGTCGATGCCGGGTAGTCCATCCGATTTCATTCCTTTTTATTGACTTCGTAGCGGTTAGGTACATATACTGGGCATTATGAACAAGCAACAGGAAACATGATTTTGATATTGTTTCTATCATGGTTTAGACAAAGCATGGCCCTTCCCTGTGCTCCCATATCTGTCTGTACTGCCGGCCACTCCTCTTCCTGTGCTATTCATGTGCTTCCTGATTATTTCTTTAAATAGTCTCTCTAATCTACATCGAACAGTATGCAATGTTCTACACTTTCCTGGTTCAAGTTTATAAGTTAATATTTAATGATGTAACAGAGTTTGATTACATGTTCTTGCTACTTTATTTAAACCTTTTTTCAGTCTGTTCTTCACCATCTCTTTTTTCTACTTCTTCCCTCCTTTCTGTTCTTCCTTTACCTGTTCGTACCTTCATTCTCTCCTTTCTTTTTGCTCTTTCCCTTTTCTCTTCTCTCCCTCTTTCCTTTCCCCTCTTCCCCTTTATCTGCTACTTCAGTCCTCCCTTCCTCTCCCTCTGTTATTCCATGCATTGCTTTGATTTAATATGCATTTTATTTCACACCCTCCTTTTTCTCTTGGCTCTTTCATTCATTGTTTTCCTGAAGCCAATGTTCTTTTCTTTTGTTTCTTTCATTCCTGGCTCCTGTTCCTGAATTCTCACCTGTAAGTGTTTGTGCCAGCTGTGATTCAATCGTAGCTGTCTGATGCACTAAATGCATTACTGAGGGAGTGCTGCACTGTCTGAGGCGCAGTACTTCATTGATTATAAAGTGATTTGAGGTGTCCTGCGGTCATGAAAACACCAAAAAAATGGAAGTAGTTTTTTTCCAGATCTATTTGCCCTCACACATGGCAGTAAAATAATCAACAGGGCTTCAGGAAACTCCCAAAGAAAAACGTGTAATTTTAATGCCTGCATGACCAGTTTCTACCAACTAGGTGGAAATCCCAATACCCTGAGCTGCCATTTGTTAGGGAAATCCCCAATAGCATTGGCAGCATTACCTGAACTGATGTGAGCAGTGTCTCTACACAGAGCTACGAGTACTGACAAGGAAATAATACACATGGTCCCATCAGTATATTTAATGCAAGGAGGCACTTTCCTCCCAGTCAGATAGCTGCACCAACTGGAATAGTTAAACCTCCAAGAATTATTAGAAGTAGGTGAGAGAAGCCAACGGAACGATAATTCATAAAGAAAACAGGATCAGAGAGACAGAAGGAGAAAGGACCAGAGAGAGGAGAGGGAGACTGAGCAGTGGCTAT
Source organism: Heterodontus francisci (assembly GCF_036365525.1). Lineage (NCBI taxonomy): Eukaryota > Metazoa > Chordata > Chondrichthyes > Heterodontiformes > Heterodontidae > Heterodontus > Heterodontus francisci. The sequence goes on along the minus strand of NC_090413.1, from coordinate 17,123,817 downwards.
CACAACCGGACTTTGTATCTAGTGTAAAGTGGACTTGTGGACTTACCCAGCAGGAAAGAGAATCGGCTGCATTCTATGAATGGAAACTGTTGCTTACTCTTCATATTAAACAGTAGTAAGTTGCTGAGACAAGTAAAAGGTCCTCTATAGTCACACACTGCCGTTCCCTGAACTGCTGCTCCCTGCACTGCCCTCGTACACTCCTCGCACAGCTCTCCCGTCAGTGACATATCTAGCAAGACTGATTATGCATTCGGTTCATTGACTTGCCAGCGTGTCTCTAGCTCCCTCTACCAATAGCTGAACTAGAGGGGGAGGTGCAGAGATGGCATTTCCAGGCTCATACAATCATTAATCATCAGTAATGAGTCACCGTTTGGTTTGGTTGAAGCTCTAATTTTTCTATTACTCTGTATATTTTAATTACATCATAGCAGAGGTGTTAGACCATACCCAGCCTTAGGAGATTCCTTTTAGTACAAAAAGAAACTGTATATTTGCCAGTACTTGAGCACACAAATCTAGCTGATAGTCCATTGCAATACTGAGGGAGTGCTTCACTGTCGGAGGTGCCATCTTTTGGATAAGACGTTAAACTGAGGCCCCATCTGCCCTCTCAGGTGGATGCAAAGATCCCTCGGCAATATTTCGTACAAGAGCAGGGGGGTTCTCCCTGGTCTCCTGGCCAATATATTTGCCTCAGTCAACCTCATAAAAACAGATTATCTGGTCATTCTCACATTGCTGTTTGTGGGAGCTTGCTGTGCGCAAATTGGCTGCTGCGTTTCCGACAACAGTGTCTACACTTCAAAAGTACTTCATTAGCAAAGCGATTTTGGACGTCAGGTGGTCCTGAAAGGCGCTATATAAATGCACGTCTTTCTTTCTTTATGCAGTCTGGTTTTATTCCCTACCTTGCAAAGCAGACACGAGCAACTCACCCTGGTGGATCATCAGAAAAATCTTTCTTTGTTGGCCTGTGCTCATTTTCCCCCCAACCCCGACACTGGGAACGTTATAACCAGAATGGTGATGTCCACAAACACAAGAGGCACACATGCAGTCACTGCATTGCTGCTGTGGCTTCCCAAATGTGCTCGCAGCCTAAGCCACGTGAACTAAGAACACAACGAGTCAGACCATAGGTTAGAGCCAACTCCATTGGCAGTGTCTCCACAGTATAAATAGGCCAGTGAGCCTAGATATTAATAGAGGGTCCAAGAATAAATCAGCTGGTGGTAAATGGGATTCTGAAGCATAGCTTGAGTGGAAAGCATGTGCAACAAGTTTCAAATGGTTCGTCAGTAAGCTCACCAATTTATAATTTTCCCGCGTGGAATTCGTTCCTCCCAAGCACCATTAAAAATTCCAAAGACTCCCCTGTAATTAAAGCAGAATTGTTGTAAATTAATAGCCCTGCTTATTGAATACTTAACAAGGAATGGTGAGAGAACACAATACCTTTGAATGATGGTGGACATGCAATGAAATAGTTTACTGTGGGTGATGGAGGAGGGGTAATGCTTGGCGATCGTGTAAGTGGGACACTGTCAGATTTTGCCTCTTGTTAGTCATTGGTCCCATTTGCATTGTTAGCTCGATACTGAGAGACAGCCAAACTCTGAAGAAAGTCTCTTCTGTTCTACTGAAAAACTCGGTTGGAAAATCTCCAAGAAGGAGCCAATCAGTTTGAATGTCCTTAAAGAGAGGAAGGTTGTTTTGAATTTCCAAGGGAGACTTTGCCTCCTACTGCTGTCTTGTATTATTATTGAAGGGAAGCAAGAATTTGCATTTCTAATTGTGCCTTTCACAACCTCAGGATATCTGAAAACACTTCATAGCCAATGAAGTGCTTTTATCGTTTGAAATGCAGCCACTGTCGTAATGTAAGAAACACAACAGCTAATTTGCGCAAAGCTCCCACAAATAGTAATGAGATAACACCACAAGTTTTTTTTTAATTCATTCATTGGATGTGGGTGTCGCTGGCAAGGCTAGCATTTATTGCCCATCCCTAATCGTCCTTGAGAAGGTGCTGGGGAGCTGCCTTCTTGAACCACCAGTAACATCGATGAGTGATTTCTTTCCCTCAAGGACATTAGTGAACCAGATGGGTCTTTACGCAATGCAACAGTTTCATTGTTAACATTACTGATACTACCTTCTTATTCTGGATCTATTTAATTAACTGAATTTAAATTCCCCAGCCGCTATGGTGAGATTTGAACTCAGGCTTCTAGATTAGTAATCTAAAAACATAACCACTATGCTACCACACCTTATAACTTGCTGCTCGTGATGTTGGTTGAGAGATAGATATTGGACACAGCACCAGAGCGAACTCCTGCTGTTCTTCAAAATAGTGTCAAGGGAACTCCTAAGTCTGCCTGAGAGGATAGACGGATCTTCGGCTTTAACCTCTCATCTGAAAGACAGCACCTCCAACCGTGAAGCACTCACATAGTCCTGCACTGGGAGTTTCAGCTGAGATTTTTTTTTTGTGCTCAAGTTTTTGGAGTACGAGTGTGAATCCATAACCCACTGAATCGGAGCTGGCTGTGCTACTCAATGACATTAAAGCAACTGGAAACAGCGGAACGATATGAACATATTAAGAAAACAAATCATTGTGATAGATCGTGACTTTTGGTCGTCCTCCTATTCCCGTGGCAAAGAGACCTCATCATTTTGAGGCTACATCTGCCAGGGGAGCTGCGAAGCACCAAACAGGCCTCCTGAGACAGCTCGCCAGATTTGGCAAAGATAAAGGGGGCCAGAGCTACCGCTGTGGTGGTCACAATCGCAAAGGGTGGAATCCGGGGGATGCAGCTGCCCAGATCTTCAGCGCCTGCAAAACAAATCAAGACTTACCTTCGCTCCGCCTCTTCCTTTGCCTGAGGAACTGATCGGAGTGAGCACAGTGCAGGTTTCTACCAGTTACATAGGTCATAGGACCATGATTTCCATATTGAAAGGGGGATTATCACCTGAGTCAGGCAGGCGCTTTGGACACCCAGTCCTAGGCCCCTTTCAAAATGGCTGCGTCGCCAGTGGCAACGGGAAGGCTACTGATGCCATTTTAAGGACTTTCCTACCTCCTTGACGCCAGACAATCAGAGTCAAGATCAAGCCCACTGTGTGCAGTGAATGAAGACATTCAACAATTTTATATTCCACAAGACACAAGCCACTCTGCTGAAACAGGAAATAGTATCTTTAAAATCATTTCTGTTCCAGATTTTACAACCAAATTTGAAGAACCTGATACAGCAAAGTAACAGGCACAATGATATGAAAACGAGGAAAGTGAGAGTTAAGCAAAATCATTAAGTGAGAAAGGGGTCGAGGGTTCCCTCTCAACCTTCACCTGGTCTTACCATAACAGGTTTAAATTTAAGCACACCGTTTTTTTAGTTCCTTAGTGAATCCTTGTTCACTAAATACCAATTATAAGGCAAAGAAACTAGCCAAACAGGTTTTCTTCAGTTTAAAGAAAAAAGGTTGAATTTTATTAAACTTAAACGCTTATTCGGTTAACGCCTACGGATACGTGATGTGCCCATGCTGGCATGCGTACGTGATACACACATGCAGATAGAAAGAGAAAAGAGCAGAAGAAATAAAGTAGAAAAGTTTGAGGCAATATCTGAAGATGCTTTTGGTTACTGTTCTTCAACCTCGCTGTAAAGTCCTTGATTGTAGGTCTTGCTTTTCGTTGGGGCCCAGTATTCTTCTTAAACCTGGTTCGATGTAGGAGACTTTTCTCGCTTGAAGTTCATGTGTCCTCAGTGGGTCCAGAGGCTTGTGAGAAAGAGATGGGAGCAGACAGGAGAGGTCTTCTCACTCCAGGAGCAAACAGTCTTTTCTGAGTTCAAAAACTCTGTGGCTAGTTCAAAAAACCCTGGACTAGCCAGTTAGTCATGTGACCAGCTGGTTTAACCAGTCCTGGCTTTTGTGGATTGTATCACCTTAGCAGTCTCTGGAATGCTCTTCCTTACACCTTCAATGTCTGGTGATCAGAATCCATTGTGGGTTGAATGTGTCGGGGAATGGTCCTTTTATCTCCACAAGCACTGTCTGTTAGTATGCAAATGTTTTTCAGCTAAGTGTCTGGCAGCCCTTGCAACAGGTCTTCTCTTCTTGCCAGCAAGTTTAAAATCAATGTTCAGAGGACAAAATTAATATGCCTCATTCTTAGCAGATGGGGGCCTGCATGACAACTGCTAAAAGAAATAAAGCTCGTATATTCACAAAGGTGTTGTTCTTCCACGTTGACACAACTGATTGGTGCGGTACTGGCCCACAGTGAGTGGAAGGACTCAGGTTTGTTCCTGGAGTTTATTGATCTCAATGTAGATCATTGATGAGAAACTCCATTCTTAACATCCTGGAAGTGCTGTACAGCCAGTGAACTACTTTTGAAGTGTGGTCACTGTTGTAAAGTAGGAAATGCTTCCACCAATTTGCAAAGCAAGCTCCCACAGACAGAATGAAATAGCAACCAGATAACCTGTTCAAGGTGTCAGTTGAGGAATGAATATTAACCAGAATCTTTGAAGTCTACCTTAGAGGACTGATAGGGCTTCAGTCTTATCCCAAAGACAGCATCTCAAATAGTGCAGCACTCCCTTCATTTTGCTTTGGAGTGTCAACTTAGATTACATGCTCAAGTCTCTGGATTAAGATTTAAACTCATGATCTGCTGCCTTAGATTCAAGAGTGCTACCCATTGAACCACAGTTACTACCAGACTATCGCTGGTCTCAGTGCCCCTGGACTTTGGCGGGGGGGTGGGGAAAGAAAACTGTTAGAAATTCTGCTCCTGACCACTTTGCATTGATCCTTTCTGGAAAGTGTGTGCCTGTGTCTGTAGGTCGGATCTTGCGTTTGGCCCGATGTCGGGTTCCGTGGCGGGGGTGCCGGGGGAGGGTGGTGCCGGAGAATCGGAGCAGCAGCGGCTGCCACGGAACCCGACGGCGGGATTGCTGGGTCCGAGCATCCCGGGGGTGGGGAAGCTCCGTGGTGGAACCCTCCGCCCCTCTGCGACCGGGCCCTCGTTTAAATATTTAACAGAACTCTCTGCATAAATTTCGATGTCATCTGCCGTGATCTTCCCATCCGTTCCCAATCCTGAGCTCGTGCCTTCACTTCCCCGTCCATGAGAAGCTGAGCACCACCAAGAAGGGGAAAGGGCCAACTCTTGCATTTTGCTTTCGGGGCTGGTAGACTTTGAAAAATGGTGCCAACACCTGACCCCGCACCAGGTGTCGCTGTTCATGGTGTCGCCGATGCCGCCCCTGCCACATGATTGGGGGTGGGGGGGGGGGGTTGGTGGTGGTCAGTTGCCGTCAGTATGTTAAGTGGTCACCCCCCTGCAGAATCACAGCAGCTCAGGTCCCCTGCAGGGTGGCTGCCATTTTCTGCACCCAGAACAGCAAGATCCAGCCCTGTGTGTGTGTGTAAGTGTACGTATCTGTTTGAGTGTGCATGTTTGTGTGAGTGAGTGTGTGTATGTCTATCTGTATGTGTGTTCCTGTGTGTGTTTGTGTTTTTTTATTCTTTCATGGGATGCGGGCGTCGCTGGCTAGGCCAATATTTATTGCCCGTCCCTAATTGCCCTTGAGAAGGTGGTGGTGAGCTGCCTTCTTGAACCGCTGCATTCCGTCTGGTGTTGGTACACCCACAGTGCGGTTAGGGAGGGAGTTCCAGGATTTTGACCCAGTGACAGTGAAGGAATGGCGATATAGTTCCAAGTCAGGATAGTGTGTGACTTGGAGGGGAACTTGAAGGCAGTGGTGCTCACTGTGTGAGTGTGTATGTATGTGTTTGTGTGAGTGTGTGTGTGTGTGTGTGTGTTTATGTCTGTTGGTCTGTGTTTCTGTGTGTGTTTGTGAGTGTGTGTGTGTCTATCTGTGTGTTTGTGTGTCTGTGTGTTTTTGTGTGTGTTTGTGTGAGTGTGTGTGTGTCTATCTGTCTGTGTGTTTCTGTGTGTGTGCGTCTATCTGTCTGTGTATTTCTGTCTGTGTGTTTCTGTGAGTGTGTGTTTGTGCTTCTGTCTGTCTGTGTTTCTGTGTTGGTGCCAGACAAGCATTGCTTGTGGTTGATTAACTGGCCAACCTAAAGGTTTACCATAAACTGATGGATGCTTTGTGTGGCGCCTTGTCCCGGGCAGTTCAAACCTAGAGTCAGAGGGGATCAGAACCACGGATCCACAGCTTGTCCAAAGATACCAGCTCTGAGAAATGTTACAACAACACCCTCAGCTTGTGAGAAGGGAAGTGGTTCAAGTGAAAAAGAAGTAGCTGGTTTGTCAATCAGATTGATGGCAGGAGATAGATTGCACGATTCAGGCCTTGCTTAGTTATCGATAAAAAAGGGAACTAATGAAGGCAACCGCAGCAGTTAGATGTATCATAAATGGTACAGAAGGAAAATATTGAAGATTTCAGTGTGGTGGATAGGTGTGGGTGTGTGCGGGAGGGAGCAGCTGCTGTTGTGAGGTTGGGAAACCCAGGTTTCCCCAATGTCCTGCAGAATTTAACTCCAAGGCTCCTTTAATTCGGATTCTCGCCCACTGGAAGCCTGAGTGACAGCTTGGAGGCCTATCAGGTGGGAAGCCTCTTTTATAGGGCCGAAGCCTACAATAGCAGGTAGGTGCATTGGGGACATGAGAGATCATGGGGGAGTGTGGGGGTAGGGAGTAGTTTACTGGCTTCCCTTGTTGGGAGCCTCGAGCAAACACGCCTGCCCCTCCTGGCTCTCAAGCAGTGTTAAAAATGCACTCACCTCATGGATTCAGCCCTTCTCATCTCCTTTCAGCTGCCGGACTGCCCAAGGCCCGGGAAATCCGACCACTAGTGTTAAAAAATTTGAATGACTGTTAAACTGAGGCACGCAGCCTCATTATAAAATTTAAATGATCGAACCGCTTCCCGTGTGGATTTGCTTCCTGTTCTAGATTTTCTGCACTTTGACCTCTGACACCACCCCCTGACTCACCCTTTTCTCGGACTTAAGATTCAGCCCGACCCTTCAAAAAGTACCCCATGGACTGTAAAGCACTTTGGGATATCCTGAGGTTGTGATAGGTGCTATATAAATGCAACTCTTTCTATCTGTCACTGTGGCAGACAGGTATCCACACTCACAGGAGTTAGCATATTTCAGACGTCCATAACATAAGCCAAAGACTTGCAGTTTGATAGGTAAATTGGCCATTGTAAATTGCCCCCAGTGTAGGTAGGTAGTTGGTGGGAGAATGGTAGGGATGTGGTAGGGAATATGGGATTAATGTAGGATTAGTAGAAATGGGTGGTTGTTGGTCGGCACAGACTCGGTGGGCCGAAGGGCCTGTTTCAGTGCTGTATCTCTCTATGCCTCTATGACTCTAACTGCAGCACACAAAGGCCTGTACTCATGGCCTTTCTGTTTCTCCCTGTCAGGATGTGACTGGACCCTCTTGGTCTGATTCACTGGAGCAGCTGCTGCATGTGAAGTGCCAGAAGAACCATTAATGGCTCAATGGGTCATTATTGCTGGTCAATACATCCCAAACCGCACAGACCATGGTGCCCCAGGTGAGACTCACAGAGCTGGATTTTCCTGTAGGCGGACGGGACTTCACCACCAACATAAAAGTCGGTGGTGAACCCGCTTCCAACTAGCCCAGGGATCTGACCTGCATTTTACGGGTCCCCGGGCTTTAATTGTCCCGAGGAGGTCCCGCCTCACTGATCTGCTGGCCAATCAGAGGGCCGGCAGCTCTTAGACCCACCGGGAGCGGTGGCCACTGCTGGGACTGCAGCCCAGCCAATGCCATGGAGCCAGCACTTCAGGTAAGTTGGGCTAACCTCACCAGGTGGGGGGCGTGGGGGCGTTGATCGGTCGTGGCGGTAAGCAAGGGTAGTCATTTAGGGGGAGAGGTGGCGTCTTGGGTCCCGGGGGTGGGTTGGAAGAGGGAGGCGGCCCTCAATTGCGGACCCTGTGCCCGACTGCCATGGCACCCCCCGCCGTGCAGAAAGGTCAGCAGCTATCACTGATTGGCCTTTCACGTCCCCAGCACGCCTGCTTGCCACGGGTAAAATACCCGTGGAGGCGGGCAAGGGCCCTTAAGTGGCCGTTAAGTGGCCACTTAAGGGTCTTGAATGGCTTTGGGCGGGCGGGCCATTTTCCCACCCTGCCCGACTGCTGTAATGTTGGCCGGAGGTGAGAGTGGGGCGGGAAGGCCTCCCAGAGCCTCCTGCTCAATTTTATGCTGCCCCCACACCACCATCCGACCCGCTGGGACGGTGTAAAATTCAACCCACAGTTTGTGTTGAGTTACCCTGTTAAAATGGAGGCAGAGATTTTATTGTTGAGCAGGCAAGAAATTGCTGTCAGGGAAGATAGGTAGCCATACCATAATATCCGAGTTGGTGCTCCTCTTAGCCAGAGTGTATTGTAAAGGGATATTTTAGAGGGTGAAGAGTGCGGTAATGTCTATTGAGTTCTTGGAAGGAAGAGGTGAGTGGCCAATTTCCTTGCCTGCCCTGGTCAAGTCATTGAACTTCTTGTGTCACTCATGTGCAGTCCTGGAGATGAGAGAGTTGGCATTTAGTCTCAGTGTTATTCCCTTCCATGTGAATGAAAGATTTTTTTTCAGGTTTCCTGTCACAGGCGCCCAAAGTCTGTCTCTCCTGGTCTCAATTTTATCTAAGAATGTTCGAAGGACCATTCCTGAGAAATTGTGCCACAGATGGTCAGTAACTAGAGGCCACGATTTTAAATGATTGGCTAAAAGATCCGAGAGTGGGGGGAAATGGGGGGAAAGAATGAATTCCTTTTATGTAGCGAGTTTTTATGATCAGGAATGTGCTGGTGTTGGAAGCAGATTCCATGGTAACTTTTAAAAGGAAATTGGATATATATTTGAAAAGGAAAAATTTGCAGGGCTATGGGGAAAGAGCAGGGGAGTGGGACTAACTGGATAGCTCTTTCAGGGAGCTGGCACAAACACGATGGACCAAATGGCCTCCTTTCTGTTGTATGATTCTATAAAGGGACACAATTCACCGTGTAGAAACTCTGGGCCATTGAGCCTAATTGTAATACTCCCTTTTTATTATTTGTTCATGGGAGGTGGGTGTCACTGGCTAGGCCAGCATTTATTGCCCATCCCTAAGAAGGTGGTGGTGAGCTGCCTTCTCGAAACGCTGCAGTCTGTGGAGTGTAGGTATACTAATGGTGCTGTTAGGAAGGGAGTTCCAGGATTTTGACCCAGAGATAGAATGGCAATATAGTGCCAAGTCAGGATGGTGTGTGGCTTGGAGGGGAATTTGTAGGTGGTGGTGTTCTCATGCATCTGTTGCCCTTGTCCTTCTAGGTGGTAGAGGTCATGGGTTTGGGAGGCGCTGTCAAAGGAGCCTTGGTGAGTTGCTGCAGTGCATCTTGTAGATGGTACACACTGCTGCCACAGTGCATCAGTGGTGAAGGGAGTGAATGTTGAAGATGGTTGATGGGGTGCCAATCAAGTGAGCTGCTTTGTCCTGGATGGTATTGAGCTTCTTGAGTGTTGTTGGAGTTGCACCCATCCAGGCAAGTGGAGAGTATTCCATCACACCTCTGACTTGTGGCTTGTAGATGGTGGACAGACTTTGGGGAGTCAGGAGATGAGTTACTCACCACAGGGTTCCTAGCCTCTGACCTGCTCTTGTAGCCACGGTATTTTTGTGGCTGGTCCAGTTCAGTTTCTGGTCAATGGTAACCCCCAGGATGTTGATAGTGGGGGATCCAGCGATGGTAATGCTATTGAACATCAAGGAGAGATGGTTAGATTCTCTCTTGTTTGAGATGGCCTGGCACTTGTGTGGCATGAATGTTACTTGCCACTTATCAGCCCAAGCCTGAATGTTGTCCAAGTCTTGCTGCATCTGGACACGGGCTGCTTAAGCATCTGAGGAGTCACAAATGGTGCTGAACATTATGCAATCATCAGCGAATGTTACGACTTCTGACCTTATGATGGAGGGAAGGTCATTGATGAAGTAGCTGAAGATGGCTGGGCTTAGCTACCCTGAGGAACTCCTGCAGTGATGTCCTGGACTGAGATGATTGACCTCCAACAACCACAGCCATCTTCCTTTGTGCTAGGTATGACTCCAACCAGTGGAGAGTTTTCCCCTGATTCCCATTGTCTCCAGTTTTGCTCGGGCTCCTTGATGCCATACTCGGTCAAGTGCTGCCTTGAAGTCAAGGGCACTCACTCTCACCTCACCTCTGGAGTTCAGCTCTTTTGTCCATGTTTGGACCAAGGCTGTAATGAGGTCAGGAGCTGAGTGGCCCTGGAGAACCCAAACTGAGCATCAGTGAGCAGGTTATTGCTGAGCAAGTGCTGTTTGATCGCACTGTCGCTGACCCCTTTCCTCAACTTGTTGATGGTTGGGAGTAGACTGATTGGGCAGTAATTGACCGGGTTGGATTTGCCCTGCTTTTTGTGGACATCTGAAATTCCCGTTGAAATGATTGATTGCCACGCACACTGTAAATTGGATCGAGGAATGTTCTGGTCTCTATAAGCAGGGTTTTATCCCCAGCAAGCCATGAGAAGTTAATTACTAATCGAGGCGTGGTGGGAATGCTGGCTGAAGAAAGAGCACGAAATGCAGTATTAAAACTGTCCATTAGCTTACACATTTCCCAGACAGAGTATAGGTTCACTTTGATTAAAGATAATTTGAGTTGTCGATGCCAGACACGTGATTGTAATTTGCTTGCTGTCAGTTGATAACTGTTGCAATACAAGTGGATGTCATGACCCTGGTTAATATATCTTGTGAGGAGGAACTGTCAGTCTACACCACTTCCTTACGGGAAAACAAAGATGCTGTATTGTAATGTCTTCCATTTCTTCCCACTGTAACTGAACATTTTTATTTGTGAATTCTGTGCAAATCGGGATGAGGGACATTTATGCTAGGGAATGGGACAGGATAGATGCAGCACAGTTAAACAGTGTACAGCTCCCTCTACACTGCCCTGTCAAACACTCCTAGGGCAGGTACAGTACAGGTTAGATACAGAGTAAAACTCCCTTTACACTGTCCCATCAAAAAGGAAAAAAAACGGGGTTGGATACAGAGTAAAGCTCCCTCTACATTGTCACATCAAACACTCCCAAGACAGGTACAGCCACGGGTTCGAAAAAAAAAGGGGAAAAAAATGGGTTAGATACAGAGTAAAGCTCCCTCTACACTGTACCATCAAACACTCCCAGGGCAGATACAACATGGGGAAAAAAACCGGGTTATATAGAAAGTGAAGCCCTAACCTCAGTAGAGCTCCCTGCTACACACCATTTATATATTTTTATTTCTTGCAGTTCCCAGTCTGTGGCCTTTCGCAGCTAGACTGTTAGTTCAGTTCTAAATAGTTGGGCAGTGAGCCTATATCCACTAGGACCGAGATTGCCAGGCTCTCGACACATAAGCTGGACAATGTTATCTTTTACTGTTACACTCGCAGTCTGGACTACATGTGACTCCTGTCTCACATTACATGATGAAATATAATGACTTGGTGACTGGGGATAGTCAATAAATATGGCCTTATCAATGTCACCTACATCTCAAAGGGGAAAATATTTTAAGTTCGGGCCCAGCAGGCAAACCCTCGGTTTTATCCCTAATTAACACAATCTCCCCGCATAGCCAGTAAAGCCAACGTCAAACATTGAGCTACCTGTTTAAGATGAGTTCACCTTGGAGAGGCAAAGGGGGTGAATTTGGGTTGGGGTGGTCCCTCTCATCTGAAAAGAAAACTTCCATTTACGTACTTTCTGTCAGGACCTCAGGCTGTCCCAAAATGCTTTAAAGCCAATGAAGTAATTTTGAACTTGTTGCAATGTAGGAAATGCAACTGACAATTTGCCCACAAACAGCAATATGATAATCAGCAGATAATCTGTTTCCGTGATGTTGATTGAGGGATAAATATTGGCCAGGACACCGGGGAGAACTCCCCTGCTCTTCTTCCAAATAACCCATCTGAGAGGGCAATTGGGGCCTCAGTTAAACATCTCACCCAAACAACAGCATGTCTGACAGTGCAGCATTCCCTCAGTACTGCACTGGAGGGTCAGCCTAGATTATTTGAACAGGCCTCTGGAGTGGGCTTGAACACATAACCTTCTGACTCAAAGACAAGAGTGCTACCCAGTGAGAATTACTATTTACTATTTATAATCTATATTAATGACTTGGACGAAGAGACTGAGTGTAGTGTATCCAAGTTTGCTGATGATACAAAGGAGGCGGGAATGTAAGCTGTGAGGAGGACACAGAGAGGCTGCAAAGAGACGTAGACAGATTAAATAAGTGGACAGCGTTATGGCGTTTAATGTGGGGCAGTGGGAGGTTATTCAGTTTGGTTGTAAGAATAGAAAAGCAGAATTTTTTAAAAAAGACATGAAACTTTTATCTGTTGATGTTCAGAGAGACTTGGGTGTACTCATGCAAGTAACACAGAAAGTTAGCATGCAGGTACAGCAAGCAATTAGAAAGGCAAATGGCATGTTGGCCTTTACTGCATGGGATTTGGAGTACAAGAATAAGGAAGTCTTGCTGCAATTGTCTAGTGCTCTGATGACACCACACTTAAAGTACTGTGTGCAATTTTAGCCTCAGGGAGTAGTATCACAGGACAAGCGCGATGCCAATATCATCACCCTCTATAAGAACAAGGGTGACCGCGGTGACTGCAACAACTACCGTGGAATCTCCCTGCTCAGCATAGTGGGGAAAGTCTTCGCTCGAGTCGCTTTAAACAGGCTCCAGAAGCTGGCTGAGCATGTCTACCCCGAGGCTTTTGAGCAGAGAGATCCACCATTGACATGCTGTTCTCCCTTCGCCAGATACAGGAGAAATGCCGCGAACAACAGATGCCCCTCTACGTTGCTTTCATTGATCTCACCAAAGCCTTTGACCTTGTCAGCAGACGTGGTCTCTTCAGACCACTAGAAAAGATCGGATGTCCACCAAAGCTACTAAGTATCATTACCTCATTCCATGACAATATGAAAGGCACAATTCAGCATAGCCACGCCTCATCAGACCCCTTTCCTATCCTGAGTGGCGTGAAACAGGGCTGTGTTCTCGCACCTACACTGTTTGGGATCTTCTTCTCCCTACTACTCTCACATGCATTCAAGTCCTCAGAAGAAGAAATTTTCCTCCACACAAGATCAGGTGGCAGGTTGTTCAACCTTGCCCGTCTTAGAGCGAAGACCAAAGTACGGAAAGTCCTCTTCAGGGAACTTCTCTTTGCTGACGATGCTGCATTAACATCTCACACTGAAGAGTGTCTGCAGAGACTCAGCGACAGGTTTGCAGCTGCCCGCAACGAATTTGGCCTAACCATCAGCCTCAAGAAAACGAACATCATGGGACAGGACATCAGAAATGCTCCATCCATCAATATCGGCGACCGAGCTCTGGAAGTGGTTCAAGAGTTCACCTACCGAGGCTCAACTATCACCAGTAACCTGTCTCTCGATGCAGAAATCAACACGCGCATGGGAAAGGCTTCCACTGCTACGTCCAGATTGACCAAGAGAGTGTGGGAAAATGGTGCACTGACACGGAACACAAAAGTCTGAGTGTATCAAGCCTGTGTCCTCAGTACCTTGCTCTATGGCAGCGAGGCCTGGACAACGTATGTCAGCCAAGAGCGACATCTCAATTCATTCCATCTTTGCTGCCTCTGGAGAATCCTTGGCATCAGGTGGCAGGACCGTATCTCCAACACAGAAGTCCTCGAGGCGGCCAACATCCCCAGCATATACACCCTACTGAGCCAGCGGCACTTGAGATGGCTTGGCCATGTGAGCTGCATGGAAAATGGCAGGATCCCCAAGGACACATTGTAAAGCGAGCTCGTCACTGGTATCAGACCCACCGGCCGTCCATGTCTCCGCTCTAAAGACGTCTGCAAACGCGACACAAAGTCCTGCGACATCGATTACAAGTCATGGGAGTCAGTTGCCAGTGATCGCCAGAGCTGGCGGACAGCCATAAAGGCGGGGCTAAAGTGTAGTTAGTCGAAGAGACTTAGCTGTTGGCAGGAAAAAAGACAGAAGCGCAAGGAGAGAGCCAACTGTGTAACAGCCCCAACAACCAATTTTATCTGCAGCGCCTGTGGAAGAGTCTGTCACTCTAGAATTGGCCTTTATAGCCACTCCAGGCGTTGCTTCACAAACCACTGACCACCTCCAGACGCTTACCCATTGTCTCTCGAGACAAGGAGGCCAAAGAAGAAAAGACAATGAATATTCACTGGATTGGTTCTTGGCATGAGAGGAGTTGTCCATTGATGAGATGCTAAATAAATTGGGCCTATGCTTTCGAGTTTAGAAGAATGAGAGATGATCTCATTGAAATTTACAAGTTTCTGAAGGAGTAATAAAAGCAAAATACAGCAGACGCTGGAAATCTGAAACAAACACAAAAAGTGCTGGAAATACTCAGCAGGTCTGTTTTTGTTTAAGATTCTGAAGGGGCTTGACAGGTTCGACCCTGAGAGGTTGTTTCCCCTGGCTGGGGTGTCTAGAACACGGGGGACACAGTCTCAGGATAAGGGACTGATCATTTAGGACTGAGAAGAGGAGAAATTTCTTCACTCAAAGGGTTGTGAATCTTTGGAATTCTCTACCCCAGATGGTTGTGGGTGCTCCATCATTGAGTATGCTGAAGGCAGAGATGGATAGATTTTTGGACTTTTAGGGAATCAAGGGATATGGGGAGTGGGCGGGAAAGTGGAACTGAGGCAGAAGATCAGCAATGATCTTATCGAATGGCAGAGTAGGGTCAAGAGGCAGTATGGTCTATTCCTGCTCCTATTTCTTATGTTCTTGTGAGATGGTATGCCTTAACTTAAGCACAAAAGAAGTGTTCATTTACTTTAAAAGAGGAACTCATTTGTCCCATTACAGCAATTTTCAGAGACTTACGATTGTCTGTGAACCCACAATTGCTGAGGCAGTGTCCCCACTTTGTTGAGCAATTGTCTTCTACCTGGCTTCCAGGATTGTCCATAACTAAACGCAGTGTAGAACAATGGAAGCCTTGTAATGATGCTCTGCTACAACTGTATCTTGCATTTATATAGTGCCTTCAACATAGTAAAACCTCCTACAGCAGCATTACCAAACAAAATGTGACACTGAACCACATAAGGAGATGTTAAGGCAGATGGCTAAAAGCTTTGTCAAAGAGGTAGGTTTTAAGGAGAATGTTAAAGAAGAAGAGAGAGCTAGAGAAGATGAAGGAGAGAACTCCAGAGCTTAGGGCCTTGGCAGCTGAAGGCAATGGTGGAGCGATTAAAATCAGGGATGCAGAAGAGGCCAGAATTAGAAGAGATCAAAGATCTCAGAGGGTTGTGGGGCTGCAGGAGATTATAGAGATAGGGAGGCTGGAGGCCAAGAAAGGATTTGAAAACAAGGATGAGAATTTTAAAATCGAAGCATTGCTTAATCAGGAGCCAATGTAGCCCAGTAAGCAAAGGAGTGATGGGTGAATGTGACTTGGTTCGAGTTAGGGTACGGGCAGCAGAGTTTAGGATAAACTCAAGTTTATGGAGGATCCAAGAAGGGAAGTCAGCCAGGAGAGCATTGTAAGAATTAAGTCTAGAGGTGACAAAGGCATTGATAAGGGTTTCAGTAGCTAGGGCAGGGTCATTGTTGGGTGATGTTATGGAGGTGGAAATAGGCAGTCTTAATACAAAGAACAAACAAAGAACAAAGAACAGTACAGCACAGGAACAGGCCATTCGGCCCTCCAAGCCTGCACCGATCTTGATGCCTGCCTGAACTAAAACCTTCTGCACTTCCAGGGACCGTATCCCTCCATTCCCATCCTATTCATGGAGAGGATATAAGTTCAGAAGCTCAGCTCAGGTCCATGATGGTTTCAGGCTTCCTAACATTTAATCGGAGGAAATTCCTTCTCAAATATTATTGGATGTCGAGCAAGCAGCATGAGAAATCAGAGGAACCGGGGGTATCGAGAGAGAAATGGAAATGAGGTAGAGCTGGGTGCATGTGAAACCTGTGGTCAGGATATTCTAGAGCACTTCGACTTCAAAAGACGACTTTTGAAGCACTCTTGTTACTCCTGTGATGCCGAACCAAAAGTGAAACAAGAAATATATCAGTGCCCTGGTTTCACCCAGCATCACATTAGGCTAAGTGTTGGATTGGTGTGATGGTATAAAATGGATGGTAGTGAGTCGGCAATCATTCAAGTTAATATCTACCACGATTGCGTTGGCCAGCTAGATTGGCAAATGGCATTGCACCTTTTAACTTGAAGGGGTCTTAATAAGGGCTGGTGGAAAAAGTGTTTGGCAAATGTCAATTTTGTCAGAAAGGGTGAAGATCTAATAGTGTTATGAGAATGATGTCTGGAAATGGTGCATTTTGCCTCACATTTCTTATTTATTTCTATGCCCGTACTTTCTGTGAAGGCATTGCCCCCTAAACTCCACCCCCGTGTTCCTTGCAGCAAATTAGTCAGGTCCGAAACTGGTAATTTTGTGGTTCAGTTCGAGTTATTTTTTTGTTTCCCTCTGGGAACTTGGGGTGGGAAAACCTCTGGTTGAGTAACATCCGATTGTGCCAGTCATGTAAATGTTGTGGGAAATACCCTCGGTGTTCAAATCATGATTTGTGTCAGATGACGAGGAAGGAAGACAGTTTGAAAGCGATGCAGTCAGCCGCTGGCCGGGAACGTGGGCTTTACAATCTCTGTGCCCCTTCAGCTCTGGCCTCTTGCGCATCCCCGATTCTAATTGTTCCCCCATTGACGGCTGTGCCCCCAGTTGCCTGGGACACATGCTTCCCTCTCCACCTGTCCAACTCTCTCTCCTCTTTTCTGCTCCTTAAAACTCTTTAACCAAGTTTTTTGTTCGCCTGTCCTAATGTCTCCTTATGTGGCTCGGTGTCAAATTTCATTCGATTACACTCCTGTGAAGCGCTTTGAGATGCTTTACTGTGCAAAAGGTGCTATATAAAGGCAGGCTGTTGTTGTTAGATAAAGGGCTGAAGCTTCACTTGGGTTCCTGGCACTTTGGTATTCAGCGATGACAAAATAGCTGGAGGATCAGGCTGAAATCAGCTTGGAGCACTCTTGTCAGACAGGGCTCAGGGAGTTGCACTCGTACTGCTGAGTCAGAGGGTTGTGGGTTCGAGCCCTACTCCAGGGACTTGAGCACAAGTGCTAGGGGGAGGCGGTGGCGTAGTGATAATGTCACTAAACTTGTAACCCAGAGCCCCAGGCTTATGCTCTGGGGACATGGGTTCGAATCCCATCATGGCAGATGATGGACTTTGAATGCAATTACTAAATACGAAATTAAAAGCTACTCTAGAGGTGGCCATGATTGTTGTAAAAACCCATCTGGTTCACTAATGTCATTTAGGGAGGGAAATCTGCTGTCCTTACCTGGTCTGCCCTACATGTGACTCCAGACCCACAGCAATGTGGTTGACTCTTAAATTTCCTCTGAAATGGTCTAGCAAGCCACTCAGGTCATGGGTAATTAGGGATGGGCAATAAACGCTGGCTTTGCCAGTGATACCCACATCAAACAAATAAAAAAAAACAATCCCAGTGCAGTACTGAGGGGGTGCTGCACTATTAAAGGTGCTGTCCTTGGGATGAGATGTTAAATCAAGTCTCTATCTGCCCTCTTAAGTGGATGTAAACAATCCCATGGCATTTTGTTGAAGAATAGCAGGGAAATTCACCCCTGGCCAATGTTGAATTCTCAACCAACAGTATGAAAACAGGTTATCTGGTCATTATCACATTGCTGTTTGTTGGAGCTTGCTGTGCACAAATTGGCTGGCATGTGTCATGCATTACACTTCACAACTGCTTCACTGTCTGTAAAGCATTCTGGGATGTCCCCTGAGGTCATGAAAAGTGCTTATAGACATGCAAATATTCCTTTCTTTAATGAGTGTAGTCCTTACCCGGTCCCCTGCCAGAAAAAAGAAATATTTGCATTTTATAGCACCTTTCTTCACAGCCTCGTGGTGCCCCAGAGTTTTTTTACAGCCAGTCAAGTACTTTTGAAGTGCAGCCAATTTGTGCACAGCAAGATCCCAAAAAGAAATGTGATAATGAACAGATAATCAGTAATTTTTTTTTTAGTGACGTTGGTTGAGGGATAAATATTGGCCAGGACACCAGGGAGAACTCCCTGTTCTTCCTCAAAGCAGTGCCATGGGATCCTTTGTGTCTACCTGAGAGGGCAGATCGGATCTTGGTTTAAACTCACACCTGCACAGCCAACTGCACAATGCAGTAAAGGTTGAAGGGCTATGACACAACCCACACAACTTGCTAGTTGGAATTTGTTTTTAACGTTAAGGTCTGTTAAATTACATAGAATTTATAGCACTGAAACAGGCCATTTCAGCACAACTGGACTATTCCAGTGTTGATGCTCCACATGAGCCTCTTCCCACTCCTCTTCATCTAATTCTCTCACTGCATCCTCCTATTCCTGACTCCCTCATATGCTTACATAGCTTCTGCTGCATCGATGCTATTAGCACAGTGTGAGAAGGGATATTATTGCATAGCAGTATACAGACAAACTCACTTGCCCATTCTCACCAATTTCCACGATTTCCCAATGCATCAAATCCAAACTTCTCATCCTTGTTTCGAATTCGCTCAATGGCTTTGCCCCAGTCAATCGCTGTGACCTCCTCCACCCCTACGCCTTTGGCTTCTGATCGCAGGGTCCTATCAGTGTCTGCGCCTGCAGCCACCTCTGTTCTACTCTCTAAACTTTTCTGCTACCTTTAAGAAACGCCCTCAAAACCTTTGACCTTGCTTTCCGTTACCTCCCCTAACCACTACTCAATGCCCATTTCTTCTCTGCGCAACGCCTTGGGATGTTTTATTCTGTGTTAAAGGTGCTATCTAAATGCAAGTTGTAGTTGTTGCTACTCTCAGCCTGCCCGGTGGTACATAACTGTCTCAGTTTGGATTCAGTGCTCAACAGCCCCTCTGTTTGTTATCTATAAGCAGCAGAAGGGAGACGAGTGATAGCAGGAAGCAACGAAACATCAACTGAAAGGGCCCTATTTAAAAACAGAACTATTTGTTCTGCAACCTTAGATGACATTCAAAAGTTGCCTTGTTCAATGGGGCCACTGATTGGAGAGTCATTCGGTAGCACTCTCGCCTCTGAATCAGCAGGTTGTGGGTTCAATTCCCGCTCTAGGCCTTGAGCGCAATAATCTAGGCTGTAGTGCAGTACTGTGGGAGTGCTGCACTGTCAGAGGTGCTGTCTTTCGGATGAGATGTTAAACCGAGGCTCTGCCTGCCCTCTCAGGTGGATCTAAGTGATCATGTGGGGCTGTTTCACAGAAGAGCAGGGGAGTTACCCTGGAATCCTGACCAATATTTATTCCTCAATCAACATCACAAAAAAAAAAACAGATTATATTGCTGTTTGTGGGATCTTGCTGTGCACAAATTGGCTGCCACATTTCCTACCTTATAACAGTGACTACACTTCAGTACGTACTTCATTGGCTGTAAAGCACTTTAGGATGGCTGTTGGTCATGAAAGGCACTACGTAAATACAAGTCTTTCTTCTGACAAGGTGTTTTGGAGAAGAATTGGGAATGGTCAATTTTCCTGGTCCCTTTGCCATTGATAAAGGTATAATCTTTCGACCCTTTCTTCTGACTCATGCTTCTGTCCATTGAGCTTGTCTGCTGGGGATACAGGATCACTGAATTTACCACATCTGTTGAGGGCGTGAGACCAGGGCAGAATGAAATTTAGATGAACATTCTGGAGATCATCTTGGTGATCAGAAAAAAATTTCTACAGCACTTTCTTTGAAGTAATTAAATAGGTAGGAGACCTGATGAGAAAGTATATTGTCTTTTACCCTTCCTTGTTTAGTGTTTTCTTTTGTTCTTGCCCCATTCCGTAGAATTGCAAAAACAGGTCCCTGCACTCGCTGTACAATTTGATCAGGGGTAACAGGTTACTCAAAAGATTTGGGGAGTCACAAGGGGTTTAATTTAATGACTTAAAGTGCTTTATTGAGAAGCAACAGTTCAAATACAACATATAATCGGAATAGATATAGTAGACGTACGACCCGTGACAGGTGAGAAGGTTTACTGTTCTGGGATCGGAAAGACGGAATGGCCTGGCCCCTGGTGTCTACCACAATGATGTCTTCCTCACCTTTAGGCGAATCAGGGTGTTGAGCCAAAGCTTGCAACCCTAGAGAGCCTCCTCCCTTTGTCTGTGCTTTTTCCTTCTTGACTGCCCTTATGATTAGGGGCTGGTGGGCATCTCATGTCAATCATGCGTTCAATTACATCTTCCCATCCAATTGTCCAATTATTAAAGGACAGCTACCCAAAGTATTCCCTCCTTTTCCAACCTTCTCTTGCCCCTGAGGTCACTTCATTGCTTGTCTCTTTTAAGAACATCTATTTGGATAAGTGGGCACAGGGGTCCATCTTATCAGGCCAAGCAATGTCCATATGGAGCTCTATGCCTGAAGGAGCTATGTGACCCAGATAATGCCCTTAGGAGAACAATAGACAATAGATTGTGCTGTGTCTATGTTATCTCCAGCAGGAATTGGAGAGTTCCTTGCACTTGACACAGAGAGATATTTCTATGAAACCACAGCTGCAGCATTTATTTTGCAATTATTATTTCTTGCAATTCGATAATATTTTCAGGACTACTCTTGCTTATAGCTTTATTCTTAGAACTACCATTTTACTATGTAAACACTGTGCCATGGAGCTCATTCCCAGATACCCTAACTTTCCCACAAATTCCATCCCCCTGTACCCTAACTCCCTCACAATATCCATCTCCCAGTACCCTAACTCTCCCACAATAACCAACCCCCTCATACCCTAACTCTCCCACAATAACCAACCCCCTCATACCCTAACTCTCCCACAATATCCATCCCCCAATACCCTAACTCTCCCACAATAACCAACCCCCTCATACCCTAACTCTCCCACAATATCCATCCCCCAGTACCCTAACTCTCCCACAATAGCCAACCCCCTCATACCCTAACTCTCCCACAATATCCATCCCCCAGTACCCTAACTCTCCCACAATAACCAACCCCCTCATACCCTAACTCTCCCACAATATCCATCCCCCTCATACCCTGACTCTCCCACAATAACCAACCCCCTCGTATCCTCACTCTCCCACAATATCCATCCCCCCAGTACCCTAACTCTCCCACAATAACCAACCCCCTCGTATCCTCACTCTCCCACAATATCCATCCCCCCAGTACCCTAACTCTCCCACAATATCCATCCCCCCAGTACCCTAACTCTCCCACAATAACCAACCACCTCGTATCCTCACTCTCCCACAATATCCATCCCCCCAGTACCCTAACTCTCCCACAATAACCAACCCCCTCATACCCTAACTCTCCCACAATAACCAACCCCCTCATACCCTAACTCTCCCACAATAACCAACCCCCTCATACCCTGACTCTCCCACAATAACCAACCCCCTCGTATCCTCACTCTCCCACAATATCCATCCCCCCAGTACCCTAACTCTCCCACAATATCCATCCCCCTCATACCCTGACTCTCCCACAATAACCAACCCCCTCGTATCCTCACTCTCCCACAATATCCATCCCCCCAGTACCCTAACTCTCCCACAATAGCCAACCCCCTCATACCCTACCTCTCCCACAATATCCATCCCCCAGTACCCTAACTCTCCCACAATAACCAACCCCCTCATACCCTAACTCTCCCACAATATCCATCCCCCTCATACCCTGACTCTCCCACAATAACCAACCCCCTCGTATCCTCACTCTCCCACAATATCCATCCCCCCAGTACCCTAACTCTCCCACAATAACCAACCCCCTCATACCCTGACTCTCCCACAATAACCAACCCCCTCGTATCCTCACTCTCCCACAATATCCATCCCCCCAGTACCCTAACTCTCCCACAATAACCAACCCCCTCATACCCTAACTCTCCCACAATATCCATCCCCCTCATACCCTAACTCTCCCACAATATCCATCCCCCAGTCCCCTAACTCTCCCACAATAACCAACCCCCTCATACCCTAACTCTCCCACAATATCCATCCCCCTCATACCCTGACTCTCCCACAATAACCAACCCCCTCGTATCCTCACTCTCCCACAATATCCATCCCCCCAGTACCCTAACTCTCCCACAATAACCAACCCCCTCGTATCCTCACTCTCCCACAATATCCATCCCCCAGTACCCTAACTCTCCCACAATAGCCAACCCCCTCATACCCTAACTCTCCCACAATATCCATCCCCCCAGTACCCTAACTCTCCCACAATAACCAACCCCCTCATACCCTAACTCTCCCACAATATCCATCCCCCTCATACCGTGACTCTCCCACAATAACCAACCCCCTCGTATCCTCACTCTCCCACAATATCCATCCCCCCAGTACCCTAACTCTCCCACAATAACCAACCCCCTCATACCCTGACTCTCCCACAATAACCAACCCCCTCGTATCCTCACTCTCCCACAATATCCATCCCCCCAGTACCCTAACTCTCCCACAATAACCAACCCCCTCATACCCTAACTCTCCCACAATATCCATCCCCCTCATACCCTAACTCTCCCACAATATCCATCCCCCAGTACCCTAACTCTCCCACAATAACCAACCCCCTCATACCCTAACTCTCCCACAATAACCAACCCCCTCGTATCCTCACTCTCCCACAATATCCATCCCCCCAGTACCCTAACTCTCCCACAATAACCAACCCCCTCGTATCCTCACTCTCCCACAATATCCATCCCCCAGTACCCTAACTCTCCCACAATAGCCAACCCCCTCATACCCTAACTCTCCCACAATATCCATCCCCCCAGTACCCTAACTCTCCCACAATAGCCAACCCCCTCATACCCTAACTCTCCCACAATATCCATCCCCCAGTACCCTAACTCTCCCACAATAACCAACCCCCTCATACCCTAACTCTCCCACAATATCCATCCCCCTCATACCCTGACTCTCCCACAATAACCAACCCCCTCGTATCCTCACTCTCCCACAATATCCATCCCCCCAGTACCCTAACTCTCCCACAATAACCAACCCCCTCATACCCTGACTCTCCCACAATATCCATCCCCCTCATACCCTAACTCTCCCACAATATCCATCCCCCCAGTACCCTAACTCTCCCACAATAACCAACCCCCTCATACCCTGACTCTCCCACAATATCCATCCCCCTCATACCCTAACTCTCCCACAATATCCATCCCCCTCATACCCTGACTCTCCCACAATAATCAACCCCCTCATACCCTGACTCTCCCACAATAACCAACCCCCTCATACCCTGACTCTCCCACAATAACCAACCCCCTCATACCCTGACTCTCCCACAATATCCATCCCCCTCATACCCTAACTCTCCCACAATATCCATCCACCTCATACCCTAACTCTCCCACAATAACCAACCCCCTCATACCCTGACTCTCCCACAATAACCAACCCCCTCATACCCTGACTCTCCCACAATATCCATCCCCCCAGTACCCTAACTCTCCCACAATAACCAACCCCCTCATACCCTAACTCTCCCACAATATCCATCCCCCTCATACCCTGACTCTCCCACAATAACCAACCCCCTCATACCCTGACTCTCCCACAATAACCAACCCCCTCGTATCCTCACTCTCCCACAATATCCATCCCCCCAGTACCCTAACTCTCCCACAATAACCAACCCCCTCATACCCTGACTCTCCCACAATAACCAACCCCCTCATACCCTAACTCTCCCACAATAACCAACCCCCTCGTATCCTCACTCTCCCACAATATCCATCCCCCCAGTACCCTAACTCTCCCACAATAACCAACCCCCTCATACCCTAACTCTCCCACAATATCCATCCCCCCAGTACCCTAACTCTCCCACAATAATCAACCCCCTCATACCCTAACTCTCCCACAATATCCATCCCCCCAGTACCCTAACTCTCCCACAATAGCCAACCCCCTCATACCCTAACTCTCCCACAATATCCATCCCCCCAGTACCCTAACTCTCCCACAATAACCAACCCCCTCATACCCTAACTCTCCCACAATATCCATCCCCCCAGTACCCTAACTCTCCCACAATAACCAACCCCCTCATACCCTGACTCTCCCACAATATCCATCCCCCCAGTACCCTAACTCTCCCACAATAACCAACCCCCTCATACCCTAACTCTCCCACAATATCCATCCCCCCAGTACCCTAACTCTCCCACAATAACCAACCCCCTCATACCCTAACTCTCCCACAATAACCAACCCCCTCATACCCTGACTCTCCCACAATATCCATCCGCCAGTACCCTAACTCTCCCACAATATCCATCCCCCTCATACCCTAACTCTCCCACAATAACCAACCCCCTCATACCCTGACTCTCCCACAATATCCATCCCCCAGTACCCTAACTCTCCCACAATATCCATCCCCCTCATACCCTGACTCTCCCACAATAACCAACCCCCTCATACCCTAACTCTCCCACAATAACCAACCCCCTCATACCCTAACTCTCCCACAATATCCATCACCCAGTACCCTAACTCTCCCACAATATCCATCCCCCAGTACCCTAACTCTCCCACAATATCCATCCCCCTCATACCCTAACTCTCCCACAATATCAATCCCCCAGTACCCTAACTCTCCCACAATATCCATCCCCCCAGTACCCTAACTCTCCCACAATAACCAACCCCCTCATACCCTAACTCTCCCACAATATCCATCCCCCCAGTACCCTAACTCTCCCACAATAACCAACC
This sequence comes from Heterodontus francisci, assembly GCF_036365525.1. Classification (NCBI taxonomy): domain Eukaryota; kingdom Metazoa; phylum Chordata; class Chondrichthyes; order Heterodontiformes; family Heterodontidae; genus Heterodontus; species Heterodontus francisci. The sequence continues at coordinate 17,098,884 of NC_090413.1, read as the reverse complement.
CCCTCATACCCTGACTCTCCCACAATATCCATCCCCCCAGTACCCTAACTCTCCCACAATAACCAACCCCCTCATACCCTAACTCTCCCACAATAACCAACCCCCTCATACCCTGACTCTCCCACAATATCCATCCCCCCAGTACCCTAACTCTCCCACAATAACCAACCCCCTCATACCCTAACTCTCCCACAATAACCAACCCCCTCATACCCTAACTCTCCCACAATAACCAACCCCCTCATACCCTGACTCTCCCACAATAACCAACCCCCTCATACCCTGACTCTCCCACAATAACCAACCCCCTCATACCCTAACTCTCCCACAATAGCCAACCCCCTCATACCCTGACTCTCCCACAATAACCAACCCCTCATACCCTGACTCTCCCACAATAACCAACCCCCTCATACCCTGACTCTCCCACAATAACCAACCCCCTCATACCCTGACTCTCCCACAATATCCATCCCCCAGTACCCTAACTCTCCCACAATATCCATCCCCCAGTACCCTAACTCTCCCACAATATCCATCCCCCTCATACCCTAACTCTCCCACAATATCCATCCCCCTCATACCCTAACTCTCCCACAATATCCATCCCCCAGTACCCTAACTCTCCCACAATATCCATCCCCCTCATACCCTAACTCTCCCACAATATCCATCCCCCAGTACCCTAACTCTCCCACAATATCCATCCCCCAGTACCCTAACTCTCCCACAATATCCATCCCCCTCATACCCTAACTCTCCCACAATAACCATCCCCCTCATACCCTAACTCTCCCACAATATCCATCCCCCAGTACCCTAACTCTCCCACAATATCCATCCCCCTCATACCCTAACTCTCCCACAATAACCAACCCCCTCATACCCTGACTCTCCCACAATAACCAACCCCCTCATACCCTAACTCTCCCACAATAACCAACCCCCTCATACCCTGACTCTCCCACAATATCCATCCCCCTCATACCCTAACTCTCCCACAATAACCAACCCCCTCATACCCTAACTCTCCCACAATAACCAACCCCCTCATACCCTAACTCTCCCACAATAACCAACCCCCTCATACCCTAACTCTCCCACAATATCCATCCCCCAGTACCCTAACTCTCCCACAATATCCATCCCCCAGTACCCTAACTCTCCCACAATATCCATCCCCCTCATACCCTAACCCTCCCACAATAACCAACCCCCTCATACCCTAACTCTCCCACAATATCCATCCCCCTCATACCCTGACTCTCCCACAATATCCATCCCCCTCATACCCTAACTCTCCCACAATAGCCAACCCCCTCATACCCTACCTCTCCCACAATATCCATCCCCCAGTACCCTAACTCTCCCACAATAACCAACCCCCTCATACCCTAACTCTCCCACAATATCCATCCCCCTCATACCCTGACTCTCCCACAATAACCAACCCCCTCGTATCCTCACTCTCCCACAATATCCATCCCCCCAGTACCCTAACTCTCCCACAATAACCAACCCCCTCATACCCTGACTCTCCCACAATAACCAACCCCCTCGTATCCTCACTCTCCCACAATATCCATCCCCCCAGTACCCTAACTCTCCCACAATAACCAACCCCCTCATACCCTAACTCTCCCACAATATCCATCCCCCTCATACCCTAACTCTCCCACAATATCCATCCCCCAGTCCCCTAACTCTCCCACAATAACCAACCCCCTCATACCCTAACTCTCCCACAATATCCATCCCCCTCATACCCTGACTCTCCCACAATAACCAACCCCCTCGTATCCTCACTCTCCCACAATATCCATCCCCCCAGTACCCTAACTCTCCCACAATAACCAACCCCCTCGTATCCTCACTCTCCCACAATATCCATCCCCCAGTACCCTAACTCTCCCACAATAGCCAACCCCCTCATACCCTAACTCTCCCACAATATCCATCCCCCCAGTACCCTAACTCTCCCACAATAACCAACCCCCTCATACCCTAACTCTCCCACAATATCCATCCCCCTCATACCCTGACTCTCCCACAATAACCAACCCCCTCGTATCCTCACTCTCCCACAATATCCATCCCCCCAGTACCCTAACTCTCCCACAATAACCAACCCCCTCATACCCTGACTCTCCCACAATAACCAACCCCCTCGTATCCTCACTCTCCCACAATATCCATCCCCCCAGTACCCTAACTCTCCCACAATAACCAACCCCCTCATACCCTAACTCTCCCACAATATCCATCCCCCTCATACCCTAACTCTCCCACAATATCCATCCCCCAGTACCCTAACTCTCCCACAATAACCAACCCCCTCATACCCTAACTCTCCCACAATAACCAACCCCCTCGTATCCTCACTCTCCCACAATATCCATCCCCCCAGTACCCTAACTCTCCCACAATAACCAACCCCCTCGTATCCTCACTCTCCCACAATATCCATCCCCCAGTACCCTAACTCTCCCACAATAGCCAACCCCCTCATACCCTAACTCACCCACAATATCCATCCCCCCAGTACCCTAACTCTCCCACAATAGCCAACCCCCTCATACCCTAACTCTCCCACAATATCCATCCCCCAGTACCCTAACTCTCCCACAATAACCAACCCCCTCATACCCTAACTCTCCCACAATATCCATCCCCCTCATACCCTGACTCTCCCACAATAACCAACCCCCTCGTATCCTCACTCTCCCACAATATCCATCCCCCCAGTACCCTAACTCTCCCACAATAACCAACCCCCTCATACCCTGACTCTCCCACAATATCCATCCCCCTCATACCCTAACTCTCCCACAATATCCATCCCCCCAGTACCCTAACTCTCCCACAATAACCAACCCCCTCATACCCTGACTCTCCCACAATATCCATCCCCCTCATACCCTAACTCTCCCACAATATCCATCCCCCTCATACCCTGACTCTCCCACAATAATCAACCCCCTCATACCCTGACTCTCCCACAATAACCAACCCCCTCATACCCTGACTCTCCCACAATAACCAACCCCCTCATACCCTGACTCTCCCACAATATCCATCCCCCTCATACCCTAACTCTCCCACAATATCCATCCACCTCATACCCTAACTCTCCCACAATAACCAACCCCCTCATACCCTGACTCTCCCACAATAACCAACCCCCTCATACCCTGACTCTCCCACAATATCCATCCCCCCAGTACCCTAACTCTCCCACAATAACCAACCCCCTCATACCCTAACTCTCCCACAATATCCATCCCCCTCATACCCTGACTCTCCCACAATAACCAACCCCCTCATACCCTGACTCTCCCACAATAACCAACCCCCTCGTATCCTCACTCTCCCACAATATCCATCCCCCCAGTACCCTAACTCTCCCACAATAACCAACCCCCTCATACCCTGACTCTCCCACAATAACCAACCCCCTCATACCCTAACTCTCCCACAATAACCAACCCCCTCGTATCCTCACTCTCCCACAATATCCATCCCCCCAGTACCCGAACTCTCCCACAATAACCAACCCCCTCATACCCTAACTCTCCCACAATATCCATCCCCCCAGTACCCTAACTCTCCCACAATAATCAACCCCCTCATACCCTAACTCTCCCACAATATCCATCCCCCCAGTACCCTAACTCTCCCACAATAGCCAACCCCCTCATACCCTAACTCTCCCACAATATCCATCCCCCCAGTACCCTAACTCTCCCACAATAACCAACCCCCTCATACCCTAACTCTCCCACAATATCCATCCCCCCAGTACCCTAACTCTCCCACAATAACCAACCCCCTCATACCCTAACTCTCCCACAATATCCATCCCCCCAGTACCCTAACTCTCCCACAATAACCAACCCCCTCATACCCTAACTCTCCCACAATATCCATCCCCCCAGTACCCTAACTCTCCCACAATAACCAACCCCCTCATACCCTAACTCTCCCACAATAACCAACCCCCTCATACCCTGACTCTCCCACAATATCCATCCGCCAGTACCCTAACTCTCCCACAATATCCATCCCCCTCATACCCTAACTCTCCCACAATAACCAACCCCCTCATACCCTGACTCTCCCACAATATCCATCCCCCAGTACCCTAACTCTCCCACAATATCCATCCCCCTCATACCCTGACTCTCCCACAATAACCAACCCCCTCATACCCTAACTCTCCCACAATAACCAACCCCCTCATACCCTAACTCTCCCACAATATCCATCACCCAGTACCCTAACTCTCCCACAATATCCATCCCCCAGTACCCTAACTCTCCCACAATATCCATCCCCCTCATACCCTAACTCTCCCACAATATCCATCCCCCAGTACCCTAACTCTCCCACAATATCCATCCCCCCAGTACCCTAACTCTCCCACAATAACCAACCCCCTCATACCCTAACTCTCCCACAATATCCATCCCCCCAGTACCCTAACTCTCCCACAATAACCAACCCCCTCATACCCTGACTCTCCCACAATATCCATCCCCCCAGTACCCTAACTCTCCCACAATAACCAACCCCCTCATACCCTAACTCTCCCACAATAACCAACCCCCTCATACCCTGACTCTCCCACAATATCCATCCCCCCAGTACCCTAACTCTCCCACAATAACCAACCCCCTCATACCCTAACTCTCCCACAATAACCAACCCCCTCATACCCTAACTCTCCCACAATAACCAACCCCCTCATACCCTGACTCTCCCACAATAACCAACCCCCTCATACCCTGACTCTCCCACAATAACCAACCCCCTCATACCCTAAGTCTCCCACAATAGCCAACCCCCTCATACCCTGACTCTCCCACAATAACCAACCCCTCATACCCTGACTCTCCCACAATAACCAACCCCCTCATACCCTGACTCTCCCACAATAACCAACCCCCTCATACCCTGACTCTCCCACAATATCCATCCCCCAGTACCCTAACTCTCCCACAATATCCATCCCCCAGTACCCTAACTCTCCCACAATATCCATCCCCCTCATACCCTAACTCTCCCACAATATCCATCCCCCTCATACCCTAACTCTCCCACAATATCCATCCCCCAGTACCCTAACTCTCCCACAATATCCATCCCCCTCATACCCTAACTCTCCCACAATATCCATCCCCCAGTACCCTAACTCTCCCACAATATCCATCCCCCAGTACCCTAACTCTCCCACAATATCCATCCCCCTCATACCCTAACTCTCCCACAATAACCATCCCCCTCATACCCTAACTCTCCCACAATATCCATCCCCCAGTACCCTAACTCTCCCACAATATCCATCCCCCTCATACCCTAACTCTCCCACAATAACCAACCCCCTCATACCCTGACTCTCCCACAATAACCAACCCCCTCATACCCTAACTCTCCCACAATAACCAACCCCCTCATACCCTGACTCTCCCACAATATCCATCCCCCTCATACCCTAACTCTCCCACAATAACCAACCCCCTCATACCCTAACTCTCCCACAATAACCAACCCCCTCATACCCTAACTCTCCCACAATAACCAACCCCCTCATACCCTAACTCTCCCACAATATCCATCCCCCAGTACCCTAACTCTCCCACAATATCCATCCCCCAGTACCCTAACTCTCCCACAATATCCATCCCCCTCATACCCTAACCCTCCCACAATAACCAACCCCCTCATACCCTAACTCTCCCACAATATCCATCCCCCTCATACCCTGACTCTCCCACAATATCCATCCCCCTCATACCCTAACTCTCCCACAATAACCAACCCCCTCATACCCTAACTCTCCCACAATATCCATCCCCCTCATACCCTAACTCTCCCACAATATCCTGCCCCCTCATACCCTAACTCTCCCACAATAACCAACCCCTTCATACCCTAACTCTCCCACAATATCCATCCCCCTCATACCCTGACTCTCCCACAATAACCAACCCCCTCATACCCTAACTCTCCCACAATATCCATCCCCCTCATACCCTGACTCTCCCACAATAACCAACCCCCTCATACCCTAACTCTCCCACAATAACCAACCCCCTCATACCCTAACTCTCCCACAATAACCAACCCCCTCATACCCTAACTCTCCCACAATAACCAACCCCCTCATACCCTAACTCTCCCACAATATCCATCCCCCAGTACCCTAACTCTCCCACAATATCCATCCCCCAGTACCCTAACTCTCCCACAATATCCATCCCCCTCATACCCTGACTCTCCCACAATAACCAACCCCCTCATACCCTAACTCTCCCACAATATCCATCCCCCAGTACCCTAACTCTCCCACAATATCCATCCCCCAGTACCCTAACTCTCCCACAATATCCATCCCCCTCATACCCTGACTCTCCCACAATAACCAACCCCCTCATACCCTAACTCTCCCACAATAACCAACCCCCTCATACCCTAACTCTCCCACAATATCCATCCCCCTCATACCCTGACTCTCCCACAATAACCAACCCCCTCATACCCTAACTCTCCCACAATATCCATCCCCCAGTACCCTAACTCTCCCACAATATCCATCCCCCAGTACCCTAACTCTCCCACAATATCCATCCCCCTCATACCCTGACTCTCCCACAATAACCAACCCCCTCATACCCTAACTCTCCCATAATAACCAACCCCCTCATACCCTGACTCTCCCACAATAACCAACCCCCTCATACCCTGACTCTCCCACAATATCCATCCCCCTCATACCCTGACTCTCCCACAATATCCATCCCCCTCATACCCTAACTCTCCCACAATAACCAACCCCCTCATACCCTGACTCTCCCACAATAACCAACCCCCTCATACCCTGACTCTCCCACAATATCCATCCCCCTCATACCCTAACTCTCCCACAATATCCATCCCCCTCATACCCTGACTCTCCCACAATAACCAACCCCCTCATACCCTAACTCTCCCACAATATCCAACCCCCTCATACCCTGACTCTCCCACAATATCCATCCCCCTCATACCCTAACTCTCCCACAATAACCAACCCCCTCATACCCTAACTCTCCCACAATATCCAACCCCCTCATACCCTGACTCTCCCACAATAACCAACCCCCTCATACCCTAACTCTCCCACAATATCCAACCCCCTCATACCCTGACTCTCCCACAATAACCATCCCCCTCATACCCTGACTCTCCCACAATAACCAACCCCCTCATACCCTAACTCTCCCACAATATCCAACCCCCTCATACCCTGACTCTCCCACAATAACCAACCCCCTCATACCCTAACTCTCCCACAATAACCAACCCCCTCATACCCTAACTCTCCCACAATATCCAACCCCCTCATACCCTGACTCTCCCACAATATCCATCCCCCTCATACCCTGACTCTCCCACAATATCCATCCCCCTCATACCCTGACTCTCCCACAATATCCTTCCCCCTCATACCCTAACTCTCCCACAATATCCATCCCCCTCATACCCTGACTCTCCCACAATATCCATCCCCCTCATACCCTAACTCTCCCACAATAACCAACCCCCTCATACCCTAACTCTCCCACAATATCCAACCCCCTCATACCCTGACTCTCCCACAATATCCATCCCCCTCATACCCTAACTCTCCCACAATATCCATCCCCCTCATACCCTGACTCTCCCACAATAACCAACCCCTTCATACCCTGACTCTCCCACAATAACCAACCCCCTCATACCCTAACTCTCCCACAATATCCAACCCCCTCATACCCTGACTCTCCCACAATATCCATCCCCCTCATACCCTAACTCTCCCACAATATCCATCCCCCTCATACCCTGACTCTCCCACAATAACCAACCCCCTCATACCCTGACTCTCCCACAATATCCATCCCCCTCATACCCTGACTCTCCCACAATATCCATCCCCCTCATACCCTGACTCTCCCACAATAACCAACCCCCTCATACCCTAACTCTCCCACAATATCCAACCCCCTCATACCCTAACTCTCCCACAATATCCAACCCCCTCATACCCTAACTCTCCCACAATATCCATCCCCCTCATACCCTAACTCTCCCACAATATCCATCCCCCTCATACCCTGACTCTCCCACAATAACCAACCCCCTCATACCCTAACTCTCCCACAATATCCAACCCCCTCATACCCTGACTCTCCCACAATATCCATCCCCCTCATACCCTAACTCTCCCACAATATCCATCCCCCTCATACCCTGACTCTCCCACAATAACCAACCCCCTCATACCCTGACTCTCCCACAATAACCAACCCCCTCATACCCTAACTCTCCCACAATATCCAACCCCCTCATACCCTGACTCTCCCACAATATCCATCCCCCTCATACCCTGACTCTCCCACAATATCCATCCCCCTCATACCCTGACTCTCCCACAATAACCAACCCCCTCATACCCTAACTCTCCCACAATATCCAACCCCCTCATACCCTAACTCTCCCACAATATCCATCCCCCTCATACCCTAACTCTCCCACAATATCCATCCCCCTCATACCCTAACTCTCCCACAATAACCAACCCCCTCATACCCTGACTCTCCCACAATAACCAACCCCCTCATACCCTAACTCTCCCACAATATCCAACCCCCTCATACCCTGACTCTCCCACAATATCCATCCCCCTCATACCCTGACTCTCCCACAATATCCATCCCCCTCATACCCTGACTCTCCCACAATAACCAACCCCCTCATACCCTAACTCTCCCACAATATCCATCCCCCTCATACCCTGACTCTCCCACAATAACCAACCCCCTCATACCCTAACTCTCCCACAATATCCAACCCCCTCATACCCTAACTCTCCCACAATATCCAACCCCCTCATACCCTGACACTCCCACAATAACCAACCCCCTCATACCCTGACTCTCCCACAATAACCAACCCCCTCATACCCTGACTCTCCCACAATAACCAACCCCCTCATACCCTGACTCTCCCACAATAACCAACCCCCTCATACCCTAACTCTCCCACAATATCCAACCCCCTCATACCCTGACTCTCCCACAATATCCAACCCCCTCATACCCTAACTCTCCCACAATATCCAACCCCCTCATACCCTGACTCTCCCACAATAACCAACCCCCTCATACCCTGACTCTCCCACAATATCCAACCCCCTCATACCCTAACTCTCCCACAATATCCAACCCCCTCATACCCTGACTCTCCCACAATAACCAACCCCCTCATACCCTAACTCTCCCACAATATCCAACCCCCTCATACCCTGACTCTCCCACAATATCCAACCCCCTCATACCCTGACTCTCCCACAATATCCAACCCCCTCATACCCTAACTCTCCCACAATATCCAACCCCCTCATACCCTGACTCTCCCACAATAACCAACCCCCTCATACCCTGACTCTCCCACAATAACCAACCCCCTCATACCCTAACTCTCCCACAATATCCAACCCCCTCATACCCTAACTCTCCCACAATATCCAACCCCCTCATACCCTGACTCTCCCACAATAACCAACCCCCTCATACCCTGACTCTCCCACAATAACCAACCCCCTCATACCCTGACTCTCCCACAATAACCAACCCCCTCATACCCTGACTCTCCCACAATAACCAACCCCCTCATACCCTAACTCTCCCACAATATCCAACCCCCTCATACCCTAACTCTCCCACAATATCCAACCCCCTCATACCCTGACTCTCCCACAATATCCATCCCCCTCATACCCTGACTCTCCCACAATAACCAACCCCCTCATACCCTAACTCTCCCACAATATCCAACCCCCTCATACCCTAACTCTCCCACAATAACCAACCCCCTCATACCCTAACTCTCCCACAATATCCAACCCCCTCATACCCTAACTCTCCCACAATATCCAACCCCCTCATACCCTGACTCTCCCACAATAACCAACCCCCTCATACCCTGACTCTCCCACAATAACCAACCCCCTCATACCCTAACTCTCCCACAATATCCAACCCCCTCATACCCTAACTCTCCCACAATATCCAACCCCCTCATACCCTGACTCTCCCACAATATCCATCCCCCTCATACCCTGACTCTCCCACAATAACCAACCCCCTCATACCCTACCTCTCCCACAATATCCATCCCCCTCATACCCTAACTCTCCCACAATATCCATCCCCCTCATACCCTGACTCTCCCACAATAACCAACCCCCTCATACCCTAACTCTCCCACAATATCCATCCCCCTCATACCCTGACTCTCCCACAATAACCAACCCCCTCATACCCTAACTCTCCCACAATATCCAACCCCCTCATACCCTGACTCTCCCACAATAACCAACCCCCTCATACCCTAACTCTCCCACAATATCCAACCCCCTCATACCCTGACTCTCCCACAATAACCAACCCCCTCATACCCTGACTCTCCCACAATAACCAACCCCCTCATACCCTAACTCTCCCACAATATCCATCCCCCTCATACCCTGACTCTCCCACAATAACCAACCCCCTCATACCCTAACTCTCCCACAATATCCATCCCCCTCATACCCTGACTCTCCCACAATAACCAACCCCCTCATACCCTAACTCTCCCACAATATCCAACCCCCTCATACCCTGACTCTCCCACAATAACCAACCCCCTCATACCCTGACTCTCCCACAATAACCAACCCCCTCATACCCTGACTCTCCCACAATAACCAACCCCCTCATACCCTAACTCTCCCACAATAACCAACCCCCTCATACCCTGACTCTCCCACAATATCCATCCCCCTCATACCCTGACTCTCCCACAATATCCATCCCCCTCATACCCTGACTCTCCCACAATAACCAACCCCCTCATACCCTGACTCTCCCACAATATCCAACCCCCTCATACCCTGACTCCTCCACAATATCCATCCCCCTCATACCCTGACTCTCCCACAATATCCATCCCCCTCATACCCTGACTCTCCCACAATATCCATCCCCCTCATACCCTGACTCTCCCACAATAACCAACCCCCTCATACCCTAACTCTCCCACAATATCCATCCCCCTCATACCCTGACTCTCCCACAATAACCAACCCCCTCATACCCTAACTCTCCCACAATATCCAACCCCCTCATACCCTAACTCTCCCACAATATCCAACCCCCTCATACCCTGACACTCCCACAATAACCAACCCCCTCATACCCTGACTCTCCCACAATAACCAACCCCCTCATACCCTGACTCTCCCACAATAACCAACCCCCTCATACCCTGACTCTCCCACAATAACCAACCCCCTCATACCCTAACTCTCCCACAATATCCAACCCCCTCATACCCTGACTCTCCCACAATATCCAACCCCCTCATACCCTAACTCTCCCACAATATCCAACCCCCTCATACCCTGACTCTCCCACAATAACCAACCCCCTCATACCCTGACTCTCCCACAATATCCAACCCCCTCATACCCTAACTCTCCCACAATATCCAACCCCCTCATACCCTGACTCTCCCACAATAACCAACCCCCTCATACCCTAACTCTCCCACAATATCCAACCCCCTCATACCCTGACTCTCCCACAATATCCAACCCCCTCATACCCTGACTCTCCCACAATATCCAACCCCCTCATACCCTAACTCTCCCACAATATCCAACCCCCTCATACCCTGACTCTCCCACAATAACCAACCCCCTCATACCCTGACTCTCCCACAATAACCAACCCCCTCATACCCTAACTCTCCCACAATATCCAACCCCCTCATACCCTAACTCTCCCACAATATCCAACCCCCTCATACCCTGACTCTCCCACAATAACCAACCCCCTCATACCCTGACTCTCCCACAATAACCAACCCCCTCATACCCTGACTCTCCCACAATAACCAACCCCCTCATACCCTGACTCTCCCACAATAACCAACCCCCTCATACCCTAACTCTCCCACAATATCCAACCCCCTCATACCCTAACTCTCCCACCATATCCAACCCCCTCATACCCTGACTCTCCCACAATATCCATCCCCCTCATACCCTGACTCTCCCACAATAACCAACCCCCTCATACCCTAACTCTCCCACAATATCCAACCCCCTCATACCCTAACTCTCCCACAATAACCAACCCCCTCATACCCTAACTCTCCCACAATATCCAACCCCCTCATACCCTAACTCTCCCACAATATCCAACCCCCTCATACCCTGACTCTCCCACAATAACCAACCCCCTCATACCCTGACTCTCCCACAATAACCAACCCCCTCATACCCTAACTCTCCCACAATATCCAACCCCCTCATACCCTAACTCTCCCACAATATCCAACCCCCTCATACCCTGACTCTCCCACAATATCCATCCCCCTCATACCCTGACTCTCCCACAATAACCAACCCCCTCATACCCTACCTCTCCCACAATATCCATCCCCCTCATACCCTAACTCTCCCACAATATCCATCCCCCTCATACCCTGACTCTCCCACAATAACCAACCCCCTCATACCCTAACTCTCCCACAATATCCATCCCCCTCATACCCTGACTCTCCCACAATAACCAACCCCCTCATACCCTAACTCTCCCACAATATCCAACCCCCTCATACCCTGACTCTCCCACAATAACCAACCCCCTCATACCCTAACTCTCCCACAATATCCAACCCCCTCATACCCTGACTCTCCCACAATAACCAACCCCCTCATACCCTGACTCTCCCACAATAACCAACCCCCTCATACCCTAACTCTCCCACAATATCCATCCCCCTCATACCCTGACTCTCCCACAATAACCAACCCCCTCATACCCTAACTCTCCCACAATATCCATCCCCCTCATACCCTGACTCTCCCACAATAACCAACCCCCTCATACCCTAACTCTCCCACAATATCCAACCCCCTCATACCCTGACTCTCCCACAATAACCAACCCCCTCATACCCTGACTCTCCCACAATAACCAACCCCCTCATACCCTGACTCTCCCACAATAACCAACCCCCTCATACCCTAACTCTCCCACAATAACCAACCCCCTCATACCCTGACTCTCCCACAATATCCATCCCCCTCATACCCTGACTCTCCCACAATATCCATCCCCCTCATACCCTGACTCTCCCACAATAACCAACCCCCTCATACCCTGACTCTCCCACAATATCCAACCCCCTCATACCCTGACTCCTCCACAATATCCATCCCCCTCATACCCTGACTCTCCCACAATATCCATCCCCCTCATACCCTAACTCTCCCACAATATCCATCCCCCAGTACCCTAACTCTCCCACAATATCCATCCCCCTCATCCCCTGACTCTCCCACAATAACCAACCCCCTCATACCCTGACTCTCCCACAATATCCATCCCCCTCATACCCTAACTCTCCCACAATATCCATCCCCCTCATACCCTGACTCTCCCACAATAACCAACCCCCTCATACCCTAACTCTCCCACAATATCCATCCCCCAGTACCCTGACTCTCCCACAATAACCAACCCCCTCATACCCTAACTCTCCCACAATAACCAACCCCCTCATACCCTAACTCTCCCACAATAACCAACCCCCTCATACCATAACTCTCCCACAATAACCAACCCCCTCATACCCTAACTCTCCCACAATAACCAACCCCCTCATACCCTGACTCTCCCACAATAACCAACCCCCTCATACCCTGACTCTCCCACAATATCCATCCCCCTCATACCCTAACTCTCCCACAATAGCCAACCCCCTCATACCCTAACTCTCCCACAATATCCATCCCCCTCATACCCTAACTCTCCCACAATAGCCAACCCCCTCATACCCTGACTCTCCCACAATATCCATCCCCCTCATACCCTAACTCTCCCACAATAGCCAACCCCCTCATACCCTGACTCTCCCACAATAACCAACCCCCTCATACCCTAACTCTCCCACAATATCCATCCCCCAGTACCCTAACTCTCCCACAATATCCATCCCCCTCATACCCTAACTCTCCCACAATATCCATCCCCCAGTACCCTGACTCTCCCACAATATCCATCCCCCTCATACCCTAACTCTCCCACAATATCCATCCCCCAGTACCCTGACTCTCCCACAATAACCAACCCCCTCATACCCTAACTCTCCCACAATATCCATCCCCCAGTACCCTGACTCTCCCACAATAACCAACCCCCTCATACCCTAACTCTCCCACAATAACCAACCCCCTCATACCCTAACTCTCCCACAATATCCATCCCCCAGTACCCTAACTCTCCCACAATAACCAACCCCCTCATACCCTAACTCTCCCACAATAACCAACCCCCTCATACCCTAACTCTCCCACAATATCCATCCCCCAGTACCCTAACTCTCCCACAATAACCAACCCCCTCATACCCTAACTCTCCCACAATATCCATCCCCCAGTACCCTAACTCTCCCACAATAGCCAACCCCCTCATACCCTAACTCTCCCACAATAACCAACCCCCTCGTACCCTAACTCTCCCACAATAACCAACCCCCTCATACCCTAACTCTCCCACAATAACCAACCCCCTCATACCCTGACTCTCCCACAATAACCAACCCCCTCATACCCTAACTCTCCCACAATAACCAACCCCCTCATACCCTAACTCTCCCACAATAACCAACCCCCTCATACCCTGACTCTCCCACAATATCCATCCCCCTCATACCCTGACTCTCCCACAATAACCAACCCCCTCATACCCTAACTCTCCCACAATAACCAACCCCCTCATACCCTAACTCTCCCACAATAACCAACCCCCTCATACCCTGACTCTCCCACAATATCCATCCCCCTCATACCCTGACTCTCCCACAATAACCAACCCCCTCATACCCTGACTCTCCCACAATATCCATCCCCCTCATACCCTGACTCTCCCACAATAACCAACCCCCTCATACCCTGACTCTCCCACAATATCCATCCCCCTCATACCCTGACTCTCCCACAATAACCAACCCCCTCATACCCTAACTCTCCCACAATAGCCAACCCCCTCATACCCTAACTCTCCCACAATAACCAATCCCCTCGTACCCTAACTCTCCCACAATAACCAACCCCCTCATACCCTAACTCTCCCACAATAACCAACCCCCTCATACCCTAACTCTCCCACAATATCCATCCCCCCAGTACCCTAACTCTCCCACAATAACCAACCCCCTTGTACCCTAACTCTCCCACAATATCCATCCCCCTCATACCCTAACTCTCCCACAATAACCAACCCCCTCATACCCTAACTCTCCCACAATATCCATCCCCCCAGTACCCTAACTCTCCCACAATATCCATCCCCCCAGTACCCTAACTCTCCCACAATAACCAACCCCCTTGTACCCTAACTCTCCCACAATATCCATCCCCCCAGTACCCTAACTCTCCCACAATAACCAACCCCCCAGTACCCTAACTCTCCCACAATATCCATCCCCCCAGTACCCTAACTCTCCCACAATAACCAACCCCCTTGTACCCTAACTCTCCCACAATATCCATCCCCCTCATACCCTAACTCTCCCACAATAACCAACCCCCTCATACCCTAACTCTCCCACAATATCCATCCCCCCAGTACCCTAACTCTCCCACAATATCCATCCCCCCAGTACCCTAACTCTCCCACAATAACCAACCCCCTCATACCCTAACTCTCCCACAATATCCATCCCCCCAGTACCCTAACTCTCCCACAATAACCAACCCCCTTGTACCCTAACTCTCCCACAATATCCATCCCCCTCATACCCTAACTCTCCCACAATAACCAACCCCCTCATACCCTAACTCTCCCACAATAACCAACCCCCTCATACCCTGACTCTCCCACAATAACCAACCCCCTCATACCCTAACTCTCCCACAATAACCAACCCCCTCATACCCTAACTCTCCCACAATAACCAACCCCCTCATACCCTGACTCTCCCACAATAACCAACCCCCTCATACCCTAACTCTCCCACAATAACCAACCCCCTCATACCCTAACTCTCCCACAATAACCAACCCCCTCATACCCTAACTCTCCCACAATAACCAACCCCCTCGTACCCTAACTCTCCCACAATATCCATCCCCCTCATACCCTAACTCTCCCACAATAACCAACCCCCTCATACCCTAACTCTCCCACAATATCCATCCCCCCAGTACCCTAACTCTCCCACAATATCCATCCCCCCAGTACCCTGACTCTTCCACAATATCCATCCCCCCAGAACCCTAACTCTCTCACAATATCCATCCCCCTGGTACCCCAACATTCCTACAAAGCCCATCCCTCTAATACCCTATCACCCTCACAAAGTTCCTCAGCTAGAACCCTAACTCTCCCACAAAGCCCATACCTCAGTAACCCTAACTCTCCTATGAATTTAATCCCTCGAGCACTGTAACTCTCCTGCAATGTCCAGTACCCTGATCTGCTAGTGGCCATCTCTCCAGTACCATCTCTCTCCCACCTTGCTCCCACCCTTGGACTCTGACTTTTCCATTGTAGTATCTAACTGCATGTCCCCATCTTTTCAAGGGCAATGAGAAATGGCCTAGCCAGCGATGCCCACATCCCATGAAAGAATAATAAACACCTCTGCTCTGTAGGTTATTTTAATCAATTAGCAAGTAAAACTGTAATGTACAATCAGCTGCTTAACACTTTTACTCTTTGCTAAATATTTCCTGTTAAGAAAGGTGTGATATCTGGAGGTCGGAGTGAGTGCAAATTACCAAGACTGAAAACTCTACAGATCTGCAAAATTTCACTTGCCCTCCATGAGAAAGACAACATTTCACTCACAGCATTAGCAGCTGGCCTTTTCATTTTGGAAGTGTTAGGGAAACACCCCTGCACTGCAATCATTTTTCAACATAGAAACCAGCACTTAACAGAGGGTAATTTTTCTGTTGCTATTTTTGTCCCATTTTCCCTTCTAGTCTTCTGAAGTCTGTGTTGAGAAATTCAATTCAGCATGACAATCAGTCCCTCTCTCCTTGATGACAGAGATCGTGGATGAATTTGGTGAGATGGAGGAAAGGCATTTTTAGCCGTTGGAGGTCAGGTGAAGTGAGTTAGAGAAGTTGAGGGAAGCAGTCAAGATAGCATAAGGGGGAATAATAAAACAGCTGGAGTAGAGGCAGTGCAGCATAGGTTCACTAGCTTGGTTCTTGGAATGAGAGTTGGGGCGGCACAGTGGCGCAGTGGTTAGCACCGCAGCCTCACAGCTCCAGGGACCCGGGTTCAATTCTGGGTACTGCCTGTGTGGAGTTTGCATGTTCTCCCTGTGTCTGCGTGGGTTTCCTCCGGGTGCTCCGGTTTCCTCCCACATGCCAAAGACTTGCAGGTTGATAGGTTAATTGGCCATTATAAATTGCCTCTAGTGTAGGTAGGTGTAGGGAAATATAGAGACAGGTGGGGATGTGGTAGGAATATGGAATTAGTGTAGGATTAGTATAAATGGGTGGTTGATGGTCGGCACCGACTCGGTGGGCCGAAGGGCCTGTTTCAGTGCTGTATCTCTAAACTAAACTGAGTAAATTGGGCCTATATTCTCTGGAGTTTAGCAGAATGGGAGGTGATCTCATTGAAACATGCAAGATTCTGAAGGGAATGCTGCAAATACTCCACAGGTCTGGCAGCATCTGTGGAGAGAAAAGTTCTGATGAAGGGTCACTGACCTGAAACGTTAACTCTGCCTCTCTCTCCGCAGAAGCTGCCAGACCGGCTGAGTATTTCCAGCGTTTCTTGTTTTTATTTCAGATTTCCAGCATCTGCAGTATTTTGCTTTCATTAAAGGGTTAATCATTTAGTTCTGAGACCCAAGAGCGACTGAAAAACAGCTTAAATCACTTCAGCACCTTTTATTTTAGGGTTTCTGCTGCTGTTGTGTCAAAGTTATGGTGAAAAAGCAGAAGAACCCTTGGAAGAAAAAGACTACCAGAGTTTCCAGCAAAAATGGCGAAGAGATTCGAAAGATTCGCAGCTACAAATTCACTTACTTTGAAAGAGGAACTCCTTTTCCCCAATACAGTGATTTTAAGAGTATGGTCTACTCTGGTTCCTATTTCTTATATTGTTATGTGTGGGAGGGAAGTTGGAAGGGAAGAGTTGGAGGGAGATGAAACTTGGTCAAGGAAGAAGGGGTAGGCCATGTGACTGAAGGTAGAAATGTACAGAGTGAGATTGAAGATGTCATTAAGATTGCAGAGGGGAGAATAAAGCAGATGCCAGATGCAGTAGCCATTTGTTTTGGTATCTTGGGCTGCGGTAGGTTTACTTCAATGCTGTTCATATTGGTCTAGAATACGCTGACACAAATAAAGGTGTGCAAACGACGTTCGCTGTTATTAAATGCAAATCGCCCAGCAACATGTGGCGAGGAAGAGAAATCCCGTGAATTGAGAATTGACACACGTTGCTTGACGATTTGCACCGCTCTGCCATTAGCTCCGTGAAAATGGCACCTTGACCTCAACCTCCCTGTGATTTTCATGAAGTTGCTGCATTAATTGCCTATTAACCTCACCATAGAAAGGTAATTCTAGTCATCAATAGCATAAGGGCCCTTTCAACAGTGTGATCATTGTTAATGACTACCTGTCATCCTCTCTGGCCCAGAAAGCAAAAAACTAAAAGTGTGGGATCTCATTCCTTCAGGTTGTGAATTGTTTTTGGAGATGTTTAAAATGCCAAATCTAAAATTTTTGCATTCTTTCTTTTCCTTTCTGTCTCTTTTTTCTCTCTCTTTTAATCCAATCCTTCTTCCTCTCTCTTTATTTCTCTCTCTGTACCTGATTTAGCATTGAATTCACCCAGTCTAATTGGCCCTCTTTCTCAGTCCTTCCTCTTTTATTCCTCAATCCTTAGTCTCATTGTTTAAGAAGATACATTGTTGATCCTGACATTCACCAAGGTCCCAGGTGCCCTTGCCCCCACTCGTCATCAGCTCACACTTCCAGCAACCTTGAGGGCAAAAATGTTGGAGTCGAAGGCTGCAGGAACAAGTCTAACTAACCCCTTGAGATGTTCCACTCTGTGCCAATATTGATGGAAGCAAGGTAAAGCAACCACTTTACCATGAGGGGCTAGCAGATATCTCAGTGGTCCATCAGTTACCATGACCATGCCCAACTCTTTGCCTCCTCTACATAACTGCACGGTAAATAGAGGCATGCAGTGGTGTTCTGACAGTGTAGCTGTCCAGAGATTTTCACCTGTTGCCAGTGCTTCACTTACAATTCCAATAAATTATCTCCCCGAATAACTGGGTGACCATCCCTCAGAGTCATGTTTGAAGACTATTCTGTGCAGAGGTCCTCCAAGCCCTACTAACCCCTCAAACAGCACTGGAAGATGAGCAAAGGATAGGATCTTGACAAAGAGTGAAGGTCAAGGGTTGCAATAAAGTTTAAGAAAGCAATTGGTATGGGGAATAGGGAGGAATAGTAAAAAAGTGTCTGATGCCCACCCTATAACTAGGCGAGGCTTTTCTAAACAACACATATATCTATATATGAGTGATAGAAATGTTATTTATTGGTACTTTTCATGACCTCAGGACTTCCCAATGTGCTTTAAAGCCATTGAAAATCTCTTGAAGTGTAGTCGCTGTTGTAATGTGGGAAATATGGCAAACAACTTGCGCACAGCAAGACTCCCCAAACAGCAATGTGATACTGACCAGATAATCTGCTTTTAGGATTTGGTTGAGGGATAAACATTGGCCAAGATCATGTGAAGAACACCCCTGCTTGTTTCGAGTTGTGGAATGGGATCTTTTACATTCGTTTGAGAGAGCAGATGGGCTCTCGGTTTAATGCCTCAGCTTAGAGACTGGTACTGAACTGGAGTGCCAACCTAGGTTTGGTGCTCAACTCTCCGGAGTGAGACTTAAACCCACAGCCATTTGAGTCAGAGGGAAGAGTGCTACCCACTGAGCCACAGCTGACACTGCATATGCTGCATGCATACAGTGCGGTTTATCTAAGGCATTACACACACTGCCTGTTTCCCACCAACTCCTATGCTCAACTTGTGACTGACTATAAGGAAGCAGCCTCCCTCATTGCTTCCTCATCCTGACAACTCATTATGTCACTTTAGAATACTGCAATGTCCTTGTGTGACTTAGCGCCGTCCATGACAGGCGCCAGTGGGACCAACCCAGCAGGTCCGTCTCTCTTGTGAAAGGATCTGTTCCTTTTCTCATGAAAGGAGAACGTTAGGCCTATATCTGACTATGACTCTCAAGTCAATCCCTCAACACAACTGCAAAGTGTTTCTAGAAACAACTGCCAGCCTGAAGTAAACACTTAATTTTAGCTCCTCACCCTTTCTTTAAAATAAACTTTCGCACCAATATCCCCCATCACCTGCCATCCAAAGGTGTTGTCTGCTTGTTTGGTGGCAGTTCCACTGACAGACAAGTGGGACTCAGTGCAGACTGTACATGATTGGACTTCAATAAGATGGGAGTAACATTATGATACTTTCTGCCTGGTTTACAAACGCCTCCCCCTCCCTTCCACCGTTCCTCTTCCCCAAGTGCTGGGTGGGTGTGAGCCTAGGAGGTGTAGGCCTTAGGCTTGCACCTGTCCCAGCCTTCAGATTGGGAGAACTGTGGGGAGAGGGAGCAAAACCTTGAGAAACCTGATTAAATAAGCGTCCATGTTTTTCAGGTCCTCCATTGACCTTCGGGACCAGGACCTCCAGCTGCTTTAACAGGACATTAGCCAGAAGGCCCCTGAACCCAAAGGACATTACTGCTTCTGTAAGGCTGTAGGAGATCTTCAAGTTCTGAATTAAGGTTTATCCACCAGTGAGCCACCAACAATAAGAATACCCCTTCCTAATCACCAGACGCACAGTAATTCAAATAGAACAAAGCAGCGTACAAGAACTACAAACACAAAGAGAACTATGTTTCCTGAGTGTCATAGGTCAGAACTTGTGGGCCAAATGTGATCCCCAGTATTCCTACCCACTTGAACACTTTCTGGATGCAAATCAAAAGACAATTGGCCCCAAAATATGGTTTCCAAGGCTCCACGATGTGCATCTACTTGGCTAACAAGGAGACAGAGCTTTAGTACAAGTCCAGGAGGAAAGGGCTTCATCTGCTGTGACATAGAACAGCAGTCGCAGGTCCAAATCCAGGCCTCTAGCTGAATTCACTGTTCTCAGCCAGTGTTGTGGTAGGGAACTACAACATTCCACATTCTCCAGAGTTTAGACACCCTAGCACTGGATGTAAGCTGTCAACGAAATTTACTCTCTGTGTACAACACACTATCTCTGAACTCGTAGATGTGAGAACCAAACTATGGGTGGACTCCCATGTTAGTTTCAAACCAACGAGGAACAAGAAAAGTACACGACGAACCGTGTCAGCAGCAGAGCAGATTACAATCAATGAAATTCATATTGGGCTCCAAGTAACAGCTTGAGAAAGATTCAGTCCTGCTCAGAGCTCAATTTGCAGAATTAGACGCATGTTTATTTCTGTATTTGCCACTTTACCCACCCTTCCTGCAGCTACATCAGTTTCTTAGTGTTCTGCATGCATACACAGTCACGGAAAGATAAAGCTTGGAGTGAGAAAGGACACCCAGTTCATGATACGATCAATCTACGCCCCAGAGACTTGAGCACAAAATCCAGGCTGACACTGCATTTAAATACTGCTGCACTGTTGTAGGTGCTATCATTCAGATGAGACATTAACCCAAGACCCTGTCGGCCCTCTTGAGCGGGCTTAACAGATCCCATGGCGTTATTCAAAGAAGAGCAGGGGAGTTATCCTTGCTGTCCTGCCCAATATTTATCCCTCAACGGTCGTCACTAAAAACTGATTGTCTGGTCATTATTTCATTGCTGTTTGTGGGAGCTTGCTGTGTTCAAATTGGCTGCTGTGTTTCCTACATTACAACAGCAACGAGACTTCAGAGGCACTTCATTGGCTTTAAAGCACTTTGAAACATCCTGAGGGTTGTGCAAAGGCACTAACTACAGAGATGCACGTATCTCTTTCTTGAACCAAGCCAGCAGTAGTCATCACAAGAATCAGCCATTGGGAGCAGCATCATAGCCAAGTCTATCCTCCCATTACATTGGATGTGGCCTTTCTCTTTTCTTTAAGCTTTGTTGGGGTATGGTTCACTCTGAGCAGTGGCTCCTGAGAAATGCCTTGGGATGTTTTCTCACGTTAAGGCACTATATAAATGAAAGCTGTTGTTAATTATGTCCTCATTCAACACCCGTATATGCAATTTCTACAAGGCGTTGCTCCTCATGAACAGGAACTTTGGTTGAGTTTCAACTCTGTAACTCAAGGGTGCTGAAAGCAGCTGAATGCAGAGAGCAGGGTTTGACCTGGAACCTCGCTGAGCAACATAATCAATAAATAAATACATTTAGCCAGCATGGGCTCCTCTATAGTTTAATAAATGCTTTGGCTGATCTTCCTGTCTCACTTTATAACTGAACTCAGCAGCTCGATGCACAAAAACCTACTGACACCTCAGTTTTTTTATTCATTCCTGGGGTGTGGGTGTCACTGGCAAGGCCAGCATTTGTTGCCCATCCCTAATTGCCCTTGAGAAGGTGGTGGTGAGCTATCTTCTTGAACCGCTGCAGTCCATGTGGTATAGGTACATCCACAGTGCTGCTCGGCAGGGAGTTCCAGGATTTTGACCCAGCGTCAGTGAAGGAACACTGATATAGTTCCAAGGCAGACTGGTGTGTGGCTTGGAGGGGAACTTGCAGGTGCTGGTGTTCCCATGCATCTGCTGTCCTTGTCCTTCTAGCTGGTAGAGGTCCCGGGTTTGGAAGGTGCTGCTGAAGGAGCCTTGGTGCGTTGCTGCAGTAACATCTTGCAGATGGTTCACACTGCTGCCACGGTGCGTCGGTGGAAAAGGGAGTGAATGCAGGTTATACATTGGTGTGCAGATGCTCCCTCAAATTTCAACCTTTCAAGATCAGTCCTCTGCTGGGCCAACCTAGAGGGCTCAATTCCAACCTTAATAGTCATCTTCATATGAACACATAAACATACAAAATTGATGGGCAGAATAGCCCATCATCTCATCCATCAAGCCTACCCCACACCATGTGAGCATCATGACTAGTGCCTTCATACCCCATCGCCCATTTCCCCATATCCCCACCCTGCCGCTATGTAATCTCCATGGAGATGCAAAGAAAAACCCGAAAAAACCCCTGTGCAAATAAGGGGGAACAATACACTTTTTATAATCTGTTGTCAATCACTCCAATCAGCTGGCAGAACATCTGCTCCTGAAGCTGGGCCTACTGAAACCAGCTCCGATATTCCTATTCCTGACCAATGAGGCCGCTACCAGTGACTGGGCCCTGCTCCAGGGCTTGAGCACAAAAATCAAGGCCGACACTCCAGTGCAGTACTTAGGGAGTGCTGCATTGTCGGAGGTGCCGTCTTTCAGATGAGATATTAATCCGAGGCCCCGTCTGCTCTCTCAGGTGGACGTATTAGTTCCCATGGCACTATTTGGAAGAAGAGCAGAAGAGTTCTTCCTGGTGTCCTGGCAAATATTTATCCTTCAATCAACGTCACATGAAACAGGTTATCTGGTCACTAATCACATTCCTGTTTGTGGGAGCTTTCTGTGAGGAAATTGGCTGCTGGGTTTCCTACATTACAACAATGACTATACTCCAAAAGTACCTCATTGGCTGTAAAGTGCTTTGGGACATTCTGTCGTTGTGAAAGGCGCTAAAGAAATGCAAGTCTGTTTTTTTTCTTTTGATTCCAGTAGATTCTGGCCTGGCGTGACCACAATACGGCCTTGCGGCTCTTTATCTGACTTCTTTTCCTGTTCATGGCTTCCCAAGTTAGTCAGCTCTCTTTCCGTGACACGTTTGAGGTAATTCACAGGATTTTAATTTAGTTTAAGGCTGAAACCAGGAAACACCTTGCAATGGCATTTGTGAAGATCTATGTCGACAAGAGAACCTGCCTCACAAGAACATAGGAGCAGGAGTAGGCCATTCAGCCCCTCGAGCCTGTTCCGCCATTCAATGAGATCATGGTTGATCTGCGACCTAACTCCATAAACCTGCCTTAACACATTTGGATAATAAATATCTATCACTCTCAGATTTAAAATTAACAGTTGGTCTCGCATCAATTGCCATTTGTGAGAGAGTTCCGAACTTCTACCAACCTTTGTGTGTAGAAATGTTTCCTAATTTTACTCCTGAAAGGTATGACTCTAATTTTTAGCCTCTGTCCCCTAGTCATAGCCTCCTCAACAAGTAGAAATAGTTTCTGTCTATCTACGCTCTCTGTTTCCTTTACTATCTTAAAAACTTGGATCAAACCACACCTTAATCTTCTAAATTGCAAGAAATATAACCCTAGTTTACTCTCCTCATAATTAAACTCTTAGAGTCCAGCTATCATTCTGGTAAATCTAAACTGCACTGCCTCCAAAGGCAATATGTCCCACCTAAGGTGTGGTACCCAGAACTGCTCACAGTAACTCCAGGTCTCACTGGCCCACTGCTGTAAAAATACTGAACAAAAGAAGGAAAGACTTGCATTTATATAGCGCCTTTCACAACCTCAGGAGAGCCAATGAATTCCTTTTGGAATGTTGTCACTGTTGCAACGTAGGAAATGCAGCAGCCAATTTGCACACAGCAAGATCCCACAGATAGCAACATGATAATTCTTCTGTTAATCTGCTTTCGGTGTTGATTGAAGGATACCAGGAAGAACTCCGATGCCCGAATTATGCCATGGGATCGTTGACACCTGCCTGAGAGGGCAGATGGGGCCTCAGTTTGATGTCTTATCTGACACACATCTAAAGGTCCCAGCTTCCACCTCCCCTGTGCTGTTAATGAACTTCAGGCCGCTAGAGTTGTCCTCTGCCCTTCTGAACAGTGAAAGGGAAATTTAACCAGGAACCCCGCTACTGATGGCCAATCCAGCCTAGGCGTAAGAGGAAAAAGTCTCCTCTGTTTTATGGCTTTGTGGGCACCAAATTTGTTTTTGGTGAGCACGTGCCAACAGCATTAGACTGCCCCTGATTGGCCACGAATTGTCAATCTCACTCCGAGCTCACAAAATACTTTCAGTAGCAGCCTTTCCAGAAATCTACGGGCCAAGTGCTGGAAAATGGGATGAGAATAGATAGGTGCTTGATGGCCGGCACGGATACGTTGGGCCGAAGGGCCTGTTTCTGTGCTGTATAACTCCATGACTCTATAAATCAAAGTGTATTCCATCCACTGCTATACTCCAATTAAGCTCAATTCTCACACCCTCAAAGACAACCAGCCAATTAGATTGGCAAGTCTTTCCCACATGAGCCCATGTTGGCTAGATTGTATGATTTTACCAAAACATTAAACTGTCTTAGCTTCCCTCCCTCTTTTGTTGGGTATTGCAGGAAATGGAGGGAGGTCATGACACAACGTTTATATAACAATCTGTTGTTATGTTCATTTGCTTTGCAAAATGCAGAGCAAACATAATTTTCTGTAACGAAGTAGAGCCTCCCACTTATCATTTTCTCAGTAACAACAGCGCATTATTTTAGAGCTTGGGAGGTGAGGGAGTGGGAGATTAGTGTTGAAGATGAATTATCTACTTCCTCCTCTCACCTTCTGGTGTCAGTATGAATCATCCCTATGTCAGGTACAGCACAGGGTTAGATACAGAGTAAAGCTCCCCCTACACTGTCCCATCAAACACTCCCAGGACAAGTACAACACAGGGTTGGATGCAGAGTAAAGCTGCCTCTACACTATCCATTCAAACACTCCCAGGATAGGTACAGCACGGGGTTAGATACAGAGTAAAGCTCCCCCTACACTGTCCCATCAAACACTCCCAGGACAAGTACAACACAGGGTTGGATGCAGAGTAAAGCTGCCTCTACACTATCCATTCAAACACTCCCAGGATAGGTACAGCACGGGGTTAGATATAGAGTAAAGCTCCCTCTACACTGTCCCATCAAACACTCCCAGGACAAGTACAGCTCAGGGTTAGATTTTAAAAAGTGTTAGATACAGAGTAATGGTCCCTCTACACTGTCCCCATCAAACACTCCCAGGACAGGTACAGCTTGGGGTTAGATACAGAGTAAAGCTCCCCCCACACTGTTCCCATCAAACACTCCCAGGACAGGTACAGAATGGGGTTAGATACAGAGTAAAGCTCCCTCTACACTGTCCTGTCAAACACACCCAGGACAGGTACAGCACGGAGTTAGATATCCGTCGGGGGGCGGGGGGGGGGGAGGTGGGGTCCGTCCTCCCTGATAGCCTGCCTCTCTTCCGTGGTTACATTCGTGCCCGGGTGTCCCTGGAGAAGGAGCATGAGGTGTCCGCCGGCACGCTTGAGGCCTTCTGTGACCGGTGGGCACCGCAGGGACTGGAGTGCATTGTCGACTCAGAGAATGGCATTTTAATTTGAGTTTTGGGTTTATTTATCCATTTAATAAAGTTATTTTAAAAACATGTATATAAAGGGAGCCTGAGGAATAAAGGCCCCCTCGACATAAAATATATATAAAAGGGGCCTTGGATATAAAGGCCACCTTATTAAAAAGAAAGGGAAAAAAAAGAGTTAGATACAGAGTAAAGCTCCCTGTACACTGTCCCATCAAACACTCCCAGGACAGGTACAGCTCGGGGTTAGATTTTAAAAAAGGGGTTAGATACAGAGTAATGGTCCCTCTACACTGTCCCCATCAAACACTCCCAGGACAGGTACAGCTCGGGGTTAGATACAGAATAAAGCTCCCTCTATACTGTCCCATCAAACACTCCCAGGACAAGTACAGCACAGGGTTAGATACAGAATAAAGCTCCCTCTACACTGTCCCCATCAAATACTCCCAGGACAAGTACAGAATGGGGTTAGATACAGAATAAAGCTCCCTCTACACTGTCCCATCAAACACTCCCAGGACAAGTACAGAATGGGGTTAGATACAGAGTAAAGCTCCCTCTACACTGTCCCCATCAAACACTCCCAAGGCAGGTACAGCAAGGGGTTAGAAAAGAAGAAGAAACAAACAGGTTAGATACAGAGTAAGGCTCTCTCTATACTGTCCCAATAAAGTACCTTAACCCTACTTCAGCCATTGTATTTTTTCCATTTTTCACAGCAGCCAAGCTTCTATTCTACAGGTTCTCTTGAACCTGCCCAATTTACAGCATGGGCAGCTTTCAAGGTACCAGTATCAACACTGAGACAACTGCACATGCACAGGTCAAAGATCTGGCCCTCCATTGCCCTTGACCATAGACTAACTCTAGGATTGGGCAAAGCCCATCACTTTGAATCTGCAATGCTGACCTCTAATGGTAGTCTGAGAAACTGCGGTAATCACTCCAAAAGCTAAATATCAGCATGCCGCATCAGAACAGGCATAGGTCATTCAGCCCTTAAGCCTGCTCTGTCATTCAGTTAGTTTATGGCTAATTCGTACCCAACTCCATTTACCCACCTTAGCTCCATTTTGAGCACTGTCGATAGCATTGTTTGGGGAAAACACCTGCGAAGGTGGGTCTCTGCGCAGCCAGGTAACCAAAACTTGGTCAAGGAGGTAGATTTAAGGAGCAGCCTAAAGGAAGAGAGAGAGGGGGAGAGGTTTAGGGAAGGAATTCCAGAGTTCAG
This sequence comes from Heterodontus francisci, assembly GCF_036365525.1. NCBI lineage: Eukaryota > Metazoa > Chordata > Chondrichthyes > Heterodontiformes > Heterodontidae > Heterodontus > Heterodontus francisci. Next base: position 17,071,083 of record NC_090413.1, on the reverse strand, counting down.
CACCTAGACAGTAGAAGCCAATGGAAGTTATGGCCTAGGTAAAGTAGACAGGAAGGACCTGCCTCCCCTAGTGGAGAGGTCAATTACCAGGGGGTACAGATTTAAGGTGATTGGTAGAAGGATTAGAGAGGACATGAGGAAAAACTTTTTCATGCAGAGGGTGGTGGGTGTCTGGAATTCACTGCCAGGAACGGTGGTGGAGGCAGAAACCTTCAACTCATTTAAAAGTTACCTGGACCTGCACCTGAAGTGCTGTAACCTGCAAGGCTAGGGACCAGGTGCTGGAAGGTGGGATTGGATTGGGCGGCTAGATTTTTTGGCCGGCACAAACACGATGGGCTGAATGGCCTCCTTCTGTGCTGTAATTTTTCTATCATTCTGTGAACAAGAGTCCAGAATTGGAGGAACACGGCAGCATTCAGCATATTTTTTGATACCCGCTCGGGGTAGGTGCTGCAGGGCTCCTCCAGAGCGGACAAGGCAGCAGGTGTGTTGCTTGAGAGCACCGATGGTGTGCTCTGTAATATTCCTCGGGGCAGCACGGCTGTCACTGTCGGCCTGCTGTGCACGTGTGCGTGGGTTCTGGATCAGAGTCATGAGACATGTCACGAGTTAACAATCCTTCATTAGTAATATTCAAAAGAGAACTGGATAAATATTTGTAGGGAAAAAAAGTTACAAGGACACGAGGAATGAGCAGTGTGGGATGAATTGGATAGCTCTTCTAAAGAGCTAGCACAGGCACGATGGGCTGAAAGGCCTCCTTGTGTGCTGTAAGATCCTATGATTCTACTTCATCTCAGCCAAGCTTGGTGCACTGAGGAGATATACTGAAGAGATGATAAAAATTTAGGGCCTTAAACAAATTAGCACTTTGTTACTATTGGCACTTGAAGGAAGGAGAGTATAAGGAATGGAAGGAAAGCTAATGGAAGTTAGCATTTCAAATAAGGAAATAAGGAACCTAAATGAAGTAGAGGAATAAAGGGAACTGGGAGTATAAATACACAAACAACTAAAAGTAGCGACAGAGGTTAATGAGGCCATAAAAAAGCAAAGCAAACACTAGGGTTTATTACTAGAGGGATAGAACTGGAAAGTAGGGAAGTTTATTTATTTATTTAGAGATACAGCACTGAAACAGGCCCTTTGGCCCACCGAGTCTGTGCCAACCAACAACCACCCATTTATACTAACCCTACAGTAATCCCATATTCCCTACCACCTACCTACACGAGGGGCAATTTACAATGGCAAATTTACCTATCAACCTGCAAGACTTTGGCTGTGGGAGGAAACCAGAGCACCCGGCAAAAACCCATGCCGTCACAGGGAGAACTTGCAAACACAACACATGCAGTACCCAGAATTGAACCCGGGTCCCTAGAGCTGTGAGGCTGCAGTGCTAACCACTGCACCATTGTGCTAAACCTGTATTGTAGTCCACACCTGGAGTGCTGTATACAATTCTGGTCGCCATATTATAAGAATAATACAGGGGTGCAAAAAAGGTTCACAAGGATGGTACCAGAAATGCAGGGGTATACCTATCAGGATAAGATATACAGGCTGGGTCTCTTTTCTCTTGCGAAGAGAAAGCTGGGGGGTGGGTGTGAGGCTTTGGGAGGCGGTGCGGGGGGGAGGTGCGGGTGATCTAATAGAGGTCTTTAAAATGTAAGCTTTTGTTCGAGTGGATACAGAGAAAAAGTTTCCACTTGTGGGGAAGAGCAAAACAAGAGGTCATTGATATAAGAATTCCAATAGGGAATTCAGAAGAAAATTCTTTACCTGAAGGGTGGTGAGAATGTGGAACTCACTACCAGAGGGAATGGTTGAAGGTATAGATGCATTTAAGGAGAAGCTACATAAGCATATGAGGGAGAGGGGAATAGAGGGTTATGCTGAGAGAGTGAGATGAGGAAAGACGGGACGAGGCTCGAGTGGAGCATAAACGCCAGCATAGACTGGTTGGGCCAAATGGCCTATTTCTGTGCTTTGTATCCTATGTAATCCTATGTAATATCAAGAAGTTTTCTTTAGGAATGAACATGGTTATGTGAGTGCCTTGTTACGAGATAGAACCTATGCTCTCAGGTCTGCTTAAACCATATAATGCCTAAGGTAGGCAAAATAGCTGAACAATGGCTTTGGCTGATGAAAAGTCACCAGGATTTATCATGAGTGATAAGAATCAGGGATATGACTCAGAGACAAGAAGCTTGCGGAAACCACAAATAGACATAGATTTACTTTTGAAGTCGATCTTATCAGAAACTTCAAAATGAAAAGTTTTCATAACTTTGCAAAGACCTGTCTGAAGTCTCAGCATGAGCTGGATGATTCACAAGACCACCTGAGTGCACATGACTAATCCACTCGCACAGGATTTCGTGGCATTACTCAGAGGCATTCAAGAGCTTGAAGCACAAAGATAATGTTCAGTGTTCTGGCCAATATTTCACCCCCTACAAATCTCGCTGATAAAAGACGATCTGGCCATTATCACATTGCTGTTTGTGGGATCTTGCTGTGCATAAATTGGCCACCACTTTCCCTACCTCACAACAATCGCTACACTTCGCAAGTATCGCATTGGCTGCAAATCGCTTTGTTTAGATCTGAGGTTGTGAAAGGCACTAAATAAATGAAAGTTCAGTCTTTCTTTAATTATCGGTGCAGGTGTTCCATCCTGCGTTCGTCCAGTTTTCCCATTGGTGCAAGCACCATGATCTGTGATAATATTCTCCCACTTCTCCTGAAGGCACGGACTTACGCTAGCTAAAAGGGTCCTCAGCATTCCCGGTCTAAGGAGGACAGATTGCCAGGCTGGAGATGCACGGTGTCAAGTGAGGACAAGATTAGACTCCGATGCTTTGTCAATTAATTTACCAATATCCAGTGCTTAGCTTTAGACGTGAGGAGTGATCACTTAGACAAGGTAGCAGAGGGCAGCCTCTGGTTGTAAACCAGTGAGAGTCAATGGTTTCAAGAGAGGAGGGAAAAATTTAAAAATAAAAACCAGAGAGGATGAGAAGAGTATTTTTTTTTTAACTCTGCACCGCCTGAAAGAAGCAGATTCAATAATAGCCTTCAAATTGGAATTGGACAAATATTTGAACAGGAAAAATAATTGCAGGGCTGGGGGTAAAGAGCAAGGGGGAGTGAAAATAACTGGATAGCTCTTTCAAAGAGCCAGCACAGACATGATGGGCCAAATGGCCTCCTCCTGATTTTACTCTTTCAAGAATGGGAAGAAAATTAACCAAAATTGAATAAATATTGACTAACACGTAACACAGAAAAGAAGCAGTATAGGAAAAATCATAGACCAACAGGTCAACATGTCAGTGATGGGTCGTCTGACAAGACAGTTCCAGCTGGTCACTCCATCTACGACAATGCAGAAAGATCATGCTCTTTCCCAATCAAAAGAGAATGGGGCTCATCATGTAGGATGTTTAGACCAATAGCGTGATGTCTCTGCAGGTTGAGATTAGCCATTAATGATATGGGGAGATACTTATCAGCTAACTCTGCTCAGAAAGCCTTTAAAACATGCTTCTTGCTAGCGATAGACTCGGTCAAGATCTGGTACAGATAATCCTGGAGTTCAGTCCCTCTCATCTTCTGTTGTATTCTGTGCTTAGAATCTCTACGTTCTTCATGTGGAGAATTACTTTCCAAAAATTAATTCTCGGGATGTGGACATCACTGGCAAGGCCAGCATTTAGTGCCCATCCCTAGTTTTCCTGGTGAAGGTGGTGGGGTGCCTACTTCGTGAACCGCTGCAGTCCGCGTAGTGAAGGTGATCACATAGTGCTGTTATGGAGGAAGTTCCAGGATTTTGACCCAGTGACCACGACAGAACAGCTGATATATCTCCAAGTCAGGATGGTGTGTGACTTTCTGGGTAAGATGCAAGGTGGTAGTGTCCCCATGCACCTGATTCCTTTGTTCTTCTAATTGGTGGTGGTCGCGGGTTTGAGAGGTGCTGCCAAGGAAGCTTTGATGAGTTGCTGCAGTGCATCCAGTAGCTAGTACACCCTGTAACCATGGTGCCTCAGGGGTGGAGGGGTTTGATGTTTCAGCCAGTGGATTGGGTTCTCTCAGTGCAGTTAACAATGTCATGAGTGTGTGACAGAGGCAAGGGCTTGGTTAGCAGACTAGTCAGGACACGACTGAACCCTTCCTGCCTTTTGCCTCACCATGTTTGGACAGGGCATTGTACGTGCCTGATTCGGGAAAAGGCAGGCAAAATCCAAAGCAATAGCATCGCAGAGTGTACACTGGCCCAACGCTGGATAGGACAAAGAAAAAAGAAAAACAAAGACTTGTATTTTTGTAGCACCTCAAAGATGTTTAACCACATGCTTTACAGCCAATTAAAGACTCTTGAAGTGCAGTCACTGTTGTAATATAGGAGGTATGGTGGCCAATCTGTGCACAGCAAGCTCCCATAAACAGGAATGTGATAATGATTGGATAATCTGCCTTTTAGTGATGTTGGTTGAGGGATAAATATTGCCCAGGACACCAGGATGAATTCCTTTTCTCTTAAATAGTGCCACGGGATCTTTTACATCTACCCGATAGGGCCTTGGTTCAACTCATCTGAAAGACGGCATCTACAACAGTGCAGTACTCGCTCAGTACTACCCTTGAAGTGTTAGCCTTGCTATTATGGTCATGTCTGGAGTGGGACTTAAACTCACAACCTTCTGACTCAGTGACAAAAATGCTAGCCACTGGGCTGCAGCTCACTCTAGATGTGCCAGACTGAAAGCAGTCGCCTGGCCTGAAACACATAGAAAACCCCAGCTTTGGTTTTTCGTTTTACGTGATCATTTGTTAACAATTTTACATTTGATTACTATCTGCACTGTCACAAACGGAGTGAAAGAACTGAGAGAGAAAGATAACAGGAAGAGAGAGACGAGCTTGCGTCTAAAGTTGCAACTCAGTTTTTTAATATTTAATAGCACTGTGATATTTTTGGGCATTTTGAAAGTTTATTTTATGCAATTTTTCTATTAGTGCATGTGACATTATGGATAAAAAGGGAAAAGGAACTTAAAAGAACATTGAGCCCAACGGGGCCATCCTTTCTTGATAGATTTCAAACCCTACTTACCCTGTTTATCCATGTTCCTTAATACCCCCTCTCCTCAGGAACACTTTAATTTTTCATTTGATCTAATTTACCTTGTCTAATTCAATGGCCTGCCAATTTATTAGAGCTAATTGCCTTATGGATGAAAACAAGTCACCTGTGTTTTACTCTGGTGGTAATTTTTAACTGTTTTTTTTTTAGAGATACAGCACTGAAACAGGCCCTTCGGCCCACCGAGTCTGTGCCGAACATCAACCACCCATTTATACTAATCCTACACTAATCCCATATTCCTACCAAACATCCCCACCTGTCCCTATATTTCCCTACCACCTACCTATACTAGTGGCAATTTATAATGGCCAATTTACCTATCAAACCTGCAAGTCTTTTGGCTTGTGGGAGGAAACCGGAGCACCCGGAGAAAACCCACGCAGACACAGGGAGAACTTGCAAACTCCACACAGGCAGTACCCGGAATCGAACCCGGGTCCCTGGAGCTGTGAGGCTGCGGTGCTAACCACTGCGCCACTGTGCCGCCCGTGTTCTTATTTAAATATCGTTGTACATTGAACAAGTTTTGTCAGTGTTTATTTCAAACTGATGTCTCGTGGGGCCAAAGATCCGTGGGCCTTACAACATAATCCCGCAGTATCTGTTTGAAGTGGAGTCTCTGCCCTGTTGAGCAAAGCCAGCTAGGGAAACAAATTCTTTGGTTAGCTGTCTCCAAGTCTCCACCTGGAATTCGACAGCAGGCCTAATTAGCAAGATGTATTGACCTGGCAGCAGGCTGAAGGGAGGCCTACCTGGATGTCGAGGCCTGGGGTTGTGGCCTGGACCCTTACAAAGCAGGGTGGGGGGTTGCTGTCAGGCTATTATCAACCTGGCCAATGCTCCAGGCACTCACACCACCCAAGGAGTAGGCCTTATGTTTTAACTTTCTGAATCACCTCATCTCTGATAAGAAAATCATGCATTTGTACAGCGTCTTTCACAATGTCAGGACATCCCAAAGTGCCAATGAAGTACTTTTATTGAAGTGTAGTCGCTGTTGTAATGTAGGAAACGTGGCAGTCAATTTGCCACAGCAAACCCTTCCAAAAAGCAATGTGATAATGACCAGATCATCAGTTGTAATGAGGTTGGTTGAGGGATAAATATTAGCCAGGACATTGGGGATAATGCCCCCACTCTTCTTTGAAATAGGGCTACCAGATCTTTTACATCTACCTGACAGAGCAGAATGGGGCCTTGGTTTAACATCTTTGTGAAAGACGGACAACTGAGGTCATGAATGTCCTTGCATGAATGCAAACGTTTAATGGAAATATTAACTCAGTCAAAGCTTCAACCCTCAATGCATGACTGATCAACAGTGCCTGAGCTGCTAATGGTTGCAGGTGCACAGCCTTCGACAGCTCAGGTAACTTGCAGCGTTCTCCGATTCTGTTTGAAAACAAAAGGAAAAACCTTTGGAAATGAAAGGTGAAGAAAAAGACAGGTCAACATTTTGGAGGGGAGTCTGTTAGCATCTTTAACCTTGAGGGCCACAAATTCAGCAACGAAGATAAAAAGCAAGCTTACAGACCTGAAGATATTTATCAGTTCCTGTGGCCAGACTGTTACCAATTGGTTTACTCAGCATTTGAAATGTGCAAATGTTGCCCACAGAAGCATTTGCACATTGGCTGCTTGGGACTAGCAGGGTTAGTCAAAGCGTTGAGTTCAACTAACTCAGCATAAACCAGGAATTAATCTGGAATCTCTTATGTTAAAATAAACGTATTTATGGGGAAGCTAGATAAATACATGAGGGAGAAAGGAATATGAAGAGAGGGGGAGATGAAATAGGAGAGGACACTTGTGTGAAGCATCGTTAACAGCAGAGACCAGTTGGGTTGAATGATCTGTTGTATATGCTGTGCACTCTATTTAATTCTATGCAAACCATCCGAGCCCTCATACTTAGAACCGTATAGCACAGAAGGAGGCCATTTGGTCCATAATATCTGTGCTAGCTCTTGGAAAGAGTTATCAGTTAGTTTCAGTCCCCCCATAGCTCTGCAAGTTTTTCCTTTTCAAGTATATATCCGATTTATTATTCAGGGTATTACTGAATCTGCTTCCGTCACCTATTTATGCAGTGCATTCCAAATCATAAAAATATTATCCTCATCCTCAAAATGATTCTTTTAAATATTGTTGTAAACCTGTGTCTTCTGGTTACTGACCCTCTTGCCAGTGGGAACAGTTTCCCCCTCTCTACTCTGTTAAAACCCCTCATAATTTTGAACACCTCTATTAAATCTTCCCTTCATGTTCTCTGCTCTAAGCTTTTCTAGTCTCCCCACATAATTGAAATCTCTTATCCCTGGTACAATTCTAGTAAATCTCTTCTGCAGTCTCTCAAAGTTGAGACATCTTTTTTTCGGTGTGATGCATAGAACTGGATGCAACACTCCATCTAAAACCTAAGCAGTGATTTCAAAAGGATTAGCATAGGTTTGGTGTTGTACTTTGGGCCTCCATTTATAAAGCTGTATACTTTATTAACAGCCTGCTCAACTTGTATATCAAATAGAACCAAGAATTAATTACAGGATAATTCCCATTTTGGATGTGTCTTCCAAGAGGAGATATTCACAAAGTGTATTGGTGGAGATTTTTTGATGGAATATTAGAATAGTAGAATGTTAAGGGTTGATTTAATCAAAGTTTTCAAGATATTAAGGGGAACAGATAGGGTAGATAGAAATAAATTATTTCTGTTGGTTGTGTGGGGGTCAGGGGGCTCTAGGACTAGGGGGCATCATCTAAAAATTAGAGCTAGATCTTTCAGGGTTGAAATTCTACACACATAAGAAATTCTCATCCACAATGACAATTGATGCTACATCAAAAGTTCATTTTAAAGCTGAGATGGATAGATGTTTGTTAACCAATGGTATTGAGGGATATGGGGAAAAGGTGGGTATATGAAGTTAGGACCCAGGTCAGCTATGATCTTATTGAATGATGGAACAGGCTCAAGGGGCTACATGGTCAACTCCTGTTCCGATGTTCCTATATTAGGGGCTGTGGGCTTACAATTTCCCAGCCAAAAGGTTCTCCTCATCAGAGAATCGGCCTTGGTTTATTTGAACTGAATCCGAAACATTGAAAAAGTCCAATAAAAGAAGGAATGTTTTACTAGCTAAAAACAGAAACTGCTGGGAGTGCACAGTAGCCTGAGAAGAATAAGATGGGTGAATGTTTCTTGTTGGGACCTTTTGTTCTGTTTACATTTCATAATTCTGATTCTCTTCTTGTCTGTCACTTTGCTGATTGCTGTGGCCGGTCTCTGATACTCTGGGACATATGTTGCATTAGAAATGACAACCTTTCAGTTCTCCGTCAAAAGTGAAGACTCCTCCAAGCCTTTAACATTTCTCCCTCAATAGGATTTACCATTACCAAGTTGCACAATTTCCATTCAGTCCCTGAGAATCTACTGGAAAGATCTTAAGAGTAACAAAGATTATAGAAGGCCAATATTGAGAATTGGAGGATCATTGAAAAATAAACTGCAAACTACATCAAATTATTAATGTTGCAGAGTGGTGAAAATTGAGGTTACAAAGTGTGTGGGCCTTTTGTTTGCACAACATTGACCTCAAAGCACGTACTCGGTCTTATTCCCCAGACACTTGTTCAAGTTTCCGGTTTTGTTTTTGCTAATCCTTGTAGTTATCAAGATGAGAGACATCAGTGGGGCAGAATGGAACACTTTTCTAGATCTGGTCCCATAGTGTCCAGATAGATATACAAAATTGAGCGTGTCCCTCACCGGAGCATCACGACTAGACACTTCCCACCCCTTCTTCTACTGCCCTACTCTTCCCCGCTGTGATTCTATGACTCTGCAGCCATGTGATCTCCTGTGAAAGGCAAAACAAAAACAGGACCAAAAAGGGAAAATATACTCTGGAAAATTCCTGTCCGCCCTCGCAGGCCATCAAAACCAGTCCTGGAGATCACGTGGACCAACTGTTATCTAGAAAGACATTTATCTACTGAATGATGCACTCTATGCCCCAGTCAAGAACTGGTCCAGCTCCCTCTTAAGACAGCGAGTCAGCACCCACCACACCAGCTGGCAACACATTCTAGAAGCTCACTACTCACTGGGAAAAGTCTAACATACAGTCTATTTTGACTCTCATATAGTTTAATCTTGTGTCCCAAGTCCTCCCCTAACTGTTGAACTGGGATAATCTCTTATCATGCTAGGCCCCCACCTGCCAAGAATGAGACACATTAATTTTGTCATGAACATTGGTTTTAAACTGTTACTGGAATGAAGAAAGGACCTGTTAAACAGATCAGCCGTGGCTGGAAAAGTCATTTGCATATTAACAGACAGTGTTTGGAAGGACAAATCAGCCATTCCCTGACACATTCAACCCACAATGGACTTTTGATCATCAGAGGTTGAAGGTGGGGGAGCTCGCATTCCAGATTGACTGCTAAGATGGTCGAATACACAAATGGACATGGTCAAACCAGCTAGTCACATGACTAACTTGCTGGGCAACCTGAGGTTTTTGAATTTGTACAAAGAGTTAGGGCAGTTAGTCTGTTTGCTCCTGGACAGAGAAGATCTCTCCTGTCGGCTCCCATCTCTTTCTCACAAGCCTCTGAATCCACTGAAGACACATGAACCCGAAGAGAGAAAAGTCTCCTATAGTGAACAAGGTTTAAGAAGAATACTGGGCCCCAACGCAAAGCAAGATCTACCTACAATCAAGGACTCTACAATGAGCATGAAGAACCATAACAACAACTCTTCAGATAGTGCCTCAAACCTTTCCACTTTATTTTTCTTATGCTCTTTTCTGTCTCTATTTGCATGTGTGTATCGCGTATGCATACTAGCATGGGCGCGTCGTGTATCCGTAGGCATCAACAGAATTAGAGTTTAAGTTAAAATTTAATAAATTTCAGCTTCTCTTCTTTAAACCTAAGAAAGCCTGTTTGTGCTGGTTTCTTTGCCTTATAATTGGAAAGCGGTGAACAAGGATTCACCAAGGGGAAGCTAAAAACACGGTGTGTTTAAAATTAAACCCTGTTACAGTAAGACCAGGTGAAGGCTGAAAGGGAACCCTAGACCTTTTTCTCACCTGGTTGTAACACTCTGAATAGGCATACTACCCAGCCTTTAGTTATCTATACATCCTTTAACAGGTCACATCTACGTTTACCTTGCTCTGAAGTAAATGGACCAAGCTCCTTCAGCCTATCTGAGTAGCTGAGTTTCTTTAAGCTAGGAATTATTCTTGTAGCTCTCCTCTTCCTAGGCCACTACATGTGGCGGTCCAAAGCTGAGCACAGTAGACAGTATGGTTTGACCAGTGACCTGTCCTTTGATTTATGCTGATTGGGTCTATCAATACAACCCTATACCCTGCAGCTTTAACAATTTCTCTACATTGACCATGAAGTGTCATTGATCTGTGCACAACATCACTAAGATCGTTTTCTTTCTCAGCCTCTTTCAGTATTGTTCCCTGCAAAATGATATTCTGTTTGGGCCTGACCAGCATGCATGACACTGCATTTATTTATATTAAATGGCACTTGTCACTGGGTCGGCATCAAGCACTCCTGTTCAGATATCGATGCTGAACAAAAACTTCCTCTACACCATCCCAATAATGTCCTTCAGCCCTAACCTCAGACGAGTGTCCCCTACCATGGCTGTGACATTTTCCCTTTCACAGCCATCCTCCAGCCCCTGCGAGATTGACAATTCAGTACCAGTTTTTCCGAGTCGGCCCAAAACTTGAGAAGAGCTGGGTTGACTCTGCCCAGACTCATTCCACAACATGCCCTTGCCACCAAGAGTAGACGGTTATCTCATCACTCAGGCCTGGATTCAGCCTAAGGCGAAAGCACATTGTGCCATACGCTGGAGGCTCCCATTTTGATTCAATTGATTGATTTGAGTGGAGTGTGGTGGACACAAGCTGGACATTTTGCACAAGGGATTTAAGTAGGAGAAAACAGGTCATTGAAGGAGTCTGCAGCTTTTCAGTGAAAGCTGCACCATTTAACTGCTGCAATTAGGGCAATGGAGTCTTATGCAGTTGGAGAATGGCCTCTTCCAATGTGCTCTGATAAAGGGTGGGTGTGTAGGAGGACTAGTGTGTCAGTGTAGATGGATCAGTTCCCTGCCTTTCTGCGATAGATGATACACCTGTTGATAAGACTTCTGCAGATATCAGGTCCTCAAGCTCACACCCTGGACTTCTCATTCTGGGCTTTTGTTGGCTGGAATAGTTAATGACCCCTGACCCTGGAAACCGGGATGGGTCACAGTAGGGTCTGGACACTGAGTGGAAGTTCTAACCCAACCATGCAAGGAAAGAGAAGGAGAAACCAGCCCAGTCTTTCTATTCCAGTCCAAGTCACCCCCGGTGTGTTAGGTACTGAGAGCAATCACATGCCAATGAGAGACCCCAGCACCCGGCATCTCCTGCCAACTCCAGAGGTCATGTTATTTTCACAGTTTGCATAGTTTGACTGGTTGATTTGTACGAGTAAATTAAGAAATTTGTTTAATGACAATTACCAGCTGGTTTAATTGTTTATATTTCTGTCGACACCATAAGCAAAGTCACAGGGGCTTGGCACTACCACTTTGGCTGTAACTACACACTGTAAAAGCTGTTTTTATAGAACACATTTACATGTCTGAAAAAACTCCACACAGAATGGCCTGGGTTTCCTTCTGCAACACTGCCTGATATTAGGCGCGAAAGTGACAGAATGGGAAAGGGAGGCCTACCATTGCATCCTCAAACTGCCACTAAAAATTTCTCCAGACCCTCCCCCCACCCCAAGCAGGAATCTTGGGTGCCCGACCTTGAGAGTATCAGCAGTGGGAAGAGAGGAACAGAGGAGCAGGAGCAGGCCATTCAGCCCATCGAGCCTGCTCTGCCACCCAATACGATCATGGCTGATCATCCACTTCAATGCCTTTTTCCCACACTATCCCCATATCCCTTTATGTCATTTGTATTTAGAAATCTGTCAATCTCTGCTTTAAACATACTCAATGACTGAGCTTCCACAGCCCTCTGGGGTAGAGAATTCCAAAGATTCACAACCCTCTGAGTAAAGAAATTTAAGGCATTGAGTACAAGAGTTGGGACGTCATGTTACAGTTGTACATAACGCTGGTTAGGCCGCATTTGGAGTACTGTGTGCAGTTCTGGTCGCCGCACTACAGGAAAGATGTGATTAAGCTAGAGAGGGTGCATAAAAGATTCACAAGGATGTTGCCTGGTTTGGAGGGCTTGAGTTATAAAGAGAGATTGGATAGGCTGGGTTTGTTTTCACTGGAGCGAAGCAGACTGAGAGGGGACGTAATAGAGGTATATAAAATTATGAGAGGCATAGATAGGGTAGATAGCCAGAGTCTGTTTCCCATGGTAGGGGTGACTAAAACTAGAGGGCATAGATTTAAGGTGAGAGGGAGGAGGTTTAAAGAGGATCAAAGGGGTAAATTTTTCACACAAAGAATAGTGGGTATCTGGAATGAGCTGCCTGAAGAGGTGGTGGAGGCAGGAACAGTAGCAACATTTAAGAGGTGTCTGGACAGGTACTTGAATGAGCAAGGCATAGAGGGATATGGAATTAATGTAGGCAGGTGGGATTAGTATAGATAGGCATTATGGTCGGCATGGACGCGGTGGGCCGAAGGGCCTGTTTCTATGCTGTACGACTCTATGACTCTATAACATTGGGAGAGCAGCCTTCACTTAGAATCAGCTCCTACCCAGGAAAATAGGTCGGGGTCATCGTGCAATGGGCGGTATGGAGACAATGTTATTGCTGCATTTAACCTGTGCTGCATCTGACCTTTAAGTGCTTGATAGGACAGCAAAGAGAGAGCTTTCCTCTGCATTTAACCTGAGCAGTAGCTGACTTGGGAGCAGTAATAGGACAATGAGAAGATGAGCTTTATTCTACTTCTAACATGATGGCGACCATCCTTGTGTTCAACTATCTCCATGGCCTCATCCCTTCCTATCTCTGCAACCTCCTCCAGCCCTATGTCCTCTGAAAACTCTTGTGTTCCTCCATTTCTGGCCTCTTGTGTATCCTCCACCTCCCTCACCCTCAAGTTGGCAGCCATGCCTTCAACTGCCCAGGTCTTAAGCTCTCCTTAAACCTTTTCACCATTACACCTCTGTATCCTAGACAATGCTGCTTAAAACCTGCTTTGGTACACAGTGGGTAGTACTGTTGCCTCTGGGTCAGAGCTTGTAGATTCAAACCTCACTCAGATTTGAGCACATAATCCAGTGCAGTATTCAGGGAGCGCTGTACAATTGGAGGTGCTGTCTTTCCGTTGTGACATTAAACAAAGGCCCTGTCTGCCCTCTCAGGAGGATGTAAAGATCCCATAGAAGAGCAGGGGAGTTCTCCCTGGTGTCCTGACCAGCATTTATCCCTCAACCAACATCACAAAAAAAAACAGGTGATCCGGTCATTATCACATGACAGTTTGTGGGATCTTGCTGTATGTAAATTGGCTGCCGTATTTCCTACATTATAGTAGCGACTACACTTAAAGAGTACTCTGATTTGGGATGTTGTGATCGGTGCTATATAAATGCAAGTTCTTTCTTCTTTCTTTACGTCTTTGACCATTGGTCACCTGTCCTAATATTTCCTTGTGCGGCAGGATCAAATTTTGTCTAAATATATTTCTGTGACGTGCCTTAGGTTTTTTTTAAAAACCAGATTAAAGGAGCCAGTTGTTGTTCAAGTCGCTGGGTCAGCTGTGGCTCAGTTCACAACACTCTTACCCCTCTGCCTTCCAAGATTGTGGGTTCAAGTCCTGTTCTGAAGATCTCAGCACAAAATGTAGGCTGACAGTCCAGTGCAATGTTGAGAGCGTATGGTGCTATTCGAGGTGCTGTCCTTGAAACGTAATGTTTAAATCAAAGCCCAGTCTGCTTTCCAAGGTAGAAGTGAAAGATTCCCATGGCACTATTCTGAAGAGCAGGAAAGTTGTCTGGCCTTCATCACATTGCTGTTTGTGGAAGCCTTTTGTGCGCAGATTGGTTGCTGCAATTGCTATATTGCGACACTTTAAAAGGCACTTTATTGGCTGTCTAGCGCTTTGGGACACTCTGAGATTGAAGAAAGGCACTACATAAATGCGAGTCTTCCTTTTTTCTTTCTCAATGGGACCATTGTAGAAGGAGCTTTACCCTGCACCTGCCTCAGCTGCCTTATGAGTGCTGGATTAGGTGGTGTGGAGAGATCTTTATTTTGCATCTAACTGCATTGTGTCTGACGTGGGAGTAAGTGTTGCTGACACTGGGTGCCTGAAGTGGAAACTTCTGCATTCCGCAGCGCTGTAACACAAGAAATTTCACAACCCACAATAACCACAGCTGAACTAAACTCTGCATTGAGCAGAGTGGGAAAGAGATCAATAACGTCTAATACATAAAAAAAGCATCACAACTTGATATTTATATTGTGCTTACCTGCATCTCTTGGTTGCATCTGAAAGCTTTTTACATGCAGCCACTTTGAAGTGTAGAGGTTATTGTCATATAGGCTAGTTTAAACACAGCCTAAAATACTTCCAGAGGCCTGAGACCTCACTCAGAACAATACTGTATCAAACAGACAGCTCATAAGCAACAATCTCACAGGTATATACACACAGGTGCATGGTCAGCTGCGACTCAGTGCGTAACACTTCTGACCTCTGAGTCAGATGGATTTAGGGTTAGGAGCCCTTCAGAGTTTTGAATACAAAATCTAAGCTGACATTTCAAACTGGACATTAAACCGAAGCCTTGTCTGCTTCTGCAGGCGATATAAAAGATCCCATGACACTATAAGAATAATAGAAGGAAATTCTCCGAGATTCTTTACCAGTCACTATCTCGCAACCAATGTCACCTTCAAAACAAACAAGCTAACTGATCATTCATCACTTCTAATGCTTGGAGGTTCTGCTGTGCGTAAATTGGCAACTGCATTAACTTGCATAGCAGTAGAGACAACATTTCAAAAGGTAATTCATTCAATATAAACTACTTTGGGACATCCTGGTAGGTTGCTATATAAATGGAGGCTTTCTCCACCTCTATAGCTGGGCTTTGAGACAAGGGGGTTGAATACAAAGGAGTAAAGTTATGTTGCAGTTGTATAAAGCTCTAGTTGGACCTCATCTGGAGCACTGTGTTCAGTTTTGGGCACTGCTCCTCTGGAAAGATATATTGGCTTAGGAGGGGAGTGTAGCACAGATTCAGCAGAGGGTTAACAGGTTGCATCGACCAGCAATAGGGCTTGTATTCCCTTGAGTATAGAAGATTAAGGGGTGATCTAATTGAGGTGTTCAGGATGGTTAAAGGACTTGATAGGGCAGATAGAGAGAGAATATTTTCTCTGGTGAGGGAGTCCAGAACAATGGGCATAACCTTAAACTTAGAGCTAGGTCATTCAGGGGTGATGTCAGGAAGCACTTCGTCAGACAAAGAGGAGTGGAAATCTGGAATTCTCTCCTCCAAAAAGCTGTGAGGCCAGGGCAGGGCGGGAATGATTGGTTTTTTTTTTAGGTAAGGATATTGAGGGATTTGGAACCAAGACAGATAGATGGAGTTCAGATACAGATCAGCCGAACTGAATGGTGCAATAGTCTTGAAGGGCTGAATGGCCTCCTCCTGTTCCTATGTTCATTCCTATGTTCCTGCACCTTTGTGGACCACTGATATCGCTCAGAGACACTGATAATACCTACAAAAATGTCTTAATGTCCTGGGGTGGTTAGCAGACTCTTTTTTCCCCCTTCTATCGATTTCCCAATATTTAACCTTTTGATGTCAGAAGCTTGGCATGACCTCATTGACATTTACATAGAATTACAGAATAATTTACATCAGCTCCACCCTGACTCAGATCAGTTGTAACTTCAATAATGGACTTGGTTCTTTTGTGTTGGTTTTTCAATGGAAATAATCTCTCAACCAGCACACAAAGATAAAACCCTTCATGACAATAAGTGCCTTGGGTGCCTCAATATTTTAATGAGTCATCTCTATAACATTTCTACACTCTGTTAACCCTTTCGGAGGTGAAGTTCCCACCATACAATCCTCAAACAGGCAGCGCACCATCTGGTGACCATTGTGTAAATCATTTGATATCGGACAATTGTCACATGAGGTAAACAAGGCTGTTGTCTATATATAGTCAGGAGCCTTGTTCCCCTCTTCTGTAAACTGATGAACAACCATCTGTTGTCAGAGAAATTAAATCCCGAGCACCCAAATGCTGTGTGGATTAATGTGAAGATGTGTGCTCCCATGTGTAAGAATTTGAAGGAGGGCTGAGTGGATGGTTCTGACAAATAGTCTGTCAATGAACTCATGAACATATTTTCAAACACAAAAAAACACGATGAGATTCCAAAAGAGACAGCACCGAGTGGCTTAGAGACAAACCACGGCCTGCTTAAGCTAAAGCATTTCATATCAGACTTCAGTTTAAAATCTTTTAAACTTTTTCTGTGAAATTGACTGAAATATAACTTTTCTTCAAATGCGTGTAAAACACCAAATGGGAATAAGGGCATGTGGTTTCCCAAGTTTTCAATCCCACTGGTAATAGTCGAGTGATGGACTCTGGTGTTGAGGAGAGCAAACTAGCCACCAGCTCCTCATTATATGTCAACAGACAGACAATGAGCTTGAGCTTCTTCCTCAGAGTCTCTCCCTCCAACCAGTCTCTCACCCGTCCGAGTCTCCAAAAGCCCCAAGTTCTGATGAAAGGTCATTGACCTGAAACGGTAACTCGATTTCTCTCTCCAGAGATGCTGCCTGACCTGCTGAGTATTTCCAACATTTTCTGGTTTATTTCAGATTTCCAGTGTCCGCAGTATTTTGCTTTTGTCTTAGAGTTTAAGCTGGTACTTAGCTTTCAGGAATGCCCACCTTGAAGAAGTGTGGCTCTTCTCTCTGATAGGATTTTCCTTTGTCTTTTTTGCTGAGATCAGCACAAAGTTGATAGCAAGAATAAGGTGAAAGGTTCTTACATACATAATGTGAGAAGTGATTTGGCTTAAAATAGGATGAGTACTTTATATATTAGTGCTATATAGCAAGGTTTCCTAACTATGCTTTGAAGCTTGTCTACTGTCATTTTCTCAGTGACTGATAAGCACATCAGCCCGACTTATTTTAAGAGTCTAAGGTAATTTAAGCTGTGTGACTAGTCATACTGTTGGATGGATTGTGGGGCCTGTTTGTGGTAGAGCCAATGTCGTTTTGTTGTTCCTAGTGGCAGCACTCCCACCTCTGAGTCACAATTTGATGAGTCCAAGTCCCATTCCAAAGACTTGCACGCATAATCAAAACTGACGCATCAATGCATTACTGAGGGAATGCTGCACTGTCAAATGTGCCATCTCTTGGATGCGACGTTAAGTCAATGACCCACCTTCCCTCTCAAGTGACCACAAAGGTTCACAGCGCACTGTTCAAAGAAGAAGAGAGGAGCTATTCCTGGCGTCCGAGTCAATATTTATCCCTCAACCAACAGCACTAAAGCAGATTATTTGGCCATCATCTCATTGTTGACTATGGGACCTTACTGAGCTCAAAATGACCACATTTCCGACATTACAACAATGACTATACTTCAAAATAAGTATTTCATTGGCTGCAAAGCTCTTTGGGACATCTTGAAACGATGAAAGGCCCACAGAAATGCAAATCTTTCTTTTTAACTGTTGCTCTCCTCTTATGAAGGTGCATGCACTTCACCCGAGTGTCCTTTTGCCATATCCGAGTCTCAGCAATGCGTGTCAGCAGAATATTTAATATTGCTGCCGGTAGAGGTGAACCTGATACGAAAATGGAAAAAAGCTGGGAATACTCAGCAGGTCTTGCAGCACCTGCGGAGAGAGAAACAGAATTAACGATTCAGGTCGATGACCTTCCATTAGAACCTGATTGCGTCCACACACATGCCTGCCCAGTAGGAGTCAATGGGTGGGAATCCCGACTGGGAACCCTGGCGGATACTTGCTTCTCTTTGTGAGCTGGAGCCTATGAATGGGGATGGTAGTACATTGGTTATGTTACTGGCCTAGTACTTCAGAGGAATTATGAGTTTAAATCCCAGTCTGAGTCTTTAAACAGCCTAGCAAGGTACTCAGCTGAGGTGAACTATAGGTGATGAGTAAATGCTGGTTGAACATAGCGGGAATAGGTCATATAGAGGCTTGAGCCTTGCCAGTGATGGCTGTATCCTAAGAATAAATAACTACTCTTTTTTTTAACTGAAGCTAATTGCCAGATCTAGACTAGTGTGAAGCTCAATGACCTGAACACAGACTATTTATGAGATTTGTGGATCTTGCAGCTTAAATCAGTTTAAATTTGGTGCTTCCCTTCCAGATGTAGCAGTATCGCAGATACACTGGTTACTAAAGGCTTCCTGTAGCCAGGTCTAAGCTCAGAACCTCCGGTTCCATTTGATCAACTGTACATGCCAACCCCAGAGTCATACAACACCAAAGGAGGCCATTCGGTCCATTATGCCTGTGCTGGCTCTTTGAAAGAGCTATTCAATTAGCCCCACACTCTTGCATTTTCCCCTTTAATCTTTTTGTCAATTTAAATTTTTCACTGCTCCGTCATTGGCAGCCGTGCCTTCAGCTGCCTGGGGCCCTAAGCTCTGGCATTCCCTTCCTAAACCTCTCCACCTCGCTCTCCTCCTTTAAGACGCTCCTTAAAACCAACCTCTTTCCCCAAGCTTTTGGCCCTCTTTCCTAACATCTCCTTATGTGGCTCAGTGCCAGATTTTGTCTGATAACGCTCCTGTGAAGTGCCTCGGGCTGTTTTGCTACATTAAAAGTGCGATAAATGCTAGTTGTTGGTGTTGCTGTTGTAGTAGAGCTTAAAAATGTCAAGTCTCTTTGTTGCTGGATATGCAATGAAGGCCCTCTGGTGGAGGTTGTTCCATTCAATTGAAAAAAAAAATCGATAAAGTTTTTTGTTGAAACTCAAGATGGCTGCCATTTCCATCTTGCCAGATGACGATGTGCAGCAAATGGGCAAGTTGAAAACCAGTGGGAAAGGTCTTAAGTTTGAATAAACTGCGGCTTTCTCTCCCCACTTGCCGTTGGGATGGGATGCAAGATGGTTTAGAGTCCTTTCATTCGATACTTGATGCAGTAATAGTTTTGAAAACTAAAATGATGCCCTTTATGGAGAAACCCTGCAAACTCTGAGAATAGTTTGTAGGGCTGAAGGGAGGGGACAAGACAGTGGATCGTTGCGTGGCACAGACTGAAAATAAAAGCAAAGAGCAGCACATTGGGTAAGTTGCAAAATCAATTGCGTGAGAGAGAAGGGAAGCTGAAAGCTGCTGCGTGGATTCAGCTCTTTGATTTGTGTTGTGCAATGCTGAAAGCCCCACTATGCATTGTAGTTTACATGTATGGTTAGATAGAGAAAAGTGAGTCAATCGGGGAGAAATTCTCTCAGATTTCTGAAAAGCAGGCTGTACTCAACTAACTTTGCATATATTTTTTGATGGGTATAAAGGAATGGTAGTAGATGTGATTTATATCATAGAATGGTTACGGCACAGAAGGAGGCCATTCAGCCTATCAAGCTCATGCCAGCTCTCTGCAAGAGCAAGTTAACTAGTCCCATGCCCCCACACTTCCCCTGTAGCCTTGCAATTTATTTTTCCCTTCAGGTGCTTGTCTAATTCTATTTTCAAAGTCATGATTGGATCTGCCTCCACCACACCCTCAGGGAGTGCATTCCAGATCCTAGCAACTCGCTGCGTAAAAAAGCTTTTCCTCATGTCACCATTGGTTCTTTGGCCAATCACTTTACACCAGTGTCCCCTGGTTCTCAACCCTTCCACCAATGGGAACAGTGTCTCTCTATCTACTCTGTCTAGACACCTCATGATTTTGAACACCTCTATCAAATCTCCTCTCAACCTTCTCTTCTCTAAGGAGAATAACCCCAGCTTCTCCAATCTAACAACAGGACAGAATGGACTCTGATAAAGCATTTGATAATGTACCACTTGTGTCAATGATAATATCACACGGAGTTAAGGGGAATGCGAATTCAAACTTAAACATTTGATATATTGTGGCTTTCAATGCCTGGAACCCAATTATAATGGAAATGAATTTGTTTTCAGGGAAGTTATCCACAGTCCTGTTCTATAAACTTGCTGGAGCACCTGGCTTACCCATTCAGGAGGACAAGCTAAGTCTGAGATGGCTCCTTGGGTGATGATGGAACTGTCTGCAGAATTTCTGCAGGAAGGTTCCTGGGCGAGATTAGATTGATTCGATTTTGATGTTTACCACAAAGTGGCAGCTATAGACCGCCTCCTTGATGCTCTCCTGGCCAGACCAAGCACATTTTCTTCATTTTCTTTGAGTTGCAGCAACGTGAGGACACAACGAATAGGAGCAGGAGTAGGCCATACGGCCCCTCGAGCCTGATCCGTCATTTAATAAGACCGTGGCTGAACTTCGACCTCATCTCCACTTTCCCGCTCGCTCCTCCTATCCCATGATTCCTTTAGTGTCCAGAAAATCTATCAATCTCAGTCTTGAATAGACTCAACGTCTGAGCATTCACAGCTCTCTGGGGTACAGAATTTCAAAGATTCACAACCCTCAGAGAGAAGAAATTTCTCCTTATCTCATTGAGGCTGTATCCTGATTGGCACTGATATATCCAATCAAATTCGATGATGAGGGGGAACTGATTGGATGTTGCCCCAGAACCACCTTGACAACAGCTTTCTGTTTCTTGCTTTTAAGATGTTTATTTTTCACTTCAAAGCTTTGGCCTCCCTGCATTACTGTTACTGACTTTCACCCTCCCTAAACTTGAGTTCATCCAAAATCTCTGCTGCCCATATCCTAACACGCACCGAATCCCAATGACCCATCACCCCTGTGCTCTCTGAGCTACATTGCCTCCCACCTTGATTTTAAAGTTCTCACCCTTGTGTTGAAATCCCTCCATGGTCTCACCCCGCCTTACTAATGTAATCACCTCCAGCCCTACAACCCTCTGAGATCTCTATGCTGCTCCAATTGTGGCCTCTTGCATGTCCCTGACTTCCTTCACTCTGAAATTGATGGTCATGCCTTCAGCTTCCCTCCCTAAACCCCTCTATCCCTCTGTCTCTCCTCCTTTAAGGTGTTTCTTGAAACCTTTTAATCACCTGTCCTAATATCTCCTTAAGTGGCATTGTGTCAAGTTTTGTTTAATAATGCTTTTGTGAAGCTCTTTGGAACGTTTTACAATGTTAAGGGCGCGATATCATTACAAGTTAATGTTGTTTATCAACCATGCTGCAGCAAGCTGCTCGCCATCAACTATTTAATAGATACTGGATACACCAGAGGGTTCATCGTGCATTCATATCTCCTGTTTCCTCTCGAAGCCATTGCTACAAAAGCTCTTGACTTGCTGCATAAAACCTATTCCTATCACTGATGTGATCATTGCCTTACTTTAAGGAGCATGTTAACAGAAGATGAGCACAGTGTTGTGATCCAGCCGGTCACTGAGATCAGTGACACTCTTTACTTACCAAGCTGGACTCTAGGGAAATGGAACAGTGCCTGGTTTTCCATTTAGCAACACATCTCACTGTATTCTGACAAATGTTGACCTGTCTTTCTCCTTCGCGTGAAGACTAACACACTGCATTTCCTGCTTTTATTTCTCATATTACTGTACTCTGCTTCGATACTAATTGAATCACTTTTAGTCCTGTTTGACTCATTGCAATGCTGCCCTAAGTGCGCTCCGTTCTGGTAATGAGGTTAACAATGAATAAAGCATTCAAATGATTCTCTTGCTCGACCCATGTTACATCATCCAGATGATTCATCTCAGCCTCTTCCTGTCTCTGAGCGCAGGTTGGGATTTATATCCAGCTCTCTGGAGCAGCCTCGTTCACTCCGCTACAGTGACTTTTGGGGCTGGATTTTCGGGTCCAGCTGGTTTCCCAATGCCATTCCCAGTGCCAGCTATTTTTGAGAAGGTGGCATTGGGATTAGCAGGGCGACCTGCGCCCCATGCAATTAGGCTCAAGAGCCTTGTTGAGGCCAATTAAAGGAGGCTGACTGGGATTTTCCTGGCAGGGGCCAGGTTGAGGTGCCTGCAGGTGGGCCCCTGGTGACAGGCCAGGGGGTGCCAGTGTTCCAGGCAGGCCTAGAGGTCCTCTCTGCCTGCCTGGATGTGAGAGCAGCCATTTGCCACCCTGTAGAGGGGCTTCCCCGCCACCCGCACCTCACAGTGATGGCTTGGCTGCGCAAACCAATTTAAAATTAACAATTTTTTAAAAGTTGGTGAGAGGGCACCTGCCATCACAGTCTGCTGCTCCTCTCAAGCTGGAATCGGTCCTCCTGTCACCCTTAAATGGACAGGGAAGCTGTCTCCATGCCAACTAAGGGGGCGCCTCCGTCAAAATCCTTTCTTTTTGAAAGAGCTAGCCAATTAGTCTCTCACTCTTCCAAAACCACACGAGCAAAATACTCCGGATGCTTGAAATATGAAATAAAAACAGAAAATACTCAGCTGGTCTGGCAGCACCTGTGGCGAGAGAAACAGTCAACATTTCAGGTCAATGACCTTCCATCAGAATCCCCTCTCCTGCTCTTTTCCCATCACTGTGGAAACGTTTCCTTCCCAAGCTCTTGCCAATTCCATCTTGAAAGTTAATATCTTGAAAGTTTAGGTCCTTACCTACTCATTCATTCTCAAACTGCTCACCCACCCTGTGCCCTGTTCTTGACTGACAAAGGTGGTTTTGCTTTGGTCTTACGAACTGGTTACATGTTTTTACACCACACCCATGATTGGGCCACACTGCACAATTTTTTTTCCTCCAACATGTTAGAATATCCCTGTGTGTTTCGCGGGAGTATAACAGGAGCTGGTTAGCTGAGAATCTGTCACATCCCCTCAGGAAGGATTTCCCAACCAATCCTTAGTGAGCAAAGGGGTCATTAGGACAGGTGATCAAAAGCTTGGTCAAAAAGGTTGCTTTTAAAGAAAGGAGGAACTTGCATTTATCTAGCGCCTGTTGTGACCACTTAACACCCTAAACTGCTTCATAGCCAATGAAGTATTTTTGAAGTGTATTCACTGTTGTAATGTGGGAAACGCAGCAGCCAATTTGCACACAGCAAGGCCCCACAAACAGCAATGTGGTCATGACCAGATGATCTTGGTTGAGGAATGAACCTGTTCTTCAAAATAGTGCCATGGGACCGTTTAAGTCCATCTGAGAGGACAGATGGGGGCTCGCATCAATATCTCATCCGAAAGACGGCACCTCTGACAGTGCAGCACTCCCTCAGTACTGCACTGGGAGCGTCAGCCTTGGTTATGTGCTCAAGTCTTGGAATCGTGTGACTGTACAACCTTGTGACCCAGAATCGAGAGTGTGGACACTAAAGTTGGCTGCACTCCAACTGTGGCCCTTGAGCAACTCATTGGTTGGGATATAACAATTCTATAAGGGACTCTATAGGATATTGATTATATTGACCTCTGTTTCTCCCTGTTCATTGTTGGGTCCCTCTCTTCTGCTTCTCAAAGAGTTTTGCTGTTTGTACTCCTTCAGCATTAATTGCTCCACTTGTCCCATGTTTTAATTGTATATTTATCTACTGGACATGTTCTTTGTTTGAAAACCAAAGTAAACGTACTCCGTGTACAGTATTTGGCCTTTGTTGTAAGACTTAGAATGGAAGATTCTCTTGGAGTCATAAACATAGAATGTCACAGTGCAGAAGGAGACCATTTGGTCCATTCTGTCTGTGCTGGCCCTTTGGTAGAACTATCCAATTAATCTCACTCAATTGATCTTTCCCCATAGCACAATGCATTTTATATCTTTGCGTATTGATCCAATTCTGTTTTGAATATTACTATCTATTTATTTTTTATTTAGAGATACAGCACTGAAACAGGCCCTTCGGCCCACCGAGTCTGTGCTGACCATCAACCACCCATTTATACTAACCCTACATTAATCCCATATTCCCTACCACATCCCCACCTTCCCTCAATTCCCCTACCTATTATAGGGACAATTTATAATGGCCAATTTACCTATCAACCTGCAAGTCTTTGGCTGTGGGAGGAAACCGGAGCATCCGGCAAAAACCCACGCGGTCACAGGGAGAACTTGCAAACTCCGCACAGGCAGTACCCGGAATCGAACCTGGGTCGCTGGAGCTGTGAGGCTGCGGTGCTCACCACTGCGCCACTGTGCCGCCTCAAACCAAATCTGCCTATTAGACAGTGCATTCCAGATTACAACTAGCTGTGTGAAAAGCTTTTTCCTCATCTCGTCTCTGGTTCTTTTGCTAATTATCTTAAATCTGTGTCCTCTGGTTACCAACCCTTCTGCCACTGGAAACAGTCCCTCCTTATTTTACTCTTTCAAAACTATCACTTCGACACCTATCAAATCTAAACGATCAAATCTGTTCTGGTATTCTAGTATCAGGAAGGAATCAAGTTCTGTTCCTGGCCTGCGCTGATCTCGGCTGGAACAGTTACAATTGACCTCAATGCCAAGGGCTGGGTCAGGCTGAAACCTAGCAGGGCCTTTGCTTTTGGTTACTGTCCAGTTAAAATAAGAATGCATGGGACTCAAGTGAAGACGTGACTGAGCCCTGTAGAATAATATACTGGCACTCACTGTTTTGAGCATGATCGCTTGACTCGATGCGTAGTCAAGCTGTCAACCTCAGTAAGCACTGTGCCATTCGGAGTCCAGTGCCTTCAGGACAGGAGGGGAGAAAGGAGAAGCAAAGCAGATGAGGAATTCCTGATCATAGCAGGTTTCTGCTGAACTTTCTCTCAATTGGACGGCAGTAGTGTTTGAAAATGCAACGCTGGGACTGACTGAATAACGTTGATTTGCAGCCAGCTAGGGGTTGATTGTAGATTTCTTCCTGAGGTGATCTGACAGAGTCTCGGCTAACCGCCTCCTTCAGAACGTCCATGTTGGTGGAGAGTTAGCTGGCTTTGTTTGAGGGGCAATAGTTAACTGGAAGATTTAAAGGAGCAGAATTATGGAGAGTTGGCTCAAATTGTAACAGACGCTGATAGAACAGTAAAGCAGGGTCACAGTCTCAGCTGAACCAGGGGGACCTTTGGTATAGTATGGGTCAAATACAGGCCATCATACGTGAACCCTTAATACAGTAAAAGCACCATACATTACCCTTAACACCCTACTGGTATCATCCATGACCTTTATACCAATGATACACTGCCGGTACAATGCGTTATCCACTGAACCCCTGGTACAGTATGGGCACAATCCTTTGCCACTTGAATTTTAAAAAAATTATTTCATGGGATGTGGGCGACGCTGACCAGGCTAGCATTTATTGCCCATCTCTAATTGCCCTTGAGAAGGTGGTTGTTGGATCCCATTAGTTGCACAAAGAGAGACGAAGTCCGACTGTCGCTTTAAGAAACTTTATTGCAGTACTTCTTGGTTACATCATCAGCAAAGCAAATTACAACAACACCTTTGCCTCCACCTTCCTCCTCCGTGGTGGTGCAAGGAAATTAAGCCTTTCTTATAGTTCTTCATACACATCAGTGACACCCCCTTTAAGTTCCCAATTGGTTTACAAACTCTGCAGTTTCTTGGTGTCAGGGCCTGATTGGGGTCCTGCCTTGTCAATGTGTTTTTTAACTTCTTACTTCATTTTCTCATGGCTCTTCTCTGTTTTTGAAATGTAGTACAATAGGCTTTTATACAGCTGTCCTGTGAATCTTGAAGTCTACTCCTTCTACTCCTACTGATAAGCTGTCTGTGCATCCCTGAAAGGGCTACTATTAATTTCTGATAAGCTGCATGCTGAAGCTCTAAAAGTTAGTTTGTTGGTAGTACATGATTGATTAATTATTTCACCTTAAATGTCCCCATGTTATTCTGTTCTCAGAAATTCTGTTCTCACAGTGGTGGTGAGCTGCCTTCTTGAACCGCTGCAGTCCATTTGGGGTAGGTATACCCACAGTGCTGTTAGGAAGGGAGTTAGAATTAGAACATTACAGCGCAGTACAGGCCCTTTGGCCCTCGATGTTGCGCCGACCTGTGAAACCATCTGACCTACACTATTCCATTTTCATCCATATGTCTATCCAATGACCACTTAAATGCCCTTAAAGTTGGCGAGTTCCAGGATTTTGACCCAGCGACAGTGAAGGAACGGTAATATAGTTCCAAGTCAGGATGGTGTGTGACTTGGAGGGGAACTTGCAGGTATTGGTGTTCTCATGTATTTGCTGCCCTTGTCCTTCTAGTTGGTAGAGGTCGTGGGTTTGGAAGGTGCTGTCTAAGGAGCCTTGGTGCATTGCTGCAGTGCATCTTGTAGATGGTACACACTGCTGCCACTGTGCGTCAGTGGTGGAGGGAGTGAATGTTTGTAGATGGGGTGCCAATCAAGCGGGCTGCTTTGTCCTGGATGGTGTCGAGCTTCTTGAGTGTTGTTGGAGCTGCACCCATCCAGGCAAGTGGAGAATATTCCATCACACTCCTGACTTGTGCCTTGTAGATTGTGGACAGGCTTTGGGGAGTCAGGAGGTGAGTTACTCGCCTCAGGATTCCTAGCCTCTGACCTGCTCTTGCAGCCACGGTATTTATATGGCTACTCCAGTTCAGTTTCTGGTCAATGGTAACCCCTAGGATGTTGATAGTGGGGGATTCAGCGATGGTAATGCTGTTGAATGTCAAGGGGAAATGGTTATATTCGCTCTTGTTGGAGATGGTCATTGCCTGGCACTTGTGTGGCGCGAATGTTACTTGCCACTTATCAGCTGAAGTCTGGATATTGTCCAGGTCTTGCTGCATTTCTACACAGACTGCTTCAGTATCTGAGGAGTCACGAATGGTGCTGAACATTGTGCAATCATCCGCGAACATCCCCACCTCTGACCTTATGATTGAAGGAAGGTCATTGGTGAAGCAGCTGAAGATGGTCGGGCCTAGGACACTACCCTGAGGAACTCCTGCAGTGATGTCCTGGAGCTCAGATGATTGACCTCCAACAACCACAACCATCTTCCTTTGCACTAGGTATGACTCCAGCCAGCGGAGGGTTTTCCCCCTGATTCCCATTGACCTCAGTTTTGCTAGGGCTCCTTGATGCCATACTCGGTCAAATGCTACCTTGATGTCAAGGGCAGTCACTCTCACCTCACCTCTTGAGTTCAGCCCTTTTGTCTATGTTTGAACCAAGACTGTAATGAGGTCAGGAGCTGAGTGGCCCTGGAGAACCCAAACTGAGCGTCACTGAGCAGGTTATTGCTAAGCAACTGCTGCTTGATGGCACTGTTGATGACACCTTCCATCACTTTACTGATGATTGAGAGTAGGCTGATGGGGCAGTAATTGGCCGGGTTGGATTTGTCCTGCTTTTTGTGTACAGGACATACCTGGGCAATTTTCCACATTGCAGGGTAGATGCCAGTGTTGTAGCTGTACTGGAACAGCTTGGCTAGGGGCGTGGCAAGTTCTGGAGCACAGATCTTCAGTACTATTGCCGGAATATTGTCAGGGCCCATAGCTTTTGCAGTATCCAGTGCCTTCAGTCATTTCTTGATATCATGAGGAGTGAATTGAATTGGCTGAAGTCTGGCATCTGTGATGCTGGGGACTTCAGGAGGAGGCCGAGATGGATCATCAACTCGGCACTTCTGGCTGAAGATTGTTGCAAATTTTTCAGCCTTATCTTTCGCACTGATGTGCTGGGCTCCCCCATCATTGAGGATGGGGATATTTGTGGAGCCACCTCCTCCAGTTAGTTGTTTAATTGTCCACCACCATTCACGGCTGGATGTGGCAGGACTGCAGAGCTTATATCTGATCCGTTGGTTATGGGATCGCTTAGCTCTGTCTGTCGCATGCTGTTTACGCAGTTTGGCACGCAGATAGTCCTGTGTTGTAGCTTAACCAGGTTGACACCTCATTTTGAGGTATGCCTGGTGCTGCTCCTGGCATGCCCTCCTGCACTCTTCATTGAACCAGGGTTGGTCTCCTGGCTTGATGGTAATGGTAGAGTGGGGGATATGCCAGGCCATGAGGTTACAGATTGTGGTTTAGTACAATTCTGCTGCTGCTGATGGCCCACAGCGCCTCATGGATGCCCATTTTTGCATTGCTAGATCTGTTCGAAATCTATCCCATTTAGCACGGTGATAGTGCCACACAACACGATGGACGGTATCCTCAATGTGAAGGCGGGACTTCGTCTCCACAAGGACTGTGCAGTGGTCACTTCTACCAATACTGTCATGGACAGAAGCATCTGCAGCAGGCAGATTGGTGAGGACGAGGTCAAGTATGTTTTTCCCTCGTGTTGGTTCCCCCACCACCTGCCGCAGACCCAGTCTAGCAGCTATGTCCTTTAGGACTCGGCCAGCTCGGTCAGTAGTGGTGCTACCGAGCCGCTCTTGGTGATGGACATTGAAGTCCCCCACCCAGAGTACATTTTGTGCCCTTGCCACCCTCAGTGCTTCCTCCAAGTGGTGTTCAACATGGTGGAGTACTGAGTCATCAGCTGAGGGAGGGCAGTAGGTGGTAATCAGTGGGAGGTTACCTTGCTCATGTTTGACCTGATGCCATGAAACTTCATGGGGTCCGGAGTCGATGTTGAGGACTCCCAGGGCAACTCCCTCCCTACTGTAAATCTCTGTGCCACCACCTCCGCTAGGTCTGTCCTGCCGGTGGGACAAGACATACCCAGGGATAGTGATTGCAGTGTCTGGGACATTGTAAGGTATGATTCCGTGAGTATGACTATGTCAGGCTGTTGCTTGACTAGTCTGTGGGACAGCTCTCCCAACTTTGGCACAAGCTCCCAGATGTTAGTAAGGAGGAATTTGCAGGGTCGACAGGGCTGGGTTTGCCGTTGTCGTTTCCGGTGCCTAGGTCGATGCCGGGTGGTCCGTCCGGTTTCATTCCTTTTTATAGACTTTGTAGTGGTTAGATACAACTGAGTGGCTTGCTAGGCCATTTCAGAGGGCATGTAAGAGTTAACCACATTGCTGTGGGTCTGGAGTCACATGTAGGCCAGACCAGGTAAGGACAGCAGATTTCCTTCCCTAAAGGACATTAATGAACCAGATGGGTTTTTACAACAATCAACAATGGTTTCATGGCCATCATTAGACTAGCTTTTAATTCCAGATTTATTAATTCAATTCAAATTCCACCTTCTGCTGAATTTCTGGTCTTCTGCAGGTTTCCCGTATTTTATGCAGCTAACAAAGATTGCGAAGTCTGAGGTGTACCCAATGCTGATTTGTGGTGGAGCTAAGGTAACACCATAGTCCTGTTTTCAAAGTATTTTTACATTTAATTGGTGCGAAAGACAACAGAGGATGTGAGATGTAAAATTATTACAACAAAAATCTTTCATCAATTATATATGTTTGAGAAACACTGGGGAGATGGTGTTAAATTAGAAAAAATCACTCTGCAAAGCAAAAAAACTGCGAAAACCACAGCTGAAGAGATCAGTATGTGTGATCAACTGGGACAGAGGAAGAGGTTTTAAAAAAGGCACTCATTGAATCTCATCACTGTTGAGTATAGTCTGTCCTCTCACTAATTAGGTCAGATTGTATTTTTCAAAAGGCAAGCAAGAGAAATAAAATGATTAAATATTGATTGATTTTCCTGCAAAATTCCTGGGTTTGGGGGAGGGTTTAAGTTGGGAACGAGATCTTTGTGGGGGATTTCTCGAGGGGGTTCGAGTGACGGGGATTAATTGCAGAAGCAGAAATTCCGTTTGGTTTCAGGTGAGACAATAAACTGAGGCCCCGTCTGCCCCCTCAGGTGGACGTGAAAGATCCCAAAGCTACTATTTTGAAGAAGAACAGAGGAGTTCCCGCCGCTATCCTGGCCAACATTTATTCCTCAATCAGCATCACTAAAACTTGATTATCTGATCATTTATCTCATTGCTCTTTGTGGGATCTTGCTGTGCACTAATTGGCTGCTGTGCTTCCCTACACTGCAACAGTGACTACAATTCAAAACTACTTCATTGGCTGTAAAGCACTTTGGGGCACCCTGCGGTCATGAACGGTCCTATATAAATGTATATAATGTATAAATGCTATATAAATTTGTTCTTTTTACACTGATGAAATGCCCTCTCTTCCAATGGCAGCCATCTGCAAATTCTGGAGTTCAGAGGAGCTAAACTCAACCATCCTGAATTCCATGACTTCCACCTCTCCATCCACTCTTGAGAATGTGCGCCATGTTTAAATGTGGCAATTTGCTGAGATCTCTTCATTAAGGTCAAGGTAGCTGTTAAAGGGCACTGCAAACAGAGATTACTTGTGCAGACCTATGCCCATGTCTGGTGACTCACATCAGGTATTGCAAATTTTGACTCTTATACTCAGGAAGCTTTCTCCTACATTCTGCACTATTCACAGAAAGTGGAATATCAGCTAGGATCTACGAGTTGCACAATGGGCCTCCCAATGGGAATTCTATTGTCTTTGTAAGAACTGCCGAGACATCCATTCCCTAAATATGCAGCTCACTAGCAATGAGCCACAGCTTCTTACCAGTGTATTCATGTCCTGTCGTGTGAATATTTTCTCTGCGTAATTGGTGAATGTTATTGGTTTTAAGTTGAAAAGACGGCCAATAGCCAATGTCCAGCTTGTCGGTCATGACTGTACTGCTCAGTTCCTCTGAGATAAGGGTAGATTTTCTTCCTCTCCTTTACAAGCCAGGTTGCCACCTGTTCAGTCTTGTACTAGATTATTGAGATCGGTGTTGGTGTCTAATAAGTTCTGTTAATGAATGTTAAATACCTACTAGTTGAAGGTAATAGGGTGAACAGGTGTTGGGTATTGATTAGTTAATTGTACTCCGATGTATACATAAAGAAGAGCCAGCCAGCACTGGCTGGGTGTTGTTCGAAGTGGAGTAGTAAGCTCTATGGCAAGAAATAAACAGTCTCCACCAAAGCATCCTAGTCTCAGTATCTTCTTCACAAACAGGCTCGGAAGTTTCTCTAACAATAGGTATATTTGTAAATCTCTAAAATTAAAATATGGGTGGCATAGTGGTTAGCACCGCAGCATCACAGCTCCAGCGACCCTGGTTCAATTCTGGGTACTGCCTGTGCGGAGTTTGCAAGTTCTCCCTGTGACAGCGTGGGTTTTTGCCGGGTGCTCCGGTTTCCTCCCACAGCCAAAAGACTTGCGGGTTGATAGGTAAATTGGCCATTATAAATTGCCCCTAGTATAGGTAGATGGTAGGGTAATATAGGGACAGGTGGGGATGTGGTAGGAATATGGGAGTAGTGTAGGATTAGTATAAATGGGTGGTTAATGGTCGGCACAGACTCGGTGGGCCGAAGGGCCTGTTTCAGTGCTGTATATCTAAATCAAGACAGTTGAAATTATTAAATATAATAGTCTCAATAGCCTTGAAGGGCCAATGGCCTCATTTCTGTGCTGTATTCCAAAATGCTCCTGCATGACCTCTCACCTTCCACCCTCTAGAGACCTGAGGTCATCCAAAACTAAGCTGCCCGTATCCTAAGCCGCACCAAGTCCTGTTCGCTCATTGCCCCTGGGCTCGCTGATGTACATTGTTTCCCGCTCCGGCAACACCTTGGGGGAATTTTATCCAGGCGGCAGGGGTCTCGACATCTGGAGGAACTGACCCCTTGGTCCCCGCCTTGCCTCTTCTTCGGAAGGCCCGCTGAATTTAGTGCCAATCAGGCACTTAGGTGGACAGCAGCAGGCCTTCCGTGGGATCAAGGACCCCATCACCAGATGCCCCGCCCTTGCAGAGCTGCCAGTGGGAGTGGTGGCTGCTGCTGCAAGTGCACCTCCTGGAGACCAAGGTGTGTCACTGGACCCAGGCCTACGGTGGACCAGGGCAGGAGGGGTCATGCGGGGTGGGAAGGGAGGGCAGAGTGGTGGCCCTCAGCGGCCCCCCCTTTCTCAATGCTGGGTCCCTCATTCAGGTGCTGTGCCCTTTATCGGGTAACCACCCACCCTCCCCAGGAAGCAGCCCGCACAGTTTTCTGTGCTGTGCTTCCTGTGTGGCAACAGGGCCGCCCGCCGCAAGGCTAATTGTGGCTGCGGCAGGAAGAGGCCCTTAATTGTGGGTTAATTGCTCAGTTAAGGGCCTCAATTGGCGGCAGGCGGGAAGGCCGTTCACAGGCCTTCCTGTCCCGGACTAAATTTTGGCAGAGGAGGGATGGTGGCAGGGACTCCCCCGCCACCATCCCACGCAATTTTATGCTCTCCCTGCCTCCAAAGCTGCCGCGGGGGAGAGCATAAAATTAACCCCCTTGATTTTAAAATTCTGGTCCTCGTGGCCTCGTCCCTCCCTACCTCTGTGCCCTACCATTGGTGGCCATGCCTCAGCCTTCCAAGCCCTAAGCTCTGGAATTCCCTCCTTAAACCTCTCCGCACCCCTCTCTTCCTTTAAGATGCTCCATAAAACCTACCTCATTGACTCAATTTTTTTTGTCACCTATGCTAATATCTCTTTATTTGGCTCAACATCAAATGTTGTCTGCCAGCACTCTTGTGAAGCACTTTGGGATGTTCTCACCACCCTAAGAGCACTATATAAATGTTATTCTTATATAATTCTGTGACTGTTCGTGGTAGGGGCAGTGAGGGGACAAAATGGCATTCAGGAGAAGACAGGCAAAGGCACGTTTCTCAAGATCCGAGTGGTTTCTTTATTTACTTTTACATTTCATAAACTATAAAGCACACAATCACTTATCCGGACTCCTGAGGGTGAAATTTATGCATGAATCATGACAAGAATTGACAACAAGATGTCTAAAATTGGTCAAATTCCACAGAGCAGCAATAAGTGCATTGACCACTTCAAAAGCATAGTAACAAAGAAAGGTAACTTTAATGCCCGATATTCAGAGTCTCTTGGAGAGATCAGTCCCAATTCAGAAAGTACACAAGTAACCAAGGGAAATTATGGCTAGAATCCTCGTCCTTAGGGCCCCAGTGTATGATCAGTGTGAAATATGCATTTAGGTTCCAAACAAACTTCTAGCACAGTAATAATGGTTGAAAAGGTCTGTGCATCAAAGTACACTCGATCCGTAAACTCCCCTTAAACATGCATCTTCACCATATCAACAGTTGCAGTTCCGTCCCGTAGCTTCATAGAAATATAGAAACAGACAGAGACCATTTAGCTCTTCAGCTATTCAAACATTCAGTTCGATCGAGGCTGATCTGCACCTCAGATACATTTACCTACCTTTGCTTCTTATTCCATGGTATCCTTACCTAATTAAATTCTGCTGCCCTCAGTCCTGAAAATTTCAATTCCCCCAATATCCGGTTTCGCACAAGTTTAGTTTAGTTTAGTTTAGAGATACAGCACTGAAACAGGCCCTTCGGCCCACCGAGTCTATGCCGACCATCAACCACCCATTTTATACTAATCCTACACTAATTCCATATTCCTACCACATACCCATCTGTCCCTATATTTCCCTACCACCTACCTATACTAGGGGCAATTGCTAATGGCCAATTTGTGCGGGGGAAAAAAAAGTGCTTCCGGATTTCACTCCTAAATGGCCGAGCTCTAATTTTCAAGATTATACTCCCTTGTCCTGAATTTTCCCCACCACAGGAAATAACTTCTCTGGTTCCATTCTATAAAATCAAAACAATTATCATTTTAAGCACCTCACTCGGATCATTACTCAACCATCTAAACTCAAGCTCATACAACAAGTCCTCACAATGTAACCCCTTGTATCATGTCATTCTCTGCCAACTAGATCTCTCCAGTTGTTTATTTCATTTTACATATTGAGTATTTTCCTTTCACTCCCCAGAGTGGAATTGTCTATGTTTAGTTTGAATGTATCCATCCAGGTCTCTAAGGAGATTTGCACGGCATAGGGGTTTGGATTTCACTGTTAAAAGTCACTGAAGAACCAGGGGTCACTGTCTCAGAATAAGGGGGTTGGCCATTTAGGACCGAGAGGAGGAGAAATTCCTTCACTCCTGGTTGTGAATCTTTGGAATTCTCTACTTCAGAAGACTGTGGATGCTCAGTTGATGGTGTATATATTCAAGACAGAGATCGATATATTTTTGGATACGAAAGAATTCAAGGGATATGGGGATAGAGTGGGAAAGTGCAGTTATGTAACTGGCTATGATCTGATCGAATGGCGGAGCAGGCTCGAGTGGCTGTTTGGCCTACTCCTATTTCATATGTTCTTGTGAAGTTTTGCTGCCGCAGGAGAGGAGTCCACACTATGTTTGGTGTAAGACTATAACCCATTGTCTATCTTCCTGAAGGGCTGGCAGATGGGAGGGTCTGCAGTGACACATATTTGTACATCAGTGGTTGTCAGTCACATGAGGCAAATAGGCACTGGCATCCCTTGACAACCTAAAGTTTTATGAAGGACGGAATGGCCCTTTTTGAAGGAGGCCGTAGATGGTGTCCATTCCACTGTGTAATCCAGAACACCTGATGGGCACTTCAGGATGTTATGCAGTCAAGCTGCGGCAAAATTGACACAGCAGGTGAGCTGCCCAGTCAGTCTAGTTACCAACCTGGTATGAAATGAGCAACCCTTCTCCAAGCTACTCCCTCACGCTATCTGGTACACTTTCTGCTGGGTGATTGACGGTCACCATCTTGTCCATCTGTGCTTGAGGAGGTTTCCATCCAAGATACCATCCTGTAGCACATTATCGGATGTTTAGGTTCTCCTAAAGCTTGGCAGTAGTTGGATAGAACCACAATGTCAGGTCTTTAACCATATGGATGTTGACATGCTGACGTCATTGTTTAATCAGCACTGTTTATCAGCTGTATGCAATGTTGGTGTCTTACCTAGAATTGTTGTGGTATTGCAGATTTTACACTAAGATATCATCATGAAAATCAATAGCTACTTAACTATTTCATATGAAAGATGCAAGTGCTGGCGATCTGGGCTGTGGGAGACTGAAAGCTTCCTTGAAGGGCCGGGGGTGGAGGGGGGAGAGCACTCTTGCTCCTCTTGGCCCACAAGGAGCGCTGTAAAAGGCATTTTCCTAGTGGAGTGGCAGTTCCCACCTCCCTTTCACTTCCAGTTTTTCTGATCACTGGGAAACCTGAATAGTTTGATGTTCAATGGCATTGCCATCACTAAATCCCCCTCCATCAATAGCCTAGGGGTTATCATTGACCAGACATTTAGCTACAAGTGCAGGCCAGATGTTGGGAATTCTGCAGCGAGTAGCTCACCTCTCGACTCCCCAAAGTCTGTTCACCATCTACAAGGCGCAAGTGAGGATTGTGAAGGAATACTCACCCATTTCCTGGATGAGTGCAGCCCCAACAACACTGAAGAAGCTCAACAGCATCAGGACAAACCAACCCACTTGATTGGCTCCCCATCCACCACCTTAAACACTCACTCCCTCCACCACCTGTGCACAGTGGCGGCAGTGTGTACCATCTACAAGATTTGGCATCCAGTTTTACATCTGTCTCCAATTTTAGTTCAATTGAACTCAGTTGAAGGGTGTCTTCATATCCACTAGTTCCAACACGAGGCTTTATTTTGACATCTTCCTTTGCTTCTTCTATTTTTGCCATCTCAATCCAGAAGTGGCTAACTTAAGCCCGAGGTGTACCTTTTGTTCCTCATTTGTGTGGTTATGACTAGGTTTTTAGTTTTGACAGGCTATTTGTCTCCTTCTGTATTGTAACTATTCTATGAATCTATGTCTATGGGCGGCACAGTGGTGCAGTGGTTAGCACCGCAGCCTCACAGCTCCAGCCACCTGGTTTAGTTCTGGGTACTGCCTGTGTGGAGTTTGCAAGTTCCCCCTGTGACCATGTGGGTTTCCGCCGGGTGCTCTGGTTTCCTCCCACAGCCAAAGACTTGCAGGTTGATAGGTAAATTGGCCATTGTAAATTGCCCCTAGTATAGGTAGGTAGTAGGAAAATGGTAGGGATGTGGTGGGAATATGGGATTAATGTACGATTAGTATAAATGGGCAGTTGTTGGTCAGCACAGATGCGGTGGGCTGAAGGGCCTGTTTCAGCGCTGTATCTCTAAATAAATAAAATAAATAAATAATGGAAGGGTTGGAAAGTGCACTGATTGAGAGGTTCTTCCAGTTTAGAACATACGAATTAGGAGCAGGAGTAGGCCACTCGGCCCCTCGAGCCTGCTTCGCCATTCAGTGCAATCGTTGCTGATCTGATTGTAACCTCAACTCCACATTCCCACCTACTCTGATAACCTTTCACCCCCCTTGCTTATCAAGAATCTATCTACCTCTGCCTTAAAAATATTCAAAGATTCTGCTTCCACCACCTTTTGAAGAAGAGAATTTAAAAGACTCTCCTCAAAATTTCTCCTCATCTCTGTCTTAAATTGGCGACCCCTTATTTTTAAACAGTGACCCCTAGTTCTAGATTCTCCCACAAGGGGAAACATCCTTTCCACATCCACCCTGTCAAGACCCCTCAGGATCCTATATGTTTCAATGAAGTTGCCTCTTACTCTCCTAAACTCCAGCAGATACAAGCCTAACCTTTCCTCATAACACACCATGCCCATTCCAGGTATTCCAGGGGCCATGAGTTTAAACTGGGTGATTCTTCTATTCCCAGAGAGTGGTGAGACTCTGGAATGTCTTGCTGGCTGGTACGTTGGGCTCTGTCTCCAAGCGGGAACTAGACTAGTTCTTGACTGGAACCGAGATTACATCGTACAGTAGATAAGCGTCTTTCTAAATAACCTTTGGTCCATGGGATCTCCTGGACCGGTTTCTGAACCCCTGACAGGGTCAGAGAGAAATGTTCCCTGTATTCTTTTCCCCTATTGACCCTGGGTGTTCTCTGCCTGCTGCAGGGAAGGAGAGGGTAGGAGCTGGAGTGTGAGGAGGGTCGGGGTAAAGTGAGGGGAGGTGTTTAGTCATAATGCTCCAGCCATCACGAATTGTGGGGCAGATTTTATGGCCCGGCCTATCTTCTCCTGCCTGTCATTTTTGTACCTTCTGATTGGATCTAGTCCGCGATAATTGGCTACACGATTCGAGCAGCATCTCTCCGTCTGTCAGGATTGAGCCTCTACCTGGGGTAAGAATTTCTGGTTGTCCGTGTTGCTGTGTGGGAATAGTGTGCTGGGGCAAATCCTATGAATGTCTAACACATCGCAGATCTTGCCAGACTGTGTGAGAAAAATGACACAGTCATACTGAGAATCTGTCCACGCAGTGGGCTGCCTGTACGGGCTCGCACGCAACAAACAGGAAATATAAAGTGTTGCTACAGCTACTGAAAGGGCGTCTGTTTGATACAGCAACAATAGCTTGCATTGATATAGTGCCTTAAACATAATAAAATGTCCCAAGGTGTTTTACAAGAGTGTTAATTAACTGTTAATTTTAAGGGGAGGCAGTGGTGTAGTAGTAATGTCACTGGACTAGTAATCTAAGGCTCAGGGAGCATGGGTTCAAATCCCGTCATGGCAAATGGAGAAATTTGAATCCAATTACTAACTCTTGAATTAAAAAAGTTAGTCTAACGATGACCATGAAACCATTGTTTAAAAACCCATCCAGTTCCCTAATGTCCTTTAGGGAAGGAAATCTGCTGTCCTTGCCTGGTCTGATCTACATGTGACTCCAGGCCCACAGCAATGTGGTTGACTCTGAACTGCTCTCTGAAATGACCTTGCAAGCCACTCAGTCTAAGGGCAATTAGGGATGGGCAGCAAATGCTGGCCTAGCCAGCGATGCCCACATCCCATGAAAGAATTTTTTAAAAAAAACACACTTTAAAAAGTATGTCATTGGCTGCAGAGCATTTTGGGACTGTTCAGTAAATCTGTGTGGTTGAACTATAATCTCTCAAAGATGGGGAGACTCCTGTGGAGGCCTTGGATAAAACCAATAGCTAAAATAGTCAAAGGAGTACTTTCTGCTTGTTATTCTGGATTGACTATAAATCGTAGCTGGATATCACGACATGTGTGAACATTCCTCGGGGAGCAAGAGTCCACCTATGCGGGTAAATCTGAAGCACAGGTGGCAAAAATATCAGAGATAAAAAGGCTCAAAAATGTCACAGCGAGTTGACGGTTTTCTGGCCTCCACTTGCCCAGCTCTCACCTGCAAATGATTTCAGCAGTAGGAACGTTTACCCTCCGATTTTAACTGTCCTCTTGTTCCCAAAGCTTACAGTTTGAATGTGAGTGCTTTTAGTTAAATGTCTGAAATCACAATGACTCCTATTATTCAAGGAAAATGTCACATCTATTTCTCTTACAGAAAGATGTACGAGCAGTGATGTTGATTAAGGGAGGAGTGTTGGCCAGAATGCTAGGAGAGCTCCCAAAATTTATTTGGAAAGTGCGACAGGAAATCTATTACCCTCCCAGGGAAGGCCTCTGTTTAACACTTCACCTAATCAGGATAACCTCCCATCG
This sequence comes from Heterodontus francisci, assembly GCF_036365525.1. Lineage (NCBI taxonomy): Eukaryota > Metazoa > Chordata > Chondrichthyes > Heterodontiformes > Heterodontidae > Heterodontus > Heterodontus francisci. Next base: position 17,032,390 of record NC_090413.1, on the reverse strand, counting down.
TGTAGTGATTCCCTCCAGACTGTAATGGGATTATCGGCTTAAGTTCTGGAGTAATGCTGGAACCTGAAACCTACTGACTCAGACATGAAGAGTGCTACCAACTGGGTAATGGCTGACACTAGTTTAGAATGGAGCCATGTACACTACTGATATGGTGAGCAAGTTGGGCAGCAATACTAAAGAGGAGCAGAGTCTGGGCCCAGTTATTGTTCTTTCGCTCATGTAAACAGCTCCATTGTGGGTCAGTCTGTGGTTCACCAGGGATCCTGTTACCCAGCACCCGTACGGAGCAGCCTCAGTGCCACCTCATTATAACCTCATCAGAACAGCCAGCGAAAGCCATCACAGGAAATCCCACTGCAGACTTACTGTAAACCAGTTTCTATTTTTCTGTTATCATACCATCTGCAAACTGTACATCACTCTTCATGCATCTTCAGTACTGCCCACCCATCAGTGAGATGAAAGCAACAATGGGAAGCGACAACAACTTTCTTTTATTATAGCACCTGTCATGAAGATCGCCCACCTGCCAAGAATGAGGCATATTAATTTTGTCATATGAACGTTAATTTTAAACTGTTGCTGGAGTGAAGAAATTACTTGTTTAAAAGGAGGTCACCAGACACTTCGCTGTAGGACATTTGTATACTAAGAGACAGTGCTTGGAGAGACAAAAGAATTGCTTACTGATTCAATTAAGAGATTGGTCTGGGCAATGGTGATCCACATCTTGTTGGGGTAAGAGACAGCTCTACACCACCGCCCCCCCACCACCACCGAGATCTTTGGAATCCACAAAAGACACAGGAGTGGTTAAGCCAGCTGGTCACATGACTAACAGGCTGGTCCAGGCTTTTTGAACTAGACGCAGGGCAGTTTGAAGGTCAGACTGCAGATTGTAACTGAACCTGGAACAAGACAGCCTCTCTCTTGGCTGGCTCTCTCTCGCTTTTTCACAAGCCTCCGGGCCCACTGAAGTCACTTAAACCTCAAGAGAGGAAAGACTCCTACATCATAACAAATTGAAGCGTGCACTGGGCCCCAACGAACAGCAAGATTTACCGGCAACCAAAGACTCCACATTGAACTTAAAGGACTGTAAATAACTACCAGATATTGCCTCAAACTTTTCCCCTTTATTCCTTCTACTTTTTCTGTCTCTATCTGCGTGTGTTTATTGCATATGCATGCTAGCGTGGTCGCGTCTCGTACTCATAGTCGTTAACTGACTTAGAGTTTAAGATTAATAAACTTCCACCTTTCTAGTTTAAATCTAAGAAAACCTGTCTGATTTCTTTGCCTTACAATTGGAAAACAGTGAACAAGTGGGGGGGAGCTAAAAACACGGTGTTTTTAAAATTAAACCCTGTTACGGTTAGACTAGGCAAAGGCTGAGAGGGAACCCCTAGACCCCTGTCTCACCTGTAACACACCTCTAAGGTAGCAATGCTGGCCCAATTCAGTTCTCGGGTGTGCAAACAGACAAAAAGGTTGACATCATGTCAAAGGAGGAAACATTAGGACACGTGAACAAAGGCTTGGTCAAAGAGGTAGGTTTTAATGAGCATCTTGAAGGAGGTGAGAAAGGCAGAGAGTTTTAGCAAGGGAATTCCAGAGCTCGGGACCTAGAAAGCTGAAGGCACGACCTCTAATGGTGGGGCGAAGGTGAGAGGCTAGAATTGGAGGGATGCAAAGATCTTGAAGGGTTTGTAGGGCTGGTGGATGCTACAGAGATAGGGAAGGATGAGGCAATGGAGGGAATTTGGAAAGAAGACTGAGAACCTTTAAATCGAGACGTTGGTGCACCAGGAGTCAATGTAGGCCAATGAGCACAGGAGTGATGAAGCATATAACATTTGCATTATAAAATTGGGAAGTTCTAAATGGTGCCATTTTATGGGTCAGTGAAGGAGTCATCAATAACCTCACGTTCAGTAGATCCCTTATTAATCTCCTCATTGTTACCGCCTCTGCTGTGCTCTGCCCTTATTTGGGGAGGACAGTACTCGAGTTGCACCCTATGTGAACCCAATGCTATTCATCAGTCTGGGATCTGTGTTTGTGAGATGGGATGAATAATAATAACTTAAACAATGGCTTCAATATTCCAAAGCTTCCCAAGTTGCTTCACATATGGTAGAAGGAGCACTGACGAGGAGCTGGGGGAAGAGGTGGAGAAATCTCTGAAAGAGTGGTGAATGAGATAGATACAAGTAGGCTTTTGAATGGCATGACAGCGATAAGAAGATGGTAGGGATTTAGGAAGTCCGTTCCAAAGTCTGGAGGCGTGATGATGGAAGGACTGGATAGGGGAAGACAAAGAGAACCTATTTTCTCTGGTGGAAGAGATGAGAACAAGGGGGAGTAACCTGAGGATTCAGGGGGCAATGCCAGGAAGCACTTTGTCACGCAAAGGGTAATGGAAATCTGGAACTCTTGCTCCACTCTCACGCGCCCCCACCCACCCCCCCCCCCCACCCCACCAAAAAGCTGTTTTGGTTGGCGGTCAAATTAAAATTTCATAACTAGGATTGATAGATTTTTGTTAGGCAAGGGTATTAAAAGTTACAGAACCAAAGCGGATGGACGGAGTTAAGATACAGATGTGCTATGATTGAGTGGACTAGCAGAGTGGGCCGAATGGCCTATCATGCTCCAATGTCCCTTGAAGGTGGAACAAATGGATGGGAAGATGAACAATAGGCCAGAGTTGGAAGAGCACGGATTGCAAACTAAGTTGCAGAGGCTGAGAATGCTGTGGAGGTAGGGTAGGAGACAGATCATGGACGAATTTATAAATAAGAAAGAAGGATTTTGGTATGGTTATTCTGGTGGAGCAGAGGAGTCAGTGGAGTCGGTAATGAGTGAGTGTAATTTAGTACAGGAGAATTTGGAGGCCGAAAACTAAAGGGCCAATTTTAACTCCCAATGGTTGAGGATGGACTTCCCACGTAGGAGTCTTTACTGGAGGTCCAGGGGATTTAGACTCCGCTGATTGGCCTTTGGGATTAAAAGTGGATGTTGGCTGGGAGAAGAGATTGGTGGGTGGGGAATCAAAGCAGACTAACTGCCACTCCACCAAGGCATGCAAGACGTGTTTGGGGGTTAGTGTCTGTTGGAGAACCTCAAGGCCGGTTGGGGAGTGGTGGGAGTTGGGTTGGTAGCCCATGGCAGGAGAGGACTGGATTTTCCTTGTGGGGTTGTTCGAGAGCTGGCGAAAATACCATTGGGTCAGGGTGATATTTATCAATGAGGTTCTCTCCAGAGTCCGCCATAACTGACCACATTCAATTAGGGTGCCAGCGGGCACAGAGCAGGAAATGGAGGCACACCAAGTAAATTAAGGCCCCTTTCCTTTGCTGCTGATTGGGGAATGTTAACATACCCCCTCAAGTCTTTGGGCCAAGGGGTGGGGCAAAGCAACACTTGAAACCCCTCATGTCAATGGCAATGAAAATGGGGAGAGACGTAAATGGCTGCCAAGGCACGATAGCCCATATTACATTATCTTGCAAAATTCAAGATCTACCCCAAAGAGTACCAATTTACATTGAGAGTTGAAGGGGAGAACCCAATTGTAAAAATAGGATCAGTCCTTGCCTGGAGCCCTTTTTGTTCCTGTGCCACCTCTGTCCACCTGCACTGAGCTTGCTCCTGGAGACAATTCTGCTTTGAGCAGGCCCCAGGTTGACTGCTCGCACCTGAAATTACAGCACTGCCCAACCCCCACCCTGCCCCACTCCACTCCGGGACGTCATTAACAATATTCCCCAGAACACCAGGAATGTAGTCAGGTGAGCTCTTATTACTACGTGAGGTAAGCTGATTCCAATTGTTATTAAAAAAAATCTAGGCTGACATTGCAGTGCAGCACTGAGGGAGTGCCGCGCTATCGGAGGTGCCGTTAAACCAAGGCCCCATCTGTGCTCTTGGGAGGGCGTAAAAGATCACTTGGCACTATTTCGAAGAAGAGCAGGGGAGTTCTCCCCAGTGTCCAGGGCCCATATTTATCCATCAATCAACATCACAAGAACAGATTATCTAGTCGTCATCACATTGCTGTATGTGGGATCTTGCTGTGTGCAAATTGGCTGCTCCATTTCCTACATTGCTCTAGCCATGGTCCCAAAGGACCATTGGCATCTCTTGCCATTAGAGAGAGACCGTTGGTGATGTAGAGCTTGAGGTTCACCACTCCTCAAGCATGGGGCAAGGCGAGGAGTCAGGCCTCCATGAACTACCACAGCCAGTACGGGGATTGAACCCGCACTGTTGGTGTCTTTCTGCAGCTCACTCGAGCCAACCGACCACCCTTTCCTATATTACAACAGTGACTAAAGAACTTCATTGGCTATAAAGCGCATTGGGACGCCCCGAGGACATGAAAGGTGCTTTATAAATGCACGTTCTGTCGGCCTTTCTTTCCTTTTTCATGTATTCATTCTCTCTGCTGTTACATGCTTGGGCGCTTCTCCTTCTGCAGGAATACATCACAATCAACTCGGCAGACTGAGGCTGCCTCTCACCTATTGCTTTCATGTTTGCTGATTGAATTCAATGGATTTATATTGAGTCACTGAAAAGCCCCCAGTCTGAAAGAGGCAGCTCTGTGGTTAGGAGAGGCCACATAATCTCCTTATTAACATGTTACTCAACCTGAAACTTAGATCTTGGTATTCTCGATTCATATTCAAAATCCTATTTATATCTAGTATTCTTGTACCATCCTACGCATGACATATTGAATAGCAATAAAATCTTCAAAATATCCTAGACCTGTTGTGCCATGCTCCATTGCACAGATAACCTAATATAACCCTAGATAGAAGCCTGATTGAATTTTACTGTACAGAAAAGGACATTGAACCCATGATGTCCGTAGCAGCTCTTTGAAAGGAAGACTTGCATTTCTATAGCGCCTTTCACGACCTCCTAGATTACGTTATAGACAATTCGAGACTTCTGAATTGTAGTCACTTGTTGTAATGTAAGGAACACGGCAGCCAATTTATGCACGGCAAGCTCCCACAAACAGCAATGACCAGATAATCTGTTTCTGTGATTTTTGTTTTGTGTTTGAGGAATAAATATTGCCCAGGACTTCAGGGAGAGCCCTGCTGCCCATCTTCCAAATAAGGCTATTGAAGCTTTTACATCCACCTGAGAGGGCAGATCTCATTCGAAGGGCAGCACGTCTGACAGTGCAGCACTTCCTCAGTACTGCACCGGGAGTGCAGCCGAGACTTTTTTGCAGAGATCTCCAGAGTGGGGCCTGAACTCAAAATCTTCTGGCCCAAGAAGTGAGAGGACTACCCACTGGGCCACTTCTGACACCTTTGGAGTAATCCAGAGGTAAATACCAAATCTCTGTGCTCTCCTCTGTATTGTCCTCAGCTTCACATGTTCATCATTTTTCCTGTAAAAGATGCAATGGTTTCTGCCTCGACCAGTGTTAATAGTCGCTGGTAGTGACTGCCTCACAGTTATATTGAATCTTTAAGAAATCTACCCATGTGACTGTCTATTTGTTTCTCTTTGATTTGTGAGCCGATAATGAAAATATTTATTCAGAAGTGAATGGATCAACTGCAGATTAGGGGCAGCAGCTTTAGTTCAATAAATCAAACTGAGAGAGAAATAGCGGGGACAAAATTGGACCCAATTGCACTCATTTTTCGAGCGCAAAATGGTTGTTGGGGGTGGGTGGGGGGGGGGCGCAAAAGCACCAATTTTGTGTGGACATGTCCCGGGCCAGAATGCCACTTGAAGTACATCGATTCCAGATTGGGTTGGCTGATATTTGGCTATCCCTGGAGGCCATTTCAAACAGGCGCGACTCCTACTTTCCAGACGTTAGACTGACGAGCTTTCTAGCGTGATGATGAACAGCATCAAATTCACAGTGAATTTCAATCTCTGTCTGTTCTCATTAGAAAGGAAATAACAAAACAAGCATGATCAAAAGAACTTGCCTTTATATAACGGCTTTCAAGATCTCAGGATGTGCCAAAGCACTTTACACCCAATGAAGTGTAGACACTGCTGTAATATGCACAGCAAGCTCCCACAAGTTGCAATATAATAAATGGCCATATAATCTGTTTTGGTGACGGGGGAGGGATAAATATTGTCCAGGACACCAGGGGAAGTCCCTGCTTTGTTTTGAAATGTGCTCCTTGTTAGTTCACTTTAATAGTTAAAAGATACCGGACATTAGCTAACTCTAACCACAAGGATGGGGTTCTGACTGGCTGTGTGGGGAGTTTTAACCCCCAAGGACGCGTGAGTTTGGGGCTGAGTGGGAAGTAAGAATGCTAAAAATTTCGAAGGCAACTGCAACCAACCTCCAACATGCCCACTTCCAGGTTTTATGGAGGCGTGTTTAGCTGCATGCGATTAACCTGTTCACTGGAGGCAGGGTCAATGAACTGGTTTCTCAAATGACTTCAACAGAGGTTTGAATTTAGCGTGCTTCCCAAATCGCGACAAACTCGCCACCAAAAAGGAGGTGAGAATGATGGAAGTTTCATAGCAGTGTTCAAAGTTTTATTTCCCGGATCTGCGTAAAGGCTCCGTGCTTACAGTTGCTGTTCTCAGTTCCCTTTGGCAAATGTTTAGTCGAGAGCTCTTGTGATCAGAGACGAGCGTCAGAAGTTTGGAGGCTTTCAAATTGAAAACAGCATGGTGGAGGAGGGGAGGGGGGCGGTGGACACTCCCTGGATGTTTCCAGCAGGAGTTCAAATAAGGAAGACAATTACCATCCATGACAGCAACAGCATGCTGTGGTGAGTTCACTAGGCACACGGGAGGCAGAGACACAGGAGGTTGGTGCACATCACAGATCTGAATGACAGATTGGAGAACAGCAGAATGTGATATGCAGGCTCTATGACAGTGAGATCAGAGGCCTAATATCCTTGGACCTTGTTACATTGGTGCAAGGTACTTGCCCTTTGCTACCCCTCCCCACATCTCCCCCTACCGAACGCCCAGAAATGTGCACCCCTAACTTCGAGGCCATGAACTCTTAGCAGTTTGGTTTGGGAGAGGACTCGCTGCACAGCTTATGTTAACAGAGCACAGGCAAGCTACAATCAAACATTATGTTCTTTGCCTCCAGCGTCACATGTTTCCCCTGTTTGGGGATCCAAGCCATCCGTTAACACATATTTCTATGGAAGAAAGTTCACAGTGGAGAGTGATCATCGTCCACTGGAGCAGATCTACAAGAAAAATCTTTGTAAAGTACCAGCAAGACTGCAGAGTTTACTCTTGAGGCTTCGGAGTTATGATTTCAGACGGAAATACAAGACAGGAAGAGAAATGGTACTGGCAGATATCCCATCGCGGTTGTCACCACAGGAGAAACATGAGATAAAAGATCTAGGTATAAAGATTCATCACTTAGTGAATGTAACACCACTGAAACTGAGTCAAATTAGGAGATGAGACCAGCAAAGACAAGGAGTTACAGATGATCTCTCAGCAAGTGATCCAGAGAATTTAAGGAATTCACTGACCATTTTGGGTTCAACACCATCACCTCATCACCACACTACCCACGGGGACACGGGTTTATAGGGAGACAGTCCAGACGGTCAAAGGAACCGTTGCAAAATGCTGAGAGATGAAGGAAGACCCAAACCTGGATGTAGAGTCACTCTTTGTCACTCCGATACACACCTCTCAAGGCTGACATGAAATCACCTGTAGAGCTGTCAAATGGAAGAAAATATAAGACTTTTCTGCCAAGCAAAATACATCCTTCAAGTGACCAGGAAGAAGTGAGACAACAACTCACTGAAAGAGGAGAGCAACACTTCAACAAGCATGCTAAATCCCTACCCGAGCTGTTGAAAGGACAAACTGTACATGTACAGGGATCTAATCATGAAAACCTGGAGCCCAGCAAAATTTGTTGGTGAAGCTGAAACTCCAAGGTCATACATCATTGAGACCAAAACCGATAAGCACATGAGAAGGAACAGAGTCCATATGTGACCTACACCTGAGCTGGAAAAACAGAAAAGACTGTCAATAACACCAGAAACACCGCTAACCAGTGGACTAATTGTGGTTGAGGTGCAGATCAGTCACAATCTGATTGAATGGTGGGCCCTGCTCAAGGGGCTGAATGGCCACCTCCTGCACCTAATGTTCCTAAATCCTGATTCATGCAACAAGTTTAAGATCAGTGTGAAATGAGAAGTATTTTGTTTGGACACTTCAGCTGTTCATTCTTGTGAGCTCCTGGGGAAAAAAGCAATGAAAGCGTTAACATGTTTCTTGGAAACCCATTGAAAGGGAAGTAAAAGCAGTTTATGAGTGCTGCATTGAGTGCTTTTAACCTAACTAAACATAGACTTGATATCGCACTTCCTGTCATCGTGTGTGTTTTTTTACATCTTTTGTCAATCTGATGAATTGGATAAGATTTCATTTCAGAAACAGTAGGGAAGTAAGGGCACAAGCTCCTGTGCCTGCCCCCCCCCCCCCCCCTCCCCAAGTTTTTTGGGTGGTGAGGGTTTGGTGGGACAGGAGACCACAGACTGGGAGCCTGGCCACTAACGGTAGAAACTGCTGTAAAAAGCCTCCAGGGCAGCTGGACAATCGAGACAGCAATCCCCTCATCATTCACATGCAATACTGAAACCTTGTGGTTCTGGGTCCAACAGCACTCAGAAAGCTCTACACCATCCAGGACAAAGCAGCCCACTTGATTGGCACCCCTCCATCTTCATCATTCATTCCCTCCACCACCAATGCACAGTGGCAGCAGCTTGTGCAATTTGCAAGATGCGCTGCAGCAACTCACTATGCCTCCTTCGACAGCACCTTCCAAACCCATAACCTCTACCACCTAGAAGGAGAGGGGCAGCAGACGTGTAGGTACACCACCCCTGCAAGGTCCCCTCCAAGTCAGACACCATCCTGACTTGGAACTATATCGCTGTTCCTTCACTGTCACTGGGTCAAAATCCTGGAACTCTCTCCCTAACAGTACTGTGGGTGTACCTACCCCACATGGACTGCAGCAGTTCAAGAAGGCAGCTCACCACCACCATTCTCAAGGGCAATTAGGGATGGGCAACAAATGTTGGCCTAGCCAGTGAAGCCCACATCCCATGAGACAATTAAAAAAAAAAATCAGTGCACCTTAATTTAAACAAGTTTGAACTAGTGAACAAGCACAGCTTTTGCGGCACAAAATACATAAAGCACTCAAGTCACAACTTTGAAATTGACATTAATGCAACTGGATAATGGTGATCACCTTTCAGGCGGTATAAGTGACTGCTTGTGTTAAACAGGAACGTTTTACAAGGTGCGAACTGATGGATCAAAGACCTAACATGTTTAAGTGACATTTCTCTCTCTGCCATTTTGATTACGATGGGCGGCACAGTGGCGCAGTGGTTAGCACCGCAGCCTCACAGCTCCAGCGACCCGGGTTCAATTCTAGGTACTGCCTGTGTGGAGTTTGCAAGTTCTCCCTTTGTCTGCGTGGGTTTCCTCCGGGTGCTCTGGTTTCCTCCCACATGCCAAAGACTTGCTGGTTGATAGGCCATTATAAAATTGCCCCTAGTATAGGTAGGTGGTAGGGAAATATAGGGACAGGTGTGGATGTGGTAGGAATATGGAATTAGTGTAGGATTAGTATAAATGGGTGGTTGATGGTCGGCACAGACTCGGTGGGCCGAAGGGCCTGTTTCAGTGCTGTATCTCTAAAACTAAAAACTAAAAACTAGCCCATTTAAACTAAGCTGTTAAACCCATTAAACATTTGTCCATTACTATCACTAATAGTAATTTCTACCTCACAGGAGTTGTGTTATGTTCCAAGAGTGGTGTACTGCAAAATCTCTGATGCGGGATGTCTAATGTATTTGTAAAGCAACAAAATCTTAAAAGTGCCACACATTGGCATGGCAAAAAATAAATTCTGTTTGGTTCAAATAACCATTTATCAGCTCTCGCAATGAAATATTCTATTGGCTAAATGTGAATAAGCGACACAAAGATAGGCGGCATTCTAACCAATGGAGGCGGAAGCATAAAATTACAAAAAAGATATTGATAGATTAAGCGAATGAGCAAAGCTGTTACAAATTAATTTCAATGTCAGCAACTGTGATATGGACCAAAAAAAGGATAGAGCAGGATACTTTCTAGATGGTGTAAAGCTAGAACCAGTGGAGGTCTTTAGACTTGGGGGTTCAGGCACATAGATCATTAAAATGTCATGAACAGGTACTAAAAATAATCAAAAAAGGCTAAGGGAATGCTGGTCTTTATATTCCGATCAGACCTAGAGTATTGTGAGGAGTTCTGGGCACCACACCTTAGGAAGGATATATTGACCTTGGAGGAAGTGCAATATAGATTTACCAGAATAATACCAAGGGTTAAATCACAAGGAGAGATTACGCAAGCATTTCTCTGGAATTTAGAAGGTTAAGGGGTGATTTGATCCAAGTTTTCATATTAAGTGCAATGGATAAGGTAGGTAGGGAGAACCTAATTCCAATTGTTCGGGAGTCCGGGACTAGGGGACATAGTTTTAAATATTAGGGTCGGATCTTTCAGGAATGAAATTAGAAAACACTTCTACACACAAAGGGTGGTAGAAGTTTGGAGCTCTGTTCTGTAAATGGCAATTAATGGTAGACAATTGTTAATTTTAAATCTGAGATTGGTTCACAAAAATCTATCAAAGGTATTAAGGGTTATTAGCAAAGGTGGGTATATGGAGTTAGTTCGCAGATCAGCCATGATCTCATTGAATGGTGGAACAGGCTCGAGGGGCTGAATGGCCTCCTCCTGTTCCTGTGTTCCTCATAAATCAAAAGTGATTAAAAAGTACAAATGAAGAACAAGTAATCAGAGTACCAAACAATCAAATTACTTGATTTGTTTCCAAGAATATCATTCATAAACCAACATATACCACAAAACCCTCTACATACCTCTGTTAATTTTTCTATATCATTTTCACCTGCAATTTCTTTTTCTTTGTGGAGAAGATAAAAAATATTGCACAGTTCTGAAATTAAACCATAAACTTACACACATACACATTAAATAATTTTGGAACTGCTGTGCTAGAAGTTTTATGCAGGTAGGCCTCATCTTCTGTCTTCGGCCTAGAATTCTGGTTGGAAATTTCAATTGGGAGCTTCTGTTGACAGAGTTTTTATGTGTGTGAGAGAGGGGGAGACATTTGTCACGCTAATGAGGAACTTGTAATTCTATAGTACATTTCACAACCTTCATAGCCAATAAAGTACTTTTGAAGTGTAGTCAGTGTTGTAGATGATTGCAGCATCTAATTTACACACAATATCTGAGATAGAATACCAATTAATCTCTTAGTGGTGTTGGTTGAGGGATAAATTTAGGCCAGGACACCAGGCAGAATTCCCCCTGCTTTTCTTGAAATAACGCCATGGGATCTTTTATGCCCACCTGAGATGGCAGACGGGGTTTTGGTTCAATCTTTCATCCGGAAGTTGGCACCTCCGACAGTGCAGCACACCCTCAGTACTGGATGATGTGCTCAATTCTCTGAAGTGGGATCTGAATGAAATGTAATAGCGGTAATAGTAGAAAGTGATTAAGTTAGGATTACTTGATATGAGCAGAAAGCATCATGTGTAAATGAAGTTAGCCTAAGTGTATACATTCAGCTTTCTGTACTCAGCATGGGTTGCTGTTGACACAGGAGCACCCATCTTTGTGTACTCAGGCCAAGTGGGATTAGATCTAGACAACTCTAAAAATTTAGAGTTAACCATAATATAAGTAAAACTAAGAATAAATAATAGAATAGATTAGGTTATAATATGATAATTTCAGAACTGACAGAAGGAAAGCTGCTATAGTTAAGCCAAATGCTTAACTAAGGCGTTGGTGAAGAGGTTTAAATCTCACAATTAAGGTGTTCTCCTGGTCTCACAGGCTCCAGCTGGGGCGTAATGAAAGTACTGTAGAGAAATCTTGAAGTGATAAGGGGTGTGACCTACTGTCTCTTAAACAATCAGATAAAACTAGTTTCTACTCCTTTTACAGTCAAAAAGAATAGGAACAGGAGTAGGCCATTCATCCCCTCAGGTCTGCTTTGCTAACCCATTAGATCATGACTGATCTACATCTCAGCTCCATTTACCTGACTTAGCTCCATAAGTGCCAGCTGTGGCTCAGTGGGTAGCACTCTCGCCTCTGAGTCAGAAGGCTGTGGTTGCACAAAAATCCAGGCTGACACACCCAGTGCAGTGCTGAGGGGTTGCTGCATTGTTGGAGGTGCCACCTTTCGGATGAGGTGTGGAACCGAGGCTCCGTCTTCCTTCTCAGGTGGATGTAAAAGATCCCAGGGCTCCTTTTCGCAGTAGGTCAGGGGAGTTATCCCAGTGTTCTGGCCAATGTTTATCCCTCAACCAACATCACACAACATCATCATATTGCCGTTTGTGGGATCTTGTGCCAAAATTAGTTGCAGCGTTTCCTGTATTATAACCGTGGCTACGATTCAAAAAGTACTTAAGTGACTGTAAATGACTTTGGGGCATCCTAAGGTCATGAAAGTCGCTATATAAATGAAAGTCTTTATTTATTATATCCCTTGATCCGCTTATCCAGCAAAAGTCTATTGACCTCAGTCTTGAAAATTTCAATGCCCCCCCTGCTTTCCACCCCTTCCCCTCTACCCTCCAGAATCCACAGCCTATCGGCGGAGAGAGTTCCAAATTTCTACTACCAATTTGTTTGAAGAAGTGCCTCTAGATTGTGCTCATAAATGGCCTAGCCCTAATTTTATTATGATGTGGAGAATGGCATACAGTGCTGTGGTTACAATATATACTATGGTTACAGGATGTGTCTTACTGTGGAGGTATAAGGGTTGGTATATTCTAGTGGACTGGAGTTAGCTTGATCTTAACGCACTGGAGGGTGAAGCACATGGGTGCCAAAGATTCCATGCAGAAAGCTGACTGCATGTGAGTATGTGGGCATGCATCGCTTGCATGTTTACTGTGATTGATAGGCCATTATCAGATAAGGCAGAGACTAAGTCTTGTATTTCTTCATAAATTATTACAGTTGCTGACAGTAGCTTCTCGGATCTATTAATTAATAAGAAAAGGGAGAAGCCAAACATCCTATACCCACAAGCTTCTGACTTGGACGAGAGTGCCAGGGCTGAGCCAAGGCTGACATCTTAAAGTGGGGCTATAAGGCTGGAAGAGTTTGCAGAGCAAGAGTGAGGCAAGAGAGTGGAGAGACCAATTATTGCCCATCCCTAGTTACTTAGAGAAAGCGCTGGGGCGGGGGGGGGGGGGGGGGGCGGGCACTCAAAGCGGTAAAGTCAGTGAACGTAAATGCACGTTAATTAAAATTAAATTTAAATTAGATTTCGGGAAGATGTATTTTATCCAAATTGTGATAAATGTTCAGGAAAACATCTGGCTGGGTGCTATAAGGCAAGGGTTAAGGTACCAGAAAATGAGGCTTAGTTGGCCAATGACCATCTCTCTCGCCCTTGACTTAACTTTGTTTATCCAAAGCTTCAGTAGAGGGAAGACTCCACCTAGAGGGAAAATTAATCATGACTACTGAGCCCTCTATAAGAACAAAGGTGACCCCGGTGACTGCAACAACTACCATGGAATCTCCCTGCTCAGCATAGTGGGAAAGAGTCTTCATTCGAGTCATTTTAAACAGACTAAAGAAGCTGGCTGAGCATGCCTACCCTGAGGCACAGTGTGGCTTTCGAGCAGAGAGATCCACCATTGACATGCTGTTCTCCCTTCGCCAGCTACAGGAGAAATGTCGCGAACAACAGATGCCCCTCTACATTGCTTTCATTGATCTCACAAAGCCTTTGACCTCGTCAGTAGACGTGGTCTCTTCAGACTACTGGCAAAGATCGGATGTCTACCAAAGCTACTAAGTATCATCACCTCATTCCATGACATTATGAAAGGCACAATTCAGCATAGCGGTGCCTCATCAGAGCCCTTTCCTATCCTGAGTGGCGTGAAACAGGGCTGTGTTCTCGCACCCACACTGTTTGGGATCTTCTTCTCCCTGCTGCTCTCACATGAGTTCAAGTCTTCAGAAGAATGAATTTTCCTCCACACAAGATCAGATGGCAGGTTGATCAACCTTGCCCATCTTAGAGCGAAGACCAAAGTACAGAAAGTCCTCATCAGGGAACTCCTCTTTGCTGACGATGCTGCATTATCCCACACAGAAGAGTGTCTGCAGAGTCTCATCGACAGGATTGCAGCTGCTTGCAACAAATTTTGCATAACCATCAGCCTCAAGAAAACAAACATCATGGGACAGGATGTCAGAAATGCTCCATCCATTAATATCGCCAACCACGCTCTGGAAGTGCTTCAAGAGTTCACCTACCTAGGCTCAACTATCACCAGTAACCTGTCTCTCGATGCAGAAATCAACAAGCGCATAGGAAAGGCTTCCACTGCTATGTCCAGACTGGCCAAGAGAGTGTGGGAAAATGGCGCACTGACACGGAACACAAACGTCCGAGTGTATCAAGCCTGTGTCCTCAGTACCTTGCTCTATGGCAGCGAGGCCTGGACAACGTACGTCAGCCAAGAGCGACGTCTCAATTCATTCCATCTTCGCTGCCTCCAGACAATCCTTGGCATCAGGTGGCAGGACCGTATCTCCAATGCAGAAGTCCTCGAGGCAGCCAACATCCCCAGCATATACACCCTACTGAGCCAGCGGCGCTTGGGATGGCTTGGCCATGTGAGCCGCATGGAAGATGGCAGGATCCCCAAGGAAGCATTGTACAGTGAGCTCGTCACTGGTATCAGACCCACCGGCCGTCCATGTCTCCACTCTAAAGACGTCTGCAAACGCGACATGAGGTCCTGTGACATTGACCACAAGTCGTGGGTGTCTGTTGCCAGTGATCACCAGAGCTGGCGGGCAGCCATAAAGGCGGGGCTAAAGAGTGGCGAGTTGAAGAGACTTAGCTGTTTGCAGGAAAAAAGACAGAAGCGCAAGGAGAGAGCCAACTGTGTAACAGCCCCGACAACCAATTTTATCTGCAGCGCCTGTGGAAGAGTCTGTCACTCTAGAATTGGCCTTTATAGCCACTCCAGGCGCTGTTTCACAAACCACTGACCACCTCCAGGTGCTTACCCATTGTCTCTCGAGACTAGGAGTCCAAAGAAGTCGAAGAAGAAGACTGCTGAGCCTTTAACTCTGGACAATGGAGGGCAGGGCGAGGCTACCCAACAAGATTCAGATAACCTTAAGTCGCTAATCTGATGGTACCTTAGGAGCTTCCTCTTTCTGATTAGAAAACCTGATCCTGTTGGGGTGAAAATGCGCCACAATGGTGCATAAACAAAAATTAAGGTGACTATAATGGATATCAGGTTGGAACTTAATCTAATGCAGATGGACCCATCAACAATAAGGTGAATACATATTTATAAAAGATTTGCTTCCAGTAAATCTGCCACACTTGAAAATGTCACATTTTAATTTGATTACCTCAGATATCATTCATAGAACAGCAATGAATCACATTGCTTTGGATCACAGTTGAACAGAATGGGATTCCACCAATTAGCAAGTAGCGTATTAAAATAGGAGGAAATAATTTCTGGCTTGGGGGAGCTTCTTTTGACATTAATAATCTGATCTCTTCCTCCCAATGGAAGGATCTTATGGATTTATACCCAGTAAAGTCTACATTAAAAATATCCCTTGACCACGATTTTGCTTAATCGCAGCAATTACACACTGTGACGTTAAAAGGACAGGATTGAAAAAGCTTCAGTTTAAGTAATGATTGCCTCTGTCAAGACAGAAATCGAAAATGCTGGAGATGCTCCATAGATCAGAGATGCAATGGTTTTTGTCGAGGTTCATCTCAAGCAGCTCTGTAACACGGGAGTCTGTGCTCTACGGGCTGTTCCCAGGGACGCACACCGAGACAACTGCTGCTGGAGGACCGTCAATTTGGTGAAAGACACTCTTTGGTCTGCCCGAACCCTGCTGGTCTTCCAGCACAAAGAGTTGTCCACGACCGAGTGTTGCAGACTGGCGCGTTCTAAGGTCCAGGACTACGTGCTGAGGGACGCACTAAAGCTTGGGGCAGCCGCAGCAAAGCCTCAATGGGGAAAGACCACTGTGTAAGGTCCTCCCGCTATAGTGAACTGAGGGGCTGGACCCGTGGGAAACCCCTTGGGCTGTGTACACCAAATATGGGTTTGCTGTAAAATGTACATGGCATGTAAAATGGAATGGAAGGGTTGTGAGGCAACTCACTCCTTATTGAAGAAAACTGATTTCCTTTGCACTTTCTGGAATGTCAACTTTGTGCTGTTTTGAACTGTTTTGTAACTTTTTTTTTAACATATTTTTATGTATAAAGTATATTTTTGAGAAAAACAATCAGGGAGCATTTGAGGGGAGGTCAAACCAGTTAAGATTACAGGTGCAGACATCTCCAAGGAGTCCCTTTGCAGCTATTAGGTATTAACCAGCAAGACAGAAAGACTTATTTATTTATTTAGAGATACAGCACTGAAACAGGCCCTTCAGCCCACCAAGTCTGTGCCGACCATCAACCACCCATTTATAGTAATCCTACATTAATCCCATATTGCTACCACATCCCCACCTTCCCTCAGTTCCCCTACCACCTACCTATACTCGGGGCAATTTATAATGGCCAATTTACCTAACAACCTGCAAGTCTTTGGCTGTGGGAGGAAACCGGAGCACCCGGTTGCATTCCTATAGCATCTTTCACAACCTTAGGATATTCCAAAGTGTTTTACAGCCAATTAAGTACTTTTGAAGTTTAGTCACTGTTGCATTGTAAGGTTGATGACATTCAGTTTTCCCACAGAGGTTGTGGATTCAAGTCCCAATCCGGAGACTTGACCGCATAATCTGGGCTGACACTCCAATACAATACTGGAGGAGGGCGGCACTGTTGGAGGTGCCGTCTTTCGGGTGAGAAGCTAACTGAGGCTCCAACTACCTTTTCCGGTGGATGTAAAAGATCCTATTTCAAAGAAGAGCAGGGGAGTTCTCTCTGTTGTACTGGCTAACATTAAACCTCAACCAACATTACCAGATCAGATTATCTGATTGTGGGAGCTTGCTGTGTGCAGATTGACTGCTGCGTTTCCTACCTAAACAGCAGTGACTACACTTCAAAAAGTACTTAATTTCCTGCAAAGTGCTTTAGGATGTCCTGACATTGTGAAAGGTGGTATATACAATATCACACCCATTAAGTCTTTGAGGATCCCAGGTTAAACAGCTATGTATACTCGTGTTGTAATCAATAGTTGAACCGCTGACTGAATTTTATCAACTGTGAGTTCATCTAGTTTCAAAGACTGCCCAGCAAAATCTCACTTGTGGTTTTCTGGATGATTTTGTGGATGTCTCGGATACGCTTTTTTTTTCTTCAAGCAAGAAGTCTGTGGTTTCCTAGCAGTTTTAAGTTGAAGCAAAATTCTATTTCTGAGGTCTCGCAATCATAAATAATGCCAGTTAACCTTCCGCAGAGAAATGGTCTGTCCGTGAGACCCCGGGGTAGAATGGTTCTGGGGAACGTGATTCAACCTGAGCGAGTGAGTGAAGAAACAACAGAAAGAAAGTGGAGAACAATGCTGGAGATAAAGTGTGGAAGGACGGCAGAGATGTAGCAGCGGAGAAAGAGAGTGATGAGAGACTGTGGAAAATGAAAGACCAGGGGGTGGAGAGAGACAAAATGATAGGAAACAGAGAGTAGAGACAGAGAATGGAGAGCGTGAATGATGTGGGAAAGAGTGGAGAGGAGCAGAGTGAAAAGACACCATAAAAAGACAGCAGAGAGTATCTTTAAGAAAGGATATACTTGCATTTGAGACAGTACAGCAAAGGTTCACTAGATTGGTTCCTGGGATGAGAGGCTGAGTAAATTGGGCCTATACTCTCTGGAGTTTAGACGAATGAGAGGTGATCTCATTGAAACTTACAAGATCCTGAAGGAAACGAAAAAAAAAAGTGCTGGAAATACTCAGCAGGTCTGGCAGCATCTGTTTCCGTCAGAATCTTGTAAGTTTCAATGAGATCACCTCTCATTCTTCTAAACTCCAGAGAGTATAGGCCCAATATACTCAGCCTCTCATCGTAGGACAACTCTCTCATCCCAGGAACCAATATAGTGAATGTTTGCTGTACTGTCTCAAATGCAAGTATATCCTTCCTTAAAGTTAACGTTTCATCAGAACTGGCAAAGGTTAGAAAAGAATTAGGTTTTAAGAAAGTGAAGGGGAGGGGGTAGGGAAGAGAACAACGGAAAAGGTGTTTGATAGGGCAGGAATTGCATGGAAAGGGGACGAGATGTTGGGGGTAATGGAGGAGTGGACCAGGGTGTTGCGGAGGGAACGATCCCTTCGGAATGCTGACGGATGGGGAGGAGAAGATGCATTTGGCGGTGGCATCACGCTGGAGATGGCGGAGGGTGATCCTCTGGATGTGGAGGCTGCTGGGGTGGAAAGTGAGGACAAGGGGAACCCTGTCGCGGTTCTGGGAGGGAGGGGAAGGCGTGAGAGCAGAAGTGTGGCAAATGGGCCAGACACGGTTGAGGGCCCTGTCAACCACAGTGGGGGGGAATCCTTGGTTGAGGAAAAAGGAGGTCATATCAGAAGCACCGTCATGGAAGGTAGCATCATCAGAGCAGATGCACCGGAGATGGAGAAACTGCAAGAATGGAATGGAGTCCTTACAGGAGGCAGGGTGTGAAGAAGTGTAGTCGAGGTAGCTGTGGGAGTCGGTGGGCTTATAATGGATATTAGTAGACAGCCTATCCCCGGAGATGGAGACAGACAAGTCGAGGAAGGGAAGGGAAGTGTTGGAGATGGACCATGTAGGGTGAGAGAAGGGTGGAAATTGGAAGCAAAGTTGATAAAGTTTTCCAGTTCGGGGTGGGAGCAGGAAACGGCACCGATACAGTCATCAATGTACCGGAAAAAGAGTTGGGGGTCGGGGCCTGAGTAGGACTGGAACAAGGAATGTTTGCATATCCCACAAAAACACAGGCATAACTAGGACCCATGCGGGTACCCATAGCAACACCCTTTACTTGAAGGAAGTGAGTGGAGTTGAAGGAGAAGTTGTTCAATGTGAGAACAAGTTCAGCCAGGCGGAGGAGGGTGGTGGTGGATGGGGACTGGTTGGGCCTCTGTTCAAGGAAGAAGCGGAGAGCCCTCAAACCGACCTGGTGGGGGTTGGAGGTGAAGGGGCTTGATAGGGTAGACATTGAAAGGTTGTTTTCCCTGGCTGGAGAATTGGGAACACTGGGGGGCACAGTCTCAGGATTAGGGTTCAATCATTTAGGACTGAAATGAGGAAAAACCTCTTCACTTAAAGGGTTGTGACCTTTTGGAATTCTCTACCCCAAAGGGTTTTGGATGCTCCATTGTTGAATATATTTAAGGCTGAGGGACAATTCAGACAGTCAAAAGAAAGTGAAGAGAGATAGAGAGGAACATTGTAAGAGATTAGAATGCAATGAGAGACAATGATGGAAGAGGTTGGAAAGACAGCTGTTACGACCCAGTTAGGAGGGGTCTCGGGGGTTCCCTCTCAGCCTTTGCCTGGTTTAACCGTAACCGGGTTTAATTTGAAAACACCATGTTTTAGCTCCCCCTCAGTGATTCCTTGCTCACTGCTTTCCAATTGTAAGGCAGAGAAATCAAACATGTTTCCTTAGATTTAAACAAGAAGGGTAGAAGTTTATTAATCTTAAACTCTAACGACTACGAATATGCGACGTGACCATGCTAGCGTGCATACGCGAAAAACACATATGCAGATAGAGACAGAAAAAGTAGAAGGAATAAAGGGGAAAAGTCTGAGGCAATATCTGGTAGTTAAAGTCCTTTAAGTTCAATGTGGAGTCTTTGGTGGCTGGTAAGTCTTGCAATTCAATGGGGCCCAGTTCACAATTCAACTCGTTCCGATGTTAGGAGTCTTTTCTCTCTTGAGGTTTTTTTGTCTTCCGTGGGTCCGGTGGCTTGAGAGAAAGCAAGAGAGAGAGAGAGAGGCTTCCTTGTTCCAGCCTCAGTTGCAAACTGCCTTCTGAATTCAAACTGTCCTGTGGCCAGTTCAAAAAACCTGGACCAGCCAGTTAGTCATGTGACCAGCTGGTTTAACCAGTCCTATCTCTATGGATTGTATCATCTTAACAGGGCCTGGAATGCGCTTCCTTAAACCTCCCATGTCTGCTGATGAAAACCCATTTTCTTGACATGCAGCATCTCTTAGTGTGCAAATGTCCTTTCAGCCCAGTGTCTGGTGATCTTCAAACAGTTTATTTCTTCACTCCAGCAACAGTTTAAAATCAATGTTCATATGGCAAAATTAATATGCCTCATTCTTGGCAGGGTAGGGGTCTGCATCTTTTTTCTTTGGACTCCTTGTCTCGAGAGAGAATGGGTAAGCACCTAGAGGTGGTCAGTGGTTTATGAAGCAGCGCCTGGAGTGGCTATAAAGGCCAATTCTAGAGTGACAGACTCTTCCACAGGCGCTGTAGATAAAATTGGTTGTCGGGGCTGTTACACAGTTGGATCTCTCTTTGCGCTTCTGTCTTTTTTCCTGTCTCTTCGACTCGCCACTCTTTAGCCCCGCCTTTATGGCTGTCCACCAGCTCTGGTGATCACTGGCAACAGGCACCCACGACTTGTGGTCAATGTCACAGGACTTCATGTCGCGTTTGCAGACGTCTTTAAAGCGGAGACATGGACGGCCGGTGGGTCTGATACCAGTGACGAGTTCGCTATACAATGCGTCCTTGGGGATCCTGCCATCTTCCATGCAGCTCACATGGCTAAGCCATCTCAAGCACGCTGTAGGGTGTATATGCTGGGTCTGTTGGCTGCCTCAAAGACTTCTGCATTGGAGATGCGGTCCTGCCACCGGATGCCAAGGATTCTCTGGAGGCAGCGAAGATGAAGTGAGTTGAGACGTCACTCTTGGCTGACATACGTTGTCCAGGCCTCGCTGCCATAGAGCAAGGTACTGAGGACACAGGCTTGAAACACTCGGACTTTTGTGTTCCGTGTCAGTGTGCCATTTTCCCACATCCTCTTGGCCAGTCTGGACATAGTAGCGGACGCCTTTCCCATGTGCTTGTTGATTTCTGCATCGAGAGACAGGTTACTGGTGATAGTTGAGCCTAGGTAGGTGAACTCTTGAACCACTTCCAGAGCATGGTCACCGATATTGATAGATGGAGCATTTCTGACGTCCTGTCCCATGACGTTTGTTTTCTTGAGGCTGATGATTAGACCAAATTCATTGCAGGCAGCCGCAGTCCTATTGATGAGTCTCTGCAGACACTCTTCTGTGTGGGATGTTAATGCAGCATTGTCAGCAAAGAGGAGTTCCCTGATGAGGACTTTCTGTACTTTGGTCTTCGCTCTAAGACGGGCAAGGTTGAACGACCTGCCCCCTGATCTTGTGTGGAGGAAAATTCCTTCTTCTGAATACTTGAATGCATGTGAGAGCAGCAGGGAGAAGATCCCAAACAGTGTAGGTGCGAGAACATAGCTGTGTTTCTCGCCACTCAGGATAGGAAAGGGGTCTGATGAGGCACCGCTATGCTGAATTGTGCCTTTCATATTGTCATGGAATGAGGTGATGATACTTAGTAGCTTTGGTGGACATCTGATCTTTGCTAGTAGTCTGAAGAGACCAAGTCGGCTGACGAGGTCAAAGGCTTTGGTGAGATCAATGAAAGCAACGTAGAGGGGCATATGTTGTTCACGGCATTTCTCCTGTAGCTGGTGAAGGGAGAACAGCATGTCAATGGTGGATCTCTCTGTTCGCAAGCCACACTGTGCCTCAGGGTAAACACGCTTAGCCAGCTTCTGGAGTCTGTTTAAAACGACTCAAGCGAAGACTTTCCCCATTATGCTGAGCAGGGAGATTCCACGGTAGTTGCTGCAGTCACCGCGGTCACCCTTGTTCTTATAAAGGGTGATGATATTGGCATTGCGCATGTCCTGTGGTACTGCTCCCTCGTCCCAGCACAGGCAAAGCAGTTCATGTAGTGCTGAGAGTATAGCAGGCTTGGCACTCTTGATTATTTCAGGGGTAATGCCATCCTTTCCTGAGGCTTTTCCACTGACGAGAGAATCAATGGCATTATTGAGTTCCGATTTTGTTGTCTGTTCGTAACAGAGCATATAATACAGAGAAGAGGAAGCGATGGAAGAGAGGTCATTTTTACTGATGCCAGCTTTTCATTAAACTGACTTCAAATTTCCAAACACCCGAGTAGTATTTAAACTCATGTATCTGGATTATTAGTCCAGATCTCTGGACTATTGGACCCCTAATTTGGTAATATAATAACTATGCTACTGTATCCAATCAAGGATATCTATCAAGGAAACTCATGGCCATATGTACAGCTCAGTAGCTGTTTCTGAACACCAGTAATAACAATCAATGCTCTGGTCACTGTATGTCTAAGAACATCATAAGTGCGTTGAGTACAGGTTTGGAACAGTACTAAATTCCTATTGTACAGATAAGGTTTAGGCTGGATAGTTTAACAGGGACTTTAACCAGGTTATTGGTAGAACATGTGCATTCCATTAGGAACTGAGGATATTACAGAGCCCAGAAAGGCTTGGGCAGCAACCTGTGCAACAGTTCTGGTACCAGTACTGCAGAGTGTGTGATAACTATGCAGTGTCCTGCGATGGGGGGGGGGAGGGGGCAGGAAGGGAGGGAAGGAGGAGAACGGTGAGAGAATAAAAAGTCTGATGAGGCTCATAGAAGGTGGACTATATCCCCTGTTGTCTAGCGAAGGAAAGAAAAAAGACATGAATTTTTATACTGCCTATCATGATTTGAGGGTGCCCCAAAGTATTTCACAGACAGTGAACTAATTTTAAACTGTAATCACTTTGTACATTATACATTGCACCAGCGATGATCCTTCATTGGCTGTAAAAAAAAACTTTGGGATGTTCTGAGGTTGCGAAAGGTGCTATTTAAGTGCAAGTTTTAAGTCTTCCATATCCACAAAGTATTTAATAACTAAGTAGTTGAACGTGACAACCAATTTGCATGTAACATGCCAACAGCAATGAAATAAATATTCAGTTATTCTGCTTTATTGGTGTAGGTTAGTGGATAAATGTTGGTCAGGGCACCAGATCTCCATTCTTGTCTTCAAAAAATACCAAGGGATCGTTTATGTTCACCTGAGAAGGCAGATGGCCTCTGTTTAGCATCTCATCCAAAAGCTGGTACCTCCGACAGGGCAATGCTCAAAGTCTTGAAGTGCCACCTGAACCTATGATCTTGACGTACTGGGAATCTGTGTTCAGGTGAATAGCAGGGCGGAGTGTAAGACGCAAAGAAAGATTTGAAAGTGAAAAGTACATTCCTCCCATGGAAAGTCCACCCATCTCAAATGCCAACTCTTCGTGCATGGCATATAATTATATTTTGAACAACAACAACAACTTGCATTTGGATAGCGCTTTAGTGTAGTAAAATGTCCAAAGGTGCTTCAGACGGCAGCACAATCAGACAACACTCGACACCGAGCCACACATTAGGGCAGGTGACCGAAAGATTACTCAAAGAGGTAGGTTTTAAGAAGCGTGTCAAAGGAGGAGAGAGATGGAGAGGTTTAGGGAGGGAATTCCAGAGCTTAGGGCTGAAGGCATGGCCGCCAATGGTGGAGCGATTTAAAATCAGTGATATGCCAAACATTATTGCATCTTGTCCAAATGATAATGCATTGCATCTGTTTTAAATTTATTTTTCAATATTTTCCAATTGTGCACTCTAGTCTGACTCTTCAGTTTCAGTTTGTAAGAGTTACAGTGCCCGATCCATCCCATTTACTATTAAAGTTGCCTTAACAAACACAGATCGCGGAGCTCAATTTTATCTAGTCTTTCCTCATAGCTCATAGTCCTCACAATCTCCTCTTCAATGTATGTATATCTATTTATGGTGTAGTGACTAAAATGGAACACAATAATCCAAGTACCTTCTGAATTCATTGTTTAAAAATGATGGACTATTTCAATTTGAAATTTACTCTTACAGCTGGCTATTCTCTTTTCAACGTCTAACTTTCTCTCCAGCCATTCTTTCACCCACATTATTGGATGAGGTTTTCAGCAGGACCGTGTCTGTTGTTCAGTTAGTCCCAAAGACAGCAGTTGAGAGTTGATGTGGTGAGAAGGTTGGGCAGTGTAACTGAAGGGAAGCTGCACCTGGGTCGTATGATGTCTTCCACATGCACCATTCTCACGTACTGGGGTCAGACTGTGGTTGAGATCAGTGGGAAGCAAATTTCTTAATGCCTGTGTTCACCGGCCTCGGTTGAACCCATCACAGCCTTGTCAGAACAGGCAGAAAGAGCCATGACAGGAAATCCACTGCACACGTTCTATAAAACAACATTCTCAGGCTCTATTTCCACTGTTAACTGAACTATTCCAATGTTGTCCTGGTCAGTCGTCTAACCTCCACCCTCTGTAAACTGGAGCTCCAAACCTCTGCTGCCCATGTTCTAACTTGCACCAAGTCCCATTCACTCATCGCCTTTGTGCTCACTGAACTATATCGGTTCCAGGTCCGCCACCATCTGGATTTTGAAGTTCTTGTCCTTGTGTTCAAAACCATCCACTGCCTCGACCTTCCCTATCTGCGTAGACTTCTCCAGCCTTACAATTCTACGAGATCAATGTGCTCTGTCAATTCTGACCTCTTGTGCATTCCTGATTTTCATCACTCCACCATTGGCAGCCATGCCTTCAGCTGCCAATACCGTAAGCTCTTTAATTCCCTCCTTAAACATCTCTGCCTGTCATCCGTTCTCTCATTCTTTAAGACGCTTCTTAAGATCTATCTCTTTGACAAGCTTTTGGTCACTGGACCTAATATCTCCCAATATGGCATGTGTTGTGGGCGCACCTTAAGAGCTGTAAATGAAAGTCACTGCAGGAAGTGATGGTGCATCACACATGACCAGAGCGTTGTGGATGTAGCCCGACAGAGTGAGATGTGTTTAGATATGCTCGTGCAGTAACTGTTTGTGTGTGTGTATATATATATATATTATGTTCTTAATTTATAATAAAAACTCACATTTTCTTTGGATATTACGTGTAGTCCTGTGAGTCTTACAATAGTTCACATATAAAAGGAACAAGTAATATTACAGCATGGTGTCAAATATTGTTTGATAACGCTCCAATGAAGCAGCTTGGGACATTTTACTACATTAAAGGTGCTATATAAATGCAAGCTATTCTTGTTGTATCTAACTCTTGTACTCTTTGTGTGGGAGTTGAGGGATCCTCTTCCTTTATGTATTAATATTGTTCAGAGTAGTTGGTATTTGCTTATGGATGGCTGGATAATTGAAGTGCTTACTGGTATTTTGCATTACTCACTATTGTCCAAAGTGATGGTTGACCTCTGTATTTTTTTCAAAGACCCTTATTGGCTCTGTGGTTTAGCTGAAACCACATAATCTAATTTCTCAGACTGAAAACCCAGCAGATCAAGTATTTATATCTGCACTGATTTTTTTTCAACTTCTCGTTTTTGCACAGCAGTCTTTATTGCATAAGGTTCACCTTCTACAAAGCTGTATCAGTTATATTAATGGCACATATCAGCTCTAGACATGGAGGCTCATACATTCCACTCACACATTACAAGGATCATTACTGATGGTAGAGGGCAGCAGATGTTAGGACAAATTCACAGTAGAGCTCATTCTCCAACCTGCACTTGTTGATGTAAAGGCTTTGGTCCAACAGTGAAGCCTTGTGAAATTTCCCTTTGCATGTTATGGGTTTTTCCCCTTGCTTCAGGGCAATGGGGGCAACACTTGGATCAGGTAAGAGGTGCAAATCAAGAAGTTCACTAGGCACTGACTGGAGCAATATTTTGCGGCGTTTGCTAGGATATGTGACAAGCCCAGATTGTACGAGGCCCAGACATCCAATGGCGTAATGCTCAGATGGAACCAAAGTCAACTCAGAGAGATGTATGACAACACTACATGCAGTGTATAGCGCATAGTTGTGGTATGATCCTTCAAGACAATGGGAGGCTAATTCTTTCTCTGGTTAGGAGAAGGTTCAAAATTACAGTGCCCTCGAAATTGGATGATGCTGTGCCCACTTAGCAGCTATCCAGGTAAGTTTTCGGAAAAAGCCAGTTCCACAGCAGTGCTGAAGACCAGTCAATTCCTAACTAGCTGCACATTAAATGCAATTTGACCAGGGTGCTCCTCAGATTCTATAGTACATCATTGCTTCCAATCATAACCTGGGATTAAGTGGAAGCTGTTAAGATTCTCAGCCTGATCTCGGTTGGCTACAGTGAACAGAAACAATCCAAGACCAGACAATTATAACAGAAGACTTGATTTACAAAATAAGGGCAGACTGTTACCAGGAAGACCTCCTACATTCATCCAGTTACCCATTAGTTTTCCTTTCAGGTATTTTCTATTCTTGGATAACTATCTCCACTGATATTGCAGGAAGGCACAAACATAGTTATCACTGAACCAATCAGCAACAAGCTAAAGATGACATCACTTCCTATACGTCATGATCCAAAATTTGCTTATTCACCCAATCATTTCCCCGAATGGGCAATATCTTCATTTGCACATTTACCCATCCTACATGGTGTTCCTCCTCTCTATATGCTCACTGTGTTAAACTTAATACTCCAACTCATTTTTCCTATCATCTCAAAATTAATGCTGTACTCTCCTCAATCATTCCATCCTGCTATCATATATATACACACACATACTCTATATACATATATATATATATATATATATATATATATATATCCCATTTAAGATGGATAAGAGGAGGAATTTCTTCTCCTTTGGAATTTTCTACCCTGTGGAGGCTGAGTCATTGAATATATTCAAGACTGAGCTAGACAGATATTTGAACTATAGGGGAGTCGAATGTTATGGGAAAAAGGCAGGTAAGTGGAGTTGAGGCCAAGATCAGATCAGCCATGATTGCATTGAATGGTGGAGATGGCTCGAGGAGCTGTATGGCCTACTCTTGCTCTTATTTCCAATGTTCTTATAGCCTGCAGCCTTTTACAAGTTCAGAGTCACTCAGTCACCATATTCTCCTTTTTCTTGCCTTCTGTCCTACCCTAAGGGCCTCACTTCCGTATCCAATGCAATAAATTGTGCTTCGAATCCTCAAGTGAGGAGAGTTTTTGAGCCACAATATTTCTGCCCCTGGAAGGGGGAAGGAGCTATCATAGCGAGCAATCTTCATGCCCTTTGCATTTCTGTGCTTCAGAAATGGAATCTATTTGAAAGCACAAAGAACACAAGTCATTGCTGACAATTGAATTGGAGACAAAAGCTTGCAAACACTTTCCAGATATTCCGAGACCGTTTCATGAGTTTGCAATCTTAAGGATGAAAAAACTTGCTTGTGCAGCAATGAGATTTGTTTTATAACAGAGATTACCCTCCAAAAGAGTAATTCATTGCTGTAAAGCACAGTCAAATGTCTTAAGAATGCAATAACGTGCTAAATAATCACAAGTTCTTTCCATCTCTCTTAATTGGGCATTTAAAAAAATATTTATTCATGCATGGGATATGGGTGTCACAAGTGAGGCCAGCATTTATTGTCCATCCCTAACTACCCTGGCGAAAAGAGTGGTGAGTCTGCCTTCTTGAACCGCTGCAGTTCATGTGGTGAATGTACATTTTAAACTGTTAAAATAATTTGCCTATGCGATGTTTTTAAAATTGAACTTTTGCCTCCTCCATTTCTGGAGGCATCGGCATAGGTACTGGAAGATCCTCCAAAATCTTGCCAAGAAATAACATCATCATGTGCAGCAAGACCTGGACAACATTCAGGCTTGGGCTGATAAGTGGCAAGTTACATTCGTGCCACACAAGTGCCAGGCAATGACCATCTCCAACAAGAGAGAATCTAACCATCTCCCTCTGACATTCAATGGCATTACCATCACTGATTTCCCCATTATCAACATCCTGGGGGTTACCATTGACTAGAAACTGAACTGGACAAGCCCTGTGGCTACAAGAGCAGGTCAGAGGCTGGGAATTCTGCAGCGAATAACTTGCCTCCTTACCCTCCAAAGCCTTTCCAACATTTACAAGGCACAAGTCGGGAGTATGATGGAATACAGTCCACTGTCCTGGATGAGTGCAGCTCCCACAACACCCAGGAAGCTCGACACCATCTAGAACAAAGCAGCCTGCTTGATCTGCACCCCATCCACCACCTTCAACATGCACAGTGGCAGCAGTGTATACCATCTACAAGATGTAGCAATTCACCAAGGCTCTTCCGACAGCACCTTTCAAACTCGCGACCTCCACCAGCTGGAAGGACAAGAGCAGCAGACGCATGGGAACACCATCACCTGCACATTCCCGTCCAAGCCACACACCATCCTGACTTGGAACTATATCGCCGTTCCTTCATTGTCACTGGGTCAAAATCCTGAACTCCCTTCTTAACAGCACTGTGGGTGTACCTACCCTACATGCAGCGGTTCAAGAAGGCAGCTGACCACAACCTTCTCAAGGGAAATTAGGGATGGGCAATAAATGCTGGCATAGCCAGCAACACCAACATCCTGTGAAAGAAGAAAAAAAAAACTGCAAACCAGGATGATGAGTGATCTCAGCTATTCAGCCATGGCACACATCACAAAGAAGCCTGAACCTGCGCTTAGCTGAAGTCATAGAGTCAATACAGCACGGAAGGATTTTTCCCCGCCAGGCCAACCCACAATGCAGCATTGAACCCCTGGCTACGCTAAATTAACAGGCTAATAATTGAACCTAGGACCTGTAGGTAGGTGAACCTACACCTCCTCTCTTATACTCTAAAGTCTGAGCTGAAGCTGTCCGGATGGGGAAAATGGTCAGGGCTCACAACTCAGTACACTCAATATTCTTTTGACAGTTTATTGTACCTCCGATAACTTACAAACAACAGTACCCTGCTCCCTTCCACTTCAATCAATACTTACAAACACTGTCCCTTTATTTTTGAACTGCACTCACCCTGTTGATCACTCAGAGGAGTACGTTCCCATTTGTGCAGATAATTAATCCTTCCCGCAGTTATCCTTGCAAGCCACTCGATTGAGAGTTGTTTTATTTCAATTCCCAGTTTGTTTTAAAAGTTCAGTTCAGTTAAAAGTTCTGTTGGCTCCTGGGATATGAAATTTGGCCCATTTCTGATGATTGTCAATTTACAAATTGCCTTCGCAGTACAGTTGCTTGATCTTTAAGGTCTGTTTACTTTAAGTTGGATACATTCTTCCTGCAGGGCCAATGGCTTCGTGGCAAACTATATGCTGCATGTACTCACAGTCACCAAATTACAGGTTTACGCTATGCTGCTTATTTACCTTACCAATACTCTAATAAAAATGCTGCTTATTTACCTTACCAATACTCTAATAAAAATGCTGCTTATTTACCTTACCAATACTCTAATAAAAATTAATTACATGCTTTTATTGAGAATAAATGTTTAAGTTTTTAACAGTGCGTCTACAGTCATTATTGTCATGTTTCACAATCTTTGGACGGTTTTATTGATGCAATTTTTGGTTGGTCCTAGAGTATTTTTCTCTCTCCTGTTATTCTTTCCCATTCACGGGAGTTGTAGAGAATGAATTTGCAGCTTCCAATCTGGGCGTTTCATGATGAAAGTTAAGTGTTTATGACTTTGATCGTCACTGGATCGGTGGGAGGCACACAGCGCTACAGGTAGCCTCATCTGGTCCTCAGTCAAGTTCCAGCCCTCCCCGCAGGGCTCACTGGGTGAGACTCAGAAGCAGATCCCCCCGTCAACGTTCATATCGCATCGGGCTATCAGTATCGCAAGACAATTGGATAATCCCCACAATGACCCCAGAGCTTGACCTCCTTTGCGTCGCTCCACATTTAGATGCAAAGTTAAGAGACGAGCTGGCAGAAAATAAACGTAAAATTTCCAACCAATATCCAGAAAGCATAACAGCACAGAACTCAATGTGGGATGTAACCACTGAGTGTTCCTCCAGAATCATTCCAGATACTTTGGAAAGCACATTAACAAACACCAAGTTTCACTGGTTCATGATAAACTATTACTGCACATAAAATACTCCAGACACCTGGAGCAATGGAAAGAGAAATCCCCTGGAAAGGTTTCATTCGGATCATTCTCTTCATTGGGATGGCTCTTGTTTGGCGTTGAACATAGACCTGAAACATGTGTCTTCTTAACCTTCTTAGAACCCAAATTCATCCCAATCTCGTTCCTGTATCATCTTCTTGGTAGGTCTCCTTTAAATCCATAAATTAATTGATCCATTGTATGGGCCCATTGGGAATGATCAGAAACAAAATCCCTGTACATCAATAGCCAAAGATCCACATGATATTCGTTGTGCGATTCACAGGGAATGTCCTCCCAATAAAGTACATGCCAGCCAAATTCTTGACACCGTGTCGGGAGATCTTCACTGTGTGGTGTGAAGGCTGTTGTTTCGCTCCTGAAACAAATAAGAAAGGCAGTGTGGGGGGGGGGGGGGGGGGAGGAGGAGTTTAGAGAATGCAATCTTAGCAACTAGCTCTAAAACATGGTCTTGTTATCTTTTGAAAGTCCAGCCTCAGTTACAACCATCACCACATACAAGCCGTGGTGTGGGGCATCAGCTGTGACTCAGTGGGTAGTCTCTAAGTCAGAAGACTGTGGGTTCAAGTCTCACTCCAGAAACACGAGCACAAAATCAATGCTGAGACTCCACTGTGGTACTGAGGAAGATTTCCCGAGGATTCTGTTTTACCCACACTGCCAGGCTTCAGGTTTGCCTCTAGCCATGATAGATACATCAGAAGAGTAAGTTCACGGATTCTGGTTCCGATCCAATTGCACCTTGGAGTGCACATGGAAGCGGAGCTGTGCACTGCAATACCAGAATTCCTGATTGCACTCTTCCAGAAAATGAGTCTCCATAGCAGCAGCCACATCCCGTAAAGTTACCCCTCACATTTCAGCTGTGTTGGCAAAATAATATTTTGGACCCAATTATTCACAGATAATTGACATTAAAATTGGTCACTAGAGGGAGGAGCTAAGGAGTATAGCCCAAGTGAACTCAAAACAAAACTGATGTTCACCCAGCAGATGTCACTAACACACTGAAGATATACTATTCCCACAGGGGACAAATTACTCCCCATTTTAACTCCCTACATTCAACATGGAATTCCTGACAGCTGAGTTTGGATGGACTCCTGGTTGTAGGATTCCCGCTAAATTGGTCCTCCCAAGTGTTAGCGTTATGGACCTTCTGCCAAGTATCAGGGAAGGGTCCACATTGACTGACAGGCACTCAGCTTTGGCTGTACAACAATGACCCCATGTCCAATGTTTCTGGGTTTTTTTCAGGAAAAGAGAAAAGGCTTGCATTTATATAGCACCTTTCACCACCTCAGGATGTCCCAAAGTCCTTTACAGCCTGTAAAGTACTTTTGAAATGGAGTCATTGTTGTAATGTAGGAAATGTGGTAGCCAATTTACACACAGCAAGCTCCCGCAACCAATAATGTGACTTTTTCACTGATGTTGGTTGAGGGATAAATATTGACCAGCACACTGGGGAGAATCTCGTGCCATTGAATCTCATGCATCCACCGGAGAGGGCAGATGGAACCTTGATTTAACATCTTATCCAAAAATCAGCACCTCTGACAGTGCAGCACTCCCTCAATACTGCACTGGAGTGTCAGCCTAGATTTGGTGCTCAAGTCTCTGGAGGGAGATTTGAACCCACAATTTTCTGACTTAGAGGCAAAAGTGCTACCCATTGAGCTAAGTCTGCCACCATGAAGTAAGAAGGAACTGCAAGTGGCTCCTGGGCTACGCAGCAGGTCACCCCTCCACTCGGTGAGGAAGGGCCGTGCAGAGAGATTAAAACTGAGAAACAAACCTGATAAGTTGGGGTATTCCTCGATTGCAAACTGATCATCGGCACAGTGGAACTCTGGATGAACTCGGAGTATAGAATGGGCTTTAAGCAGAAGACACGTGAGAACCATTTCCGATATTCATCCCTCACCTTTATAAACAAAACGGATGAATTAATTAACAGACTGATTGTACTGAGATGCAGAGTTCTAGAGGGTCAGAACATTCCTCAAGTGCAGAAAGGTGTCTGAAATAAGAGAAATACATGAGGGAGAAAGGGACAGAAGGATATGTTCATGTGGTGAGATCTTGGCATAATAGAAGCACATTGTACAGAAGGAGGCCATTCGGCCCATCATGCCTGTGCCAGCTCTTTGAAAGAGCTATTAAATTAGTCTCTCTCCCCCGCTGCTTCCCCGTAATTCTTTTCTTTTCAAGTATTTAGCCAGTTCCCTTTTGAAAGTTACTATTGAATCTGCTTCCACTGCCCTTTCAGGCAGCGCATTCCAGATCACAGCAACTCACAGTGTAAAATAGATTCTCCTCATTCCGCACCTCTGGATTTTTTGCCAATTATCTTAAATTAATGAGAATAAAGTAAAAAGAGAGGAAAGAGGCTCACTGGAGCATAAACACGAGGATAGAGCAGTTTAGCCGAATGGCCTGTTTCTATGCTCTTTATTTCCATGAGGATGAAATAGATACAGTGGACATTGAGTTTTGAGAAAGGAGAGAGAATTGGATAGGTCAGGACAGGGAACGAAAGGCACGGCCAAAGAGGATGGCTTTGAGGAATTTAAAAACAGGGAGATGGAAAAACAGAGAAACCTGGACAGAGAATTCCAAAGGTAGGATCTGAACGAGAAACTGCCAGTGATGAAGTGGAGAAGACAAGAGGCAAGGAGGATCCAGTGTTAGAGGAGTGGAGGGAGTGAGGGAAGGCCCCGTGTTAGAGGACTGGAGAGAGTGAGGGAAGGCCCCGTGTTAGAGGAGCGGAGGGAGTGAGGGAAGGCCCCGTGTTAGAGGAGTGGAGGGAGTGAGGGAAGGCCCCGTGTTAGAGGAGTGGAGGGAGTGAGGGAAGGCCCCGTGTTAGAGGAGTGGAGGGAGTGAGGGAAGGGTTGATGGAATTCTGAGAGTGTGTGGGTTATGGCTGTTCGATGAGTTGATTGGATATATTGTGGAGAGCTGATGAGGTAAGGCCAGGTGGAGGTCATTGGACAAGTCAACGACAGTCAAAAGGTAAGATGAGGAGATGCTCAGCTATGTCACAAAGGTAGATTAAAGTGACTTTGGTAATGTAACGGGGAAGGAAACAAACTGCCAGATAGTGAGGTTGTGGGGTATATCAGAGAGTGTTACAGTGAGGGGTGTGGAGTATATCAGAGAGTGTTACAGTGAGGAGTGTGGGGTATATCAGAGAGTGTTACAGTGAGGAGTGTGGGGTATATCAGAGAGTGTTACAGTGAGGGTGTGGGGTATATCAGAGAGTGTTACAGTGAGGAGTGTGGAGTATATCAGAGAGTGTTACAGTGAGGAGTGTGGAGTATATCAGAGAGTGTTACAGTGAGGGTGTGGGGTATATCAGAGAGTGTTACAGTGAGGAGTGTGGAGTATATCAGAGAGTGTTACAGTGAGGAGTGTGGAGTATATCAGAGAGTGTTACAGTGAGGGTGTGGGGTATATCAGAGAGTGTTACAGTGAGGAGTGTGGAGTATATCAGAGAGTGTTA
Organism: Heterodontus francisci; assembly: GCF_036365525.1. Taxonomy (NCBI): domain Eukaryota; kingdom Metazoa; phylum Chordata; class Chondrichthyes; order Heterodontiformes; family Heterodontidae; genus Heterodontus; species Heterodontus francisci. The sequence continues at coordinate 16,998,616 of NC_090413.1, read as the reverse complement.
CAGTGAGGGTGTGGGGTATATCAGAGAGTGTTACAGTGAGGAGTGTGGAGTATATCAGAGAGTGTTACAGTGAGGGGTGTGGGGTATATCAGAGAGTGTTACAGTGAGGAGTGTGGAGTATATCAGAGAGTGTTACAGTGAGGGTGTGGGGTATATCAGAGAGTGTTACAGTGAGGAGTGTGGAGTATATCAGAGAGTGTTACAGTGAGGGGTGTGGGGTATATCAGAGAGTGTTACAGTGAGGAGTGTGGAGTATATCAGAGAGTGTTACAGTGAGGAGTGTGGAGTATATCAGAGAGTGTTACAGTGAGGGTGTGGGGTATATCAGAGAGTGTTACAGTGAGGAGTGTGGAGTATATCAGAGAGTGTTACAGTGAGGGTGTGGGGTATATCAGAGAGTGTTACAGTGAGGAGTGTGGAGTATATCAGAGAGTGTTACAGTGAGGGGTGTGGGGTATATCAGAGAGTGTTACAGTGAGGAGTGTGGAGTATATCAGAGAGTGTTACAGTGAGGGTGTGGGGTATATCAGAGAGTGTTACAGTGAGGAGTGTGGAGTATATCAGAGAGTGTTACAGTGAGGGTGTGGGGTATATCAGAGAGTGTTACAGTGAGGAGTGTGGGGTATATCAGAGAGAGTTACAGTGAGGGGTGTGGGGTATATCAGAGAGTGTTACAGTGAGGGGTATATCAGAGAGTGTTACAGTGAGGGTGTGGGGTAAATCAGAGAGTGTTACAGTGAGGGGTGTGGGGTATATCAGAGTGTTACAGTGAGGGTGTGGGGTATATCAGAGAGTGTTACAGTGAGGGGTGTGGAGTATATCAGAGAGTGTTACAGTGAGGAGTGTGGGGTATATCAGAGAGTGTTACAGTGAGGAGTGTGGGGTATATCAGAGAGTGTTACAGTGAGGGTGTGGGGTATATCAGAGAGTGTTACAGTGAGGAGTGTGGAGTATATCAGAGAGTGTTACAGTGAGGAGTGTGGAGTATATCAGAGAGTGTTACAGTGAGGGTGTGGGGTATATCAGAGAGTGTTACAGTGAGGAGTGTGGAGTATATCAGAGAGTGTTACAGTGAGGAGTGTGGAGTATATCAGAGAGTGTTACAGTGAGGGTGTGGGGTATATCAGAGAGTGTTACAGTGAGGAGTGTGGAGTATATCAGAGAGTGTTACAGTGAGGGTGTGGGGTATATCAGAGAGTGTTACAGTGAGGAGTGTGGAGTATATCAGAGAGTGTTACAGTGAGGGGTGTGGGGTATATCAGAGAGTGTTACAGTGAGGAGTGTGGAGTATATCAGAGAGTGTTACAGTGAGGGTGTGGGGTATATCAGAGAGTGTTACAGTGAGGAGTGTGGAGTATATCAGAGAGTGTTACAGTGAGGGGTGTGGGGTATATCAGAGAGTGTTACAGTGAGGAGTGTGGAGTATATCAGAGAGTGTTACAGTGAGGAGTGTGGAGTATATCAGAGAGTGTTACAGTGAGGGTGTGGGGTATATCAGAGAGTGTTACAGTGAGGAGTGTGGAGTATATCAGAGAGTGTTACAGTGAGGGTGTGGGGTATATCAGAGAGTGTTACAGTGAGGAGTGTGGAGTATATCAGAGAGTGTTACAGTGAGGGGTGTGGGGTATATCAGAGAGTGTTACAGTGAGGAGTGTGGAGTATATCAGAGAGTGTTACAGTGAGGGTGTGGGGTATATCAGAGAGTGTTACAGTGAGGAGTGTGGAGTATATCAGAGAGTGTTACAGTGAGGGTGTGGGGTATATCAGAGAGTGTTACAGTGAGGAGTGTGGGGTATATCAGAGAGAGTTACAGTGAGGGGTGTGGGGTATATCAGAGAGTGTTACAGTGAGGGGTATATCAGAGAGTGTTACAGTGAGGGTGTGGGGTAAATCAGAGAGTGTTACAGTGAGGGGTGTGGGGTATATCAGAGTGTTACAGTGAGGGTGTGGGGTATATCAGAGAGTGTTACAGTGAGGGGTGTGAGGTATATCAGAGCGTGTTACAGTGAGGGTGTGGGGTATATCAGAGAGTGTTACAGTGAGAGGTGTGGGGTATATTAGAGAGTGTTACAGTGAGGGGTATATCAGAGAGTGTTACAGTGAGGGTGTGGGGTATATTAGAGAGTGTTATAGTTAGGGGTATATCAGAGAGTGTTACAGTGAGAGGTGTGGGGTATATTAGAGAGTGTTACAGTGAGGGGTATATCAGAGAGTGGTACAGTGAGGGTGTGGGGTATATCAGAGCGTGTTACAGTGAGGGGTGTGGGGTATATTAGAGAGTGTTATAGTGAGGGGTATATCAGAGAGTGTTACAGTGAGAGGTGTGGGGTATATTAGAGAGTGTTACAGTGAGGGGTATATCAGAGAGTGGTACAGTGAGGGTGTGGGGTATATCAGAAAGTGTTACAGTGAGGGGTGTGGGGTATATCAGAGAGTGTTACAGTGAGAGGTGTGGGGTATATTAGAGAGTGTTACAGTGAGGGGTATATCAGAGAGTGTTACAGTGAGAGGTGTGGGGTATATTAGAGAGTGTTATAGTGAGGGGTATATCAGAGAGTGTTACAGTGAGAGGTGTGGGGTATATTAGAGAGTGTTATAGTGAGGGGTATATCAGAGAGTGTTACAGTGAGGGTGTGGGGTATATCAGAGAGTGTCACAGTGAGGGGGTGTGGGGTATATCAGGCAGTATAACAGTACAGTTTACAGGAAAACTGATATATACACTTAAAAGGACCTGCTTCGTACTTGATCTGATGGTTGATTCCATCTGACGGGTGAAAACGAGGGAATAATCGTGCCAGGCTTTGCACTGATTGGCACTCCTCGGCACGAGCTACCCTCCTAACGTTACTGACTCCTACCTGTTTGTTCAAGAGACAGTGCAGGATAAAGATGAAAGTCCCTTGTAGGCTGTTAATGATGGTGAATATGTAAGCCATGGCAATGGTTTCCTTTTGAAAATGGAAAATTCCAAATATCCACGTACATCCCAGGAGAAAAAGCTGAGCGATTGCTGTAATTGTGAAAGACCTGGGAGTGGGAGAAGGGAAAGCAGGGAAAAGTCAAATCTTTACAGATTTTAATGAACAAAATTGTATTAAAGGGACAATGCAGGACTCCTCCTGCAGCCAGATATTCTGGCACCACACGTACCTGACCATTTTCAGCTTAGGTTCATTCTTCCTAATAGTGGATATCTTCTTTGCTAGCTTGCTCAGAGTTATACAATAAAAAACCACATTGATCTGAAAACAGTGGAAAAGTTCAGTTACAGAATAGTCAAGGAATGTCTCAGTCTGGTCAGAATTATATTGAAAAGGCCCTTGAAGGAAATAAAATTTCAGGGCCACAGGCTGTTGCATGATCGCTTTAAGAGTGATGTCCCTTTAAGAACTCAGTATGCTAATGAGCTAAGTTCATAAACCTTCTAGAGATCTTCAAGGAACTGGAATCCACGTACCTCATTGTGTTGCTTAAGATAACACAAAGAAACTCATGACACAGGGATTGAGCGGGGTAGTGGGACTGACTGGATTGCTCTGCAGAGAGCCTTCATGGACACAATGGGCCAAATGGCCTCCTTCTATGCTATAAATGTGTAATTTATTTTACAATTCAAGAACTTGGTCGATGGTGAATGCCTACTTAAGCGCTCTCAGGCGAGATACAATACTGCTTGGACATTAGAGCAAAGTTCCCTCTCTGCTTTCTCATGAAGTTCTCCCAGGCCAGATACAGAGCTAAGGATCCTCTCTGTTAACTCATTAGACTGTTCGCAGATCAGACACAGTACAGAATCTATGGGCAGCGACCTTCGTTAATCTGTTTTTAGATTGTCATCGCCATTCTGCAGGCTCTCATGTTTTGTCTGAGTGTGCAGCCTATTATATGGAGATCCCGAGAGAGCATACATGTGAGACTGGCTCCACGATTTTCATCAGTGTACATTTTAAGTCTACTAAAAGTTATTGAAGGAAGGAGTAACAGGCTTACTATTCAGTCACCTCTTTTCTTCCTCCAATTTATTGATGGGATGGAGTCACCATAGGAACAGGAACCTGTTCCGCCAGTCAATGAGATGATGGCAGACCTGTGACCTAACTCCACATATCCGCCGTTGCCCCGTATCTCTTAATGCCTTCGGTTAACAAAAGTCTATCAATATCAAATTTAAAATTAACAATTGATATAGCACCATTTATCGTTTGTTAAAGAGTTCCAAACTTATCCCACCTTTTGCATGTAGAAGTGTTTCCTAATTTCACTCCCGAAGTGGGGTGGTTAGGGTGGAGGCAAAGACAGCTGTTACTTGTAGAGGACAGTGGGTCAGGGGTCAAATGGAGATGCGAGGATGGAAGAATGTTTTGGATAGCTTTTGGGCATCACTTGCCTTCTCCTCTAGACGTTAAATCAATGGATTGGAGTCCATGATCGGGCAGATTGGATAAGGACTGTGGGAGGAGTCGATGTAGCCCTCCTTTGTCGCATTGAAATTAGAGCCGCATTTTGCATTATCCCAATTTCTTACTTTCTCCCCCAACCCCTTGATATTATTTCACATTAAGAAATTATTCTGTATGTTTTTGGATGCTGTATTTGGTTCAACATCAAGGATCACTTGTGGCAAACCATTTCAAACTCTGATAACTCTTTGAAAAGAGCAAGTTTCTACCATCTCCTTTTTTGGATTTAGTTTATCTTGGAATCATTGCTTCATATCTTAGAGTTACTTCATTTTTCAAAACCTCCCTCCAGTATACTGGTGGAGCAGCATAGAGAACGTGTTCTAATCCAGTTAATCTGGAATATTTGTCTTTGGGATGAAAAAGTAAAAGTGAGGAAAAGTTTCCATTTCCAGTATCAATATTCTCGCATGTGACGTGAAGATTGACCGAGATGTTAAAGAAACATAAAGACACACTGATTGGTTATGCTGTATGCACGGTGTGAGTGTATTATCAATATGAAAATCGTTAGGAACAGGATGGGACCACAATACCAACAAGCTTATACCTTTCTCAGAGATTAATCTTGCCTATCCATCTACTTCACCATATCCCATAATCTCTTCTCGCTACAAACTGCCCACTTCAATGCCTTTCCCTGGTAATTCATTCCAACTTCCATTACCCCCTAATTGAAAATATTCCACTCGACTCTCCTTGTTACACCCAACCGCCCTTCCCCCGCTTATTTTTAACTTGTGTGTCCCGCTATTTCAGCTCTTCTCCACACGCAACAGTTGGCTTGGATCAGCTCCATTCACAATAAATGTGCTTGGCGTGGATTTTTTCTGCGTGATTCTCACCATTATAATGGCACACACTGGCCCCAGAAAGCTCCACAGGAAATAGTTTTCCAGCGACAGCCAGCAACTGCAAGTGGAAGGAGACAGATTATTAGCAAGCACGTATATACAGAACCAGAGCTCATCGCATCTAAGGATGGGATGGTGGGGGGTAGTGCAGGGGGGAGATGGATTGGAAAAGGCCTCTATTTTCTGGAGTTTAGCAGAATGAGAGATGATTGAATTGAAGCATATAAAATTCTTGACACACTGGATGCTGTGAAGCTGTTACTCTTGGTTGGGAGAGCCCAGAACTAGGGGCCAGAGACTCAGCATAAGGGATCAGGATTTAGGACTGAGATGTGCAGTGGAATTCACTACCCCAGAGGGCTGTAAATGTTCAGTCATTGGGTATATTCAGGACTGAGATCGATAGATTTTTGGACATGAAGGAAACCCAAGGGATATGGGGATACAGCAGGAAAGTGGAGTTGAGATAGAGATCAGTCATGATCTTATTGAATGGTACAGCAGGCTCGAGAGGCCATATGGCTGGCTGCAGCTCCTATTTCTTATGTTCGAAGGCTTTGCTGGATGGTGCAGGTGTCTCATCTAACATATCGATAGTCATCTGCCCATAACTCAAACAAACTGAAAGGAAGTTATAAAGTTGTGGCGGCACAGGTGTGTTGTTTACTATCTTTGCTAACAGAAAAGTTCTTGGTTTGACTTGGGTTTTTAAAATAAAATCCTGGGATGTGGGTATTTCTGGTGAGGCCAGCATTTGTTGCCCATCCTCAGTTGCCCTTGAGAAGGTGGTGGTGAGCTGCCCTCTTGAACCACTGCAGTCCATGTAGTGAAGGTACACCCAAGATGATGTTAGCAAGTGAGTTCCAAGATTTTGACAAAGTGACAATGAAGGAACAGCAAGGTATTTCCAAGTCGGGACAGCGTGCGACTTGGATGGGAACTTAGAGGTGATGGTGTTCCCATGCACTTGGTGCCCTTGTCCTTCTGGATGATGGGAATCTTGGTGTTGTGAGATGCTGAGCTGTGGGTGGACGAAGGGTTGTCATAACTGGGAGGGAAGTTACTGAAATCTTGCGTAGTCATAGAAAGACAATCACCTGAGAGATCTTTGGGATCCAAAGGATACAGATTGACACTGTACAAATATGATGGAATTTGCAATTTGATTAACAAGAATAAAGATTCAAGAAAATATCGCAGGGCCTTATGTGGAGGGAGCAGGGAAGCTGGTTTGGCTTTGGATCATTTTAATAAAGAAATATGATGGGCCAAATTGGCTCCTTAGTGCTGTAAACTTGTACATTTCTAAACTAATATCTGCCTAAAAATGTGGGAGCGGTGAATGAAACAACTGTACCCGGACTCTCTGGCCCTGATAATTACCTCCCACCGCCTGAGATAGAATGTACAGCAAGGAAACATGCCAGTTTGTCCAACAAGTCTATGCCGGTGCTTGTGCTTTGTACGTGACTCCTCGTAACCCTATCAGCATATCCTTCTATTCTTTTCTCCTGTTTATCTAGCTTCCCCTTAAATGCATATTCGCCTCAACCATTCCTTGTGGTCGCGCGTTCCACATTCTCACCACACTCTGAATAAAAAAGTTTCTCCTGAATTCCTTATTGGGTTTATAGAGAAAACTAGCGATGGGCGATAATTCTGGTGCCACCCACCCCACTATAAACTCATGAAAAATAGATAAGAGGTGAACAGCAGGACAGGAAGACAGGATAGGACTGGGCTAGACTGCTTTTCATTCCTGTCTTGAGGCAGATGCAGATTCTTATCAGTAAAAGGAAAGGTTCATCAACAGGAAGCTGCCAGGAACTTTAAATATGCAGAGCCTCCTACTCTACTCTGCCTCTTACTCATACAGTGCTTTTCAAAGTTCTTGAAGAACAAAAAATGTAGAGGGATTCCAAAAAAAATTACAGTGGGAATAAAAGCAAAATACTTCAGATGCTGGAAATCTGAAATAAAAACCGAAAGTGCTGGAAATACTCAGCAGGTCAGGCAGCATCTGTGGAGAGAGAAGCAGAGTTAATGTTTCAGGTCTGTGACCTTTCATCAGAAAGCGTTGCTACATTTCTCGCTGTATATCGCGCAAACTTATGAACGGGCCTAAGGCTGTCATTTTCGGCCCTGAAGAGTGCCCAGTCTACCTTAAATTACCCTGGAAGGGTAATGTATCCCCCAAAAATTTGAGCAACTGGTCAAGCGAGCTGTTTCATGCTGCTACTATGCAGTAGCAACACATGTGGTGTTCGCTATTAACGGGATGTTGCCGTCAAGCCAAAAAGATGTCCTGCCTATCACACAAATGAGTAATGTGATTTATGAATTTCAATGTCAGTGTGGTGCTAGGTATATAGGCCGTACATCCCAAAGACTGGTGGATCGTATCAAACAACATATCCCTTCCGCTGTTCGCAACGGGCAAGGTATTGGCTGTACCCAACCAGCCCGTGCTTGCAAAACTCAAAACACAGTGTCCAACATAAGATGTGATCCCGCGATTGGACAACATTTGCTAAATAATCCTCAGTGTGCTAAGAACTAAGCTGATAACTAATTTAAGATTGTCAGTAGGGCTCACAGGGTGGCGCATTTGCGCGTACTGAGAGCTACATATATTAATACACAGGGCCCTGTTCTCTGCAGGCAGAAAGAACATGTACACACATTGCGCCTGTTTCAGCTAAACAAAATAAGTGACAGCCATTCGCTGGTTTATTCCTTAGGGCAATGCCTTGACCAATCAGAGTCAAGCTGCCTGGTTTAAATTTCAAACAAAGCATGGCAGTTAACTGTCAGTCACTGTAAACTGGTGCATTCTCCATGGCAATGCCTCTACCAATCAGAGTTCACTTGCCAACCAATCAGCATTCTCTTCTCATGCAGTCTAAGTTGTTGTTTTCCTTTACATTGGTTATTCTTGCGTATTGTCCTGATAAGTGCAAGACGAGAAGCTTCAACAACATGCCTCTATTTTCAGCAATAATATAAGTTGTTAATTTTTCTTTAATTTTAAAGGATGGTAAAAATCATAAGGCCCGTTAATCAAGCATGACTGATTGGGGATGATTACTCCCTGAGTGGGGTGTGTTATCTCAAATGTGACCCGACATAACAAAGTTTGAATGAACTGTCCAGCCCAAGGACCAGGGCTGCATTGTGCCTATTGAGCTGGTCTGTAGCATATGAAGTGTTAAACCTTCAGCGGATGTCCTTGGATTGTGGTACATTTCACATACAGGATGTCACATAGGAAATGTTACATGCAAGTGAAGAGTGGAGGCCTAGCATATAGTGAAGGAGAGATCTAGGTCAGTTCCCTTCAAACTGAATTCCAAGGTTCTGGTTATCACTAGTTTCAATTAAATCTGGCTGCAACCCAAAGTGCACGTCTCTGTTCTGTACCTAAAGCCAAGGTCGAAATTTTGTCTCTTGCTGATGTAGCATAATCTTGGCACCTGTGCCGCTCAATCTTGTGCACCTTTTCTGCACCATGTTTCTTCCACCTCTTCCCCTGCTGCCCTCCTCCCCACTGCCCCCCCGCAACCCCTGACTTCCCACATAGACTCAAGATGTGACACCATATCTAAAGAGTTGGTTAATTAGAACCCAGACTGGGAGTGGAGGGGTGGTAGGAGCGGAACCTAGCCCACAGTGAAAAAAGATTGAGTTGGCTCGTCCCACCCACCCCCCTGGGGGTTATAACTTGTTACGACAGAAATAAATGCATGGTTTTCCAGTTCCTTTTTTTTGGACAATTAATGTGAGCATTACCAAGCAACTTTTATTTTGATAAAGGCATGGTACTCCTTTTATATAGTCTAGTTCTAGAACACACACTGGTGAAGCCTGCACTATTATTGTGATCTAGTTCTAGAACACACGAGTGATGCCTATACTGTTATTGGCATCTAGTTCTAGAACATACGCTGATGAAGAATGCACTGTTACTATGATCCCGTTCTGGAACCCACATTGGCTCAGCCTGTACTGTTATTGTGGTCTACTTCTACAGTCCAGACTGGTGAAACCGGCACTGTTATTGTGATCTATTTCTAGAACCTACATTGATGGAGGAATTGTGATGTGACTGAAGATGGCATGATAAATGAGCACAGAAAAGTCCCATTTGACGAGAAGGACTTGATATGTTCTGCTAAAAATGAGATGCATTGGATACCCACAGCTCCAGAAGCGGTGATCCTGAAGGAGGAATTGACAGCTCCTGAAATCTAATGAGGAACCAAGACCTAGAAAATGTTTGCATTGTCAAATTAAATGAACTTGACCAGTTCAGGAAACATTATTAAGAAACAGTGGGTTCTGAAGAAGGGTCATATCCGACTTTACCTCTTTTTAACTCTTTCTCTCTCCACAGATGCTGCCAGACTTGCTAAGTATTTCCAACACTTTCTGTTTTTAGTTCAATTTTTAAACGCCTGACAAAATCTTATTGTTCACTGTAACGCGTTATCCAGATTATGTTCTCAAGACTAAGCCCCACTTCAAGACTTCAGCAAATAATCCAGGTGGATACTTTACAGTGACACTACCAAGGGAGTGCAGCACTGCCAGAGGTGCTGTTCATTGGCTGAAACGTCAATACTGAGGTCCTGTCTACTTGTTTAGATGCATATAAAAGATCCCATTTCACTACGTGAAGAGCGCGGGAGTGACCCAGCCTACATTTATTCCTCAACCATTATCAACCATAACTGGTAATTTACTTCAGTGTTGTCTGTGGGATCTTGCTGTGCGCATTTATTGGCTGCCGCAATTCCTACATAACAGTTTTTGCTTGCATTTTGGGATGTCCTGAGGACATGAAAGACGCTTTAGAAATGCAAGCCTTTCTTTCTTGTAAAATGTTGTGTTGCATTTCGCTTTCATTTTTTCTGTGACTACTCAGTCCGAATGTGGCTATAATTTGCAATCATATCTATTTTTTAGAGCAGGATTTCTTTTCTACTTTTCATGCTGCCAAGTGTGTTGTGCCCACACAATAGCTGCCTCATAAGTTTGCTTCTGATCGGTGTACGATGACTCTTCTTGGAAAGTGCACATGTGTGAACATCAGTCGAGGACATGATCAAGCTTAGGGTGATAATCATTCCTAGATTTCTGACACCAATGAGGCATCGGCAATCGGAAAAACTGCTGGAGGGCTGCCAGTAGTGATGGAATTAACACCTTAAAGAAGAGGGGAAGTTGCATTGGAAAGCGTCACCTGGGGTGGGATTCCAACCAATCACATGGGACAAGTATTGTGGCCACTTTTGCTTAAGCCTTAATTCTGAGAAATCTATTAAAAACCCTGGTCTGTGGTACTTACTATTTGTGTGTTCCGTAGCCCTGTCTATGCACAGCAGCTGATATCCCAACAACTAGGAGAGGAAGCCCATAGCCAACTAGGATCATGTGTCGCTTTCCAAGGCACCCTGTGTTGAAAACTTTTACCACCATGAAATAAAGCTGTATCCCCTCCAGACACATCCAGGCAAACACGGTCAGGAAGAAGTAATGCAGGAATCCGGCGATGATTGCGCAGGCAACCTGAAAAAGAACAATGGTCTCATGTATTGAGTGTCCTGTCTATGTTCCCACCATCAGAGAGCAAAACCTTCCCGTGAGTAGTGTTTAAGACATCTATTTGCATGTTAGGGATGAGTTGGGGTTACAATGAGTACAATATGGAGCTCCACTTCTTCACAGCAAAAATATACCTCAGCCTCAATCTCAACAGGTTTTTCTGGCAAGGCCAACATTTATTGCCCATTCCAATTGGCCTCTGAAGGGCTATTTTAGAGGGCAGTTAAGAGTCAACCACATCTGGAGTCACGTGTAGCAGATTTCTTCCCCTGAAGGGCATTCGTGAATTAGATGGCATTTTTAAAAAAAAATGACAATCCAGTAGTTTTATGATCACCATGACTAAGACTGGCTTTTTATGCAAGATTTTTATTTGATTGGTTGCCGTGGTGGGATTTGAACTCATTTTTTCAGAGCAGTCATGCAAGCATCTGGATTATTAGTCCAGTAACATTACCACTATTGCCTTATGATTCAATTACAGTGGTGCTTCATCATATCTCCTATTTTATTCATAGGAACAGGAGGAGTCCATTCAACCTCTTGACCCTGTTGTGCCATTCAATTAGATCTTGGCTGATCTGTATCTTGGATATAACTACAAATAATAATTAAATAAAGACTTTAACTAATAAATAAAATAAACCTGATCAAAGATATGGCAGAGCAGGTTGTGTATCAGGACTGCATGATGTGGGAGTTTGTGGACGTCATAATTTGCCCCCAAAGCGAAAATTCTACCCCTACTGTGTCTTCCTCCATGAACTCAAACCCAGTCATTGTTAGGCAGACAATGAGCAGTGATAGTGTTTGATATATGGGTCAGATACTCTGCTAGTGACCTAGTGCTCACGGATATTACAGATCAAATGAGACAGCAAGACTGAGCAATGCCTTACCTTGTTACTGGTCTTGGAAATGCCAAAGAGAAACAAGAGCTCTGCTAGAAACAGGCACAGGCACAGGTGGGTATGGATGGTGGTCCGAGTGCTTTTGATTGCCTGACACGCCAAGAACGTGACAAACGAAATGAAGAGACACACAAGTGAGATGCCTATACCAATGTATGAAATTAAGCTGAGATTCAACAGATGCCAGGGATCCTGCAGGAGGAGAAGGAGAAGGGTCATTGTAACTACCTGATAGCCATGGTACATTTCCACACGCAGCTCAAAACGCCTTCAACTTGCTGCTCACTCCTATTTTTGCTCATCCCATTTTATGGCTTGCAATCCATTATTTTGCCAGCCTGGCCCACTTAGTACACTTCCCAGTCCATTCTAAAATGGAGGGATGAGAATTCTTTTGGAATTTTCATGTCCAGCATTTTGGACCCTGGTTGCGAATCTTCACCAGGTGTAAGATACTCCGAGCTCATCTGGTGAGTAAACGCATGGTACCAAGACCCGTTGACGTAAAGGTTCAATTGAACCTGTCCCAGGTTCAATTCTGGTCTATGCTAAACTGATTTAGATCATTTTGGGAGGTTGTTGAGAGGCTTCAATGGCCCTCAGCGAATTGGTGAAGAGGAAAACTACCACTTTTACTCATTATCCAGTCAACCCTGTTGTTCAATGTAGCCATTGGATGAGGACATGTTTGGACTCAATTATGATGGCGTTCCTGGTTGGATAGCCTGGAAACAACAACTCAATTATCTATAGTATACTCATGCAGCTTACAGAGCAGAGGGCAGAAAAGAAACCATGGAAAACCAGGAATGTCCTGCTGAAAGCACCCAAGTAGAGAGTTCTTCAAACACTTTTAAAATCAGGATAAAGTCCAGAAATGGCCACGTAGGCACAGGAGAGACCTTTGAGGGGAACCAACTGAAATGGATTGCCAAGAAGAGACACTGGAAGAGGTGGACTAGTGGGCAGAGCTAAGGGCAACAGAGAGAGAGAGAAGCATGCCATCACCTTCTAGCATCACACATAAAGGATGGTGGTTTGAAAATATGATGAAGGGAGAGGCTGTAGCTTCAGCAAACCACAGCAGAGTATTGGAAGGAGGAAAGATTTCTTTGCCCATGGTAATTACACCATATACTCCGGCCTCTTAAATATTGACTCATTATTAACAATGCTATGCATGCACGTGTATCCTGCTTTAACTTCCTGTTGTCATGATTTATCTTCACACTTTCCTGACACTTAATATTGAAAATGCCCATATAAACATTTAGAATGGAGATCTTGCATGTAAATGGTTGCCTGTAACAGTGTAGTTACATGCTCTGGCCAGTAGATGGCATGTGCAGTGATTTTCCTGAGGTATCTCTGCCAATTCTATCACCATCCAGTGTATTTATATATAAGCACTTATATTTCTCTACAGATCATGATTAATGCTAAGGGAAATTTAGGGGTAAAATGTCAGATTGTATCGGAAATCTTGATGTACTGCAGCCTTCACCAGATCAAAGAGCTTCTCTGTCCTGAGGTACTATACCTGGGTTTCATACAGTGCCATTAGCACTGCGAAGCTGGTTAGGTAATTGCACTTGCAAGTGGTATGTGTAGCGTTAGACTTCACCATAGTGCAACCCTTCCGAGACCAATGGCTTCCAATCCCTGTGCGGTTTAAGGCTATGCAGAACACCTGGACTCGAGGTTTCTTCTCCTGGATCAAGAAGACAATAGGTCCACCATCAGTTTATTGATTTCACTCAACAGAGTAATTCAGCATTCAGTAGCCTCTACAAGAAGACACATTGGCTTGGCAAAAGCAACATGTCTGCACTCTATTTTGCTCCCTCTACAACAAAACTGTCTTTTTCTCTTTCATATTGTTGTGGTATGGTGGTTCTGTCTGTGCTGGTCAATCATGCACTTTTAGCTGGTGAAATCCCAGCACATGTTTGGTTAAACCTTGGCTCAGCTAGCCTGTATCTCCACGGAACTTAGTTAGGTGGAATGTGTTCCAGTGGGGAGGGACTGTGCACTCCATTTTGAGTAGAGACATGGACTTCTTCATAACTTGAATGTCACAGAATCATAGATTTATACAGCACAGAAACAGGCCCTTCAGCCCATCGTGTCTGTGCCGGCCATCAAGCACCTATCAATTCTAATTCCATTTTCCAGAACTTGGCCCGTAGCCTTGTATGCTATGACGTTTCAAGTGCTCATCTAAATACTTCTTAAATGTTGTGAGGGTTCCTGCTTCTACCACCCCTTCAGGTAGTGTGTTCCAGATTCCAACCGCCTTCTGGGTGAAAAATGTTTTTCACAAATCCTCTCTAAACCTCCTGCCCCTTTCCATAAATCTATGCCCCCTGGTTGTTGATCCCTCCACTACAGGAAAAAGTTTCTTCCTATCTATCTTATCAATGCCCCTCATAATTTTGTATACCTCAATCAGGTCCCCTCTCAGCCTTCTCTGCTCTAAGGGAAACAACCCTAGCCTTTTTAGTCTATCTTCATAGCTGAAATTCTCCAGCCCAGGCAACATCCTGGTGAATCTCCTCTGCACCCTCTCCAGTGCAATCACATCCTTCCGATAGTGTGGTGACCAGAACTGTACACAGTACTCCAGCTATGGCTTAACTAGCGTTTTATACAGCTCCATCATATCCTCCCTACTCTTATATTCTATGCCTCGGCTAATAAAGGCAAGTATCCCATATGCCTTTCTGACCACCTTATCTACCTGTGCTGCTGTCTTCAGTGATCTAGGGACAAGTACACCAAGGTCCCTCTGACCATCTGTACTTCCTATGGTCCTACCATCCATTGTATATTCCCTTGCCTTGTTAGTCCTCCCAAAATGCATCACCTCACACTTCTCAGGATTAAGTTCCATTTGCCACTGCTCCGCCCATCTTATCAGCCCATCTATATCGTCCTGTAATCTAAGGCTTTCTCCTCACTATTTACAACACCACCAATTTTCGTGTCATCTGCGAAATTACTGGTCATACCTCCTATATTCACATCTAAATCATTGATGTACATTACAAACAGCAAGGGTCCCAGCACCGATCCCTGCAGTACACCACTGGTCACAGGCTTCCACTCGCAAAAACAACCCTCGACCATCACCCTCTGCCTCCTGCCACTAAGCCAATTTTGGATCCAATTTGCCAAATTGCCCTTGATCCCATGGGTTCTTACCTTCTTAACCAATCTCCCAGGCGGGACCATATCAAAGCCTTACAAAAGTTCATCTAGACCACACCAAATGCCTTAACCTCATCTACACATCTAGTCACTGCCTCAAAAAATTCAATCAAATTTGTTAGACACGATCTCCCCCTGACAAAGCCATGCTGACTATACCTGCCTCTCCAAGTGGAGACTAATCCTGTCCCTCAGAATCTTTTCCAATAGTTTCCCAACCACTGATGTTAGACTCACCGGCCTGTAATTACCTGGTTTATCCTTGCTACCCTTCTTGAATAATGGTACCACATTCGCTGTCCTCCAATCCTCTGGTACCTTTCCTGTGGCCAGAGAGGATTTGAAAATTTGTGTCAGGGCCCCTGCTATCTACTCCCTTGCATCACATGACAGCCTGGGATACATTTCATCTGGGCCTGGGGATTTATCCATTTTTAAGCCTGCTAAAGTAGCTAATATTTCCTCTCTTTCAATGCTAATTTGTTCAAGTATATCACAATCCCCCTCCCTGATTTCTACACCTACATCGTCCTTCTCCATAGTGAACACAGATGAAAAGTAATCATTTAAAACCTCACCGATGTCCTCCGGCTCCACACACAGATTGCCACTTTGGTCCCTAATGGGCCCTACTCTTTCCCTGGTTATCCTCTTGCCCTTCATATACTTATTGGGATTTTCCTTTATCTTCCTTGCCAGTGTGTTTTCATGCCCCCTCTTTGCTCTCCTAATTACTTTTTAAAGTACTCCCCTACACTTTCTATACTTCTCTCAGGCCTTCGCTGTTTCCATAAGCCTCCTTTATTTTTTCCTTATCAAATCCTCTATATCCCTTGACATCCAGGGTTCCCTGGACTTGTTAGTCCTACCCTTCACCTTAACGGGTACATGTTGGCCCTGAACTCTCACTATTTCCTTTTTGAATGACTCCCACTGGTCTGATGTAGACTTTCCTACAAGTAGCTGCTCCCAGCTCACTTTGGCCAGATCCTGTTTTATCATATTAAAATCGGCCTTCCCCCAATTCAGGACCTTTATTTCCGGTCCCTCTTTGTCCTTTTCCATAACTACCTTAAATCTTACAGAGTTATGGTCACTATACCCGAAATGCTCCCCCACTGACATTTCTACCACTTGTCCGGCTTCATTCCCTAGATTAGGTCCTGTACCACCCCTTCTCCCGTAGGAATTTCTACGTGCTGGCTCAAAAAGCTCTCCTGGATGCACTTTAAGAATTCCGCCCCCTTTAAGCTTTTTGCACTAAGACTATCCCAGTTGATATTGGGGGAAGTTGAAATCCTCTATTATCATTACCCTATTATTTTTACACCTCTGAGATTTGATATCAGCTCCTCTATCTCTCCCTGACTGTTTGGAGGCCTGTAGTACACTCCCAGCCAAGTGATTGCCCCCTTTTTGTTTTTAAGTGCTACCCATACGGCTTCATTTGAGGAACCTTCTAAGTTATCATCCCTCCTTACTGAAGTAATTGACTCCTTGATCAACAGTGCAATGCCACCTCCTCTTTTACACTCTCCCCTGTCACGCCTGAAGATTCCATACCCTGGAATATTGAGCTGCTAGTCCTGCCCTTCCCTCAACCATGTCTCTGTGATAGCAATAATATCATCTTCCCATGTGTTACATAAGAACATATGAACTAGGAGCAGGAGTAGGCAATTCAGCCCCTCAAGCCTGCTCCGCCATTCAATACGATCATGGCTGATCTCATCTCGGCCTCAACTCCACTTTCCTGCCTGTTCTCCATAAACCTTCAACCCATTTCTAATTAAAAACCTATCTCCTCCTTAAATTTACCCAATGTCCTGACATTCACCGCACTCTGGGGTAGTGAATTCCACAGATTCACGACCCTTTGAGAGAAGCAATTTCTCCTCATCTCTGTTTTAAATATGCTACCCCTTATCCTAAAACTATGACCTCTCATTCTAGATTGCCCCACAAGAGGAAACATCCTCTCTATGTCTACTTTGTCAATCCCCTTAATTTCTTATATACCTCAATTAGATCTCCTCTCATTCTTCTAAACTTCAGAGAATAAAGGCCTAAACTGCTCAATCTATCTTCATAAGACCATCCCCCCCTCTCTGGAATCAATCCAGTGAACCTCCTCTGAACTGCCTCCAATGCAATTACACAGTGGCGCAGTGGTTAGCACCGCAGCCTCACAGCTCCAGGGACCCGGGTTCGATTCCGGGTACTGCCTGTGTGGAGTTTGCAAGTTCTCCCTGTGTCTGCGTGGGTTTTCTCCGGGTGCTCCGGTTTCCTCCCACAAGCCAAAAGACTTGCAGGTTGATAGGTAAATTGGCCATTATAAATTGTCACTAGTATAGGTAGGTGGTAGGGAAATATAGGGACAGGTGGGGATGTTTGGTAGGAATATGGGATTAGTGTAGGATTAGTATAAATGGGTGGTTGATGTTCGGCACAGACTCAGTGGGCCAAAGGGCCTGTTTCAGTGCTGTATCTCTAATCTAATCTAATTCTTTCTCAAGTAAGGGGACCAAAATTGTACGCAATACTCCAGGTGCAGTCTCACTAACGCCTTGTACAGTTGCAGCAACACTTCCCTACTTTTATACTCTATTCGTTTAGCAATAAATGCCAAAATTCCATTTACCTTCCTTATCACCTGCTGTATCTGCAAACTAGTTTTCTGTGATTCATGCACGAGGACACCCAGATCCCTCTGCATCGAAGCACTCTGAAGTTTCTCTCCATTTAAATAATAATTTGCCTTTCTATTCTTCCGACCAAAATGGATAACCTCACACTTATCCACATTAAACTCCATCTGCCAAATTTTGGCCCATTTATCTAACCTATCCATATCCATTTGTAAATTTCTTATTTCTTTATTGCAACTTACTATCCCACCTATTTTAGTGTCATCTGCAAATTTGGCTATAGTACCTTCTATCCCTGCATCCAAGTCATTTATATAGATTGTAAATAGTTGGGGCCCGAGGACCGAACCCTGTGGCACACCACTAGTTACATCTTGCCAACCAGAAAAAGACCCATTTATCCCAACTCTGTTTTCTGTTGTTTAGCCAATCCTCTCTCCAAGCTAATAAATTGCCACTAACCCCATGTGAACATACCTTGTGTATTAACCTTTTGTGCGGCACCTTATCAAATGCCTTCTGGAAGTCCAGATATACTACATCTACAGGATCCCCATTATCCACTTTGCTTGTTACAGCTTCGAAGAACTCTAGAAAATTAGTCAAACATGATTTACCCTTCAAAAAACCATGCTGATTCTGATGAATTGTGTTTTGACTTACTAAATTTCCTGTTATTACTTCCTTTATAATGGATTCCAACAATTTCCCAATGACAGATGTTAAACTAACTGGTCTGTAGTTTCCTACTTTCTTCCTCCCTCCCTTTTTGAATAAGTGCATTATATTAGCTATTTTCCAATCCACTGGAACCTTTCCCGTATCCAGAGAATTTTGGAATATTAAAACCAATGGATCCACTATCTCTGCTGCCACTTCCTTTAAGACCCTAGGATGTAGGCCATCAGGCCCTGGGAACTTGTCTGCCTTCAGTCCCGATAGTTTGCTTAGTACTTTTTCCCTAGTGATGATGATTGTTCCAAGTTCCTCCCTGTCTATAACCTCTGCATTACCTGGTACTAGTGTCCTCCACCGTGAAAACTGAAGCAAAATACTGATTTAGTGTCTCTGCCATTTCTGTGTTCCCTTCTATTAACTCCCCAGTCTCATCCTCCAATGGACCAACATTCACTTTAGCTACTCTCTTCCCATTTATATACTTATAGAAGCTTTTGCTATCCGTTTTTATATTTTGCGCTAGTTTTCTTTCATAATTTACCTTTGCTCTTTTTATTACTTTTTTAGTAACCCTTTGTTGATCTTTAAAAGTTTCCCAATCTTCCAGCCTGCCACTGGCCTTTGCAATATGGTATGCCTTAGATTTTGTCTTTATGTTATCCTTAACTTCCTTGCTTAGCCATGGATGTTTTCTCCCCCTCCTAGAATCTTTTTTCCTCTCAGGAATATATTTTAGTTGGGATAAATTGAATATTCAAGTATTCAAGTAAGTGTTAATCAATGTCGTCAATTCATCTGCCTTACTAGTAACACTCCTCGCATTAAAATAGATGCAATCCAGCCTTGCATTGTTCGCTTGTGCCTTAACAGGTCTATATTTGTTCTGCCTTCCAGACTGACTCTGTTTCTCTTCTATATTTGACTGTGCATCACCCTGATTTCCTTGCTCATAGCCCAGGGGCACCGAAGCCCAATGCAATGCCTCAGCTTGGATCATAATCTAGTGGCAACTGAACCTGGAGACTCCCTAACCTGGATAGCTCTGTTCCACTCTGGTCATCAGGAATATCAAATATGAAACTAGCGACAGAGGCAGTCCCAATCCGACAGTAAACTTCTCAGTTACCTTAATGCATGGAGAAATGTTTCCACTTGCAGGGGAGACCAAAACGTAGAGGCCATAAACATAAGAGAATCACTAATAAATCCAATAGGGAATTCAGGAGGAACGTCATTACCCAGAGAGTGGTGAGAATGTGGAACTCGCTACCACAAGGTGTAGTTAAGGCAAATGGTATAGATGCACTTAAGTGAAGCTGGGTAAGCACATGAGGGGGTAACAAATAGAGGGATATGCTGATGGGCTGAAGGAGGAGGCTCATATGGAGTATAAAAGGCAGCCTGGACCAGTTGGGCCGAACAGCCTGATTTTGTGCTGTAGACATGATGTAACTGGATATAATACCTTACTAACCTTTTCATTTTTGAATGTGATGTTGACGGGTTCAACGAGGGCCTGCTTGTTTTTCCGGCTCGAGGTTACAGTCAGTACGTGAGAGTTCAGACGCAGGTTTTTCTCCTCATGGTCCAAGGAGCCGTTAAGCATGGAATCCATTTCAGAGAAGGCGATCAGTGCCACACCAGCAAAACCTGCCAGCGTAAAGCGAATGGTCATCACCTTATCCCAGCCGCCCAGTTTCCATAGCAACAGCCCCCTCCAAGCACTCTGTAGCCTGTTAACTTATTTTGGCCTAGTCAACGCACAACCCTAAAGAAATATTTTGGGTCAAGCAGTTAATGGGACAATGGCAAAATTATTTTAGGCCTTTTTGGACTAATGCCAACAGGTTCCTTTGCTGTGGCTGAGCATTCTCACCTCTGGGTCAGAGGTAATGGGAAGAAACCAAATTGTGGGGCCTTAACACGTGGTCTCGGCACTCCACTGCAGTACCGAGGGAGTGCTGCACTATCAGAGGCGCTGTCTTTCAAATGAAACCTTAAACCGAAGCCCTCTCAGGTTTTCCTGGCCAATATTTATCCCTCAATCAACATCACTAAAACAGATTATCTGGTCATTATCATATTGTTGTTGCTGTTTCACTGTACACAAATTGGCTGCTGTGTTCCCTATATTACAACAGTGACTACATTCAAAAGTACTTCATTGGCTGTAAAACATTAAATGCAAGTCTTTCTTTCTACGTAGAAGTTCCCTTGGCACTATTTCAGAGAGGAGAAAGTGACTTCTTCCCTCAATATTCCTCCCTCAACCAACATTACTAAGCACAGATTAACTAGTCATTCAGCTCAGTTCTTTACAGAAGGACCGTGCAGTGTGAAAATTGGTGCTCGTATTTGCCTACATGACTGAATTTCAAAAATAATCGATGACGTGAAACGTTTCACAGTCAACCATAGTACCAACAAAGTTTGGAGATAAACTCCGCCCTGTTGCAACATTTGTTTAAAATCAGATGAGTTTGTTTTGTTAAAATCAGATATAATCTCTGAACAACTGGCTCAGTTCAGAGCAGGCTCTTGTATCAAATATGGTGATTGACCAGGGCGAGCTTGGGGCAGTTCAGACACAGGGCAGACAGCTGCAGGCCTACCAAGCAAGTCGGTGAAAGTAAGAAGGCATTTTTTTTGGGTGGGTTTTGGTTTAGATCCAATGTTATTGAAAGTATTTAGTCAATGAAAGAGATGGAGGATATAATCAATGATTGAACAGCACAATTGCATCATCATAACCTTGATTTACAAGCTGAGTGGAGTGATGTTATCACAAGTACAAGTCCCATATAGACCTCCTGGGGAGAATTCTAAATGAACTCACCAGGTAGAGAACCTGTTGGATTGGGAGGGACGCTAACCTTACATCCTGCCCAATGTTGACTTCAATGAAGAGTGAAGTGGGGTGCAAGTCTGGCATTCCACTTGACGATTGGCATATTCTGCCAATTTTCCAATGAGTGGGTTAGGGTAAAAATGCCCCGGGCACAGCAATAGTTGCAAGTATTTGAGATGAGAAAATGAAATGAGGGTTACCAGAGTCTTCTCCTTCAGTGACCGCCCGCCAGTGAATGTCCATCTGGTTCCCCTTCGCTGAGAGCGATGCTGTTTTCGCATCTGAAATGTTGCGACCTCGTATAGCCTCCATTTGAACTTCTATTGAAGCAAAGACAAAGGGTGTTAAACGTTTGTGACAGCACAGCAGTGTACAGTGAAGTTAACTGTCTGCGGGTGTATCGGACACACTTTGGAGCTCTCTCTGACTGTGACAGGCCCTTCTTTGTGTGACTGAGTGTTTGCCCAATTTTCTCTATCCTAGATCTGTTGGCTCTTAGGAACTTTGGATCAAGAGGATGCCATTCAGCCCCTCGAGCCTGTTCCACCATTCAATTAGACCATGACTGATCTGTATCTCAACTTCATGTAACTGCTTTGGTTCCATATCCCTTAATATTCTTCCCGAATTCAGTTGTGGAATTTTCAATTGACCCCTAACCACCAGCCTCAACAGCATTTTTGAGGGAGAGAGTTCCGATTTCTACTACCCTTTGTGTGAAGAAATGCTTCTTGGCATTACCCCCAAATGGCCCAGCTCCAATTTTAAGGTTATGCCCCTTTGTTCTGGATTCACTGCATCAGAGAAAATAGTTTCTCTCTATCAACCCTATCAACTCCTGTAATTATCTTAAACACTTCGATTAGATCACGCCTTGATCTTCTATACACGAGGGAATACAAGCCTGGACTAAGCAATCATTCCTCATAATTTAGCCCTTTTAGCCTGGGCCTCATTCTGTACATTTTGCTGAGTTACGACTATGGTTGTGCAGGCTACCTTCTGATAATAGTGGCCATTCCTTACACATGACCCTCGAGAGTGATTGTCAACAAGCCCAAGTCTGTCCTCACCCAGTGTTCTCTATCCAATCTTCTCTTCACCCGTTCAAGCCCTACTCCAGAGACTTGAGCACAAATATCTAGCACTTGCGGAGTGCTGCACTGTCAGAAGTGCCACTTTTCGAATGAGGTGATAAATTGAGGCCCCGCCTTCCCTCTGAACTGGATGTAAAAGATCCCATAGCATTATTTCGAAGAAGAGCAGGGGAGTTCTCTTCAGTGTCCTGGTCAACATTTAACCCTCAACTAACATCACTAAAACAAATTATCTGGTCATTATTAAATTGCTGGTTTTGGGAGCTTGCTGTGTGCAAATTGTCTGCCGCATTTCCTACATTATAACACTGACTACACTTCAAAAAAGTACTTCATTGATTGTAAAGCACTTTGGGATGTCCGGAGGTCATGAAAGGTGCTACATAAATGTAAATTTGTTCTTCCTAATCGTCGGCTTTTAAAACCCAAGCTTGGCGTCACCGAATGACTGTTTCTTAATTGACCTCACATTCACTCCCCCCCTTTGACTCAGGTTGACATCCTGCATGGCAGGCCTCAGCTAGGTTTCTCTGTTCAAATCTCAGAGTGCCCTTTCAGCCTTTCGACCTCTAATGTAATGCGGGGGAGCTGGAGCTGCCTAATTTTCTCACAGCACTTTTACCTATATTGCCAAAGGACATGTTCTTCTTCTGGTCGCTAAGCGTATATGTCACAGCCATCACTGAATTCTCCACCGTCTGCAGGGACACTTCCAGTGCTTTCTGCCGATCCTCCGCACTCATATTTTCCACCACGGAATGGTTTCCCAGCAGCTTGTTTGTAAACGTCGTGAGATTCTGCAGGATTTAAACAGTCCCATCATTGCGGCTACAACCTATTACTTAAGGGCCACAAATGATTGTCCCACATTCCCATTCCAAAATGAAATTAATTCACAGGCAGAAGTATATTTGAGAATGTATATTTATAAAATGGGGACAAAATTAGGCCTCGGCAATGTCAGGCCCATTAAAAATGTCAAGTAAAACAATGGAAAGCGTGAGTAGTAGAATCGAGAAGCCCCTGTATAGCAACAGCAAGTTGGATGGATTGGGTGTTGGGCAGGGATGTAGTAAGAGGCTGAATTTTCGGATCATTAGGAACAGGAGGAGGCCATTCAGCCCCTCAAGCTTTTGATTCGAACAGATCATGACCGATCCACACCGCAACTCCATTTTCCCGCCTTTGCTTCTGATCGAGACTCAGACCTAACTGATACCCATCGAAAGCTCCCAGTGTCCTCCATAGCATTTTGATCAAGAGAGTTCTCGATTTCAATAACCCCTTGTCTGAAAAAGTGCTTTCGGAATTCCCTCCTGGACGGCCTTGCTCTAACTTGAAGATTATGTCCCCTCGTTCTTGACTTCCCCGATCAGAGGAAATCCCTAGAACATTTCAAGCACCTCTGTAAGATCACTACCCCCCCACCCCCCCTCAGTCTTCTATCTTCAAGGGAATACAAGCCAGATTTAACCAACTTGTTCTCATAATTTAACCCTCTAAGCCCCAGTATCATTCTGGTGAATCTGTGCTGCACGCCCTGTAAGACAAGGTTGCAGTGACCAAAACTGAATGCAGAACTCCAGCTTCCTGTCCTTTGTATTTCAGACTTCTTGAGATAAAGGCCAAAATTCCATTTTTTGATCACTTGTTTACCAGCTTTTAATGATTTGTGGACTTGGACATCCAAATCTCTTTAGAAAACACTCATTTTTGTTTTTATTCTTACTTGTCACTGTGTCTAAGAGCCCCTCATCACGTGGTCAACACCTGCCTGTTATTCATTTTGAGTTGCATATAATTCACGTGATGAGCAACATTTTCTTGAGATCTGCACTGCCAATGACACCTCACAAATGGCAGGCTGCTTACCAGAAACTTGTGAGGGGACTGGCCATGATTTATCAACCACTGGTCTCAATGCTACATTGGGGAATATACTGAAGACACGGACATTTGCTATACCTGCAAATCTTAGAGGCATGCATGTTATAATAAAGGTGCAGGCATTAGATTTGTGGTAGCACTCTTGCCTCTGAGTCACTCCTTGACCACAAAATCTAGACTGATTCTTTTTTTTATTTGTTACTGGCATATGGGCACTGCTGGCAAGGCCAGCACTTATTGCCCATCCCAAATTGCCCTTGAGAAGGGGATGATGAGCTGCCTTCTTGAACCGCTGCAGTCCGTGTGGTGAAGGCGCTGTTAGTTCGGGTGCTCCAGGATTTTGACCCAGTGCAATGCTGGGGGAGTGCTGCACTGTCGGAGGTGCCGTCTTCTCTCTCAGGTGGATATAAAAGATCCATGGCACTATTTCAAAGAAAAGCTGGGAAGCTGCACCTCTAGCCCCCCGTTTACCCCTGTGTTCTGGCCAATATTTATCCCTCAACCAATATCATTAAAACTGATTGTTATCCCATTTCTGTCTGTGGGATCTTGCTGTGCACCAATTGGCATGTGTTTCCTATATTATAGCAATGACTGCACTTCAAAAGTACTTCATTGGCTTTGGGCATGAATGGCGCTACATATGTGCAGGTTCTTTCTTTATCTGTCTTTCTTTCATTCATTGGAAAATCTGTCCAAAACCCAGGCATGTGTTAAACCTGAAAATGTTATAAAAATGCACAATAAATTGGGTCCTGCAGTGATTCCCTACCCCCCACTCCTTATTGATTGGCGGATAGATGAACCATCTAGGGCATTACTGTCCCATATAGCCCAGGAAGCTTCCAGGTTCAATCCCTGAATTAGCACTGGGGCAGAGGTTACAATGGGAGTCTGTGCCTTGTGGAAGGAAAGTTACAGCAGCCAAGATCCTTGATTGTGGTCCAGTGGTTCCTGCACATCTGGCAAGTGGGAGCAAGGGATGAAGACAAGCTGGAATTGCCCCCACCCAATGTTACACCGCTTGAGACAATCACTACATGAGTTAATATATGGGGGGGAAATGGGTTGATTCAGGGAGGGACCGGAAAGCTAATGAAAGGGTTTGATAGGGTTGACGTAGAGAAGATGTTTCCACTTGCGGGTGAGGTGGTTACCAATAACTCCACTCGGGAGTTCAGGAGAAACCTCTTTACCTGGAGGTTGGCTGGAATGTGGAACTTTATACTGCAAGGAATAGTTGAAGTGAATAGCTTTGATGCATATAAGGGGAAGCCAGATAAGCACATGAGAGAGAAAGGAATAGAAGGATATGTTGATGGTTTTAGATGAAGAGGGTTGGAAGGAGGCTAGTGCAGAGCATAAATACCGTCAGCCACGAGTTGCGCCAAATGTTTCAGTGTTGTAAATACTATGTAATAGTCGATCGTTACTCTGAGACATCTTTGCTTGGGGGTGAAAGGGACAACGGTAAAAAGAAATGAATTGCAACTGAGGTCCCAAATCAGAGCTCCGTGCTTGATGCATGTCTCAAAACAATCTCTTTGTACTGACTGAATTGGCAAACAACAATCCACATTAGTTCAATCCCCCCTTGTGCACTCCTCACCATCAGATACTGCTCAGAGTCAAAATCCTCTTCGCTGTGTAACTTTTCACACACGTTGTAATCACGGAAGGAGCTGATGACCGAGCAGTATGGATTGCCAGCCTCGTGCCCAGGCTCAGGAGTCGAGTTACTCGCCTGGGAAGAGAGAGAGAGAGAGAGAGAATGTCAAAACAGTACATGTTTGTTCACTGGAAAATACAAGGGCAGAACATACATGGCACATGGCCACATGTGCATTAGTCATTTCTGTCATGTGTAATAGTCAAGGACAACAGTACTGTCATGTGTGATAACCAGGAACATTACTGACAAATGTTACGGACCATCCTGATTCTTTGTATAAAGTCATTTTATTAAACGAGTGGATATTGTGCATAGTGAGTTGAGGATTACACTGTTGCATAGAGAGATACAGCACTGAAACAGGCCCTTCGGCCCACCGAGTCTGTGCCGACCAACAACCACCCATTTATACTAATCCTACATTAATCCCACATTCCCTACCATATCCCCACCATTCTCCTACCACCTACCTACACCAGGGGCAATTTACAATCGCCAATTTACCTAGCAACCTGCAAGTCTTTGGCTGTGGGAGGAAACCGGAGCACCCGACGGAAATCCACGCGTTCACAGGGAGAACTTGCAAACTCCGCACATGGAGCAGGTAGATAATAAGGAGTGCATATTCTTGTTTTTTTTTATTTGTTCATGGGATGTGGGCGTCACTGGCAAAGCCAGCATTTGTTGCCCATCACTAATTGTCCATGAGAAGGTGATGGTGAGCCGCCTTCTTGAACTGCTGCTGAAAGTTTTTGGAAAGAAGTTTGTAAAAAGATGGTCCCTGGGCAAATTAATTAATAAATGAATAGTGTTGTGTTTGCCTATAAAAGGCATCAAATCTGTCTCTAATACAAAAAGGAATATGCATTTCATGTAAATGTTGCATCTACTTCCCTTTCCCATCTTCCCATTCACACTTTGTTGACAACACTTTCATGACGAACCACTTGTATCTTCCAGCACACAACAGCAATGCTACCAGATGTCTTTTTATTTGTTCTTGGGATGTGGGTGCACTGGCAAAGCAACATTTGTTGCCCAGTTCCTAGTGGCCCTGAGTAAGCCATTTAGTGTGCAACTGGGGTCACAAGTAGACCAGACCAGGGTAAGATATGGCAGGATCCTGTCCCCTGACGGACATTAGTGAACCAGTTGGACTTTGATGACAAAAAAAGCTAAGAATGATGTAAAAATCATATATGTAGCTTGCACTTCCTTCAATTGCCACGCTTCCATCTTGTCACACTTTCCCCATGACACGCTCTCACAACGATGCGCCTGTTTTTATCGAACACCATATCCTCTGACTCGGCATGAGCAATGCCACAGGACATCTGCTAGTGAAGAAATAAATGTGCTCTACTCATATCGCAGTTAATTATCGCAGTGGCATGGGGGAGAAGGACAGCTCAGGCCCATGTGGCTGCCAATTCTTCTAACTTGAGCTCATCCAGAACTCTGCTGCTTGTATCCTAATCCACAACAAGTCCCGATCGCCCATCATCCCTGTGCTCGTTGACCTACATTGGCTCCCGGTCCAGCAATGCCTCGAGTTTAAAATTCTCATCCTTGATTGCAAAGCCCTCAGTGGCCTCGCCCCTCCCCATCTCTGTAATCTTCTCCAGCTCTAAAACCCTCCATAACTCTGCTTGCCTCCAATTCTGGTCTCTTGTGTTTCTTGATTTTAATCGCTCCACCATTGGTGGTCAAGCTTTTGCTACCTCGACCCTAAGCTCTGGAATTCCCTTCATAAACCCTTCCACCTCTCTCTCTCTCTCTCTCTCTTCTCCTTGAAGATGTTCCTTAAAACTTGTCTCTTTCTCCTTATGGGGCTTGGTGTCAAACCTTGTTCCATAATGCTCCTGCCAAACACCTTGGAATGTTTTACTTTGTTAAGGCGCTATACAAACGCAAGTTATTGTTACTCAAAATGTGCTTCATTAGAATATCTAGATTGTTATCACGAGCAATTAAAATATAAAAAGGATAACTCTTGTGTCAACACCTGGCCAGTTCCTCAGATACCTAAAGGATGAAACACCCCTTTTTGTGGTGATAATTATGGAGCTCTGCCCTCTATTTAAAAATAAGCATTTGATAGCTTTTCTTTGTAAAATATATGTCAGAAGCACAGCACTATTTTCCTCGATGGGTGAGAATTAGACTGCTCAGGAAGCCTACATTAAATGTTCAAACACATTTTATTTCTTCCGTGGCACCAGCAACCTCCGTTTTGTTCCAAAATTAAAATCAGGTCAGACCCACAAACCACATCATCAGAAACAACATTTTCATTGGACTTTGCTGCTCACCTGCCCTTTTATTTTTAGCATTATCTATTTCAGCTCTACGACTTGGATGCGATTTTTTTCTTCAAACAATATTTGGCATTTGTACCTTGTTTGCACTGCAAAGAACTGGAGGCAGTTCCTTCACACTTGCTGAAAGAATGAAATGGAGTACTAGTTTGCTTCATCTCAGCACCTCTTCCTCAAATGCTTCATGTAATTTGGTACCTGTGTCTATCTCTAAACCACATTCAAATAAGAATAGGGTAGAGTCAGTGTCCAAGTACCCATGAGCGTTGGTGGTTATTCCACAAGTGGTGGAGATTGTGCCTTATCTGGAGATAGACTGAAGAACCTCAATTCTTTTCCAACACCCAAACCCATATATTATTGTGGAAGAGGATGAAGAGCGGAAAGAATCTGGAAGCTGAAGATAAAATCTCCACAACGAAATCCGATTCGGTCTTCATTGACATGGTTCCATATGGGTCACAGGATAAGGGCTGGGATGCTCTTTACCTACTCATTAGCTCAGGGGCCTAACCACTGAGCCTGTGACACCACCCAGACTGAGATTATCAAACCCAACACAAGCTGGGGGCTTCAAAATGTATCTTTCCACATCAAAGAAAAAAAATCTTGCATTTATATAGCAGCTTTCAAATCACTTTACTGCCAATGAAACGCTTTTGAAGTATAGTCCCTGTTGTAATGTTGGAAATGTGGCAGCCAAGGTGCGCACAGCAAGCTCCCACAAACAGCAATGTGATAATGACCAAATAATCTGTTTTAGTGTTGTTGATCGAGAGATAAATATTGACCAGGACACCGGGGATAACTTCCTTTACCTTCTTCACAATAGTACCACGGGATCTTTTACATCTATCTAAGAGAGTAGACAGGGCCTTGGTTTAATGTCTCATCGGAAAGATGAGTCTTTAAGTGATATTAATTTTTCCCAGTCATACAGGTGCGATCACCTACTGAGCCATACAGAGGAACAAACTCAATGTTATTAGGTCTGCAATGGGCACAAGTGCAGTGTATCAAATAACAACTACAGTTCTCATTGATTACTGATCGCCTTTGAATATTATCAAGCAGGCCAGGTCCTCCTAAACCCATGACCTCCACCACCTAAAAAAGTCAAGGGCAGCAGGTGTATGGGAACATCGTCACCTCCAAGCTCCCCTCCAAGCCACTCACACCATCCTGACTCAGACCTGTATCTCCGTTTCATCACTGTCACTGGGTCACGATCCTGGAATGCGCTCTCTACCAGCACTGTGCAAGGACCTTCACCTTCACGGATTGCAGCGGTTCAAGAGGAACGCCCAGCACCACCTTCTCAGGGGCAATTAGTGATGGACTATAAATGCCAGCCTTGCCAGTGATGCCCACATCCCCAGAATGAAGTAAAAAAGAAACGCCAAAGTGAAAGAAAAGGGCAGATGGCCTACCTGCATTGGCCTTGCCTTCACGGTTAGGGGTGGACACTCAGTAAAATCAGCAGTAGGACAGTCAAATTCTAGAGAGAAGTAGAGAAAACTGAACCACTGCGGAACTTTATTATTTGTCTGCAGTAGTTTCTTATATCCAAAAATATCAAAAAGTATCAAATCTATAACAATCCCAGAGATCCATGAAAGCATGCTAAGTGTATCCTGCAGAAGCAAACTCGAGTATTTTTGTCCAACACGTTAAAAAAGCACATTATAGAAAGAGATATCAAGACTCTCCTAACCTACCTCTTTGACCAAGCTTTTGGTCACCTGTCCAAAAATTTCCTTTTGTGGCTCAGTGTTGAATTTTGTCCACTGTACCTTGGGATGTTTTACTACCTTGAAGGCGCTATATTAATTCATAGAGTCGTACAGCACTGAAACAGGCCCTTCAGCCCACCAAGTCTGTGCCAACCATCGATTTATACTAATCCTACATTAATCCCATATTCCCTACCTTCCCTCAATTCTCCTACCACCTACCTACAGTAGGGGCAATTTACAATGGCCAATTTACCTATCAACCTGCAAGTCTTTGGCTGTGGGAGGAAACCAGAGCACGCAGTGGAAACCCACACAGTCACAGGGAGAACTTGCAAACTCTGCACAGGCAGAACCCAGAACTGAACCCAGGTCGCTAGAGCTGTAAGGCTGCGGTGCTAACCCCTGCACCACTCATTCAAGTTGTTGTTGCTGTAAATTCTGTGGTTCCATACCTTTGACTGGGTCACCAGCACTCCACACAGCATTCAGGTTTGGTCTGACCAACACTTGTTACAGCAACAATACATTTTGAACTGTACCAAATTTAAGGTGAACCATGCAGATATTGAGTCCGTGAGCCGCCTCCCCTGCCTAAATGGCTGCTGCTACTTTTTCCTGTGTATTTTCTAACGCTTCCATGGGCGGATCCTGCAGAAGAGCCGAGATCTGGGGAAGAAGTTGCAGGTATCTGTTGTTAAATTGGGTTGTTGTAGGGGGGATTTTAACTCCTTCTGGGAAACGGGTACTTTTGGAGTTAAAATTGAGACTTGGCGACCTGTTCCAGCTCTGCTGCCATATGTCCCGGGGCCTTCGGTTAGGTGACCGAGGCATCCGCCTGTATCAGGTGAAAATCTTGTGAGTGCGCATTAGGCTGCTGTGACACACGCAATCTTAGTGATTTATTGGGCAGAGTCTGCCTCCTGATGTTCCACTCAGTATAATCTGGTGGACAAGAGGAATAGGCCGGAAAGCAGTGGGACGTTTTTCTACCTGAAGGCTTCGATATAAATGTAAATTGTTGTTATTAATCTCTGGGCAAAGCACAGAATCAATGCATCATAATTTCTGCAAATTTGATGCCTCAAGGACTTGTTCTAAAGTTGAACGGGCGAACGGTGTGGTTCACTTGATGGAGGTTGCACTGTGTTAGTGTCTCCTTCAATCTCGACAAAGAAAGAACGCATTTCTATGGCGCCTTTCACTATCTCAGGACATCCCAAAGCGCTCTCCAGCCGACAAAGTACTTTTGAAGTGTGTTAACTGTAGTGATGTAAGAATCACGGCAGCCAATTTGCGCACAGCAAGCTCCCACAAACAACACCGTGATCATAACCAGATATCCTGTCTTTCGAGTGATGTTGCTGGTGAGATAAGTGCTGGTCAGGACACAGGCAGAAATCGAAATAGTGCCGTGGGATCCACTTTACAGGGCCTCGGTTTAATATCTCATCTAAATGATGGCAGCCTCGACAATGCGGTACTGCCTGGTGCCTCAGTCATGCAGCCATAGGAGAGAGAGCAGACAAATGAAAAATCAGCAGAATAAAATGTGAATCTCTTACCAACACATTTATCACTGTGATTCAGTCTGGTGCCTCCAGATGATGATATAAAGCCAGGGTTACAGGTGCAGGTATAACTCCCCACTGTGTTGTTACAGCTTGCATTAGAGACACACGGATTCAAAAGGCATTCGTCGACATCTGTAACAGAGAACTGGAGGTTATCGCACTGTATGCTGTGAGCAACCAAACTCCATTACAGAATATGTATGTGCGCACAAGTATATATACAGGGTGTTTATAAAGTCCTTGTGCAACTTTGAACGAAAATAACTGTGGATGTGCACATGATAGAAGCAAACTTAAAAAGAACATGAAAGCATAATTCGTAAAGTTTTTTAATGTTGATAAAAGCAAAATACTGCGGATGCTGGAAATCTGAAATAAAAACAAGAAATGCTGGAACCACTCAGCAGGTCTGGCAGCATCTGTGGAAAGAGAAGCAGAGTTAACGTTTCGGATCAGTGACCCTTCTTCGGAACTGACAAATATTAAAAATGTCACAGGTTATAAGCAAGTGAGGTGGGGGTGGGGGCAAGAGATAACAAAGGAGAACGTGCAGATTGGACAAGGCCACATAGCTGACCAAAAGGTCATGGAGCAAAGGCAAACAACATGTTAATGGTGCGTTGAAAGACAAAGCATTAGTACAGAATAGGTGTTAACGGACTGAATATTGAACAGCAGCAAGTGCAAACATGAAAAAAAACAGTGGGTAAGCCAACTGAACAAACTAAGATGAAATGAAATGAATGCAAAAAAAAAAGGTTGTAAAAAAGAAGAAAAAAGAAAAAACAACTAAAAATGGAAGTAAAATGGGGGGCTGTCATGCTCTGAAATTATTGAACTCAATGTTCAGTCCGGCAGGCTGTAGTGTGCCTAATCGGTAGATGAGATGCTGTTCCTCGAGCTTGCGTTGATGTTCACTGGAACACTGCAGCAATCCCAGGACAGAGATGTGAGCATAAGAGCAGGGGGGAGTGTTGAAATGGCAAGCAACCGGAAGCTCAGGGTCCTGCTTGGTCCGCCCTGTTGACCCTCTCAGGTGGACGGAAAGGAGCCTATTTCGAAGAAGAGTGGGGGGCTTTCTCCCCTGTGTCCTGGCCAATACTTCTCCTTTAAGCAACATAACTAAAAAACAAATTATCTGGTCATTACCTCATTGCTGTTTGTGGGATCTTGCTGTGTGCAAATTGGCTGCTGTGTTTCCTACATTAGGACAGTGACTATATTTCAAAAGCTCATCATTGGCTGTAAAGAACTTTGGGATGTCCTGAGACACTGTATAAGTACAAGTATTTCTTTCTCTTTGAGGAAAAAGGTAAGCTTTTTGATGTTGATATATTTTTGTGTTGGGTCAGGCAATTTTTTCACTTGAGAGAAATAGATTCGCAGGACTCTGGGGATCAAGCTGGGGAATGGGACTGACAGCATAGCTCTGTGGAGAGCCGGCATGGACTCGATGGGCCAAATGGCCTCCTTCTGTGCTGTAAATGACTCAATGGGCTGGATTTTAGGAGCCCCCCCCCCCCACCGCTGCCAGCGTTGGGCTCAAAAAACGGCAGCCCGCACGACACAGAGCTGTCGCGAGCCCCTGCACGGTGGCTCTTTAAATAGTGAGGCGGCCCGCCCAAATCATGTGGAAAGGGCGGGCTGTCCAACAGCAGCAATGGTATCAGTTGCCTGTGTGCAGGCGTGGAGCCATTTTTAAATATTTAAATTTTTAAAGAGGTACCCCCCTCAAAATGTAACAAATAAAATTCTAACGCCCCTTTTCCCACTCCACCCCCAATAAAAATTACAGTATTTCCCCCTTTTCCCCCCAAAAGACTTACCTTTGAATTCTGGCCTTTCCCCCTGCCCAGACTGTACAAAGTTGAAAGTTCACTCCTTCCCGCTATCCCCTAAACTGATGATGCTTATTTGACCCAACCCCCCACTCCCGCAGTAAAAATCTTAGCTCCTCCCCACGAGTGTCACGCCTGCTTTCCCCAGACTGAAGGTGCGGGGGTGCCAGCCGCTGTGCCGAAGATCGCGGTGGGCCCTGAAGATTTAAAGTAAAAATCGATATCCTGGAGCATAGCAACATTACAAAGGAGGAGGTGTTGGAGGTTTTGAAGCGCATTAAGGCAGATAAATCCCCAGGGCCTGACCAGGTGTATCCTAGGATGCTATGGGAAGCAAGGGAGGAGATTGCTGGGCCCATGGCAGAGAGTTTTGTATCATTGTTAGCCACAGATGAGGTACTGGAAGACTGGAGGATAGCTAATGTTGTGCCTTTATTTAAGAAGGGCGACAGGGGTAAGTCAGGGAACTACAGGCCGATGAGCCTTACATCAGTGGTGGGAAAGTTATTGGAAGGGATTCTGAGAGACAGGATTTATATGCATCTGGATAGGCAAGGTCTGATTAGGGATAGTCAGCATGGCTTTGTGCGTGGGAAATCATATCTCACGAATTTGAGTTTTTCGAGGTGGTGACCAAGAGGATTGATGAGGGCAGGGCGATGGACATTGTCCACATGGACTTTAGCAAGGCCTTTGACAAGGTCCCACATGGTGGGCTGGTCCAGAAGGTTCGAACACATGGGATCCAGGGTGAGCTAGCAAATTGGATACAAAATTGGCTTGGTGATAGGAGGCAGAGGGTGGCAGTGGAGGGTTGTTTTTCAGATTGGAGGCCAGTGACCAGTGGTGTGCCGCAGGGATTGGTGCTGGGCCCTCTGTTGTTTGTCATATATATTAATGACTTGGATGTGAATGTAAGGGGCATGATTAGTAAATTTGCAGATGACACCAAAATTGGTGGTATAGTGGACAGTGAAGAAGGTTGACTAAGATTACAACATGATATAGATCAACTGGGAAAGTGGGCAAGAGAGTGGCAAATGGAATTTAATGCAGACAAGTGTGAAGTGATGCATTTCGGGAAGTTAAACCAGGGCAGGACATATACAGTGAATGTTAGGGCCCTGGGGAGTGTTGTTGAGCAGAGAGACCTTGGGGTGCAAGTACATAGTTCCCTGAAAGTGGCAACACAGGTAGACAGGGTGGTGAAGAAGGCGTACGGCATGCTTGCCTTCATCGGCCGAGGCACTGAGTACAAGAGTTGGGACGTCATGTTACAGTTGTACATAACGTTGGTTAGGCCGCATTTGGAGTACTGTGTGCAGTTCTGGTCGCCGCACTACAGGAAGGATGTGATTAAGCTGGAGAGGGTGCAGAAAAGATTCACAAGGATGTTGCCTGGTCTGGAGGGCTTGAGTTATAAAGAGAGATTGGACAGGCTGGGTCTGTTTTCCCTGGAGCGAAGGAGGCTGAGAGGAGACATGATAGAGGTATATAAAATTATGAGAGGCATAGATAGGGTAGATAGCCAGAGTCTGTTTCCCATGGTAGGGGTGACTAAAACTAGAGGGCATAGATTTAAAGTGAGAGGGAGGAGGTTTAAAGGGGATCAAAGGGGTAAATTTTTCACACAAAGAATAGTGGGTATCTGGAATGAGCTGCCTGAGGAGGTGGTGGAGGCAGGAACAGTGGCAACATTTAAGAGGCATCTGGACAGGTACTTGAATGAGCAAGGCATAGAGGGATATGGAATTAATGCAGGCAGGTGGGATTAGTATAGATAGGCATTATGGTTGGCATGGACGCGGTGGGCCGAAGGGCCTGTTTCTATGTTGTATGAGTCTATGAATCTATAAGGTAAGTATATGATAATGTATTCATTTTATTGATTTAAATATGTAGATGAAGGTCCCGTTGCCCAGCAGCGGGGTGGGGATGGGCCAGCCTGGAGCCTTACTGCTGCCGGGAGGATGGGGCCGGGCCCTCCCGGCGTTGGGCTTTATGGCAGGGCCTCTGCTGGAACCATCTTCTGGTTCCCCCTGCCACGTAGCTGGACGTCGGGCGCTCGGTAAAAGATTCTATTTCGAGGAGCTCTATAGCTGATACCAGCTACTTCAGCAACTTTCTTTTTCTTGCTGCAAGTATTTTGCAGATAATTTGAATTTGACGTGTCAGGAGGGTTTGAAGGATGGAATGTGGTGTGATCATTTCGCCACATTTGCGTCAGCTGTACCTCGGTGGGTAGCACTCTCGGCTCTGAGTCAGACAGTTGTGGGTTTAAGTCCTGCTTTAAAGACCTGAGCTCAATAAGTAGGTTAACAATACCCCACTATCATAACCACTATTCTCCTGTTCTCGAGCAGAGTCAATGCTCGTCAGAAGTACTTACATTGGCTGTAAAGTGCATTGGGATGTCACGAGACTGCAAAGGGTACATTATGAATGCAAGTCTTTATTTCTTTTCTACTTGCCTAATCTGTTGCCCTCTAGGATTCCCACTGGATAGTAAGGATGAGGACGAGGATGATGAGGAGAATTTTGAGGGAAGAAAATTCTCAAAGTGAGTGTGAAAGAAGAAAATATCTGCTTGAAATTGTTCCTCAAGATTCGAACTCAGCAGTGTGAGGTAAGATAAAAATGCCACGACAACACCGAACAGACAGCAAGCTGTTAGATTGAAGCTTTTTTTTTAAACAGTTAAACATTTCGAAGTGACCTATTCATTTGAGATCACAGTCACTGATTCATCCTGGATGAAATGAAGTTTTCTCTTCCTAAATAATAGCTCGTTAAAAAGGGCTTTCACAGAAACTCCCTTTATGAACTGGGCCCAAAGTGATACCCTGAATGATGTCTTTACCTTCACATCCCTTTGCATATCCGGTAAAATTTGTTTCTCCAGATAATCGGACAAATCCTTTGTTGCAGGTACAGTAGAAACTTCCCTCAGTATTGTGACAGCTTGCATTACTTCCACATATTGTAGCAGTCGTGCGACACTCGTCATAATCTGGAATAAAATATAGAAACATTAAATACTCTTAGTTTGCAAAGTCTGCAGCTTTTTTCTTTTCATTGAATGATATAATATCCATGTCTGTGACCATTGGCTCGCTGAGAGTAGAGTGCTCTACAATGCAAGACTCCAGTGGATTGCAGGCATGGAAAGAAAGAATTGCATTTATATAGAGCCTTACACAGCCTCAGGGAATCCCAAAGCACTTTACAGTAAATGAAGGACTTTTGGAATGTCGTCATTGTTGTAATGTAGGAAACGCAGCAGCCAATTTGCATTCCCACAAACAGCAATGTGATAAAGACCAGATGATTTGTCTTTTAGTGATGTTGATTGATGGATAAATATTGAGCAGGACACCGGGGATAACTCTTGAGGGTGGGTACAGATGCAGCAAGGTGAAAGAGTTTATGGACAGTATTCTCGAGAGTGAGGCAAGATGGGTGAAGACTTGTTCATTGACAGTGGAGGTGGAAATGTATAGTCGAGTAAAGGTGGGAGAGCAAGGGACTGATGAAAGTTCCAGAGAGAGAGGATGGAAAGAAGCTGTCGAGTGATTTTTGTATATGAGGATGGCGGTTTTGAAATCAATCCCTTGAGGGAGAGGTTCAAGTCATTGAGGACAAGGATCTTGTGCAGCACAGGAGTAGTTGAAGTTTGTATGAGGTGGAATCAGGGACTCTGACCAGGAGAGATTTGGAAAAGTTGAGTGTCATTGACAGAGGTTATGAATGAGAGCTTTAGGAGCAGTGGACGGACAAAGTTGAGGATATTTCAGAGATTGAATTAGGTAAATTTGATAAGGAATTGAATTCAAACCACCCTGTGACTCAGGCAGCCAGAACGTGAGGTTGTGCATATTTGGGTTGAGCTTAAGCAAACAGCTGGGAAAGGAATGGGATCATGGGCTAATCCGCAGGGAATTCGTGGCAAGTTAAAGACAATGGGATAGATCTTCATTTGGTGCAAGAATATAAAATGGATGATAGTGAATTGGCAGCTTGGTTATGACTCTCCCAATTTATAATTCCATTGCAGTCGGAAGAGCAGTAAAGTGGGCAGATGATTCGCTATCACCCATATTACACTATCACACAAAATCAAAGTCTAGCTAAATGCCTTTGGTCTTGCTGGTGCTGAACAGCAATAATGCTTGACAATTAATCAAGTAGTAGTTGTACAACCAAGGGTTCCAATGGACAGGTAAAACTGATATTATCCATATGCATAGAAATGGTGACCACATGCTTACAGGTAATGTTGCTCAGGGACAAACATGTAGATGAAAAATAGAAGAGAGCCAAGGGTGAAAGCTTGGTGACCATATGTCCACAGGAGTTGAAGACTTGCAGGAAATGGGCTGCTTCCCATGGGATAGATAGAAATGGAAGAATGTGAGGAAGGCGCCTAGGAGCTGCTCCGTGGAGTAGAAGCAATCAATCAGCATAGCACCATTGACTGTGTCAAAAGCCACAAACTAATTGAGGAAGGATAATGGACTGCAAACAGTCAAACAGAATGTGGTTAGTAACATTGACTGTGGCAGTCTCATTGCTGGCGTGAGACTGAACAAACTCAAACGGGGAGTTGTGCGAGAGATGGGCCTGAGATGGGAGATGGTTGATAGGTTAATTGGCCTTTATAAATTGCCCCTAGTATAGGTAGGTGGTAGGGAAATATAGAGACAGGTGGGGATGTGGTAGTAATGTGGAATTAGTGTAGGATTAGTATAAAATGGGTGGTTGATGGTCGGCACAGACCCGGTGGGCCGAAGGGCCTGTTTCAGTGCTGTATCTCTAAACTAAACAGTGATTCATTCCAGAGTCATAGGGAAGGTGAGATTGGACCTGGACCAATAGTTGGAGATAACAGAAGGGTTTGTAAGCTTTTTAAAGGAAGGTTAATGAAAGCAGATTTGATAGGGAGGAACAGTGCTTGAGGAGAGGGATCAAGTAATAATATAGTGACCAATGTGAGCAGGAAATGATCAATGAAGAATGGACTGCAGACAAAAATATTGTTTAAGACCAATGCCCAGTCAGTATTGATATTCACCTCTACAGTGGGACTCGGCTAAACCAGCGAAGTTATGATCTCCAGAATGTGAGTAAAATCCTGTACCACAAGTACAGTAAAAACTTCCATTGGTGTTGTGACAAATGGCATTGGGCCCACATGGATTTGTGAGACATTCATCCTCATCTGCAACATAAAAAGAGTTATAATCAGGGTGGTGCATTGTGTTCAACACTAGTCTCTCACAATTTGGACCTCGGTTCAAACCCAGCTGACATTCACAAACTGGCTGCTTGGTAGCAGTAACGCTCCTCCATGAAATGAGTTTGAGTTATGTTAACTTAGACCGTAATGGGCAAAGACTACAAACAATTCTGTGCTAAAGTGACCCTCAAATAGCAATCTTGCACAGAAAAGCCAGAGGATATGTACAGTCTTAAATTAAAAATCACACACCTCTTACCTTTTGAAGTTGCTTCTGATTAATGACCTTGTAAATCAATTTAATTTGTGTTAGCCTGAATGTAATATTCTCAAAGTGTGGTATTTAGCGTCTTTAAGAGTGGACAAGTGGCAGGCATGCTTCAAAATGGCTTTTGAAGGTGAAGAAGGACACAACAGAGTTTAGGGATAGAGTGTGGGGCAAGATGGGTCAAGACTGCTTCATTGATGGGGGGATGGAGGGAGATGGGAATGTATACTGGACTCAAAAAGGAAGAGCAGAGATACAGGGCAGGTGAAAGATGGAATGAAGCTTTACAGACATCTATGTAGGTGTGAATAGGATTTTGAAATTGATGATAACTGACGCAAGTCATTGAGGACGGGGGCAATAGATGAGCGGGTTCTGTAAGGAATTCTCCTTTAATTAGTTAACTGAGTCCTCACGGCTCGAGTGCGTTGTCCAAATACAAGTTCATTACTCAGACAAAAATACAGTAATTATTATGGTTACATGATAAAGTCATACCACCGGGTATCTTGCAGACCCAAGGTGAGCAGACTTGGCTTCTGTGGGTATTTTACTTCTGTCTGTGAGCTCTTCCCCTGAAGGCCCCTCACTGTTCTAGGGAAACCCCACTTATCCCTCCCACTAAAGTACAGAACCTTCTCTTTTGATGGCAAGTCATGTCACCTGATGCTCAGAAATGTGTTAGAAGGTGAGATTCCTCTAAATTAACCTTCGGGCTATGATCTGATAGCTGTTTCTATGATACAAAGGAACAGGAGAAATCCTGGATACTTATCCATTAGACTTCCTGCATAGGGTGTAATTACAATTTGTATAATGTGGAATCTGGGAGTCCGACGAGGAGAAGTTTTGAAAAGGTGGCAGCGGTATGAATGCGGTCTTTAGAGCCAGGAAGGCACAAAGTTGAGGGAGTTTTCAGAGGTGGACATCGGTGGACTGGATTTGAAGCAGGTTTGAGGCTCAAGCAGCCAATACACAGAGGTTGTGCATATTCGGGTTGAGTTTAAGTGAACATCCAATAAACAGATGGGATTATGGGCTGAGGTGCATTGAACTTGGTGGGAGTCAAGCACAATGGGGTAGATCTTGACCTCATACAACAGTGTAAAATGGGTGATAGTGAGTTGGCAACCAGTTTTACTTCTCTCCTGATTTGTAATCCCAGTGCAGTCAATAGAAGTAAGAATTTATAGAGAAGTAAAGCTGATTCGTTATCACTCATTATCACACAAAGTCAAACCTCAATGCCTTTGGTCTTGCTGTAGTTATGCAACCGAGGATGATAAAACTCAACATGAATGAAATGCGTAGTGAAGTTTAACCCATGATTACAGACAATTTGCTGGGGGACAAACGTGCGGATGAGGAATATGAAGTATCCAAGGATGAAAGCTTGGGTGGTGACCATTGAGCACTGGAGGAGATGCCCTTACGGGAGGTGCACTGCCTTGGGAATGGAGCAAAATAATGATAGAACAAGGAGGTGGACAATGGAGGAGAAGCAAACAGTGACACCCGATGTGGTTGGTAACTTTGACCGCTGGCAGTCTCAGTGCCGGGGATGGTCAGAAGTCAGATTGAATGGATTTGAATAGGGAGTAGTGGGAGAGATAGGCACAGAGTTGGGTGACAGTGATTAATTCCAGAGTTTTAGAGAAGATGGGATTCGAGATGAACCAATAGTTGGAGACAAAAAGGAGGTTTTAAAGGTAGACTTTTTAAGGAACGATTGATTATATCTGTGGGATCGGAATTCCTCCCCCTCCAACTGGACTTCAAAGCTGGACTTTGTGAAGTATGGGGAAGGAATCCCAACCCCATGGACAATAGTACTGTGAATGAGAGCCAAAACTCAACACAAAGCACACAGAGGCAGCCTGCATTTCAATGGGTCAATTTCAAACATTCCAACATCAGGACAGAACTGATACTGTTAAAGGACTGGAATTTGGGACATTATGATAACAGTGACACAGCATAACTGCCATCATGTAATCCAATTAAGTAATTGGGGAGGCCATTGTTACAACTAACCAGCCCCAGAGCACAGCATTCACTCCTGTCAGGAGATAAACCTTTTTCATGTACATCAGCTCTGGAGACTGGAATACCTCACCTTATTGTTATTGTTCTCAGTCATGGAATTAACATTAGAACTAAGTGGATCTGTCTGGACCAAGCAGGTAACAGACAAAAGAGATCAAAAGGTGCTAAGTGCTCACTATCCAGCAGGATGGCTTCAGGAGATGTATTTATGATATTTCAATAAGGATCATCATAAAAAGGACAAGATTGAAGGGTTTGACACTGCAGTCAAGAAGGAGGGTCAGGAAAGGTCAACCTGGCTTGTGGACCTACAAATTCTCACCGGAAGGACCAATCGCATGGAGGATTGTAAGTTATCAGCCAAATCCGATGGGTATTTAGGGCTGAGAATTTAAATCAATTTTAATTGTAACAACCAAATCCTGGGAGGGTTTGGGGTTTTGAATTGAGTGAGTTTGGGGCAGAAAACCACAGGTTTTGCCTGTGGCTTTTCAATAAAGGTTTATCTTATAATTCATGGTGACTTGTGTGTTTGGGTGGGAGCTGAGGTTAAATCGTAGAGGGATTTAAATCGGACCAACCAATCAAGATGTTGTGTGGTGTCCTTTAAATTAGTTTAGAGGTCTTTGTATCAGGGTGTTAGGAAGGCTTTAATAAACAAGTTTGTTGTTCAACCCAACCCTGTGTCTGTGCAATTTGTCCTTCATCAAAATCCTAAAGTCAAGAAGCATCAGTAAAGGGGGAAATGGGAGCGGGAACCTCTTACATATCTGGCGACTGCGGCAGGACTTTAAGGTTAAGGACAAATTATGGATGGGGTCAAAGACAAGAAGCCCTCAGTGGGGAACAGGGTATCCCAGTATGTGGGAAGCAAGTTAAACTTTTCTGCATCATGGGTGTAGGAATCGATGTGCGCTGACTGTCCGGAGGAGCAGGCCATGGAATGGGCTGGTAGTAGCGTACACAAGAAGTCAAAGGAAAAGGCAGTCTGGCTACTGTGTATGCAGAGGCAGATTCAAATTTTAACAGAGAAACTTAAGCAGGTACAGGAGGAAAGGCAGAGTTGGAGAACAGAGCAGGGGATAGAGAAGCTATGGTAAATCAACTGGTGGCAGATTTAAGCAGTGAAAGGCAGGAGAGGAAAGTGTAGGAGGAGACTTCAAGAAACGCAGTAGAGTATTTACAGTGTCAGATTACAGAGAGTAGGAGAGAGTGCCAGGCTCAACGTGCACAAAGTGCCAGGAATCTGGAGAGGGCTGGCAAGGCTGAGGGGCAGCTTAAAGGCGGTAAGGCAGGTTACAAGGTAGCTCAGAGTCGGGCATATGAAGAGGCTGACCACGGAGCCTGTAGGGAATGGATTCGAAAGCTGACTCGAGCATTATCAGGGGCCAGGGGTATGGCTTGTTTCATGGTGCCAGGAGAAGGTGGTATAGACTGGGATGAAGAGGGGAAAGAGACCGATGACGGGATCCAGTGCAGCAAGGGTAAGCCAGCTCCCGAGGCACCAGGTCCACCGAGACCGATGTGCCCCCTGCGACAGCAGAGGTTCGGCCAGCCTCCAGCAGGCGGCGGTCCGGCGCAGTTGCAGAGTGACCATGTGGTTCCCTATACTACCCTACAGTTACAGGAAATGCCAGCCGGCGTGCCGAAGCTGAAGCACGGAGGGAATGCCTCTGTCCACTTCACCTTTCTTTGGCCTCTTTGTCTCGAGAGACAATGGGTAAGCGCCTAGACACTTCACCAGCATACAGCAGATAGGAGGGGATCAACAATTGCGATGAGGACGAGGTGAAAAAGCTGATCTTGTCCTCTCTGGATGGGAAGGTGTACCCAAAGCTTATCTGCGGTCACTAAGATGGGAGGGGTCAATGCAAATGGTCTGAAGGATGAGATTTTGGTTGCGTTGGGACATGGTCAGGGCAGCCTGTTCTTACAGGTCGAGCAGACCCGGCAGCTAGCGGGTGAGGCACCGGATGTGTTTGCGGACAGATTATGGACGGTGTATTTGAAGGCTACAGTGGGGAACCAGGGCCGTGTGCAACTGGTAGGGGCCTCCAGAAACCATTGGCTGAGGGTTCTAGTAGCCCACAGCCTGCCACAGTTCGGAACGATGGCAGAGTCTTGGTTTGACCCCGAAGACCTGACAAACACTGAGGCAGGGGTAGGAAGCTGACCCTAGTGTTTACAGCAGACTGGGTGGGGGGCAGTGGTGGGAGTTCAAGCAGAAGGGAAAGGTGCATGAGATAAAGGGAAGCAGGGGTGGCAGAAGAGAATGGAAGCAAGGAGTGGGTAGCGGGGACAGGGCATGTTTTAACTGCGGAAGGACGGGACACTGGCTCAGGGAGTGTAAGTTCCCGAAAGGGGGGAAACCAGGATATGGGGGTTCATCAGGACCAAAGCTGCGGGAAGTAGAGGTGGAGAAGGAGGAGGTAAACGGGGCTTCCCTAGGGTCAAAACCACGGGCAGTCGAGGCAGAGAAAGAGCAAGTAGAAGACCCAGTGAAACTTCTGGTGGCCGCATTACAGCAGGTTATGGGCAAGTGACAGGGAAAGGTGCTCGGATTGAAAGATAATGGTTAGAGGAAGTTAATCGGAAGATTTACATGGTAGGTTTAAACCACTGTGTGAACAGTAAAAGGAAATCTTGTGGGTACGAGAGTAGGTTCAGTTTCTGTTTGTGTGTTTTATTAGGGTGCCCTGTTTGACTTTGTGCGGCTGTGCTCCAATGTTCAGTGTCTGTCACTGAGTGGATGTTGGAAGTGTTGAAATCCAATTGTGCTGTGCTCTCGAGCTGAGAGAGTGACTCATGTCTCTGATTTGCAGGCCAGTATCTGTGTCACTTGAAAGTTGTTTAATCCCTTGTGGTCTGTTTTTGTTTTATGATTTTAAAACAGTTGGTTGTTTCATGTGTTTCAAAAGCTTTTTTTTTAATTGGTGTGAGTGAGAAAGAAGTTATGATAACATGGATATTGGACTGTAAAAAAAAAGATTCTGTTCATTGTTCTGAGAGAGAAAGAGATATAGGGGGTTTTCTCCCATGCTGTTTGAGGCTGCTGTTAGGTTTAAATTTTGTCTGAAGTTGCAAGTGGGAAGCTTCCAGCAAGAGAATGTGTATGTGTAATAAAGGCTTTGTGCGGAGGATGTATGTCTTAAGTATGTTTTCTGAAACTGTGATTTTGTGGTCTTAAATTTTACTACCTTCGGGTTAAAGGGGATTTCACAATGGAATTGTGACCTCGTTAAAGGCGAACAGTAATGGAAATAAGCATATGTTCGAAGTTATAAATTCGA
The DNA here is from genome assembly GCF_036365525.1 of Heterodontus francisci. Taxonomy (NCBI): domain Eukaryota; kingdom Metazoa; phylum Chordata; class Chondrichthyes; order Heterodontiformes; family Heterodontidae; genus Heterodontus; species Heterodontus francisci. Next base: position 16,954,441 of record NC_090413.1, on the reverse strand, counting down.
GTTGGAATTTCTGATCAAAATTTCAATTCGTATGGGATTTTGTTTTGTTAAACATGTGGGGATTTTACTTCAGACAGAAATTCACAGATGCGAGTTAGAGACTGGAATAAAACAAAAACATGCTCAAACTGTGTGTTTTAAGCTCAGACTGTGGGAAGAACAAAGGATCATTTGGCAAAGGAAATTTGGGTAATTTTTTTATAAATGAAGAGGTTTTAATTTTGGAAAAGGGAGTTTTATTTGTTTAAAGGCAAGACCAAGAGAGCGGGGTGGTAAGGAGGAGCAGTCGGACACCCCGACCCAGGGTGTCCTGGACGAGTCCCCGCACACCAACCCTGAGCCGCAAGAGACCCCGCCCTGATAGACAGGAAGGGGGAACGTGGAAATTGGGGCACCCCATGTAAATTTGTGCATAACCGAAGTCTGACCTGTGGAGGGAGGACCCCTGACAGAGTACTGCTAATTTTCTTCTTTTTCTCTTTTCTGTAGAAGCAAATCGGCTCCAAGAATATGAGATGGGACATACCCCTTGGCTGAGCATGGTGACAATTCTGGTGGCTGTGAAAGATGGATCAGACTAAAGGTGGTGTACTCGGGGACTGGAAAGATGTAAACAACTCTTTCAGATGGGCTACTGGGGCAAAGGGGGGAGCGAAATTGTGTTGGGACAAATGGTGGAAGGAGAAGCAAGGGATTTATGCGTGTGTGGGGGGAATCAGAAAATAAATGCCAGAAGGGGGCAGCCATTGCTTTCCAATTCCAATGGCAGGATTCTGGATCTGGAATGGACTCAGAATCTAGACTCTTGCGTGGTCCCAGATCCCCCAAACACCGTCAATGCTACCGAACTGATAGCACTTGGAAAATAACCCCCACCCAGGGCCCCAAAGGCCCAGGTTATAGAAGTCAAGTGTTCCCTAACGACACCCGGACCCAGAAACGGGTTGGTGCTAATTCCAACAGGGGAGGAGTTGTACCATGACGTGCACTGTGAGACAGCATCTGTCATCCTCAATTTGACGGAGGTACGACTGCCCCGGTGCTGCCCAACAGAGATGGACAAGTTGTTAAAGGAAATGTTCCGACAATTCTATGAGCTAAATTACGGGGACAAATATTGGGAGGATTTGTATGAATTGGCAGTAACATGCACACCGGTTCAGGAAGTAGGGAGAGAGAGTTGATCAATGACACAGCCACAGTGTTTAATACAGGGGCATCACTGATCAATAATTTAGATAGTGCCCAACTCCAATTGTAGGTCAACACCTTGCGGGATCAGTTAAAAAAAATACTCGGGGAAGCTAATGAGGTTGAAGGGCAGGAGTTACGAGAAAACCAAGTCATGACAATCCACCTGAAAGAAATAATAGCTGTGCTGGAAAGTCATGCCCAGACTATAAACAAACTAATAAAAGAGGACTGGAATGCGTCAGACCGGACCGCCCCGCCCATAACGATGTGTGCGGTATGTGGTTGCTAAGTGAGGGGTGCAGTAATTTGGAGGATTTAAAACAGGGTCGCGTACCATCATGGGTCGACAATAGACACTTAAGGGCCATGAGCACCCACGACAACCTCATGAACCTGTGCCAGGTGCGGTTGGCCTCTGAAGCGTACCCAGTCCCAATTGACTGTGGCCAGTGTAACCGAACTATAATGGGGGTGGTTCTCAGGATGCCAGTGATGGACCAGTGACAACAGCCGGTGCCAGTATACTGGGTAGAGAATGTTGGAGTTATCCAAAATGGGAAACAGGGATGGGAACCTCTTGCATATTTGCTTTGTTGGGGGTGGAACAGTTCTTAAGAAGAGGGAATGGGTAAAGACATTGGCAAGTGCTGAGGCAAAGGGCAACAATTGAGCTACACTAGATGAATTGAGATAGGTTAAGGAAGCAAGTGTTGAGTCTCATTAAGAAGATGTGTCTTTTGAGGGCTGGGATGATGATAAAGGAGAAACTGTAGAATATTGTGGGACCAGAGTTAGAGTAGGGAGTGAGGAATGAAGAGACAAATATTGTTTGAGAATAATGGTTAGGTCTATAATTATATTCACCTCTACAGTGGGACTCGGATTCACCAGCGAATTTATAATCCCCAGAATATGAGTAAAATCCATTATCACAAGTACAGTAAAAGCTCCCTTCAGTGTTGTGACAGAATGCAGTTGGCCCACATGGGTTAGAGGCACACTCGTTCTCATCTGCAAAATAAGAAGTGTGATAAGCTTGGGATAAGCAGTGGATTCTTGGCTATCTTATCACTTGGGAACTAGGTTCAAATCTGGCCCATACTAGTGGGATAATAGTTGCCTCTGATTGCTGGATGAGTGTCTTCCATGAATTGAGTGAGGCATCTCAACCCATGGGCAAAGTGATCCTTAAATAGGAAAATCTGACAAGAAAGCAAAATGGTGTTTAGAATTGGAAATTAAGTATCTCACACCACTGTGACAGTGGCTAATCTTCAGAAGTTGCTTCTGTGTAATTGCCTTGTAACTAAATCTGACTCGTCACGTTAGCCTGAACCTAATATTCGTACTAGATGATACTTAGCACCTTTAGGGGTAGCTGGGAGAGGATCGTGGGTATTAAACCTAACGTGTGGCATATTATACCATAATAAAAAGCTCAGACTGCATAAGGAAATTGCTTATATAAAAACAAGAAATGCTGGAAATACTCGGCAGGTCTGGCAGCATCTGTGGAGCGAGAAGCAGAGTTAACGTTTCAGGTCACTGACCTTTCTTCAGAAGGAAATTGCTTTCTTCTCTGAACACAGGTGAATGGCATTTAGAGAAAGCCCAAATCATAATATAATTATGGGATTTCTGCAATGCTATATTAATGGCATTCATTTCTGCACCTGATTTGATTACCAGAATATAGGATGACAGGTCTGCGCTCATAAATGTTGGGAATTGCTGATTGACTTTTACTGGTTTCCGGTAACGTCTGGGTGAAGTCAAAACCTCTTTGAAATCTGCATCCACAACTTTCAAGCAGTGCATTCCAGATCATAGCAACTCGCTGTGTAAAATAAATTTCTCCTCATCTTGTCTCTGGTTCTTTTGCCAATTTTCTTTAATCTGCATCCTCTGGTTACTGACCAACCCACCAGTGGAAACAGATTCTCCTTATTTTCGCTATCAAAGCCACTCAATTATAACAAGCATAGCTGTGCCCAAGTGAATAACGAAAGCAAGACCTAAACCGTAACATTTCAATATGCTCTTGAAAATTCCTGATGCCTTCTCCCTTCTATAGGCCAAGCAATGTGCTACTTGCGACTTGAGTTGGTATAATTTCCAGTATCTGAGATGTTACAGCTACAAGTCCCTCCCAGCAAGTCCACTTCAGTTCAGGCTTCTCCTAAATTCTAATACTTTCTCGTTCTCCAAGTGAGTTTTGGTTTTGCACATAACATAGTTCAAGAAAACCAACCAAGTTTGCAATTATACCAACCTACACAGAAGGACACTGTTTTACCATTGAGAACTTGATTGGATACTGAGGCAAATCCTCTCTGGCAGGTGCAGTGAAACCCTCCAATCTTGTTGTGGCAGATTGTATAGGGTCCACATGGGGAAGTGAGACACTCATCCTCATCTGTAATGGACAGAAAATGTTGTAAGCAGGGAGAACTGGGTTGTGAAGTTGGGTTCTAACTCAAGCTAGATTGATGGGATAAGGTCTTAAGAATTGTTAGGAACAGGAAAAGGCATTGAGTGTAGAAAAAAGGTCAGGTAGATGATACTAATCTAAGAAAAAGAAAGCCTTTATCATAGATCAATTTCATCTACCCACCTTCTCACTATATCCCTTCATCTCTTCTCGCTTTCCAGATAACCATCCCATTTGCTTGTGAATCCATTTAGACTATCCATTTCTGTGGCCTTCCCTGGTAACTTCTTACTCAACTCTATGACACTTTGAGTGAAGAGATTTATCTCTTCCCTTCTTTCGCCTCACTTTCTAATTTGCACACTTTGGTAAATGAACCCTTCCCGATAGGGAACAACTGTTCCTAGATCAGCAGTAACCTTCATCCAGCGTCTTAGGCCATCTGAAGATCTCCTTGTTCAAAGAAAGCCAGCACTTTCCTCAGTCTTTCTTAAGAACTCATTTCCTTTTTGTTCCTCGTTCTCAATTTTCTCATATCCCTTTATTTTGCTTTTTACATTTTCCCACCTTCCTCCTTTTCCATTCCTTTAACTTTTGGTTTGTCTTCAACCTCTCTGTTGCAGGAATATCGGAATGACTGGCATTCAATCATTACAAGTTGAACTCCCTCATAGACTTCAGTTACACTGGGTGAGATTGGTGAACGTCATTTTCTAGGAAAAACCCAAGTGACCTTAGACTGGGATTACAACTCAACTCTCTAAGGTAAGAACTCAGTGTACTCACTGTGAAGCTTTAGGGTGCAATATGGAGTCCAACCAAATGGGTTTACTTGATAGTCAGTTTATTCACAGAATGTAGCATTACATAGCTTTGTCTCCTGCTTTCCTTCCCCATGTCCCAGCAGGCTCTCTTTATATCTGTTCTAAGTCCTGAATTAAACAATGCCCTTTACCTGTCTATCTTTAACAACATAATTAACCTACCATTAATTAACTTACTAAAATAGGGTAGTATTGCAATAAGACTACACCAAGTTAAAACAAATTGATAATATCAAGTCTAGAACTAAGCTGAAACAGTCGTTAACAACAAAAAAAGGGAACAAAAAATGGGGAAGATAGGGAACTGTAAAAAGATGAACGATAAGCATTAAAGGAAAGTTAACAATTTCAGTATTATAAGCAAATACTTAAAAACAAACTTCAAACTCACCAACACATGTTCCATTGAGGCTTCTTGTGTACCCTTGTGAGCATGTCTGACCAGTGACGTACTGATCCCAAGTGAAATACAGATAAACCACTAGGAAGGAGAACAAACAGTTTTGACATATAATTATTGCTGACATTTCCCAATTGTATCAACAAGAGACCTGGTGAAATGTATCTGGGTTGAATTGGCTGATAATGAATGATGAATTTGAAAATATGCTGATAGGGTTAGATGAAGAGAATCGGGAGGAGGTCCATGTGGAGCATAAATAACCAGCATGGAGCTGTTGGGTCGATTGGCCTGTTTCTGTGCGGTAAATTCTATGCAATTCAATAGCCAATCAAATGTAAATCCTGCAGTTGTGAGGACATAGTTACATTGAGATTAATATTTCTGTTTTGTGAGGGCTCCTTGTTGCACTATTTTGAGCAGATCTGCTGAGCCAACTTCAGCCACCTGTAAAGTTGGAATTCATGTCCTTCACTCTGCTCCCAGTGCAATGTCCCAGTCCTGCAGCATTTCCGTCAGGTTAGTGTTAGTTTGTAAGGAGATGAATCTGCTAGTACAGCTGCTTGGAAACAGGAAAATGACCCTCATGATTGAATTACAATCTCTGAAAGTTCTGATGTCCCTCGATAGCTCTGTAGAAATATAGAAAATCATGGAAATTTATGGGACGGAAGGAGGCCATTCAGCCCATCGTGTCTGAGCTGGCCGAGAAAGAATGATGAAGCCTAATCCTACTTTCCAGCTCTTGATCCATAGCCTGGTAGGTTACAGCACCTCAAGTGCATATCCAAGTATTTTTTCAGTGTGAGGAAAGTTTCTGCCTCGACCACCTTTTCAGGGAGTGAGTTCCAGATCCCTACCAGCCTCTAGGTGAAAGAAATTCCCCTCAACTCCCCTCTACCAATTACTTTAAATCTATTCTGATATGTCAGATATCAGCGCTTCTGATATGTCTTCCTTTTTCCTCAACCGAGGTCTCCCCCCCCCACTTTGGTTGACGGAGCCCTCAACCGTGTCCGACCCTCTACCCTCACCCCTCGCCTTCCCTCCCAGAACTGCGACAGGGTTCCCCTTGTCCTCACTTCCCACCCCAGCAGCCTCCACATCCAAAGGATCATCCTCCGCCATTTTGGCCACATCCAGCATGATGCCACCACCAAACGCATCTTCCCCTCCCTTCCCCTGTCAGCATTCTGAAGGGATCATTCCCTCCGTGATACTCTCATCCACTCCTCCATTACCCCCATTACCTCGTCCCCTTCCCACGGCACCTTCCCTGCAATCGCAGGAGGTGTAACACCTGCCCATTTACCTCCTCTCTCCTCACTATCCAAGGCCCCAAACACTCCTTTCAGGTGAAGCAGCAATTTACTTATACTTCTTTCAATGTAGTATACTGTATTCGCTGCTCACAATGTGGTCTCCTCTACACTGGGGAGACCAAACGCAGACTGCGTGACCGCTTTGCAGAACACCTCCGCTCAGTCCGAAAACATGACCCTGAGCTTCCGGTTGCTTGCCATTTCAACACCCCCCCCTGCTTTCATGCCCACATCTCTGTCCTGGGATTGCTGCAGTGTTCCAGTGAACATCAACGCAAGCTCGAGGAATAGCATCTCCTTTACCGATTAGGCACACTACAGCCTGCCGGACTGAACATTGAGTTCAATAATTTCAGAGCATGAAGGGCCCCCCTTTTTATTTTTTGTTCTTTTTTTTTATTTGGTAATTTTATTTTAGTTTGTTTCTACTATGCCTACCTACTGTTTTTTCATGTTTGTACTTGGGGCCAGGGCTGTTCATTTTACTGTCAATTGACACCCTCTCTGTACTAATGCTTTGTCTTTCAGCACACCATTAACATACCCTTTGTTCCATGACCTTCTGGTCAGTTAGTCTCTGTGATCTTGTCCTATCAACACCTTCTCTTGTGTTATCTCTTGCCACACCCCCGCTTTACTTGCTTAAAACCTTTTATATTTCTAATATTTGTCAGTTCTGATGAAGGGTCACTGACCTGAAACGTTAACTCTGCTTCTCTCTCCATAGATGCAGCCAGATCTGCTGAGTATTTCCAGCATTTCTTGTTTTTATTACTTTAAATCTATGGCCCATTATTGATCTGTCTGCTAGGGAAATAAGTCCTTCCTATCCACTCCCCTCATAATTTTATACACCTCATGGGAGTCACTGAGACCAAGGTAGCCTCAGGTGAGGAACAGGAGGAGACTATTCTACCCCTCAAGCCTGTTCTGCCATTCAATTAGATCATGGTTGATTTTTTATACTCTTTCACGAGACGTAGGCTTCACTGATAAGGCCAGAATTTGTTAGCCATCCTCAATTGCCCTTGACACTTGAATGGTTTGCTAGGGCAATTCAGGGGACAGTTAAGATTCAACCACATTGCTGTGGGTCTGGAGTCACGTGTAGGCCAGACCAGGTATGGAAGGTATCAACATCTGGGAGTCACCATTGACGAGAAACTGAACTGGAGTAGCCACAGAAATACATTGGCTACAAGAGCAGGTCAGAGGCTAGGAATCCTGTGGCTCGTAACTCATCTCCTGACTCCTCACCCTGTCTACCATCTACAAGGCACAAGTCAGGAGTGTGATGGAGTACTCTCCACTTTCCTGGAGGGCTGCAGCTCCAACAACACTCAAGAAGCTCAACACCATCCAGGACAAAGCAGCCCATTAGTTTGGCACCCCATCCACAAACATTCACTCCCTCCACCACCGACGCACAGTGGCAGCTGTGTGTAGCATCTACAAGATGCACTACAGCAATGCACCAAGGCTCCTTAGACAGCACCTTCCAAACCCACGACCTCTACCACCTAAAAGGACAAGGGCAGCAGATGCATGGGAACTATAATCGCTGTTCCTTCACTGTTGCTGGGTCAAAATCCTGGAACTCCCTTCCTAACAGCACTGTGGGTGTACCTACCCCAAATGGACTGCAGCGATTCAAAAAGGCAGCTCACCACCACCTTCTCAAGGGCAATTAGGGATGGGCAATAAATGCTGGCCTAGCCAGTGACGCCCACATCCCAGGTACGAATAAAAAAAAATTCCTTCCCTAAAAGACATGAATGAACCAGATGTTTTTTTTTACAACAATGATAGTTGCACAATACTATTATACTGAGACTTATTTTCAATTCCAGATTTTTATTAATTAATCAAACTTAAATTTCACCATCTGCTGTGGGGTTTGAAACCACATCTGCAGGATATTTGAATTACTAGCTTAGTGACATTGCCACTATGCTACTGTTTCCCCCATCTAGCAGCTTTAACTCCATATCCCTTGATTCACATCCTTAACAAAAATCTCAATCTCGGTTTTGAAAACTTCATTGTCCCCCAGAATCTATAGCCTACTGGGGCACAGAATTCCAGATTCTATTAACCTTTGTGTGGAAAAAGTGCTTCCTGATTTCCCTTCTGAATAGCATAGGTATAATTTAAAATGATGTCCCCTAATTCTTGATTCCCCCACCAGAGGAAATAGTTCCTCTGTATCTACCCTATCAAATCCTTTTAACATTTTCGTCCCCAGTAAGGCTACAGTAGTATAGTGTTGATGTTACTGGACTAGTAATCCAGAGGCCTGGACTAATAATCTGCACACATGAAGAAAGTGGCTCACCACCACCTTCTCAAGGGCAATTAATGATGGCCAATAAATGCTGGTCTTACCAGTGATGCTCATACCCTGTGGGCTGGATTTTGTGCTGGAGAGGGCGATCCTCAGGTCTTGTTGTCAAGGTTTTAGGAGGCAAGATCCCTGTCACTACAGGTACTGCAGAGGTCTCAGACCCAGGCCCAGCGCTGGAACCTCGGAGCACAGGTTGGTGAGGCGGGGTCGCTGGGGCCAATCCGGAAGGCTCTGGCGTGGGTGGGAGCAGGGGCTGTGGGGGTTGGTTGTTCAGTCCGGGGGAGGGGCGTCTTGGGGGTAGAGGTTTTCCATGCGGCAGAGGCCCCCACGTCAGCCGCTGGTAGGATCCCAGCGGCGGCGTTAAGAGGCCCTGAATTGGCCCCTTAATAGGCCACTCAAGGGCCTCAATTGGCCTCTGGGCGGGAAGGCCTTCGTCAGCCTATCCCGCCCCCAGGAGGATCGCTGGGCAAAAGGGAGATGACGAGCCCTCTGGCCCACCGCCTCCTCGCCACCTGTTGCCATTCTCCGTGCCCCCCCGCCTCCGACCCTGCTTCAGGAGGGTCCATAAGGTGCCAGCCTGTGAGTGAATAATTTTTATAAAGAACCTTAGCCAGATCACTCCTCAGCTATAAGACAAGGAATGTAATCCAAATTAAAAATAGGAGCAGAGTAGGCGATATGACCCCTCGAGCCTGCTCCATCATTCAATGGGATCATGGCTGATCTTCTAACTCAACTCCACTTTCCTCTCTATCCTCATATCATTTGATTCCCTTACAGTCCAAAAATCTGTCAATCTCAGTCTTAAATATACTCAACCACTGCATCCACAGCTCTCTGGGGTGGAGAATTCCAAAGATCCACACCCTCCGAGTAAAGAAATTTCTCTTCATCTCAGTCCTAAATGCCTTATCCAGAGATGATGGCCCCTAGTTCCAGATTCTCCAGCTGGGATAAAGCCTCTCAGTGCCTACACCATCAATCCCCTTCAGGATCATATATGTTTCAATGAGATTAAGGGTGATATTTCGCCAAGGTCAAATAGCTTCTTGACACTCTGTCTAGACTCACATATAACATATGGCCTCTTTGATGAGGTACTAAAGCTGAGTTATCATCATTAGGAGAGTGGAACATGTCAAAAGGAGATAAACTAGAAGGGAGGATAGGAAAGAAAAGGCAGCATTTTGATTTAGCACTGAAATGTTTACACTCAATTGAGAAAAGCCTAGGCAAGGAGGCCTTCAACCACCTTTGTGATATATCAGCTGATGTTCCTGTCTTCCAGTTGTTTTCATGCCAAGTCTCAGAGTTTTGCTTCCCTCACTCACTCCGGTCATTTCATTGGGAACTGCCGGAGTGACATGGGCTGTATCAATTGCTCAACTCCCCTCCTCACTCTAACCTGCCCTCCCTCAAAAAGAAACTAGTTCTGATGAACGTTCATCAACCTGAAGCATTAACTTGGTTTCCCTCTCTACAGACGCTGCCTGAGCTGCTGAGTGTTTTCCAGCATTTTCTGTTTTTATTTCAGATTTCCAGCATCCGCAGTATTTTTTGTTTGCCCTCAGTATTGTCGTCGATTCTACAAAATTTGGTTACAACGTGACTGAATGAGCGATGCAGGGCAACTTGTAAAACAACAGCTACCATGTGAAGGGAGAGCTAGCTTGGTATTCCAGGTGTCAAGGTCAACATCTTATATTTCGTCCTGCTAATGAGACATACTTGTTTTACGAATGACCCAGATGACATGATTGACTCTTCAGCAATAAAAAAAGACTTGCATTTATATAGCACCTTTCATAACCTTAGGATGTCCCAAAGCACTTTACAGCCAATGAAGTACTTTTGAAGTGTAATTCCTGTTTTAATTTAGGAGACACAGCAGCCTATTTAGACAAAGCAGTGTCCCACAAACAGCAATGCAACAATGACCAGATAACCTGCTTTTCAGTGTTATTGGTTGAATATTGCCCAGGACACAGCGAGAAATTCCACACTCTTTAAAATAGTGCCCTGGGATCTTGCATGTCCACCTGAGAGGGCAGAGGGGGTTTAACATCGTATCCAAAAGACGGCAACTTTGACAGTGCAGCACTCCCTCAGTATGTGAGCCTAGATTTTGTGCTCAAGGCCCTGCAATGGGACCCACAACCTTCTGACTTACAGGCTACCCACTGAGCCATGTCTGACAATGGGGAATGGGATATGCTGCGCTGACAGTGTGATTTTCTCTTTGAAAGGGATTCGGGATGAACGCGAGAAATAGGAGCAGAAGTAGACCGTATGGCCCATCGAGCCTGCTCTGCCATTCAATACAATCATGACTGATCCTGGGCTTCAATTCCACTTTCCTGCCCGCTCCCCATATCCCTTGATCCCCTGCGAGACCAAAAATATATCTTAAATAAATTCAATGATGGAGCATCCACAACCCTCTGAAGTAGAGAATTCCAAAGATTTACAACCCTTTGAGTGAAGTAATTTCCCCTCATCTCAGTCCTGACTGATTGACCCCTTATCCTGAGACTGTGTCTCCGTGTTCTCGATTCCCCGACCAGTGGGAACAATCTCTCAGCTTCTCCCCTATCAAGCCCTTTCAGAATCTTGTATGTCTCAATTAGATTGACTCTCAATCTTCTAAACTCCAGAGAATATAGGCCAAATTTACTCAGCCTCTCATCATAGGACAACCCCCTCATCCCAGGGACCAAGTTAATAAATCTTTGCTGCACTGCCTCCAGTGCAAGTATATTCTTTCTTAAATGTGGAGACCAAAACTGCACACAGTATTCCAGGTGCGGTCTCACCAAAGCCCTTTCCATTTTAGTAAGATTTCTTTATTCCTGTACTCCAATCCCCTTGCAATAAAGGTCAACATGCCATTTGCCTTCCTAATAGCCTGCTGTACCTGCATGTTAACTTTGTGCGTTCCTTGTACGAGTACTCCCAAGTTTTTTTGAACATCAACAATTACCAGATTCCACCTTTTAAAAAATATTCTGCTTTTCTATTTTTACAACCAAAGTGAACAACTTCACACTTCCCTACATTATACTCCATTTGCCATTTTGTTGCCCACTCACTTAACCTGTCTATATCTCTTTGCAGCCTCTCTACATCCTCCCTGCAGCTTACCTTTCCACCGAGCTTTGTATCATCAGCAAACTTAGATACATTACTCTCTGTCTCTTTATCCAAGTCATTAATATAGATTGTAAATAGCTGAGGCCCCAGTACTGATCCTTGTGGCACCCCACTATCCACTGCCTGCCAACTTGAAAATGCCCTATTTATGCTCAGTCTCTGCTTCCAGTCTGTTAACCATCCTCTATCCACGCTAATATATTACCCCAACACCATGAGCCCTTATCTTGCCTATTAATCTTTTATGTGGCACCTTATCAAATGCCTTTTGAAAATCCAGATATACTACCTCTACTGGTTCCCCTTTATCTACCCTACTAGTTACATCCTCAAAAAACTCTGATGCTGAGACTTTAATGCGAGCCCCTACTTAGCTCGCAGTAGTCTCCAAATAAAACATTAGCTGATGAGTTGAAATATGCTACAGCTACGCTATTATATCACCAACCTCAGACCACAACCTGACTGCATCACATGATAAAAGTGAGATAATCAGGTCCTCGCCATAATTAAAAGAACAGTGCCTCTGGCTAGTTGTGCAGAAATAAAACAAACAGTTTCAAACCTAAACAAAAACACGTTGCATCAGATATGATGCTTGGACTCACAGGGAGGAAGTGCCACATTAGAATACAAACAGAGCCCATGAAATGTATAACATTACCATAAGCCACAGCTCGGTGCCGTCTGTTACTGTTGAAACTAAATCATTGGTCAAATGAAGAAGTGAAGCTAAAAGCTTTGAAAGGTTTACACTCGTTCAGCAGATGGCTTCATGCCTTTGCTGAGTAATCCGCTTTCGAGTGGTTTGATTGGAGACACATACCTTTTTGTGGTCAAGTTTTGGGTGCACGCAGATATCCATCAGATCAGCTCAGCCAGGAAGTGCAGTGGAAAAGCAATCACGCCACTGTCTCACCTTGGATCCCAATCCAGAGAGCCCTGCTAAAATTCGCAGGTGTCGAGCTCAGCCTACATACCCAACATGGTCAAGTGACCAGTCAGCACCCATTGGCGAAGCTGCCATGAGAAGAAGGGCTACTCAGGAGAGGTGAACCATGACCCCTGAACTTCAGCCTAGTGAAAGATCAACCCTCTCATCAAGCGAGACACAAAACGAGAGAAAATCAATGAGATTCTACTCTATATTCCAATATCCAAGTCATTTATATATAGCAAAAAAAGCAGTGGGCCTAGCACTGATCCTTAGGGAACACCACGGCCTACCATCCTCCAGTCTGACAAGCAAACATTTACTGCGGCTTGCTGTTTTCTGTCCTTAAGCCAATTTCCTATCCAATTGGACACTGACCCTCCTACTTTATGAGGTATGTCACCAAGGCCAGGCCCCCCATTTTATAGTGATAATAGTGTTGTGAGTCTTTCAATCCCGACATCTCAGTATGTGGTGACTAGTTTAACTCTCATACAAGGGACACCAAGCCCTGGCGTGGGACTTTGGGGAGATTCCTGTTAAGTTGGCAGCACTGTTTCAGGAAAAACACTGCACATAAACTCGCTGATGATGTGCCTGAAACTACAACCATTTTGAAACACGTATATTGGTTGGAAATGAGTTGGCTTTCTGCAGATTAAAATGTGGCTGAGTTTCACAGACACACAAAGTAGTTTCATTTTCAGGTGGCAGCATATAGATTTCTGCTTGGCTGTCCCTAGTTAAGTCAACACAGTCGCCAGTCTGAAGCTGGCAATGCTCGACCTGTACGGATCAGTACTGCACTGGCCCTCAGAAGTATCATGCACCGAGGGCAGTGTGTGGAATTCACAATGCTCCACACCCGATGTCTGTGCAATCTTGTGTGTGCAAGTTACCATCCTGGTTTCCTCCAGGGGTCTCTTACATGTTCAGCCCAACAGCACATCTGAGGGGCATCAAAATCCAAAACGAATGGAAGCAAAAGTTCTGTTCACAAGAGACAATGTCCCACTCCTATCCCATGCCATTGATACTGGGATCCAGCATTGACACAGTACGTTTAATATCTTCAGCACAGAGATGGACCATGGAGTCAGCGCCGAGCCTAATCTAGATCTCGTTTCTTGTCCATTGTCAGCACCACAAGCAAGAAACTTGGCCAATTTTCCTCTCGAGCAATCAGGGTTCAGAGGCAGACTGTAACACCCGGGAGAAATTGGCGCAGACCAGGGATTCAAACCCGGAGACTTCCTGTTTAGTTCAGCCACTCATTGCCTGTACCGGCAGAAGCAGTGGAGAGGAGGGGAGGCACAAGAAACCTTTATAATTCCCTAAGCCCGGAGGGTTATTCTCTTTGCCCCTGGCTCAGCAGTTGGGATCAATAACAGCACCTCGTCAGGAATTGATTTAGAGTTCAGCTGATAGAATTATAGACCCTAAACCACCGAAGGCTATTCAGCTCAGTGTGGTGGCACTAGCAACCGAGTTCCAGCGTTGACTGAGTTAATTCCAATCCCATTTTCCTGCCCTTTCCTGTATTTGGTTATATTTCTTGTCAATACCTCCCATTTGACTGTAGTTTTAGTCTCTGTCTCCGTAGCCCCTCGTGATAATGCAGCATGTTCTAATAACCCTCTGAGTGAAAACACTTCTAACTTCCCCCATCATTCTTCTGCTGACCACCCGAATCCCCTTATTACCTATTTACCCCTGATTGCAAGCAACCAGCAGAAAACGACTCAATTTCCTTCATAAATATAATCTCACAGTCCTGGTGTCACCCCAGAGAATCTTCGCTGTTTCTTTTCTGTGGCCGATATTTCCCCTGTACTGGGGTGCCCAGGATGGCTCATTAACAAAAGGCATTGCAACATCTGCACTGCTGTTTGTGGGGAGTTGGTTATTCCTTGACATGCAACGTTTTCCTCATAACAATCTTGGCATGAAAAGAGGCTGGCTCCTGTCAAACATCATTTCTTATGAATATGTGACCAAGATCCATCGGTGAGTATCTGATAGTCATTTTAACTTGCTGTTTACTGGGTTTCCTGAATGTGTTTGTGTCATCTCCCAGGACCAGCTTAATGAATTCAACAGCCCACATCAATCGTGTTTCATTAACTCTTTCAAAAAAAAACATCAGCTTGAATATTGCTCCAGACTCCACAATAATCAGGGTGGGCAATGTGTCAATTGGCTCAATTTTATATTGTTCCCTCCCTACCTCTCTGAATGAGCTTTTGTGCTGTCATGCAGACCCCCACCTGCCATGAATGAGGCATATTAATTTCTTTATATGAACATTGATATTAAACAGTTGCTGGAGGAAGAAGTGACTTGTTAAAGGGAACACCAGACCTTTGCATACTAAGAGACGGTGCTTGTGGAGACTCCCTGAATCCAATTAACCCAACTGGATTTTGATCGGCAGACATTGAAGGTGTAAGGAAGTGCTTTCCAGGGACTGCTAAGATGATACAATCCACAAACGCAGGAGTGGTTAAGCCAGTTAGTCACATGACTGACTTGCTGGTTAACTTGGAGTTGAATTGTGTCACACAGAAAGGAACAGAAAGGAGTTTGCATCTGAAACTGGAACAAGGAAGCCTCTCTCCTGGCCATCTTTCTCTCATTTTCTCCCAAGCCACGGGACCCACGGAAGACATGTCAACCTCAAGAGAGAAAAGACTCCGACATCAAAACAAGTTGAAGCGTGCACTGGTCCCCAATGAATTGCAGGACTTACCGGCAACCAAAGACTCCGCATTGAACTTAAAGGACTGTAATTATAATCCCGATATTGCCTCAGACGTTTCCCCTTTATTCTTTTCTACTTTTTCTGTCTCTACCTGCATGTGTATTTATTGTGTATGCATGCTTAGTGTGGCTGTGTTGCAAATTCATAGTCGTTAGCTGTATTAGAGTTTAAGATTAATAAACTTCCACCTTTCTTATTTAAATCTAAGAAAATCTGTCTGATTTCTTTGCCTTACAATTGGAGCAGTGAACAAGAACTGAGGGGGAGCTAAAAAAACCAGTGTTTTAAAATTAAACCTTGTCACGGTTAAACCAGGCGAAGGCTGAGAGGGAACCCTAGACCCCTTCTCACCTGGTCATAGTGCTCAAAACCCCGAGTTGATCCTATCATTGTGTTGGACAGTTCGCATCATGCTGTGTACAGGCTAATCCAGGGTTTTGTTTCCTCCAGAGTTGACTATTCCAATGCTGTGCTGGCCATCTTCCACCTCCAAAAACTCTGTTGCCTGTATTCCAATTTGCATCAAATCCCATTCACTCGTCATTGACCCCTGGTCTGGCAATGCCTCAAATTTAAAATTCTCATCCTTGTGTGCAAATCCCTCCATGGTCTCACCCCTCTCTATCTCTGTAATCTCCTCCAGCCCCACAACCCTCCAAGAGCTTTGCGCTCCTCCAATTCTGGCCTCTTGCCCATCCTGAGCTTTCATCGCCCCCCCCCCCCACCATTGGCGGCTATGCCTTTGGCTGCCTTGGCCCTAAGCTCTGGAATCCCCCCCCCCGAAATCTCCCCGCTTCTCTACCTCTCTTGCCTCCATTCAGATACCCCTTAAACCCTACATCTTTGACCAAGCTCTTGGCCGCCTCTCCTAATATCTCCTTATTTATCTCGCTGTCAATTTTTGTTTGATTACAGTCTTGTGATGCGTCTTGGGTTGTGGCGCTACATTAAAGGTATCATTAATACAAGTTGTTGTAGGTTGCAACATTAATAAAGCCTCCTCTCTCCTCTTTTCCCTGTCTTTTTCTTCTTTTCCTCTCCCCACTTCTTTGTCTTTCCCTTCGCTCTCTTTCATCACTTGCTAGGGCAGTGGGATTTAGGAGGGCTTCTTGCCATCCATCAAGGGTTAATGCTGACAGCTGCATGTTAACTGTTGTCTGTGTAAACAGGAAGCACGAGAGCTGGCCATAGTTGAATCATGTTAGACAACACCACAATTGACGTCCTCAGGGCGCTTCAGAGGAACATTCCTTTCTAATGGACACCCCTGACTGTGCATACCACAATTATAGTGCAGAAAACCTCCCTCTTTACACAGTCGAACAACAACCACTTGCATTTATAAAGCACCTTTACCATAGCAGAACATCCCAAGGCACTTCACAGGAGCGTTATCAAACAAAATTGGATGCCGAGCCACATAATATATTAGGACAGCTGAACAAAAGTTTGGTTAAAGACAAAATTTTAAGGAGCTCCTTTAAGGGGGAGAGAGAAGGAGAGAGACGGCTGGGGTTTAGGGAGGGAGTTCCAGAGCTTGGGGCCCAGGCAGCTGAAGGCACGGCCGCCAATGGTGGAATGAAGGAAATTGGGGCCGCGCGAGAGGCCAGATTTGGAAGAGTGCCGAGATCTCGGAGGGTTAGAGGGCTGGAGGAGGTTACGGAGATAGGGAGGGGTGAGGGAATGAAAGGGTTTGGAAACAGGAATTAAAATGTTAAAATCGAGGCTTTGCTGGACTGGGAGCCAATGAAGGAACACTGAGCTCAGGGGTGTTCAGTTTAGTTTAGTTTAGAGATACAGCACTGAAACAGGCCCTTCGGCCCACCGAGTCTGTGCCGACCATCAACCACCCATTTGTACTAATCCTACACTTATCCCATAATCCTACCACATCCCCACCTGTCCCTATATTTCCCTACCACCTACCTCTACTAGTGGCAATTTATAATGGCCAATTTACCTACCAACCTGCAAGTCTTTTGGCTTGTGGGAGGAAACCGGAGCACCCGGAGAAAACCCACGCAGACACAGGGAGAACTTGCAAACTCCACACAGGCAGTACCCAGAATTGAACCCGGGTCACTGGAGCTGTGAGGCTGCGGTGCTAACCACTGCGCCACTGTGCCGCCCTTTTGTAGATGGTACACACTGCTGCCACAGTGAGTCAGTGGTGGAGAGAGTGAATGTTGACGTTGGTGGATAGCATGCTGATCAAGCGGGCTGTTTTGTCCTGGATGGTGTCGAGCTTCTTGAGTGTTGTTGGAGCTGCACTCATCCAGGCAAATAGAGAGTATTCCATCACACGCCGGGTGAATGCGACTTGACGCAAGTTAGGATATGGACGGCAGAGTTTTGTATGAATAGCACAATTATATCGAAGCAAACAGCAGAGTAAAAGGCTGAATCCCAGCGCTGGGGCATAAGCTGTAAAGAAACTGTTGAGGTTGAACTTAATGATCCCAAGACACTATTAGAAGAAGTTCTCCTCAGTGTGCTGGTCAATATTTATCCCTCACCTAATATCACGTAGGAACAGATTATCTGGTCAATATCATATTGCTGTTTATGGGAACTTCTTGTGCTCAAGTTGGCATTTCCCACATTTACTACACTACATTTCAAAAGTATCTCATTGACTATTGCTTATGATTACATTACATAGGATATACAGCACAGAAGCAGACCACTCGGCCCATCCAGTCCATTTATGCTCCGCTCGAGCCTCCATCCGTCTTTCCTCATCCAACTTATCAATATAACTCTCTATTCCCTCCTCCCTCATATGCTTGTCTAGCTTCCCCTTAAATGCATCTGTACCATTTGCTACAACCACTTCCTGTGGTAGTTAGTTCCACATGTCTCTCTATGCCCCTGCATTTCTAGTATCATCCTTGTAAAATTTTTTTTTTTGGCACCCTCCCCAGTACTTCTAACATGGCGACCAGAATTGTACACAATACTCCAGGTATGGCCTGATCAATGTTCAATACAAGTCTAACATAACTTCTTTACTTTTCAATTCTATCCCTGTAGAAATAAACCCTAGTGCTTAGTTTGCTTTTTGTATGGCCTTGTTAACCTGTAATGCAATCTTTAGTTATTTGTATATTGTACTCCTCCTTTGCTCCTCTACCCAATTTAGATTCTTACTTTCTAAGTAATAGGCAACTTCCTTATTTTTCTTGCCAAAATGCAACACCTCACATTTAACTGCGTTGAAATTCATCTGTCAATTATATACCCATTCTGCAAGTTTATTAATATGTTCTTGTAATTTGTTGGAGTTGTCCTCAGTATTGACTATCCCTCCCAATTTGATGCCATCCACAAATTTAGAAGTTTTGTTTCTGATTCCAAAGTCTAAATCATTACTATAAATTGTGAACAACAGAGGTCCCAGCACTGGTCCTTGTGGAACGCCACTTCCTATCTTCTGCAACTCTATCTCTTTACCCCGAATCTTTGCTTTCTGTCTTGCAGCTAGTGAGCAATTCGTTCTGCTACTTGTTCCCTGACTCTGCATTCTTTAACCTTATTCATTAGTCCATTATGTGATACCTTATTGAAGGCCTTTTGGAAATGTAGATATATTATACCTACTGTATTACCCTTGTCTACTCTGTTACCTCTTCAAAAACATTCAACAAGGTTGGTCAAGCAAGACTTTCCCTTTTGAAATCCATACTGATAATTCATTATTATACTTTTGATTTCTATCTTCTATCCTTAAGTCTAAATTCCATTACCACTGATGTTAAACTGATTACTTTATAGTTCCTAGGACATGTTCTATTTATAGTGGCGCAGTGGTTAGCACCGCAGCCTCACAGCTCCAGCGACCTGTGTTCAATTCTGGGTATTACCTGTGCGGAGTTTGCAAGTTCTCCCTGTGTCTGTGTGGGTTTCCTCCGGGTGCTCTGGTTTCCTCCCACAGCCAAAAGACTTGCAGGTTGATAGGTAAATTGGCCATTATAAATTGCCCCTAATATTGGTCGGTGGTAGGGGAATATAGGGACAGGTGAGGATGTGGTAGGAATATGGGATTAGTGTAGGATTAGTATACATGGGTGGTTAATGGTCGGCACAGACTCGGTGGGCCGAAGGCCCTGTTTCAGTGCTGTATCTCTAAATAAATAAATAAATTGCTTTGGGATATCCTGAGTTCAGGACAGGGGATATATAAATGCATGTCTGTCTTTAAAGTGGCTAGATGTAGTGCACGGTAAAGTACAGGAGTGTCTCAAAATAGATCGTATTTCTGCAGTCCAACTAGTATTCTTCCCCAACTTTAAAGAACTTCAAGTTTATGAAACAAGGCTCATTATCATTGAAGAGTCAGGTTTGCTCATTGGTAGCACTCTTGTTGTCACACAAAACAAATTCACATCTCCATTCAGTCTGGCTCAATACATAGCCTTATGAGTTCTTTGCTTGCATGTCTCATTACCAAGATCCTCACATCAAACCTTTGTGGTTCTCCCCCAAGTCTGCAAGGAATTCCAGTTCTACTGCCATGAGAACAAGACCTTTAATCAGTGAGAGTTCGTCTCTGTCATTCCAGTAATCCACAATTCTCTTACACCACAACTGCAGTTACTGTACCCATTTTATGTCTGTTCAATTCTCTGTTCTGCCACTGGTTCTGTTACTTATATCACTGGAGCTAAGACAGTCTCTACTAAGGGATCACAACACGATATCAACGATGTACACTAAATTGGAGCGTGTGTCACATATAAATAAAATCTCTGCAACTTTAACAATGGGCAATAGAGTCATGACTCGGGTCAGGTTATACGGAGTCACTGGAGAAGTAGCAGAATGGATAGCAAGCTGGCTGCAAAACAGAGAACAGGTAGTGGGGTTAAAGGTATTTATGGGGCTAGAAATTGGTTTACCTCAATTTTTGGGTATGGGGGTGGGGTGGGGGATGTGAATGGCAATCTGTCCACACCTGTTAAAATTGAGCTGGGCAGCACGCAAATTTTGTGCACCATTGTAATATCTGGCCGGGTGGCTCCCAGGCTGCCGTCTTCTTTGGAACGCTGCCGACTACCTCTGCGCTCAGCAGGGGAGACCAGTAGCGTCGTTCAGAAACCACATGGTGCAGCCAGCCTGTTCTTCTTAAAGGCAGGCTGTCCCTCTTAAAGGGAAGCTGCACTGAAGAATATTGCTACAATTTAAATGATGGCACAGTGAACACTAGGGCAGAGAGAGGGTTGTAGGTGATGGGTGCAGTGCTGGAGGTAATAGTGGTGCAAGTGGGCAGGAGGAGAGATTCCGTGGTGCAAGTGGGCAGGAGGAGAGATTCCATGGCTTCATGGGCAGTGGGGCCAAGAGACCCTCAAGGACCATGCTCAGAAGGGAGTGAGAGCAGCTGCCTAACTCCCCGAGTCTGTACCCGAGGACCAGGCAGCAGTGCCGTAAGAAGTCGAATGACCTAACCCGGGTGGGCAAGGTCAGTGGATGCATCATCACATGATATCTCCTACCCACTGCACCACCAACCTCACAGACTGCTCATTGCACCACAGCTCCATCACTCATTCAGCAGCACTCCCTGGCACTCAGGACTCATGCCTAATATCCAGATACCCCAGCTCACCCTCACACACCTACCAATGCTGCCAGCCCCATGCCCACCTCTCGCTGCTGCCACATAACTCCAGATATTCAGCTGCAGCTGGCACACCACCCAAACACAGCGCAATGCAATCACTGATGCTGTTCCCTCTCTCTTGCAGGATAAGGTGGGACACAATAGAAGAGAGCAGAGCAGAACTGATGGGGGGACCAGGATGTCTGCATCTCCCGAGCCCTAGGGAGGAGATAGTTGTCCACATCATTGAGCCACCTGCAACGGGGGTCATGGGATTCCATCGCTGTTGAGAACACTGTGGATGATGATATGTTCCTGTCTTATGCCCCTTTTCAACTCTCAGCACACCCTTATCCTCCTTTTTTACATAACGAGCAGGCTACTGACAGTGTGACCATGCACCTCATGCCTCCCACTCCAGCCCACTTCCCTCATACTAACTTCCCCTTCTGAGTTCCTGTCCAGCCTCACCAGCCCAAGGAGGAAGAGAGAGAGCAAGAGCACAACCCTGATAAAGCGGCCCTGTCACTTGATCTGACACTCACAGCCACCACCGCCAGCTGTAGATTTGGAGTTGTTTGTGACTCGCAAGAAGATTCTCAAGAGGCAGGGATTATGAAAGAATCTTCTTTGGCCTCCTTATCTCGAGAGACAATGGGTAAGCGCCTGGAGGTGGTCAGTGGTTTGTGGAGCAGTACCTGGAGTGGCTATAAAGGCCAATTCTAGAGTGACAGACTCTTCCACAGGTGCTGCAGATAAAATTGGTTGTCGGGGCTGTTACACAGTTGGCTCTCGCCTTGCGCTTCTGTCTTTTTTTCCTGCCAACTGCTAAGTCTCTTCGACTTGCCACACTTTAGCCCTGCCTTTATGGCTGTCCGCCAGCTCTGGCGATCACCGGCAACTGACTCCCACTGACTTGTGGTTAATGTCACAGTACTTCATGTCGCGTTTGCAGATGTCTTTAAAGTGGAGACATGGACGGCCGGTGGGTCTGATACCAGTGACGAGCTCGCTGTACAATGCTTCCTTGGGGATCCTGCCATCTTCCATGCGGCTCACATGGCCAAGCCATCCCAAGCACCACTGGCTTAGTAGGGTGTATATGCTGGGGATGTTGGCCGCCTCGAGGACTTCTGCGTTGGAGATACGGTCCTGCCACCCGATGCCAAGGATTCTCCGGAGGCAGCAAAGATGAAATGAGTTGAGACGTTGAGACAGCATGAAGCAGGGGGAAATTGATTAATGACCACTGGAGCTTTTGGACCCAGTGTAAGCAAGAGGTTGGATACTTTCACATCTGCAACATTTATCAAAGTCATCAAGTGTGGAATGAGCCCGAGGTTCATATCGAGTTCATCAGAGCTGCCCTGTTAAGATTTAGCTGAGAGTTTTAGATGTCAACTGTGACTTAGTGGGCAACACTTACCTCTGAGTCAAAAGGGTTTGTGTTCAGGTCTCATCTTAAAGACTTAACAGATGATAAGTTAAACCAAGGCCTCTGTGCGCCCTCTTAAGTGAGTGTACAAGTTCCCACGCCACTACCTAGAAGAGCAGCGGAGTTCTCCCCGGTGTCCTGGTCAATATTTATCTCTCAACCAACAGCACTAAAAAAGAGCTGATTATCTGATTATGTAACTCGTTGATGTTTTTGAGATCTTGCTGTAAATTGGCAATGGCATTTCTCACATTACAACAGTGACTACTTCAAAATAAAAGTACTTAATTGCCTGTGAAGTGCTTCGGGACTTTCTCAGGTTATGAAAGACGCTATAGAAATGAAAGTTCCTTCTTTAGTAGGTCTGTTTGGTACCAACGATTGTTATATTCAGCCTTACAAAATTGTTACAAGGACGTGGCTAATTCCCACGGTAACTCAATTGTTAAAACATTGAGCTGGTTCTAGGCCATTCAGCTCAGAAGGCCTGAGTTAGCAGTTCTTACTTGGTGTGCGTTTGGGATTCCAAGTTGGCCACAAGGTCCCCAGTTTGATCCTGATCAATCTGTAATGAGTTCTTTATGTTGTCTGATGCAACATAAATGAGATGCGCAGAGTCCAATTTGTTGAAGATCTCTAACAGGTTTATTAACAGCTAAACTATTATATACAGTACAGAGCAAACTATTTACAGAACCTTCATGCAGAGTGACGCTGGCTTCGAGTCACATGACTACATCCTGGTACTTATCTCATTAGCATACTGAGATCTTAAAGGGACATCATTCTTAAGGCAGTCATACAACATCCCCTTTCTTTCCACAGATAAATGTCCTAAGGCAATTAAACAACACAATCATCCCTGACTCGGCAGCATATGTGTGTGTGGACACTGTGTGGGGAGGAGCTCAAGTTGAGCTATGTTGCCTGCCAATGTCCAAGAGCCTGCTCAGCCTTGAGTCTAGATTTCCTTATTGGAACTGTCTCGTGACAAGAGTGAACACTGGCCAGGAGAGGCAAGTGGGCAGAGTAAACAACAGGGCCAACAATACTGTGCTCGTTGCCTGCAGATAATAAAAGAAGGAAACTTTGATGGCCTCAGGACATCCTAATACATATTCCAACCATTAAAGTGTTTCTCCAGTGTAATCACTGTTGTAACATGGTTAATGCTGCAGCCAATTTGTGCACAGCAAGATCCCACAAAGAGGAATATTTTAATGAACAGATTTTTTTTTTTAGCGATATTGGTTGAGGTATAAATGTCTGCCTGGAAGCAGCAGAGAAACTCCCTTACTCTCCCATAACATAATCAAAGTGACACTTTAAAAAAAGTAATACCTTTCGCATCCACCTGAGGGCAGATCGGGTTGGTTTAATGGCTGGTCCAAAGGATGGCACATCTGACAGTGCAGCACTCCCCCAGTACTCCACTAGGAATGTCAGCCCGGATTTCTGTGCTCAAGGGCTGCATTTTAAAATCGGGATTGGGAACCCAACGCCCGGATGAATTCCGGATCCCGACCCCGCACCTCAGCTGTGTCGCTCTTGCGACGCCATTTTTAAATGCAAATGGCGTAATTGGGCAGGAGGTGAGCTCGGTGCCCAATTAGTGGGAGACGCCGTTGCCTTTGCCGATGAGATCAGGCAGCTCCTCACTGTGCCAGCAATGGCCCCGGGGTAGGAAGTGGCCTAGAAGGAAAGCTGAAGGCCCAGTGCTAGCACTGTCTCAAGACAAAGAGCAATAAACTTTATCTGGCCCTGTGGGGACCCCAACTGCTGTGCACGAATGCGCATCAGGCTGTTCGGGTTCGTGTGCGGGTCTCCCATTCTCTCCCTGCCGCTGGCCCTTTGAAAATTACAATCTGTCCCAGAGGTGTCAGGATCCTGAGACGCCCTCCCGGAAGGCGATTTTGAAATTGCGTCCGCCCCCGGTTTCCAACCCCGAGGCCCTTTGAAAATCTGGTCCCACGTTTCTGGAGTCAGACTTGAACCCGCAACTTCTGACTCAGGGGCTAGAATGCCAATGCTGAATTATGACCGACAAAGGGCATACTTTGTAGGGGCTCCTTGCTCCCTCCCAGTAAAATGAACCATCAGTTTCTTAGTGTGTGTGTAGAGACTGTTTTTGAGGTGTGTTTTACTGCAAAAGATAGATTGGACTCACTTTGGAGAAGGGTCTAGGGGTTTCTTAACAGTTCACATTAACACTTGCTGTCATGAAGAGGAATTTTGTGAAAATAGGAACTACATATAAATGAACTTCAAGCAAAAAATGAGGAGCATAAGAACAGGAGTAGACCATTCAGCCCCTCAAACCTGCTCTGCCATTCGATTAGATGATGGCAGACCTGCATTCCAACTCCATTTTCCTGCCTTTGCTCCCTATCCCTTGATCCCCTTACCCAGCAAAAAATTGTTGCTCTCAGTCTTGACAGCTCCAATTGACCCCTGGCATCACAGCCTTTTTGTGGGTAAGAGTTCCAGATTTCCACTACTCTTTGTAGGAAAAAATGCTTCCTGATTTATTTCCTAAATGGCCTCGCTCTAATTTTAATATTATGGCCCCTCATTCTTGACACCCCCACCAAAGATAATATAAGCCAAGTTTATGAAACCTGTACCTGCACATTCTAAGCCCTAGTATCGTTCTGGTGAATCTTCACTGCACCCACTCCAAGGCCAATATATCCTTCCAGAGGTGCAGTACCCAAGCATGAACACGGGTGTGGAGTGTCCAAGGCTCGATACAATTGGAAAATATTTTGATGCAGATAGGTTGATATCTGAGCAAAAACAAGAAATGCTGGAATCACTCAGCAGGTCTGGCAGCATCTGTGGAAAGAGAAGCAGAGTCAACGTTTCGGGTCAGTGACCCTTCATCCACAGATGCTGCCAGACCTGCTGAGTGATTCCAGCATTTCTTGTTTTTGTTTCAGATTTCCAGCATCCGCAGTATTTTGCTTTTATTTTGATATCTGAGCATATCATTCACTGCGCTCCTGATCAGAACAACCCAGCAAATGTTGCTTTCTGAACACCAAAAACCTTTCGAGAAGTTCATAAAGGAAGTAAATTTCTTCTGGGTGATATGCGTGCTGCAACTGTAAATTAGTTCTTTGATCAATTTCACACCACAGGGGGAAATGTCACGGACAATAACCAGAGTTAGCAGAGTGTGGTTACTAGCGCTACATCTGCACTTTTGTGTGATTGTAGCAAGGCGCAGTCAGGAGAGGGGGTGGGGGGGGGGGTGGGTGCCACAACTTTGATAGAAAGCGTGAGAAAGTAAACATTCCTCCAAGTGGGAACCTGAGACTAAACAAAATGCTAAGACTTGGGAGGACATTGCATGCTGACTACCAGTCCTGATCAACAAAGACACTGGCCAAATGGAGTAACAAGTAAATGGGAAGAGTAAATAGAGAGGAGTGCTGTAACCAGGATAGCATGTGGCCTAGCCCAGTACATGCTGCGACATGGTGACAATTGACTCTGTCTCTTTCTAGAGCTATGCTTCAGCGTCGCTCCCAACTCCTGCATTAGTAAGTGGTCATTCTTCATTGCTCAGTATGGGCGGAGAGCATGTGTGGACTGGAGGCAGCATCATTGCTAGCTTCTGTGAGGCATTCGCAAAATATGCAATGGCGTTTTCCAATGCTGTAACACTCTCACAGTCTGATACTGACCACTCCAACACTCTCACTGTCTGTTTCTGACCACTCCAACATAAAAGTTATTTAATACGCCCACATCGCAAATATCCAAACCTTCTGTATAAAACCAGTTCTCTCACAGTCTCTACCGCAGTTGCTCTTTTGCTCTCCACTTCCCGTCCAAGCCTGTTCCATCAACCTACTCTACTATTGCTTGTTGCTACAGCCATTTCCTTGCTCTAGTCTCTCTGTACCGTAGCTGATTTCACCCTTCCCTGTGTTACCCCAACCCATCCTCAAATACCCTAACATATTCTCTGTGATTTTAGCATTCAGATATAGCAGCACTGACCTTTAATTATTTCTTAGCTTGTTTAGTCTCACGGCACTTGTTTATTTTCTCTTCTGTTGGCTCCTCCCCTTTTCTGAACACCCCCCAAGCTCTTAACCCCTTCTTCACCGAATGGTCCTCAAAACCCTTTCTGCTTTAATTTCCCATTTCTCTGTTCAGATGCTGACCATCTCTCTCTTGGCCAGATCTAGTGAACCCCTCAAGAAAACAGAACCAGACATTTATATAATAAATGCAAAATACTGCAGATGCTAGAAATCGGAAATAAAAACAAGAAATGCTGGAAATACTCAGCAGGTCTGGCAGCATCTGTGGAGAGAAAAGCAGAGTTAGCATTTCAGGTCAGTGACGCTTCATCAGAACTGGAAGATATTAGAAATGTAAAGGGTTTTAAGCAAGTAAAGTGGGGGATGGGGCAAGAGATAACAAAAGAGGTGTTGATAGGACAAGGTCGCAGAGAATAACTGACCAGAAGGTCATGGAACAAAGGCAAACGGTATGTTAATGGTGTGGTGAAAGCTAAAGTGTTAAGTACAGAGAGGGTGTGAATTGACTGTAAAGCATAAAACACTGCAAGCACAAACATTAAAAAAACAGAGACAGTGGGTAGGCATAGTAAGACACAAACTAAACAAACTAAAAAAACAAATAAAAAAGAAAAAAAGAAAAAATAACTGAACATAAAAAGGGGGGGGTCAGTCTCATTATTGAACTCAATGTTCAGTCCGGCAGGCTGTAGTGTGCCTAATCGGTAAATGAGATGCTATTCCTCGAGCTTGCGTTGATATTCACTGGAACACTGCAGCAATCCCAGGACAGAGACGTGAGCATGTGAGTGGGGAAGGAGGGCTGTTGAAATGGCAAGCAACCGGAAGCTTGGGGTTATGCTTTCGGACTGAGCGGAGGTGTTCCGCAAAGCGGTCACCCAGTCTGCGCTTGGTCTCCCCAATGAAGAGGAGAGCGCATTGTGAGCAGTGAATGCAGTATACTACATTGAAAGAAGTACAAGTAAATCGTTGCTTCACCTGAAAGGAGTGTTTGGGGCCTTGGATAGTGAGGAGAGAGGAGGTAAATGGGCAGGTATTACACCTCCTGCGATTGAAGAGGAAGGTGCCTTGGGAAGGGGACGAAGTGGTGGGGGTAATGAAGGAGTAGACCAGGGTGTCACGGAGGGAACAATCCCTTTGGAATGCTGACAGGGGAAGGGAGGGGAAGATGCATTTGGTAGTGGCATCACGCTGGATGTGGCGGAAATGGCGGAGGATGATCCTTTGGATGTGGAGGCTGGTGGGGTGGAAAGTGAGGACAAGGGGAACCCTGTCACATTTCTGGGAGGGAGGGGAAGGGGTGAGGGTAGAGGTGCAGGAAATGGGTCGGACACAGTTGAGGGCCCTGTCAACCACAGTGGGGGGGATGCCTCGGTTGAGGAAAAAGGAAGACATATCAGCAGCATTGTCGTGGAAGGTTGCATCATCAGAGAAGATGCGACAGAGATGGAGAAACTGGGAGAATGGAATAGAGTCCTTACAGGAGGCAGGGTGTGAAGAAGTGTAGTCGAGGTAGCTGTGGGAGTCGGTGGGCTTATAATGAATATTAGCAGACAGGCTATCCCTAGAGATGGAGACAGAGAAGTCGAGGAAGGGAAGGGAAGTGTTGGAAATGGACCATGTGAAGGTGAGAGAAAGGTGGAAATTAGAAGCAAAGTTGATAAAGTTCTCTAGTTCCGGGCGGGAGCAGGAAATGGCACAGATACAGTCAGAGATTTATATATTCAGAGCTTTGGACTGATGCCAACTGGCTTGCCTACTTTTGTAATTTAATTTGTGTATGATAACTGGAGTCTGGAACCCATAAAACATTGAGGATAGTTTTGATTTTGGCTGATATTGTAAACAGGGCAGTATCGGATCAGTTTATTTATTTATTTAGAGATACAGCACTGAAACAGGCCCTTCGGCCCACCGAGTCTGTGCTGACCATCAACCACCCATTTATACTAATCCTACACTAATCCCATATTCCTACCACATCCCCACCTTCCCCTACCACCTACCTATACTAGGGGCAATTTATAATGGCCAACTAACTTATCAACCTGCAAGTCTTTGGCATGTGGGAGGAAACCGGAGCACCCGGAGAAAACCCACGCAGACACAGGGAGAACTGGCAAACTCCGCACAGGCAGTACCCAGAATCGAACCCGGGTCGCTGGAGCTGTGAGGCTGCAGTGCTAACCATTGCGCCACTGTGCCGCCCTTGCCTATTGAATTCAACATGAAGGAAGACCGGGACAGATATACAACAGGAGGGCACGGAGGGTATGGGGACTGATTCGATGGTGCTATCGCCCAAAGTTACCTTCAATTAATCGAGCATGGCTTTGAACCAAAGCAGAAAGTCACCCCTTTACATAATGTTCTATAATATGATTTCTGGTCTGTGTCTAGCAAGAGCCACATTCAATCTCGAGACTGTCACTTACAGTTTAAGCCTGTAAACCAACAGCGTAACCATACTGGAACCAAAGCAAGATAGAAAAGCGTGACTCACCTATCTGACAGTTATTATTCAGACAACTTTTATTTCCCCTTCCATCCCTGCTACCCAAGTTACCACCTGAAGGTGTGGCTCATACTTCAGTGAGATTCCCTTTGCCAAAGTGAAACCCAGATGGTGACTAACTGGGCCTGTCCCTGTGCTGTAAATTCTATGTAACTGCCTCCCTGTTTGAGGCCAGCTCACGCTGAACAGTCTGGAGACTGAGTTTGGGACTTTTTAGTGGTTTAATGCCACTCTCTGCGGTGTATTAGTACAATGAACTACCCGACAGCTCACAACGTTCTTACGGTATTTATACCAATTCTCTTCATTTATGTCTAGGGACACTGAAGTGGGTTTGCAAAACAATCACCGTAGTCTCTTATGGGAACTCCTTCACATCATTTTATTAACAACTTCATCCCCATAAAGTACTAAAATAGTTACTTAGCTGCCAATCAGGTCACCTAGATCAAGCCAAGTCAACCTCAATCACCCAATTTCACTCACATGAATGCCATAGAAGCTTACAGCATTGAAGGAGGCCATTCTGCACAACACTCAGTCCCGCGGCTCTGCAAATCTTTCCTTTCCAAGTACATAGCCAATTCCCTTTTGAAAGTCATTATTGAATCTGCTTCCATCACTAGTTCAAGTAGTGTGCTCCAGATCGTAGAAACTCACGGCATAAAAAAAATTCTCCTCATCTTCCCCTGGCGCTTTTGCCATTTTCTTCAATCTATGTCCTCTCTGACCCTCCTGACAGTTTCTCCTGATCGCTACTGTTGAAACCACTTCATAATTACAGATGCTATTCAACAGTGAAGGAGAACAAGCAACACATGAGAAAGAGGAGAGGGGAAAGAATCAAATCAGGAAATCTCAACAGAATATGCCTTGTTAGAAATGAGATTCAATGCTATTCAGTGGAAAACTGTATAACCGAGATGGTACTGATCTGGGGCACTGAATTACAGTAATCTCGTTGTTAGGCAAATGAATTTTACCACAGCGTACTTACCCAGTAAGTATCTCCTGAGTGCCATCTTACTCACAATCCGGAGTGAGTTCATATGCGAGGCGCTGAAGCTGTGCTGAATGAGAATGTTGCAAGCCACATCCTCTGCTTATGACCACGTCAAAGCCAGGAAGCTGCTTGAAGGCAAGGTCGGAGCCTGAAGTATCTTTTTTTTCAAATCTTCCTTCGGATTGTGGTTGAGTCATGAATCACTAAAGGAAATAAACTGGATAATCTATACTGGGAGGCGATCCATTTGTGAGATTAGATGCAAAACGCCTTCACATTTGGTCCATGTACGTATTGGGTTTGTTAAATGGCCTGACTGCTCTCTCCAAGATGTTAGCCAGCTTGGGCGAAGGAAATAAAATATTGACCTTTTAATGTGTAATTGTGTTTATATTCTTGTGAGACATGACAATTGGGTTTATTGCTCTTTTAAACAACTTTGCATTCGACAGCTGACTGCTAGTTTACAGAACTCTACTTTGGAGACTGGTTTACTTCATTAGCCAGTCGCCTAAGGATGCACTTACACAATGGGGTGCATTGTAAACTGACAGGATTGGGCACAATGCTGGATTTTTACCCCGTCCGATTTTAGTCTCCTACAGAGGTGGGGGGGGGGGGGGCAAAACCAGCATTCCACCCGATGCCATGCCACGTTCAGTTAAAATGACCCCCTACAACTTTGTGTATTGGTGCAAAATGGTTTTCACATCGCAGATAACCAGTCGGAGCAGTGCCAAGCTGTTTCATTATTCACAGGACAGACACAAGTTACCACGCTTTGTTTTGACATTGAACTTGACGCGTAAATCCTGAACTGGCAGTTTCAGTTTTACATTGCACGTGGTGTAAAGTCAGGCTGGCACTCCAGTGCGGTATTGAGGGAGTGCTGCACTGTTGGAGGTGCCGTTTTTTTGTGTCAGACATTAAACCTCTCAGGTGGATGTAAAAGATTTCATGGCACTAATTCAAAGTAGAGCAGGGGAGTTCTCCCCAGCGTCCTGGAAAATATTTATGCCACAACCAACATCACGAAAACAGATTATCTGGCCCACTATCTCACTGCAGTTTCTGGGATCTTGCTGTGCACAGATTGGCAGTGGAAAGTAATACATATAAATGCAAGTTCTTTTCTTTCTTTCTTCTTTCCTTCCTTCCTTTCTTCCCTGGATGCTAAAGGTTGGCAGGTAGTAACTATGGAACTTAACCCTGCCCTTGCTTGACTCCCACACTTGTACTTCCAGAGGGAATTGCTGGTGAATTATCAGGATGAGTGAAATCTGACTGATTCTGAACCATTGCACAATCCTCCAGTGGAGGGTGGGTGTAATGAGCAAAGTGCACAGACAGTTCCCATTATAAACAGGGGCGGACAAATTTATTAATGGTAAAGATTAGCAGGAAGTGCATCCAGATGTAAGATCTTTGATGTCTTCTCAACTAAATCCCAAAAGTAATTGAGCATAGTCCAATTTCCTAATAGGATGTATATTATCTTCCTATTAATTCGTCAGTTCAGATGGTTTGCAATTGGTTACTGTTTCACAACTCCCCGTTTGAGTTTGTTCAGTCTCACGCCAGCAATGAGACTGCCACAGTCAATGTTACTAACCACATTCTGTTTGACTGTTTGCAGTCCATTATCCTTCCTCAATTAGTTTGTGGCTTTTGACACAGTCAATGGTGCTATGCTGATTGATTGCTTCTACTCCACGGAGCAGCTCCTAGGCGCCTTCCTCACATTCTTCCATTTCTATCTATCCCATGGGAAGCAGCCCATTTCCTGCAAGTCTTCAACTCCTGTGGACAACTGGCAGATTTGTGAATGAGAAAATATTATTTGTGGCCCAGGAGATCCATGAAGAGGAATGCCAAGGTGCTGGACAATCGCCCATAAAGCGAAGGGAGGTGCTGTTCCTGTGTGCAATTAGCCCTTGGTAAATGAAAACACAAATCTAGATGGGCCTGAGATGGGAGATGGTTGATAGGTTAATTGGCCTTTATAAATTGCCCCTAGTATAGGTAGGTGGTAGGGAAATATAGAGACAGGTGGGGATGTGGTAGTAATGTGGAATTAGTGTAGGATTAGTATAAAATGGGTGGTTGATGGTCGGCACAGACTCGGTGGGCCAAAGGGCCTGTTTCAGTGCTGTATCTCTAAACTAAACTAAACTAAACAGTTCTAAAGTCACTCATAATTGCATCCCAGTGACTTCCAATTGAGGTGCAAACCACGGCAATTTCATATGTAACAAAACATATGAGAGATTTGTGTTTTCATTTACCAAGGGCTAATTGCACACAGGAACAGCACCTCCCTTCGCTTTATGGGCGATTGTCCAGCACCTTGGCATTCCTCTTCATGGATCTCCTGGGCCACAAATAATATTTTCTCATTCACAAATCTGCCAGCAGGAGAGTATGACTATTTCTCTCAATTTCTTAATTTAAAACAGTTGGAATCATCATGTAAACGGTCCAGTCACTGCAGAATGAAGCATTCCTCCTTCTTCATCAATTCAGTTCAGTTCAGGGGGACACAAGTGAAGTTCCATTGATATAAATATCATGAACATAACATATTCAAACCAGCAATGAGGCAAGAGAGAAAACTCTGATGTGGTGTTATTTTATGGCTTTTTTTTATTCGTTTAGGGGATGTGGGTGTCGCTGGCTAGGTCAGCATTTATTGCCCATCCCCAATTGTCCTTGAGAAGGTGGTGGTTAGCTGCCTTCTTGAACCGCTGCAATCCTTGGGGTGTAGGTACACCAACAGTGCTGTTAGGAAGGGAGTTCCGGGATTTTGACCCAGCGACATTGAAGGAATGGTGATATAGTTCCAAGTCAGGATGGTGTGCTGCTTGGAGGGGAACTTTCAGGTGGTGGTGTTCCCATGTGTCTGCTGCCCTTCTAGGTGGTAGAAATCACGGGTTTGGAAGGTGCTGTCGAATGAGCTTTGGTGAGTTTCTGCAGTGCATCTTGTAGATGGTACACACTGCTGCCACTGTGCGTTGGTGGTGAAGGGAGTGAATGTTGAAGGTGGCGGATGGGGTGCCAATCAAGGGGAGAGTATTGCATCACACTCCTGACTTGTGCCTTGTAGATGGTGGACAAGCATTGGGGAGACAGGAGGTGAGTTACTTGCCACAGAATTCCCAGCCTTTGATGTCAGAAGAGGTATAAAATATGCCTTGTGTTTAGGTGTCATCCTTGGTTCAGCTGGTGGCTCTCATGCCTCTGAGTGAGAAGGTTGGCTATTCAAGTCCCATTCCAAAGGTATGGCTGCACAAACTCGCCTTGAATGTCAATGTAGTACTGGGAAGTGCTGTCTTTCAGATGAGATGTGAAAGTAAGGCCCTGTCTACCTCCTTAGGTGGAACAAAAGATCCCCATGCCACTACTTACATAGTATTTACATCACAGAAACAGGCCATTCAGCCCAACAACTCTATACTGGGGTTTATGCTCCACGGGAGCTTGCCCCAACCCTCTTCATCTCATCCCATCAACATCTCCTTTTATTCCCTTCTCCCTCATGTCCTTATCTAGCTTATCCTTAAATGCAGTGATATTAGTGATCTCAAACACTCCTTGTGGTAGCAATTTCCACCTTCTAACCATCCTCTGGGTCAAGAAGTTGTCCTGATGGCAAGCCCAACATTTATTTCAGGCGATAGCCTGAACCAGATTTTTCTGGTCATTACCTTATTGCTGTTTGTGGGAGCTTGCTGTGCACAAATTGGCTCATGTGTTTCCTCCATTACAACAGCATTTACATTTCAAATGTGTTCCATTGGCTGTGAAGCACTTTGAGATGTCCTCAAGTTATGAAAGGTGCTATATAATGAAGAACCTTTGATGTGTAGTCACTGTTGTAATGTAGGAAACCCAGCAGCCAATTTACGCACAGCAAGCTCCCTCAAACAGCAATGTGGTAATGACCAGATAATCTGTTGAGTGATTAATATTGGCCAGCACTCCATCTTCTTCAAATTAGTGCCATGGGATCTTTTATGTCCTGAGAGGGCAGGCACCATTTGGAACATCGCATCCAAAAGACAGCACCTGTGACAATGTAGGGCTTTCTCATGACTGCACAGGGAACGTCAAGATAGCTTTTGAGCTCAGGTCTCCGGAGTGACATTTTATCCCACAAACTTCTGATTATGTGGCAACTTCACCGCCCACTGAGCCACAGCTGACACCCATATCTGTGCATTTATTTTCAATTAAACTGAGAAGTGGGATTACGGGATATGATAAGATGGGGGTCGTGGGTTTACTTTAAGAAAAAAAGGAATGAGTTTCTTTGGAACCAGTTAATAAAAAAAAACTTTTGAATTCTCATATACAGTCACGTTTCATCTCTCTCCCCCCCTTTTAAGAGGTTCCTTAAAACCTTCCACTTGGACCAAGCTTTCGATAGCCTGTCCGAATGTCTCTTTGGCTCAGTGTCAAATTTTGACTGATAATTCATCCTGCGAAGGACCTTGGAGACATCTGACTACAGGCACCACAGAAATGCAGGATGTTGTTGTTGTCTTTTGAGCTGAGTGTTTTAATACTAAACATTGTTGGCTTTATTTCATCTTTTGCTGAACTGTTATTAAATATGACACAAGGCTCAGAAAAAAGGGGGAGTTCTGTGTATCTGAGGCCATGTTGGCCGTGCTTGAGGCTTCAATTAAACTCAATGTAGTTAAACAGCACTTAAACCCTGCTGTTCTAGCTGAGAGAGACACTGATTAAGATCGCTGTGATCCATGTTTCCAGTAGACAGTCAGCTGTGCAAACCAGAATGCAGCTGAACCGTTAAAACACCAATTTATCAGAAATGCACCGCATTTTGTGGCCCGGGTCCGACTTTTATACGCCGTCGCAGAGTGTCTAGTCAAAGTTAACGGGTCCTTGATGGCGCCCCTTCGCTTTGGGAGAGGAGTGCGTCAGGGATGCCCTATGTCCGGCCAATTGTATACCATCTGCGTGGAGCCCTTCCTGTGCCTGCTTCGCAGCAAGTTGACGGGATTGGCTCTGCGCGAGCCGGCCATGCGGGTCGTCCTCTCGGCTTATGCCGACGACGTGCTCCTCGCAATCACAGATCCCGTTGACTTGCGGAGGATGCGCGACTGCCAGCAGACCTTTTCTGCCGCGTCCTCCGCGAGGATCAATTGGGAGAAATGTTCCGGACTCCTGGTTGGTCAGTGGCGGGTGGACTCCCTGCCGGAGGAGATGACACCTTTTGCGTGGAGCACCACGCACCTCCTCTATCTGGGAGTCCACCTTAGCCCCGCTGAGGAAGCCTGGCCGGCAAACTGGCAGGAGTTGGAGGCGAAAGTCACCGCTCGGCTGGGGCGCTGGACAGGACTGCTCCGAGTGCTTTCCTACAGGGGCTGAGCGTTGGTCATAAACCAACTGGTGGCCTCCATGTTGTGATACCGGTTGGTCACTTTGGCCCCGCCCCCTGTATTTGCCACCAAGATCCAGAAGAAACTCGTCGATTTCTTCTGGGGCGAGAGGAAACACTGGGTCTCTGCTGCGGTCCTGAGTCTCCCGATTGAGGAGGGCGGTCAGTCGCTGGTGTGCGTCCGCACCCAGGCTGCGACTCTCCGCCTTCGGACCCTGCAGAGACACCTGTACGTCGAGCGTCCTCCCAGAAGGTGTGCGCTGGCGACGTATTTTTTCCGCCAGTGTCACTGCCTTCAAGACGACATGCAGCTCCCGGTGGAGTCCATTAGCCGCGCCTCTCTGAGGGAGTTGCCTGTCTTTTACCGGGATCTATTCCGAGTCTGGAACATGGTCGCCTCCAGTCAGGGCCGGCGGAGGAGTGCGCCTCGGCTGTCCGGGCGGCCGACTTTGGGGACGGTCCGGCGGACGGAGAAGTAGCCGAAACCCCGGGACGCCCCTCACTGCGGGTGGCGAGGGGGCTCGGGAGTGCGGAGCGATCCCGGCGGAGCTGACCTCCGCTCGGCCGGAACTGCTTATCGGACCCAGGCCCCGAAACCCTCCTTGGGAGCCGGTCCCGCACAACCCGAGCCGCCTCTCGGAAATGCCCTCCGTGCCATTCCAATCGGCATGGAGGGGTTTCCTGTACGGGCTGCTCCTGCACACTCTCCACTTCCTCGCCCTTGTCAGCCAGCCGGACACGCCCTGGCGGTCCGCGTTGTCATCTGGCGGCGAGGGGAAACCCCGATGGAGGTCTCTCTAGGCGGGAGTCTTCCCCCTTTACATCGGGGACCTGGGGTGGAGGGTGCTGCACAGAGCAGTCCCGTGCAATAGGCTTTTAAGTAGGTTCACGGACTCCCAGGCCGCCTGTACTTTCTGCGGCCTGGACGAGTCCGTGTTTCACGTTTACACGGAGTGTGCGAGGTTGCAGCCCCTCTTTGAGTATCTGAAGGGGCTGCTCCTCAAATTCTGGCTGCACTTCAGTCCCACGCTCCTGATCTTTGGGCACCCAGGGCGGAGGGGCTTGGGCCGGGAGGAGGATCTCCTCGTCGGTCTGCTCCTGGGCCTGGCCAAGGTGGCAATTCACAGGTCCAGGTTGTGGGCCGTCGGGGGTTCCGTCCTCCCCGATTGCCTGCCCCTCTTCCACGGTTACGTTCGCGCCCGGGTGTCCCTGGAGAAGGAGCATGCGGTGTGCGCCGGTACGCTTGAGGCCTTCCGCGACCGGTGGGCACCGCAGGGACTGGAGTGCATTGTCGACGCCGAAAATGGCATTTTAATTTGAGTTTTTGTTTATTTCTGTTTTTAATAAAGTTATTTTAAAAATATAAGTATGTATATAAAGGGGGCCTGAGGAATAAAGGCCCCCTCGACATAAAATATATATAAGGGGCCTGGGGTATAAAGGCCACAATAAAAAAAAAGAGAAAAAAATGGGGTTAGATACAGAGTAAAGCTCCCTCTACAAAAAAAAAGAAGAAAAAAAAACGGGATTGGCTGGGCAGTTTGTGGAGCACTTCCTGTGTGCAATCAGCTGCACAGGTACAGGCTGGTGGGAGCAGCAGCTGGAGAGAAGAGAGGAGAGAACTGCGAGCTGAGAATTGAGAATTACAACACAAGTTTGGAACTGATTCTATCAATTGGAGTAAGGGACCTGCGAGTTATTTTGGAGAGGTGGGTGTTGGAGCACTGATAACTGATTTGCTTGGACTGTTGGGGGAGAGAGGAGATGCCAGAAGGTCCAGGGGTGGGGCTCAAAGATTCGATAGGGGGGCCCCTGTATTTGCTTTTGTGTTTTCCTCCATCTTGCACAAAGGAGGTTCCCTCCCCACGCCAACTGCGTGGTTCGGGACGGCTGGAGCCGTCAGGGTGAAGAAACTCTTTGTAACAACAGCAGAAAGTGGAAACAAACCGGGCGGCTCCAGCCAACCCGGGCAAAGAAGACTGGACTTTGTATTCTCTGCAGTAAGGTGCTCCAACCACCAATTTAAGAGAAACATCCTCGCAGCCTTTCTTTCCTTCCACCACTCAGCTACCTATCCTCTCGTCTTCTTTTCCTTTCCACCCCATCCTCCTCTACTCCCACCACTGCATCTCCCCACCCCCACTCCCCCACCCCCCAATCATATTGGTTAAATTCTTAAAAACAAAACTGTTGTATGCTTTATTTGTTAGGGGTGGGCATGGCTCTTCGACTCCATGGCAAGCCCCTCTTCGCCGGTGGCGGGGCCTTCTCGCACGTATGCTGCTACGGCAGCTGCACCTGTTGCCCTGTCACCATTTATACTGTTAACATCAAAGTATGGGGTCAAGAGCTACGTCCACCCCAATATGTCAATACAGGCGGGCGTAAAATCAATGGCTGAGGTTGTTGGCCCCTCAGCCATTGCTGCTGCCTCAAAAATGTATGGGAAGGCAGTGTTTTTCCTGAATACCGAGCTGACGGTTTCTTTGGCCCTGAGCAAGGGGCTCCACATGGGCGGGACCTTTCTGGAGGCCACTGTGCAGCAGGTCACCTTGTCTAATGTCCCGTCCTTCGTTCCTGATGAGCTCTGCACCATCTGGGCGAGGTAAGGACCGGGTTTACCCCAGTCCCGCTCGGTCTTCAGGAGAACAGTCGCCGGTGTCTATACTCCTTCCGCCGCCAGCTCTTTATGCAGCTGGCGCGGGAGGAGGTTGCAGAAGGCCACTTCCTCTTTTGGACCTGGGACAGGGCACGGTGCTATGTCTGTGAGAGGGTGGGGCATGTTCGTAAGAGCTGCCCCAGCCTCCAGGCCGCCAACTCCACCTAGGGTGGTGCCGCTGCACCTCTTCCTATTTCCCCAACAAATGCCGCTCAGGCGGTGGGCAGGGGGAGACCCGTCCAGGTGGAAGGAAGGCAGGGCGCGAAGCAAAACACCCGAAGGCGTGCCCCCTGGATATGGATAAAAGTCCTGTGCCTGAGCTTAGCCTGATCCAGGGGAGCCCACCTGCCCCACGACTGTGCTCGGGCCCATGAAATCTGCGTTGGGTGTGCGGTGGGAGAAACAGAGGCCTCTACTGAGATGGAGGTCTCTGAGCCTCCGTGCCCCTCCCGCAATAAGAGGAGGGGACGTCCCTCCTCTGAAGCGGGCCATGAGTTGCAGGTCCCATCTCCTGGCGTGGGTCCTCGGGCTCCCCCGCCACGAGCACCATAAGAGCCGAAAGCCTTGGGCGGGATCCCTCTGCCCCTTCGAATGGAAGTGGGGGAGATGCCCCTGTAATCTCGGCAACTCCCAAGTTGGGAGGCCTGCCCATAATGGGGGAGCCTGTGGATCCACCGGGTAAAAATGTTCCATCTGCCTCTGGGTCGGGTGCCCTGGGTGGGGGCAAGACCTGTGATGGTCAACCCTACCAGCAGCCTTGTGCTGCCGCCCATGATGTGCTTGACCCAGAATGCAATTTGTGTAATTCCCCATCTGCTGGGTCTGTGGGCGATGCTGGGGCGGAAGATGGCCTCCTCTCTCCGCCTCTAGTCCCGGCTCCGGCTGGATTTCCGGAGTTGGGAACTACCATCTCCTCTAGGCCGCTTACTGGCCTGGGGATGGAGGTGGAGGGGGGTCCTGAACTGCTGGCGCTCGTAGGCTCCAACCCAATACAAGGCTCTGGGCCAAGTGCTGGAAAATGGGATTAAAATAGTTAGGTGCTTGATGGCCAGCACGGACACAATGGGCCGAAGGGCCTGTTTCTGTGCTGTATAACTCAATGACTCACTGACTCAATAATTGAACCCAGAGAGGACTCCTCCACCATCGATCCTGGGGGTGGGATTGTGACGAAGACTGGACCAGCTGGCGCAGCCGGGACGTCCACCCAACTGTGTGCGATGGATATGTCGGCTGCTGGCGGTGAAGACCCGGAGGAGGATGGGGACTCAATGTGGGGCACAGAGGATGCTCTTGAATCCATCGTCAGTGAGGCGGTGGACTCCCTTGCGCCTGCCAACGAGTCTCCTCTCATCCCCACCGCGGAATTCCGGGACTACTTTGCGCCCTGCAGGGATTGCCGCAATAAAGTTCAGCTGGCCCTCGGCCTGTGGTCGAGTTTGGCGCTAATCATCCAGTCCGTCCATGCCGCCCTCGAGAAGGGAGGGAAGGACACAGGCGTGAGATTGGTTGAGAGGCGCCGATTTACAGCGTTCCTCAATGGGCTACTGGGGGAGTGGAAAGCGAGCTGCGCTTCCGTTTTCTCCTCACAGTAAGGTCTTGGTGACGGGTTTCTAAATACTTTTAAATACTTTTGACATGAAGATAACCATAGCCAGCCTCAACATCAGTGGCAGCAGGGGGTCTCACTGCAGATTTCACAATCTCTCAGTCCTTAGGGAAGGGAGATACGCGGTGAGCTTTCTGCAGGAAACCCACACTGTTCCGGGAGACGAAGCCACCTGGCTCCTGGAGTGGCAGGGTGGGGTCTATATGACCCCAGCCCTATTTCTGGTGGGGTGGCTATCTTGTTGGCCCCGACTTTTCAGCTGGAGATCTTTGGGGGTCAAGGATCTTGTGCCGGGCCACTTGCTCCACCTCGCCGTTTGCCTGGGTAGCGTGCCGCTCCACTTTGTGAATGTGTACGCGCCCAGGCTCGGTGCACTGCAAGCGTGCTTCTTTGAAGAAGTGTCCACTCTCTTGAGCTCTATTGATAGCGATGTGGGCAAGACTCACATCCGTGTTATCTGTCAGATGTACGTGAAGGGGTCGACCAAGAGGCTGGAAGCCGGGATCGGGCGCCTAGAGAGGGAGCTGCTCGACTTGGAGACCCATCTCAGTCAGGCCATCACGGACCCGGCCCTGTGGCAGGCGTACAAAGAGAAGCTGAGGGACCTGCGGCTCATAGGGTCCCAAAGTGCGTACCTGAGGTCGCAGATCCAGACCCTGGAAGATTTGGACCGCGCCTCGTCCTCCTTCTACTCGCTGGAAAAATGGCAGGGGGTCCCTAAGCAGCTCATTGAAGTGCTGGCCGATGATGGATCCTCCGTCACGGATCCGGAGCGAATGGACCTTTTGGTCTGAACCTATTACAGCGCGTTGTCCTCTCTGGATCCGTCCAGTGAAGATGCACGCAGAGTTTTGTGGGAGGACCAGCCAAAGGTCAGCACGGAGGGCACCGAAGGATTGGAAGCTCCGCTCACGTTGGTGGAGCTGACCGGCGCCCTCCACCAGCTCTTAAGGGGCAAATCTCCAGGGCTGGACGGGCTGACTGTGGAGTTCCTCAGGGCGTTCTGGGATGTCCTGGAGTCCGATTACGCACGGGTCCTGGGGAAAGTCTGGCAACCGAAGAGATGCCCCTTTCGTGGCGCAGGTCGGTCATCGTCTGCTGCCTAAGAGGGGCGATCTCCGCTTGCTTAAGGACTGGCTTCCGGTCTCCCTCTTCAGCACGGATTATAAGATCTTTGCCAGGCTATGTTTACCCGCCTGGGCACCGTGCTGGCCCACATGATCCACCCCGACCAGTCCTACACAGTCCCAGGCTGATCCATCCAGGCAACATCCACCTGGTCTGGGACCTGATCCATCTTTCTCTCCCTCGATCAGGAGGAGGCGTTCGACAGGGTGGATCATGAATAGCTTTTCGGGACTCTGTGCACATTCAGACTCGGCCGCATTTTGTGGCCTGAGTACGACTTTTATACGCTGCCGCAGTGTCTGGTAAAAGGTAACGGGTCCTTGACAGCACCCCTTCACTTTGGGAGAGGAGTGCATCAGGGATGCCCCGTGTCCAGCCGATTGTATACCATCTGCGTGGAGCCCTTCCTGTGCCTGCTTCGCAGGAGATTGACAGGTTTGGCTCTGCACGGACAGGCCATGCGAGTCGTCCTCTCGGCTTACGCCGACGACGTGCTCCTCACGATCCCAGCTCCCATTGACTTGCGGAGGATGCGCGACTGCCAGCAGAGTTTTTCTGCCACATTCTCTGAAAGAATCAATTGGGAGAAATGTTCTGGACTCCTGGTAGGTCAGTGGCAGGTGGACTCCCTACCAGAGGAGTTAACACCTTTTGCGTGGATCACCATGCACCTCCTCTATCTGGGAGTCCACCTTAGCCCCGCTGAGGAAGCCTGGCTGACAAACTGGCAGGAGTTGAAGGCGAAAGTCGCCACTTGGCTGGGGTGCTGGTCAAGACTGCTCCGAGTGCTTTCCTACAGGGGCCGAGTGCTGGTCATAACCTAACTGGTGGCCTCGATGCTGTGGTACCGGTTGGTCACTTTGGCCCCGCCTCCTGCATTCGCCATCAAGATCCAGAAGAAGCTCGTCAATTTCTTCTGGGGCAAGAGGAAACACTGGGTCTCTGCCATCATCCTGAATCTCCCAATTGAGGAGGGTAGCCTGTCGCTGGTGTGCTTCCACACCCAGGCTGTGACTCTCCACCTTCAGACCCTGCAGATATACCTGTAATTCCAGCGTCCTCCCAGATGGTGTGCGCTGGCGACGTATTCTTTTTCGCCAGGGGCACTGCCTTCCAGATGACACGCAGCTTCTGGCGGAGAACGTTAGCTGCGCCTCTCTGAGGGAGTTGTCTGTCTTTTACCGGGATCTATCCAAAGTTTGGAACATGGTTGCCTCCAGTCAGGGTGCTCCCCCGCTGGCGGAAGAGAGCGTCTCAGCTGTCCGGGCAGCTGGCTCCGGGGACGGACTGACGGGCGGAGAAGTAGATGAAGCCCCCAGGATGCCCCTCACTGCGGATGACGAGGGGGGCTCGGGAGTGCGGAGCGCTCCCAGCCGAACTGACCCCCGCTCGGCCGGAACTCCTCATTGGGCGCAGACCCCAAAACCCTCCTTGGGAGCCGGTCCCGCACAACCCGAGCTGCCTCTCGGAAATGCCCTCTGTGCCATTCCAATCGGCGCAGAGGGGTTTCCTGTACAGGCTGCTCCTGCACACTCTCCACTTCCTCGCCCTCGTCAGCTGGCCGGACACACCCTGGCAGTCCGTGTTAGCCTTCTAGTGGTGAGGACCTGGGGTGGAGGGTGCTGCACAGGGCAGTCCCGTGCAGTAGACTTTCAAGCAGGTTTACAGACTCCCAGGCCGCCTGTACTTTCTGCGGCCTGGACGAGTCGGTGTTCCACGTATATATGGAGTGTGCGAAGTTGCAGCCCGTTTGCATATTTAAAGGGGCTGCTCCTGACGTTTTGGCTGCACTTCAGCTCCACACTCATGATCTTTGGGCACCTGGTGCAGAGGGGCATGGGCCGGGAGGAGGATCTCCTCATCGGTCTGCACCTGGGCTTGGCCAAGGTGGCAATTCATGGGTCCAGGTTGCGGGCGGGCGGGGGGTCCGTCCATCCTGATTGCCTGCCCCTCTTCTGCGGTTATGTTTGCACCCGGGTGTCCCTGGAGAAGGAGCATGCGGTGTCCGCCGGTACGCTTGAGGCCTTCCGCGACTGGTGGGCACTGCAGGGACTGAAGTGCATTGTCGACGCCGAGAATGGCATTTTAATTTGAGTTTTGTTTTATTTATTCGATTTTAATAGTTATTTTTAAAAATGTATATAAGGGGGGGGGGGCCTGAGGAATAAAGGCCCCCTCAACAAAAATATATAAAAGGCCACCTTAGAAAAAAACAAAAACAAAAGACAACGGGGTTAGATATAGAGTAAAACACCCTCTATAAAAATAATGGGGTTAGATATGGAGTTAATCTCTCTCTATTTTCATTCTAACCCAATAATCTCAGTGCCAACACCAGAAGTGTGCCCTCTGAAGCAACAGTGCGAAATCCTTTCTATTTCCCACCACACGGGAGTTATTTTCACCTGCAGTGCCTGGACAGTAATCCGTCCATTGCCTAGGATGAAAATAGGTCAGGTTATACAACGGGTGCCCAGTCAATCCATTGAATTACTGCTGAGGTTGGCAGGGGAAGGTGAATATTTACCCGTCTATCCTATGGGCGTCTCGCATTGGTAGTTCCGAGTTTCAGATGATGCCCTCTGACCCCCACAAGTTCTAGATTGCTCAAGATTCTTCACCGCACAGTCTCCTAGGCCCAAACATCATCCTTATGACCATCTCAGTGGCCAGTACTAGATACAGATGATTTAAGCCTTTTCTAGGCTAGGAACAGAGATGACAATCGCTCCAGTTACTAATTAAATAAACAGAACCCAGACAGGAAGAGGATGGGGACTTTATAAACACAGAGCTACTATGAGTAAAGCCAAAATCTCGCAGATGGGATGAGTACTCGATAACAAAAGATAAAGAGGAGAGATAGAACTGTTGGCTTTGCCCAGCATACTGTTACACTGAGTGTCCAAGTTCCGATCCAGGATATGTCTCATTAAAGCTCTTTTGTAACTGTAATCTGTACCAGAAAACATGTAGATAATTACTTCTGTTTCTTTTGCCATTGCAATATTTTTCTACCCTTCTCTCCTCCTGCTGTCAACTTTACCTAACAGACAAGAAGTTATGGTTCTGAAGGACGCTGCTTCCTCTCCCTTCCTTCAATGAGCTGCCACCTATCGAATCAGCCCTTGGTCCTAACTCAATCGATGGCTTAAATAATATTGACAATTTCTTTAAAGTGAAAGTTATCCAATATAAAAGAATTGCATCTTCATTCTCTTGATGGTTAAATATTTTTGGAGAAAGGCCAAGGAACACTGTGCTGGATGCCAGTAAGATTGAAATGAGTAAGAGAGAAAATAAAATCACTTGAAAGGTTGCGGTTTAATGTGGCTTTCTAAAAAAGAGGAAATATGGGAGGTCTGCAGATTTGAGATCCTGAGGAAGAATGACAAAGTGGGACAAAGTTCAAGGAATCTTGATCTCAGAATAGTGAGGATGAAGACAGATAAGTAGATATATACGACTGTGTGTTCAGAGATTAGGGAAAACAGG
The DNA here is from genome assembly GCF_036365525.1 of Heterodontus francisci. Lineage (NCBI taxonomy): Eukaryota > Metazoa > Chordata > Chondrichthyes > Heterodontiformes > Heterodontidae > Heterodontus > Heterodontus francisci. The sequence continues at coordinate 16,910,179 of NC_090413.1, read as the reverse complement.
AATGGAAAGCTCAAAAGGTTCTGATCGAAGAGGTAGTGATGGTGAGAAGTTGGAGGTTACAGATAAAGGTATGAGATAAGAAAGAACTTGTTTTTATATAGCACCTTTCACATCTTCAGGACGTCTTGAAGTGTTTTACAGCCAATGAATTATTTTTACAGTATAGTGACTGTGTAATGTAAGAAACACAGCAGCTAATTTGTGCACAAACAGCAATGAGTTAAATGACCATTGAGCCTGTTTTTTTTTAGCATCATTGGTTAAAGGAAGAACTTCCTTGTTCTTCCAAATCGTGCCATGGGATCTTCCCCTTTCACCTTAGAGGGCACATGGGGCCTTGTTTTAACATCTTTTCCTAAAACATGAGGGTGGGGGGTGAGGAATGGACTAAGAAGTAGAGCATTCCTATTCCTTATAACAGAAAAGGAATTGCGTACTAATTTAGGCATGAGCTGTTTTTGCTATCATACTAATATATCTTAACACCTCTTAGCTGTCAAACTTCAAGAAAAACATATCCGTTCTTCTCAGCAAATCTAACACTTTTTACTTAGAAATTTTAGAGTTGAGCTGCAGGGAAATCTTAAGTCATTTAATTAAGGGGGAAATTGAACTGTGCTTTTCCTGCTTCATCTCCTCTGCCCCTTGAGGCACTGACTTACTGAATAAAGTTTCAAAGCACCGCTAGCCATCCAGTCTCATACGCAAGCTTTGAAGGTGACTAGCGACAGAACATTTAACTGTGCTGTATATCACATCTCCGTCTGATCTTGGTCTGCTCATTTTTGCTCAGTCTTAAAAAGTTAACATGCAGATATTTTTTATTTCTTTCACGGGATGTGGGCACCACTGGCAAGGCCAACATTTTTTGTCCATCCTTAACAACTGAGTGGCTTGCTAGGCCATTTCAGAGAGCAGTTAAGAGTCAACCACATTGCTGTGGGTCTGGATTCACACGTAGGCCAGACTATGTAAGGACAGCAGATTTCCTTCTCTAAAGGGCATTAATGAAGCAGATGGGTTTTTGATGACAATTGATGGTTTTGTGGCACTATTACTGAGACTAGCTTTCCATTTCAGATAGTAACTGAATTTAAATTCCAACAGCTCCCCTGGTGGGATTTGAACCCATGTCCCCAGGGCATTAGTCAGGGCCCCTGGATTACTAGTTTAGTGACATTTTCACCATCTCGCCTCAGCATGCAATCAGGAAGGCAAATGAAATGCTGGCTTTTATTGCAAGGGAGATGGAGTACAAAAGTTAAGAAATCTTGCTACGCCTGTACAGGGCATTGGTGAGACTACACCTAGAGTACTGCATACAATTTTGGTCTCCTAACTTAAGGAGGCACATACTTTCATTGGAGGTAGTTCAGAGAAGGTTCACTAGGTTGATTCCTGGGATGAAGGGGTTGTCTTATGAGGAAAGATTGAGCAGGCTGGGCCGATATTCATTGGAGTTTAGAAGAATAAGAAGTGACCTTATTGAAACATTCTTGGGGAGTTTGAAAGGGTAGATGCTGAGAGGATGTTTCCCCGAATGGATGAATCTCAATCTCGGGGACACAATTTCAGAAGAAGGGGTCTCACCTTTAACACAGAGATGAGGAGGAATTTCTTCCCTCAGAGGGTCATGAATCTTTGGAATTCTCTATCCCAGAGAGCTGTGGAGACTGGGTCATTCAATATATTCAAGGCTGAGATACACAGGCTTGAACTAATAGGAAGTCAAAGGTTTATGCGGAACAGGCAGGAATGTGGAGTTGAGGCAAAGATCAGATCAACCATGATTTATTGAAAGGTGGAGTAGGATCGGGCGGCCAAATAGCCTACTCCTGCTCCTATTTCTTGTTCTTGCCTCTAAGTTAGGATGTGGGTTTAAGTCCGACTTCTTAGGGTTGAGTATAGAGTCCAGACTGACCCTTCAGTACAGTGCTGAGGGAGTGCTGTATTGCCAAAGGTGCTGCCTGTGAGATGAGAAGTTAAACCAAGGCCTCGCCTGCCCTCTGAGGTGAATATAAAGATCCCATGGGGTTATTTGAAGAAAACCAGTGGCTCAGTTCCACTTTGGACTGTGTCCTTGCTGATCGGAGAACCTGGAAGGCATTTTGCCTTATATCAGTTTATTCAAACAGACTTTACAGTGAAATATAAAGTCATACTAAATTTTGACCAATAAATCAAACTGGGCAGTGGTGATGAAATAGCGAGGTTAGGAAATCATTCTGCACGGTGACTGGAATGAACGTGAAGTTGAGTCATAATAGACAATGAAATGCTAGAGCTGTGAAACTCAAAACAAAATCACATCCATGCCAAAATAGAAAGAGCTTCCTGAGTCAGTGTCAGAGAGTGGGAGGTGTTACAATTGATAGTGCACTGTTTTCTTCAGCATCTGAAGACAAACAGACCCATGCTTGGCCCTTGTTAGTCATCACGACTTATCTGACGAGGGTTTTACCAGGACTTTTTATGCCTTTGGTGGCAAACCCAGCAAAATGGCACAAACAGTTGGAGATTTGGGTGAGTCTCCAATGTAAATACTGCCCGCCTTGTGTTTAACAGCATGTTTAAAAGTCATAGTGGAAGATCTCAGTTTCCACTAGTGATCCCAGACCATTGGCAAAGAATGCCTTGGTACCTCACCCAACACAAGGCACGTTGGTTTAAAGCTAGTCTTGTTTACTCCTCTCTAACCTTGTTGACAAGATATGCATCAAGGGAATAATGTGGATTGATGGGCTAGATCAGTTAACGGTCCTGCTAGAGCTAATATATTGCTAAGGCCTTGGCTCAGTGAGTAGCAATCCCACCTTGCATCAGTAGTTTGTGAGTTCAAGTCCCACGCCAGAGACTTTAGGACACAATCTAGGCTGACGCTCCAGTGGAGTGCTGCACTGCCAGAGCTGACGCCTTTTGGATGAGATAGTAAATCGAAGCCCTGTCTGCCCTGTCAGGTGGATGTAAAAGGGAAGAAAAGCAAAGGAGTTCTTTCCTGTGCTCTGGCCAACATTTATCCCACAACAAACGTCACGGAAACAGATGATCCGGTCACATTGCTGTTTGTGGGATCTTGCTGTGTACAATAGGGCTGCCACGTTTCCCACATTACATCAGTTCATATATTGAAATTACTTCAATGGCTGTGAAGCACTTTGGGAAGCGAAAGTTGGGAAAGGGGCTGCACAAAGGGAAGTCTATCGTTAGGGGGGGTGGAGAATCCTCCACCACCACCGTCACATCACCAAATGGAGTTTTCAAGAAATTAAGCAGAAGTTTCAGCAACAGAGCCCTGCGGAAATTCACCCCGTTTGTGAACTGTCCAGTCCCTTGTCTGTCAGCCACTTCCACTCATTCCTAAGCAGACAGCTTGAAGAGGTGCTTGTACCAACAGCACTGTTCAGTCAAGAAGAAAGTTATGCTGAACATACTCAATGTAAGATGCAAAGGCTCCAGTTTTGATTCCCAATTGGGTGCTATAATTAGCTGCAAGTGGTTTAGGTTCCAACCTCTCCATGTGGTTCAAGCTGAACTCTGATATTCTCTGTGAGGGAGTCAGAAAAGAGCTTACGTCGGTCGATACAGCTTGATACATCATTTTCCAATTCACTTACAAGCAATTATTCCAAAGGGGACTGACTGCTATGGGTTACTGGACTAGTTATCCAGAGGTCTGGACTAATAACTCAGAGAATCTAAGCTCAAATCCCACTTTGACAAGTTTGAGAATGTGAATTCAGTTTAAAAAAAAAAGTCTGGCCATTAAAAGTTATCAGTAAAAGTAGCTATGAAACTGTTGAATTGTCTTTTAAAAAATAATGGTTCACTAGTGCCTTTTGGGGAAGGAAACCTGCAGTCCTTACCTGGTCTGGGCCTATATGTGACTCTAGTCCAACACCAATGTGACTATCCAAAGTGGCCTAGCAAGCTACTCCGTTGTAGCAAACAACTGCAGTGATTTAAGAGGGTGGTCCACTACTGTCTTCTCAGGGCTGTTGGGGATGGGCATTAAAGGAAGTTCAGGCAGCATTGGCCAGACTTTTATAACCCCCACCCTGGAAGTGTAGCATAGGCCTACGCTTTACTTGTGGGGCCCAGAGAAGCACTTCTGCCCTTCCCTGACCACACAAAGGGAAGGTTAAGACTTAAACTGTGAAGGCCTTTTCAGCCAGCTGACATGATTCCAGCTGCCATCCCAAGGCATCTCACTTACTTCTGGGGCAGATTGCCTCAGGGTCCGATTGACGTTAGTTGACCATGTTTTACCAGCTGGTAAGTCATAGGCGAGCCTGTTTCCACAGGCCCTGGAAGCCATGACATTATTCTGCGTGGCTCAGGCAATTAATTGCCTGAGGTCGTGACCTCCGCCCTTCTAAGGCAGGATGTCCCGCCTCCAAGAGCTGCCTGCCAATCAGAGGGCCAACAGCTCGTCTGTCTCAATGGTGCCACTGGGAGCGGTGGCCACTGTTGGGACTGCAGCAACCCCCAGACCCAGCCAGCGATGGAGGCTGGAGAATAAGGTAGGTGGAGCTGGGGCTCACCAGGGCCAATCAGCCAGGGCCCGGCAAGGGGAAGGGAGGTTGATTGCACCGTCTTCCAATGGGGGCAGCCCATGCTACTGGGTAGGGGGGTGTGTGGGGGGGAGGGGGTACAGGGTGCCCGATCAGAAAGGAAACCCAGCCCACAAGGAGGCTGCCAAGGTTTACTGGGCAGCCTCCCCTAGTGGCCTAGTGCCCATCTTCAAAAATACCAGTGGCGGCAGGAAGAGACCCTTAAGCAGCCATTAATTGGCCACTTGAGGGCCTCAATTGGTCTCAGGGATCGGGTGATGGGGGGGAATGGGCAGCTCACCATCTCCCAAGCCGCTGGTAAAATAACAATATGCACAGCACCCCTGCCATTCCACCCAATTTTACGTCTCCCCCCCCCCCAACTCCCTGCCCGCTTCCGGGGTGGGGGGTCGTAAAAGCCCGGCCAATGTTTGTCAAAAGAGAGGGCCGTGTAGGGACTGAGTAAGAATTGGAAGATGAACCCAGCAGAAAAGAAACCAGCAATGTCGGGAGAGATGCTCACACTCCTCCCACTGAATTCACCTTCTGACTAACCCAACCGTATAGCTCTCACTCTCAGACCGCTGGTACTGCCATCTGACCACATCCCTTCCATGACTCCACCACCCAACCATGTTAAAACCAGAGCTAGTGGCGGCGTGACCAATAACCACCAGAATCCTGTACTTCACCTGCGCTGCGGTCTCTAGCGTTGGTCTCCTGATCTGTCTGCAGGGCAGAACCTTGCACACGGCCGACGGCAAACACACAAGGAGTATGAGAATGGCCCCGAAGAACAATCTCAGTGAATTAAAATGGATGATCAAGTAAAATAAAATTTTGTCTGCAGAAATTTTCTGCCTTAACCATTGGCGCCCAGAGGCAACTAACCTCTTTTATCTCCCTCAGCGGCCTGCAGGCTGATGCTTGTGTCCATTAGAGGCACCAGTAATGCTATTTGGTGCATATTCAGAGGCATACTCACACTTCTCACATTCGCGTTCAATGGCAATCAGATTCATTCACAATCATGCTCACTCATAATCGCACTCACTCTCACATTCACCATGAAACCATCGACTTGGATGTTAACAGGGCTGCTGATTAACAGGAAAAGCTCCCCAGCCCTTGGAGCTCTGACCTTCCATAAACCTTCCCTTGAGATATCCTGAAAGGAAATGATTGCTGAGCTGCAGGCTATCTTTAGATGAGGTGACGTGGGAGTGTGTGCAGACCCAAAGACATTGGGCAGTAATTGGGATTTGTCTATTCCTGTGCTCCTGAATCTGATGCACCGAATCATTGAATTGTACAGGAGAGCAGGAGGTCATTTAACCCATCGCGCCTGTGCTTGCCCTTTGGTAGAGCTATCCAATTAGTCCCACTCCCCTGCTCTTTCCCCATAGCCCTGCAAATTTTCTCAAGTATTTATTCAACTTCCTTTTCAAAGTTACTATTGCATCTGCTTCCACCACCCTTTCAGGCAGCGCATTCCTGATCGTAGCAACTCTGCAGAAAAAAAACCTCTTCAGTGTTTTTATGTGATTTATGCTATCCGTTTACTTAGTAACAGGCACAAAGTTCACATAAAGTGATTGAAAACCCATCAAATACATAGGCACTGGCCACTGAAGTAATGAATGGGCATTCTTTCTTTACTTCATCTCCTGTATTTCCAGGATTCCTCCCGGATTCGGCCAAGGTTGCCATATTTGTTTTTCCTTTGAGTCTGTCTTGAATCTGTTCTATTTGGAGAGCGGGCCCCTCCACTTTTTTTCTAGCTTTAGACTCAGCCTTCTCGGTCACTGGACAGAACAACACAAGCTTTGCCATCAACCCTTCCTCCATTAGTGTCCAGGAAGAGGTCAGCTACTTTCCAAAGAGTCTTGGTCACAGATGCTAGTATCCCCACATTCCCAAATGCGGTGTATTCCACGCTCTCTGCAACCTCCTCCAGACCTACAAGCCTCCAAAAATTCTGCCCTCCTCCAGTTCTGGCCTCTTGTGCATCCTCTCATTTACCTTCACTCCACCATTGGGAGCCCTGCCTTTAGTTGTCTAGGCCCTAAACTCTGGAATTAACTCTTCAAATCTCTCCACCTCTCTACCTCCCTCTTCTTTTTTAAGACATTCCTTAAAGCATACCTCTTTGACCAAGCTTCTGGTTGCTGTCTTTGGATTGGTGTCAATTTCGGTGTGGGTACATTCCTAATGGGAGCTTCAAGAAGGAGGGGACATGATCTTAAAGTTAGAGCGAGGGAAATCGAGAAGGAATCTTTGAAACAAAGGATTGTTGAAATCTGGTATTCTCTCCCCAAAAGGCCCTGAATGCTCCGGGACAACTGGAGCTTTCAAGACGGAGATCGATAGATTTTTGTCGGTAAGGACATCGGGGGATATGGAGCAAAGGCAAGTAGATGAAGTCGAGGGACTGATCAGCCATGATCGCGTTGAATGGCAGAGCAGGCTTAAGTGGGCTGAATTGACTACTCCTATGAGTTAGTTGGGCCCAATGGCCTCCTCACCTATTCCTGTCTTGGTGGCAATGGAGTCATTTCGGAATTGTACAGGGGTCACAATGCAATTGTGCAGCACCAAATTCAATTTGTACGCAAGTAAACTCTCAGCACAGTGAAAACTCGGTGACTCACTCCGGGAAGGGTGGTAGGTGATGTTTTGGGAGGTTGAGTGGGTTAGGGGCTTTCCTATTTCAGCAGAGCACTCTCACATCGGAAGTGCTGCTATATATAGATCAGACCTCCCCTCCTGTCGAAGCATGTTTCTCTTTAATTCCCTTGATCATTGCCCTGTATTTTTCCGTGTGCTTACAAAACGGTTCTAGGAGAAAGCTCCAGGAATGTTTGAAATCACTGAACCATGCTTGATAGTTGGTTCTGGGTATGAATCTTCTGCATGAGAACTGGCGTCTGTCTCAAGTTTAGCTGTCAGAGCCTGATCCAAAGTTCCTGCTACTGTTGGCTTTATGCGATTAAAAACGCTAAAGTCACTGATCTCAAGGGATGAAAGGTGAAGGAAGGAATGTGATGAATGTTTTCAGACAGTCTGCTTCCTCTTTTATGTTTGTGCAGTGAGGATTGGGTGTGAGTTCACTTCTGGGTTTGAATATGGCCCAGACAGAAAGGATATACGATGAGTGAAAAGGGATGAGACCACAGCAACATACTTTTTTTTTATTTCCAAAATATACTTTATTCATAAAAATCTGTAAAAATTACATTGCCAAACAGTTTCCAAACAGCACGAAAAAATACAAACATTGCAAAAGAGATCAGTTTCTTTCAATAATGTCATGAGTTTCTTCCCAACCCTTCCGTTTCACAATTGTCATGTCAATTACAGTTTTACATTTACAGCAATTGAGAATATTAACGATACAGTTCGAGGGGTTTCCCATGGATTCAGCCCCTCAGTCCAGCTTGGTGGGGGAACCTTACACTGTGGTCTTTCCCCATTGAGCCTTTTCTGCGGCTGCCCCAAGCTTTAGTGCGTCCCTCAGCACGTAGTCCTGGACCTTGGAATGTGCCAGTCTGCAACATTCGGTGGTGGACAACTCTTTGCGCTGGAAGACCAGCAAGTTTCGGGCAGACCAAAGGGCGTCTTTCACCGAATTGATAGTCCTCCAGCAGCAGTTGATGTTTGTCTCGGTGTGCGTCCCTGGGAACAGCCCGTAGAGCACAGACTCCTGTGTTACAGAGCTGCTTGGGATGAACCTTGACAAAAACCACTGCATCTCTTTCCACACCACAGCAACATACTGACTGAAACTCAAAGCGAGTGAGACATCCCATTCATGTAGGACCTCAGGGAGTCCCAAAACACTCAACAGCCGATGAAACCCTTTCAAAGTCATTGTTGTACTGTATGAAAAAAAAGCAGTCAATTTGGGCACAGCAAGATCCCACAAAAAAAACAACAAATTAAATAACAGATGGATTCCCAGGATGTAGGCTGCCGAGACTAACATTTAGCACCTATCCAAGATCGCCCTGAATGTAACTGAGATATTTGCTTGGCCACTTTAGAGAGCAGTCACGAGCTTACCATTTTGCCATGTGACATGAATCACATTATAAGCCAGACTTCCCCTAAAGAAACTGAAGGCACCCTGTTTTTAAACATCTTCGTGGTCATTGGGATTAACTTTATCATTTCCCTTTTTTTTCAAAACAAACTGAATTCAAATTCTTAAACCATCATGAAAGGCTTTAAACTCACATGCTCTTCATTACCAGCCCAACACAACCTCCTTCTTCTTTGGCCTCCTTGTCTCGAGAGACAATGGGTAAGCACCTGGAGGTGGTCAGTGGTTTGTGAAGCAGCACCTGGAGTGGCTAGAAAAGGACAATTCTAGAGTGACAGACTCTTCCACAGGTGCTGCAGATAAAATTGGTTGTCGGGGCTGTTACACAGTTGGCTCTCCCCTTGCGTTTCTGTCTTTTTTCCTGCCAACTGCTAAGTCTCTTCGACTCGCCACACTTTAGCCCCGCCTTTATGGCTGTCCGCCAGCTCTGGCGATCACTGGCAACTGACTCCCACGACTTGTGGTCAATGTCACAGGACTTCATGTCGGGTTTGCAGATGTCTTTAAAGCGGAGACATGGACGTCCGGTGGCTCTGATACCAGTGACGAGCTCGCTGTACAATGCGTCCTTGGGGATCCTGCCATCTTCCATGCGGCTCACATGGCCAAGCCATCTCAAGCGCCGCTGGCTGAGTAGGGTGTATATGCTGGGGATGTTGGCCGCTTTGAGGACTTCTGTGTTGGAGATTCGGTCCTGCCACCTTATGCCAAGGATTCTCCGGAGGCAGCGAAGATGGAATGAATTGAGACGTCGCTCTTGGCTGACATACGTTGTCCAGGCCTCGCTGTCGTAGAGCAAGGTACTGAGGACACAGGCTTGATACACTCGGACTTTTGTGTTCCGTGTCAGTGCGCCATTTTCCCACACTCTCCTGGCCAGTCTGGACATAGCAGTGGAAGCCTTTCCCATGCGCTTGTTGATTTCTGCATCAAGAGACAGGTTACTGGGGATAGTTGAGCCGAGGTAGGTGAACTCTTGAACCACTTTCAGAGCGTGGTCGCCGATATTGATGGATGGAGCATTTCTGACGTCTGTCCCATGATGTTCGTTTTCTTGAGGCTGATGGTTAGGCCAAATTCGTTGCAGGCAGCCGCAATCCCATCGATGAGTCTCTGCAGACTCTCATCTGTGTGGGATGTTAATGCAGCATCGTCAGCAAAGAGGAGTTCCCTGATGAGGACTTTCCTTACTTTGGCCTTCGCTCTTAGACGGGCAAGGTTGAACAACCTGCCATCTGATCTTGTGCGGAGGAAAATTCCTTCTTCTGAAGACTTGAACGCATGTGAGAGCAGCAGTGAGAAGAAGATCCCAAACAGTGTAGGTGGGAGAACACAGCCCTGTTTCACGCCACTCAGGATAGGAAAGGGGTCTGATGAGGCACCGCTATGCTGAATTGTGCCTTTCATATTGTCATGGAATGAAGTGATGATACTTAGTAGCTTTGGTGGACACCCGATCTTTTCTAGTAGTCTGAAGAGACAAGGTCGAAGGCTTTGGTGAGATCAATGAAAGCAACGTAGAGGGGCATCTGTTGTTTATGACATTTCTCCTGCAGCTGGCGAAGGGAGAACAGCATGTCAATGGTGGATCTCTCTGCTCAAAAGCCACACTGTGCCTCAGGGTAAACACGCTCAGCCAGCTTCTGAAGCCTGTTTAAAGTGACTCGAGCGAAGACTTTCCCCACTATGCTGAGCAGGGAGATTCCACGGTAGTTGTTGCAGTCACTGCGGTCACCTTTGTTCTTAAAGAGGGTGATGATATTGGCATTGTGCATGTCCTGTGGTACTGCTCCCTCGTCTCAGCACAGGCAAAGCAGTTCGTACAGTGCTGAAAGTATAGCAGGCTTGGCACTCTCGATTATTTCGGGGTAATGCCGTCCTTCCCAGGGGCTTTTCCGCTGGCTAGAGAATCAATGGCATCACTGAGTTCCGATTTTGTTGGCTGTACGTCCAGCTCATCCATGACTGGCAGAGACTGGGCTGCATTGAGGGCGGTCTCAGTGACAGCATTTTCCCTGGAGTACAGTTCTAGGTAGTGCACAACCCAGCGGTCCATTTGCTTGCGTTGGTCAGTGATTGTGTCCCGTGATTTAGATTTGAGGAGGGCAATCTTCTTGATGGTTGGCCCAAAAGCTCTCTTAATGCCATCATACATTCCTCTGGTGTTTCCGCTTTCAGAGGCCAGCTGAATATGACTGCATAGGTGTTGCCAGTAGTCATTTGCACAGCGCCTGGCTGTTCTTTGTGCAGCGCTTCTGGCTGCTTTAAGTGCTGCGGATGTTAACTCGCTGGGGGCTTTCTTGTAGTTCAACAGTGCAATGCACTTAGCGGCTATGACAGGTTCCAGCTCTTCAAAGTGAGATTGAAACCAGTCTGCATTCTGCTTCTCACGTTTGCCAGAGGTGGTCATTGCTGAGTCACAGATGGCGTGTCTGATGTGGGCCCACTTGGTCTCTGCATCCCCTGGAGGAGTGTTTTGAAGGGCTTTTTCAAGTGAATTTAGAAACTTATGTAACTGCTGTAGATGAGAAATTCTGCTAGTGTCGATGCGCAGGCGGCCCTTCTGCTTGGAGTGATGCAACTTCTTTGGTTTGAGGCTAACCTTGCTGCACACCAGGGAGTGGTCGGTGTCGCAGTCCGCACTGTGGAAGCTGCATGTGATTGAACGCTGTTTAAAGAGGTTCACCTTGTGACGATGAGGTCCAGCTGGTGCCAATGATGTGATCTTGGGTGTCTCCAAGAAACCTGGTGACAGGGTTTAGTATGAAAGAATGTGTTGGTGAGGCAGAGGTTATGATAGGTACACAACTCGAGCAGTCCCTCTGCATTCTCATTCATCCTTCCAATGCCATAGCGCCCAAGGCAGGAGGGCCATGAGTCACGGTCGGCCCCAACCCTGGCAACTCATATGCTCTGCATCACCAGCCCAACACAACCACTTACCCTAAATCTACACATCTGATCAAAGAGTCATTGCATTGTTGAGGAAGTAAGTGTCCCAGTGTTACTTTACTGAAAGTTGATCTTACATTTTTTAAAGGTTCCAGGACTGCACCAACAGAATGTTTCATTGCATGCAGCCTCCCTTCCGCACTGTCAACTTAACATAATTAATGATTAGAGAGTTAACTAAACACAGCTAAACACTATGTGTGTTAGATCCCGACCACAGGAAGGGCAATTACCTTCTTTTATTCTTCACTCTCTTATCGTTCTTTGAATGTTCCTTCTTTCCTGACATTTCCATCTCTCGATACTCACACTTCATTTCTCTCTCTCACTCTCCATCTCTCTCTCACTCTCCATCTCTCTCTCACTCTCCATCTCGCTCTCTTTCTCATCACACTTAGTTTTGATAAAGGCAAATACCTGAGTTGTTTTGAATGCATTGATTCAAAGGATATTTTCCATGTTCTATAATGAATACGGAATCATACTTTACAGATGCCAACCAATTTTATTGAAATGGTAAATTTCTGCAATATGCTGCATTGCACAGTCTCTGAAAAATACCAAAGTACTCAGCACAAGACTCGGATCTTTCCTCAACCCTTAACTCTGATCTTCCCCAAAACCCCTCGTTCTGACATCCCCCCCACACTCTTCACTCTGATACATCCCAAACCACTCAATCTGATATACTTCAGATGCCACAATTGTACAGGGTTTTGGTGAGGCTACATCTGGAGTGCTGTGTGCAGGTTTGGTCTCCACATTTAAGAAAGGGTTTCCTAGCATTGGAGGCAGTGCAGCGAAGATTTACTAAATTGGATGAGAGGGGTTGTAATATGATGAGAGGCTGAGTAAATTGGGTCTATATTCTCTGGTCTGATATATCCCACACTCTCACTCTGAAACAGCCCTTACTCCTCATTCTGATATACCCCACAATGCTGACTCTAATATACCCCAGATCCCTCACTCTGATCTCTCCCACAACATTCAGATAAATACTCCAAATTCGTCATTCTGAAACACTAAAGATCCCTCACCCTCTTATAGACCCCACATCCCTCACTATCTGATATGGAGTCATAGACTCAGACAGTAATAGTGTTATTACGACATGGAAGGAGGCCATTTGGTCCATCGGCACAATGCTAGCTCTCACTAGAGCAATCCTGTCTGTCCCATACCCCTGCTCTATTCCCAGAGCCCTGCAAGTCTTTTTTCCCCTCAAGTGCCCATCCAGTTTCCTTTTGAAATCATTCCTCATCTGCACTTCCACCAACCTCATGAGCATTGAATTCTAGGTCATTACAACTCGCTGCGCAAAATGTTCTTCCTCATATTCCCCCTGCATCTCTCGTCCAAAACCTTCAATCTGGGTTCCCTAGTCCTTGCACCATCAGCTAATGGGAACAGCTTTTCTCTGTCTGCCTTATCTAAACATGTCATAATCTTATACACATCCATCAAATTTCCCTTCAATCTCCTTTGCTCCAAGCACAACAACCCCAGCTTCTACAAAATAAACTTATAGTTAAAATCGCTCATCCCTGGAACCAATCTGGCAAATCTCCCATGCACCCTCTCAAGGACCCTCACAACCTTCTTAATGTGTGGTGGCCATAACTGGATGCAATATCCTGGTTGTGGCAGAACCAGAGCTTTACAAAGATTCACTGATATACCCCACACCCCTCACTGTATCACTCTCTGATAAACCCCACGCCCCTCACTGTAACACTCTCTGATATACCCCACACCCCTCACTGTAACACTCTCTGATATACCCCACACCCCTCACTGTAACACTCTCTGATATACCTCACACCCCTCACTGTAACACTCTCTGATATACCCCACACCCCTCACTGTAACACTCTCTGATAAACCCCACACCCCTCACTGTAACACTCTCTGATATACCCCACACCCCTCACTGTAACACTCTCTGATATACCTCACACCCCTCACTGTAACACTCTCTGATATACCCCACACCCCTCACTGTAACACTCTCTGATATACCCCACACCCCTTACTGTAACACGCTCTGATATACCCCACACCCCTTACTGTAACACTCTCTGATATACCCCACATCCCTCACTGTAACACTCTCTGATATACCCCACATCCCTCACTGTAACACTCTCTGATATACCCCACACCCCTTACTGTAACACTCTCTGATATACCCACACCCCTCACTGAAACACTCTCTAATATACCCCACACCCCTCACTGTAACACTCTCTGATATACCCCACACCCCTTACTGTAACACTCTCTGATATACCCACACCCCTCACTGAAACACTCTCTAATATACCCCACACCCCTCACTGTAACACTCTCTGATATACCCCACACCCCTTACTGTAACACTCTCTGATATACCCACACCCCTCACTGAAACACTCTCTAATATACCCTACACCCCTCACTGTAACACTCTCTGATATACCCCACATCCCTCACTGTAACACACTCTGATATACCCCACATCCCTCACTGTAACACTCTGATATACCCCATACCCCTCACTGTAACACTCTCTGATATACCCCAGTGACGCAGTGGTTAGCACCGCAGCCTCACAGCTGCAGCGACCCGGGTTCAAATCTGGGTACTGCCTGTGTGGAGTTTGCAAGTTCTCCCTGTGTCTGCGTGGGTTTCCTCCGGGTGCTCCGGTTTCCTCCCACATGCCAAAGACTTGCAGGTTGATAGGTAAATTGGCCATTATAAATTGCCCCTAGTATAGGTAGGTGGTAGGGAAATATAGGGACAGGTGGGGATGTGGTAGGAATATGGAATTAATGTAGGAATATGGGTGGTTGATGGTTGGCACTGACTCGGTGGGTTGAAGGGCCTGTTTCAGTGCTGTATCTCTAAATAAATACCTCACACCCCTCACTGTAACACTCTCTGATAAACCCCACACCCCTTACTCTAATATTCTCTGATATACTCCACACCACTCACTGTAACACTCTCTGATATAATCAACATCCCTCACTGCAACACTCTCTGATAAACCCCACATCCCTTACTCTAATATTCTCTGATATACTCCACACCCCTCCCTTTAACACTCTCTGATATAATCCACATCCCTCATTGGAACACTCTCTGATATACTCCACACCCCTCACTGTAACACTCTCTGATATACCTCACACCCCTCACTGTAACACTTTCTGATATACCCCACACCCCTCACTGTAACACTTTCTGATATACCCCACACCCCTTCCTCTAATATTCTCTGATATACCTCACATCCCTCACTGTAACACTCTCTGATATACCCCACACCCCTCACTGTAACACTCTCTGATATACCCCACACCCCTCACTGTAACACTCTCTGATATACCCCACATCCCTCACTGTAACACTCTCTGATATACCTCACACCCCTCACTGTAACACTCTCTGATATACTCCACATCCCTCACTGTAACACTCTCTGATATACCTCACACCCCTCACTGTAACACTCTCTGATATACTCCACACCCCTCACTGTAACACGCTCTGATATCCCTCACACCCCTCACTGTAACACTCTCTGATATACCCCACATCCCTCACTGTAACACTCTCTGATATATTCCACACCCCTCACTGTAACACTCTCTGATATACCCCACATCCCTCACTGTAACACTCTCTGATATACCTCACATCCCTCACTGCAACACTCTCTGATAAACCCCACACCCCTTACTCTAATATTCTCTGATATACTCCACACCACTCACTTTAATACTCTCTGATATAATCCACACCCCTCCCTTTAACACTCTCTGATATACCCACACCCCTCACTGTAACTCTCTCTGATATACCCACACACCTCACTGTAACACTCTCTGATATACCCCACAAACCTCACTGTAACACTCTAATATACCCCACACCCCTCACTGTAACACTCGGATATACCCCATACCCCTCAGTGTAACACTCGGATATACCTCACACCCCTCATTGTAACACTCTCTGATATACCCCACACACCTCACTGTAACACTCACTGTTATACCACACACCCCTCTTTGGAACACTGTCTGATATACCCCACATCCCTCACTGTAACACTCTGATATACTCCACACCACTCACTGTAACACTCTCTGATATAATCCACATCCCTCATTGCAACACTCTCTGATAAACCCCACACCCCTCACTGTAACACTCTCTGATATACCCCACACCCCTTACTCTAATATTCTCTGATATACTCCACACCCCTCCCTTTAATACTCTCTGATATGCTCCACACCCCTCACTGCAACACTCTCTGATTTAATCCACACCCCTCCCTTTAACACTTTCTGATATACCCCACACCCCTCACTGTAACACTCTCTGATATTCCCCAGACCTCTCACTGTAACTCTCTCTCATATATCCCACACCCCTCACTGTAACACTCTGATATACCCCACACCCCTCACTGTAGCACTCTCTGATATACCCCACACCCCTCACTGTAACACTCTCTGATATACCCCAGAAACCTCACTGTAACACTCTGATATACCCCACATCCCTCACTGTAACACTCGGATATACCCCATACCCTCAGTGTAACACTCGGATATACCTCACACCCCTCATTGTAACACTCTCTGATATACCCCACACCCCTCACTGTAACACTCTCTGATATACTCCACACCCCTCACTGTAACACTCTCTGATATACCCCACATCCCTCACTGTAACACTCTCTGATATACCTCACACCCTCACTGTAACACTCTCTGATATACCCCACATCCCTCACTGTAACACTCTCTGATATACCCCACATCCCTCACTGTAACACTCTCTGATATACCCCACATCCCTCACTGTAACACTCTCTGATATACTCCACACCCCTCACTGTAACACTCTCTGATATACCCCACATCCCTCACTGTAACAATCTCTGATATACCTCACACCCTCACTGTAACACTCTCTGATATACCCCACATCCCTCACTGTAACACTCTCTGATATACCCCACACCCCTCACTGTAACACTCTGATATACCCCACACCCCTCACTGTAACACTCTCTGATATACCTCACACCCTCACTGTAACACTCTCTGATATACCCCACATCCCTCACTGTAACACTCTCTGATATACCCCACATCCCTCACTGTAACACTCTCTGATATACCCCACATCCCTCACTGTAACACTCTCTGATATACTCCATACCCCTCACTGTAACACTCTCTGATATACCCCACATCCCTCACTGTAACACTCTCTGATATACCCCACACCCCTCACTGTAACACTCTGATATACCCCACACCCCTCACTGTAACACTCTCTGATATACCCCACATCCCTCACTGTAACACTCTCTGATATACTCCACACCCCTCACTGTAACACTCTCTGATATACCCCACATCCCTCACTGTAACACTCTCTGCTATACCCCACACCCCTCACTGTAACACTCTGATATACCCCACACCCCTCACTGTAACACTCTCTGATATACCCCACATCCCTCACTGTAACACTCTGATATACTCCACACCACTCACTGTAACACTCTCTGATATAATCCACATCCCTCACTGTAACACTCTCTGATATACCTCACACCCCTCACTGTAACACTCTCTGATATACCCCACACCCCTTACTCTAATATTCTCTGATATACTCCACACCCCTCAGTGTAACACTCGGATATACCTCACACCCCTCATTGTAACACTCTCTGATATACCCCACACCCCTCCCTGTAACACTCTCTGATATACCTCACACCCCTCACTGTAACACTCTCTGATAAACCCCACACCCCTTACTCTAATATTATCTGATATGCTCCACACCCCTCACTGTAACACTCTCTAATATACCCCACACCCCTTCCTCTAATATTCTCTGATATACCTCACACCCCTCATTGGAACACTCTCTGATATACTCCACACCCCTCACTGTAACACTCTCTGATATACCCCACATTCCTCACTGTAACACTCTGATATACTCCACACCCCTCACTGTAACACTCTCTGATATACCCCACATCCCTCACTGTAACACTCTCTGATATACCCACACCCCTCACTGTAACACTCTCTGATATACCCCACATCCCTCACTGTAACACTCTCTGATATACCTCACACCCCTCACTGTAACACTCTCTGATATACTCCACACCCCTCACTGTAACACTCTCTGATATACCCCACATCCCTCACTGTAACACTCTCTGATATACTCCACACCCCTCACTGTAACACTCTCTGATATACTCCACACCCCTCACTGTAACACTCTCTGATAAACCCCACACCCCTTACTCTAATATTCTCTGATATACTCCACACCCCTCCCTTTAACATTCTCTGATATACCCCACACCCCTCACTGTAACTCTCTCTGATATACCCACACACCTCACTGTAACACTCTCTGATATACCCCACAAACCTCACTGTAACACTCTGATATACCCCACACCCCTCACTGTAACACTCGGATATACCCCATACCCCTCACTGTAACTCTCTCTGATATACCCACACACCTCACTGTAACACTCTCTGATATACCCCACAAACCTCACTGTAACACTCTGATATACCCCACACCCCTCACTGTAACACTCGGATATACCCCATACCCCTCAGTGTAACACTCGGATATACCTCACACCCCTCATTGTAACACTCTCTGATATACCCCACACACCTCACTGTGACACTCACTGTTATACCACACACCCCTCATTGTAACACTCTCTGATATACCCCACATACCTCACTGTGACACTCACTGTTATACCCCACATCCCTCACTGTAACACTCTGATATACTCCACACCACTCACTGTAACGCTCTCTGATATAATCCACACCCCTCCCTTTAACACTCTCTGATATACCCCACACCCCTCACTGTAACACTCTCTGATAAACCCCACACCCCTTACTCTAATATTCTCTGATATAATCCACACCCCTCCTTTTAACACTCTCTGATATACCCCACACCCCTCCCTTTAACACTCTCTGATATAATCCACACCCCTCACTGTAACACTCTCTGATATAATCCACACCCCTCCCTTTCACACTCTCTGATATACCCCACACCCCTCACTGTAACACTCTCTGATAAACCCCACACCCCTTACTCTAATATTCTCTGATATAATCCACACCCCTCCTTTTAACACTCTCTGATATACCCCACACCCCTCACTGTAACACTCTCTGATATACCCCACACCTTGCATGGTAATATTTCCTGAGATAGCATTCATCCTTTCACCATCCACTGCCAACTTGTTCTTGTATGCGCCCAACAGATGGCAGGAGGGAAGTTACCATGCTGAATCTAGAGATATTTTATCAAGTTGGATACAACCTTGGGAGGACAGGAAGTTCAGCAATGATGTTTCTGTATTTTTAGAAGCAGTAGGCCATTAATTCGATCCTGGACCAATCAGTGCAACATAAAACTAGACACAACATGTATTCTAAATATAAACCATGTTTATGCAAATTGGCTGTATTTTTGTCCCCAGCCTTGTCAACAATTTCCACAGTAGTAGGCAACTTGCATTTTGTGCTTAACAGGAAATGGAGATGACAGTGGCGTGGACCACATTTGGAGGGTTTATTTATTCATTCATGGGATGTGCATGTTGCTGGCTCGGCCAGCATTTATTACCCATCCCTAATTGCCGTGGAGAAGGTGGTGGTGAGCTGCAGCCCTTGGGGTGTTGGTACACCCACAGTGCTGTTAGGGAGTTCCAGGATTTTGACCCAGCAACAGTGAAGGAACGGCAATATAGCTCCAAGTCAGGATGGTGTGTGGCTTGGAGGAGAACTTGCAGGTGGTGGTGTTCCCATGCATCTGCTGCCCTTGTCCTTCTAGTTGGTAGTGGCCGCAGGTTTGGAAGGTGCTGTCGAAGAGCCTTGGTGAGTTGCTGCAGTGCATCTTATATATGGTACACACTGCTGCCACTGTGCGTCAGTGGTGGAGGGAGTGAAGTTTTAAGGTGGTGGATCGGATGCCAATCAAGCGAGTTGTCTTGACCTGGATGGTGGCGAGCTTCTTGAGTGTTGTTGGAGCTGCACCCATCCAGGCAAGTGGAGTGTTTTCCATCACATTCCTAACTTGTGTCTTGTAGATAGTGGAAAGGCATCGGGGAGACAGGAGGTGAGTTACTCGCCACAGGATTCCTAGCCTCTGACCTGCTCTTGTAGCCACAGTATTTATGTGACTTGTCCACTTCAGTTTCTGGTCAATGGCAACCCCCAGGATGTTGACAGTGGGGGATTCAGCAATCGTAATACCATTGAATGTCAAGGGGAGATGGTTAGATTCTCTCTTGTTTGAGATAGTCATTGCCTGGCACTTGTATGCCATGAATGTTACTTGCCACTTATCAGCCCAAGCCTGGATATTGTCCAGGTCTTGCTGCATTTCTACACGGACTGCTTCAGTATCTGGAGGGTCGCAAATTGTGCTGAACATTGTGTAATCATCAACGAATATCCCCACCTCTGACTTTATGTTTGAAAGAAGGTCATTGATGAAGCAGCTGAAGATGGTTGGGCCTAGGACATTACCCTGAGGAACTCCTGCAATGATGTCCTGGAACTGAGATGATTGACCTCCAGCAACCACAACCATCTTCCTTTGTGCTAGGTAGTTCTCCAACCAGCGGAGAGTTTTCCCGCTGATTCAAATTGTCTCCAGTTTTTCTAGGGCTTCTTGATGCCATGCTCGGTCAAATGCTGCCTTGATGTCAAGGGCAGTCACTCTCACCTCACCTCTTGAGTTCAGTTCTTTTGTCCATGTTTGAACCAAGGCAGTACTGAGGTCAGGAGCTGAGTGGCCCTGTTGGAACCCAAACTGAACGTCACTGAGCAGGTTATTGCTGAACAAGTGCCGCTTGATAGCACTGTCAACAACACCTTCCATTACTTTACTGTTGATTGAGGGTGCTAATTGGCTGGGTTGGATTTGTCCTGCTTTTTGTGTACAGGACATACCTGAGAAATTTTTCACATTGCCGGTAGATGCCAGTGTTGTAGCTTTAATGGAACAGCTTGGCTAGAGGCACGACAAGTTCTGGAGTACAGGGCTTCAGTACTATTGCCAGAATGTTGTCAGGGCCCATAGCCTTTGCAGTAACCAGTGCCTTCAGCCATTTCTTGATATCACGTGGAGTGAATCAGATTGGTTGAAGACTGGCATCTGAGATGCTGGGGACTTCAGGAGGAGGCCAAGATGGATCATCCAGTCAGCACTTCTGGCTGAAGATGGATGTAAATGCTTCTGCCTTGACTTTTGCACTGATGTGCTGGGCTCCCCCATCATTGTGGATGAGGATATTTGTGGAGCATCTTCCTCCTGTTAGCTGTTTGATTGTCCACCTCCATTCACGACTGATTGTGGCAGGACTGCAGAGTTTAGATCTGATCCGTTGGTTGTGGGATCGCTTAGCTCTGTCTATTGCATGCTGCTTACGCTCTTTGGCATGCAAGTAGTCCTGGGTTGTATCTTCACCAGGCTGACACCTCATTTTTATGAAGAGGGCATGGCCCAAAAATCTTTTGACATGGCTTTTGTCTCCCTCTGTCTCCCATGTTTCAAGTCCTCGAACTGGTCATGATAAACTCCCCCAACTCTTTATATGTATGGCTTCAACTGAATGTAGTTGAATTCATAAAATAGAGAGAGGGAGAGGAACAAGAAAAGGGGGGAGAGCGAGGTTTGAGCATGTAGGTGTGCAAAGGATCACCTACCATGTATTATTGCTGTGTAGTGTAAGGCTTTTGAATTCCTTAGGAATTAAAGCAATAAACACAACGGTTTCTTCAAAAAGTATAAAAAGACTTGTATTTATATAGCAACATTACGTCCCAAAGTGCTTCAAAGCCAATGAGGTACTTTCAAAGTGTGGTCGCTGTTGTAATCTCAGAAATGCAGCAACCAATTTGCACACAGAAAGCACAAACTACAACATGATAATGACCAGATAATCTGCTTTAGTAATGTGGGTTGAGGGATAAATATTGGCCAGGACACCAGGGAGAAATCTTCTTCAAAATAGAACTGTGGGATAGTTTATTTCTGCTGGAGAAGTCAGATGGGGCCTCTGTTTAAAGTCTGATCCAAAAAGCCACACGTCAAACAACGCTTCAGGATAGTGTCATCCTGGATTATGTGCTTAAGTTTCTGGTGTGGGACTTGAGGCAAGATTGTTACCACCAAGCCATGGCTAACCCAAAAATGCAAACTTGTCAAAGAACAGAGGCCCTGTGGTCTTACTCTTTTGCTGACCTTGTTTATAAATACTTGGAGGAGATCCAATAAATTGTGGTTATCATATATTCCTTTATTGTTGAATTTCCTTTCGCCCTTCTGTTTTTTTGAAAGAAATTTGCGTAAACGTTTAGTGCAGGTGACATTATTGCTCGGTCTATGTGGTGAAGCTTACTGAGCACATAGGACCAAGATGAACACTAATATCCACAGGGAAACTCTCAGTAAACCAAAAGACTCCAGCTGTGGGAACAGCTGTCTATTTACATACGTCCCAACCACTGTAGTTTATCTGGGATATTTACACAAACATACAACAATCACAAGCAGGAAAAGGCCAGCTGGTTTATCAACAGACTGCCCCAACACTCAGGATGTCGGGAGCAACCTATCTCGACACTTCCTACCACATCCCGCACTCGTTAGCCATGTGATCTCCTGGGAGATACAAAAACCACATGGTGTGTGCCCATGCTGTGATCAGGAGGATGGTGCTGCTCGCTATGCTACTTTTGAGAAGTTCCTGGCACCTGTTGTCCACCGGGTTCAAACCAGGTTGGGCCAACTGGTGACCATGTTCTTTGCAGGACAGCAGTCTCTTTTTGGATGATGCACTTAGCAATGGCAAATTGGAAGCAAGTCAACACTCCTCTGACAGACTCAAAGATCGAGAAATGACCTCAGCAATTTCATAATATCCCAGGACAATGTTCAACCAGGCAACTGGAAACATTAATTGGGCCTGAGGAATCGATCTGGAGCTGGATAAGTTTCACTCAACCAGATTTTTGATAGACAAGCGAGTCTGGGGGGGCAGACAGGAAAGTGGAGTTGAGACCACAACCAGATCAGGCTTGATCTTATTGAATGGCGAACCAGGCTCGAAGGGCTGAATGGTCTACTTCTGCTCCCAAGTCCTATATTCCTAATTCACAAGCCAAAGCTCTAAGAGGTAGAGGAGACAACTAGTGGGATACTTGCCAGTGTTCTATGTTGGCACACTGTGAGGTTTTAGTAACATAGAATCATAGAATGGTTGCGGCACAGAAGGAGGTCATTCATTTTAGATGGTTAAACTCCAGTGAGCTTGCATCCTTTGGGTGTGGGGGGCGGTGGGGGGGGGGTGTCCCTAAACCTTGCCTCTGCTAACCTAAACTAAGGTTCTCTGGGTTTAGGTCAGTAGATACGACTGATTGGGAGAGAGTGCGCGCTCTACGCCAGGCAAACAGCACAGGTTGCTCAGCAGTTTGGTTTGGAGTCTCTCGCTTGCTGTACTTCTGCAAATATCACATATTCTGGTAAGCAATTAGATATTCGGAATCACAAACTATGCATTTTCAGGCCCAGTAATAAGAAGAAGTGACACTTTGCTTGCCTCAGTGTCTCACTCCTCGAGTCATCTGGCAACACTGTCAGTTTCTCTCCCATTCTCTCCTTCTGTCCCATTACTAACCCTAGCATGTGGTTCCACAGACGTGGTTAACAATATTGTTGATTCAAGGCTTCGGAATATTTCTTTTAACCATCAGCAGAAGCACTTAAAGTTAATGATAGTTCTGTGTAACTCCTTTGAAGATGTATTTTGCTGCTCATTAAGGAGGCTCATTGGGGAATGGGTAATCATTAAGGTAATCAGAGCATGGTTATAGCACAGGAGGAGTCTGTTCACCCATCATGTCTGTGTCATGTAAGAGTAATCCAGCTAGCACCACTCCCCCACGCTTTCCCCGTAGCCCTGCAATTTTTTCCCCTCCAAATATTTTTCTAATTCACTTCTAAATGCTATGATTGAATTTGTCTCCACCACACTCTCAGGCAGTGCATTCCAGATCCTAACCACTTGCTGCGTAAAAAAAAGTTTTCCTCCTCATGTCACTGTTTGTTCCATTAAATCACCTTATGTCGTGGCCTCTGGTTCAAGACACTTCCAACATTGGGAACAGTTTCTCTCTATCTTCTCTTTCAAGACCCCTAATAAATATGAACTCCTCTATCAAATCTCCTCTCAACCTTCTCTGCTCTAGGGAAAACAACCCCAGCTTAGAACATACATAAGAACTAGGAGCAGGAGTAGGCCGTCCGGCCCCTCGAGCCTGCTCCGCCATTCAATAAGATCATGGCTGATCATTTCGTGGACTCAGATCCACTTACCCGCTCTCTCACCGTATCCCTTAATTCCTTTATTGTTCAAAAAGATATCTACCTTAGCTTTAAAAACGTTTACTGAAGAAGCGTCAACTACTTCACTGGGCAAGGAATTCCATAGATTAACAACCCTCTGGGTGAAGAAGTTCCTTCTCAATTCAGTC
The DNA here is from genome assembly GCF_036365525.1 of Heterodontus francisci. Classification (NCBI taxonomy): domain Eukaryota; kingdom Metazoa; phylum Chordata; class Chondrichthyes; order Heterodontiformes; family Heterodontidae; genus Heterodontus; species Heterodontus francisci. The sequence goes on along the minus strand of NC_090413.1, from coordinate 16,885,940 downwards.
CTAAATCTGCTCCCTCTAATCTTGAGGCTATGCCCTCTTGTCCTAGCTTCACCTGCCAGTGGAAACATCCTCTCTACTTGTCTCTTATCTATTCCCTTCATAATTTTATATGTTTCTATAAGATCCCCCCTCATTCTTCTGAATTCCAATGAATATAATCCCAATCTACTCAGTCTCTCCTCATAAGCCAACCCCCTCAACTCCGGAATCAAGCTAGTGAACCTCCTCTGCACCCCCTCCAGTGCCAGTACATCCTTTCTCAAGTAAGGAGACCAAAACTGCACACAGTACTCCAGGTGCGGCCTCACCAGTACCTTATACAGCTGCAACATAACCTCTCTGCTTTTAAACTCAATCCCTTTAGCAATGAAGGACAAAATTCCATTTGCCTTCCTAATTACTTGGTGTACCTGCAGACCAACCTTCTGCGATTCATGCACAAGGACACCCAGGTCCCTCTGCATAGCAGCATGCTGCAACTTTTTACCATTCTAGTAATAATCCTTTTTACTGTTACTCCTACCGAAATGAATGACTTCACATTTATTAACATTGTATTCCATCTGCCAGACCTTTGCCCACTCACTCAATGTATCTATGTTCCTCTGCAAAGTTTCACAGTCATCTGCACACTTTGCTCTGCCACTCATCTTAGTGTCATCTGCAAACTTTGACACTCTAGACGTGGTCCCCAACTCCAAATCATCTATATAAATTGTAAATAATTGCGGTCCCAACACCAATCCCTGAGGCAAACCACTAGTGACTGATTGCCAGCCAGAATAGCACTCATTTATCCCCACTCTCTGCTTCCTGTTAGTCAACCAATTCTCTATCCATGCTAATACTTTACCCCTAACGCCATGCATCCTTATCTTATGCAGCAGCCTCTTGTGCGGCACCTTGTCGTAGGCCTTTTGGAAATCTAGGTACACCACATCCACTGGGTCCCCATTGTCCACCTTGCTCGTAATGTCTTCATAGAATTCCAAAAGATTTGTCAAGCATGACCTGCCCTTCATGAACCCATGCTGCGTCTGCCCAACGGGACAATTTCTATCGAGATGCCCTGCTATTTCTTCCTTGATAGTAGACTCAAGCATCTTCCCCACTACAGAGGTTAAGCTAACCGGTCTATAATTCCCCATCTTTTGTCTACCTCCCTTTTTAAACAGTGGCGTCACATCTGCCGTTTTCCAATCTGCTGGGACTACCCCAGAGTCCAGCGAATTTTGGAAAATTACCGCCAGTGCACCTGCTATTTCTCCCGCCATCTCTTTTAGTACCCTGGGATGCATTCCATCAGGGCCAGGAGACTTATCAATCCTTAGCTCCATTAGCTTGCCCAACACTACCTCTTCCGTAATAATGATTGTTTCCAGGTCCTCACCTACGTTCGTCTCTTTGTCAATTACTGGCATGTTATTAGTGTCCTCCACTGTGAAGACCGATACAAAATACCTGTTCAATGCCTCGGCCATTTCATCATATCCCATAACTAAATTCCCCTTTTCATCCTCTAAAGGACAACGTTTACTTTCGCCACTCTTTTTCATTTTATATATTTATAGAAACTTTTGCTATCTGTCTTTATATTCTGTGCTAGTTTTTTCTCATGTTCTATCTTACTTTTCTTTATAGCTCTTTTTGTGGCTTTCTGTTGACCTTTAAAGTTTTCCCAATCTTCTAGTTTCATGCTGTTTTTGGCCACTTTGTATGCCTTCTCTTTCAATTTGATAGCCTCCCTTATTTCCTTAGACACCCATGGCAGATTACCCCTTTTCTTCCAGTCCTTCCTTTTCACTGGAATATACTTTTGCTGAGCACTTTGAAAAATTGCTTTGAAAGTCCTCCACTGTTCGTCAACTGTCCCACCATAAAATCTTTGTTTCCAGTCTACTTTAGCCAAGTCCTCCCTCATTCTATTGTAGTCCCCCTTGTTCAAGCGCAGGACCCTGGTATTGGATTTTATCTTCGCACTCTCCATCTGTATTCTAAATTCAACCATACTGTGATCACTCCTTCCAAGAGGATCCCTAACTATGAGGTCATTAATTATTCCTCATTACACAGGATTAGATCTAGGATAGCTTGCTCCCTCGTCGGTTCCATTACATACTGTTCAAGAAAACTATCACGGATACACTCAACAAACTCCTCCTCGAGGCTACCCTGACTGAGCTGGTTCGACCAATCTACATGTAGATTAAAATCCCCCATGATAATTGCCGTACCATTTTTACAGGCATTAGTTATTTCTTTGTTTATTGCCCGCCCCAATGTGATGTTATTATTTGGTGGCCTATAGACTACGCCTATCAATGACTTTTTCTTCTTAGAGTTTCTAATTTCCACCCAAATGGATTCAACCTCATTCTCCATAGAACCTATATCATCTCTCAGCACCGCCCTGATGTCGTCCTTGAGTATCAGAGCTACACCACCTCCCTTACCTTCCTGTCTGTCCTTCCGAATAGTCTGGTACCCCTGGATATTTAACTCCCAGTCGTGACCAACCTGTAACCATGTCTCCGTAATGGCTACCAAATCATATTCATTCGCGATGATTTGTGCCGTTAACTCATCAACCTTGTTACGAATGCTACGAGCATTCAGGTAAAGTGCCTTTATGCTAGCTTTCTTACCCTCATGATTTCCAACATCTCTAATAATAACTCCTGAGTTATCCTTCCTTTCTGCTTCTTTCATAGTCTGCCTTGAACTTAAACCCTCCTGCACACATGTTAACCTGCTGCTTACCTTTTTATCTACCATCATACTCCCTGTCGTTTTCCCTTTCCCTTCCCCCCCGACTCACTTGTTTAAAGTCCTAGAGACCACCCTATTTATCCTTTTTGCTAGAACACTGGTTCCAGATCGGTTCAGGTGGAGACCGTCCCATCGGTACAGATCCCCCTGGTTCCAAAACTGATGCCAATGCCCCATGAAATGGAACCCCTCTTTCCTACACCACTCCCTTAGCCACATGTTTACTTTCCTAATTTTCTTATCCCTAAGCCAATTTGCACGTGGCTCGGGCAGTAATCCGGAGATTATGACCCTCGAGGACCTGTTCCTTAATTTCGTTCCTAGTGCTTTATAATCCCCAAACAGGTCCTCCATCCTAGCCTTGCCTATGTTGTTAGTCCCAACGTGGACCACAACAACTGGATCCGCCCCCTCCTGCTCCAATATCCTTTCAAGCCAGTCAGAGATGTCCTGCACCCTGGCACCGGGCAGGCAACACACCATGCAGGACTCCCGATCCGGCTTGCAAAGGATACTATATATCCCCCTAATTATAGAATCCCCTATAACTACCACTTGTCTTTTTGCTCCCCCCTCTTGAATGGCCTTCTGCACCATGGTGGCCTGGTCAGTTGGCTCATCCTCCCCGCAGCCCTTTACCTCATCCACACAGGGAGCAAGTATCTCGTACCTGTTGGATAAGGTCAAAGGCTGAGGCTCCTCCACTCCTGAACTCAGGATCCCCCTACCTGCCTCACTTGCAATCACACCCTGTTTTCCCTGATCACTAACTGAATATGAATTACTTAATCTACCAGGTGTGACTGCCTCCTGAAACAAAACGTCCAGGTAACTCTCCCCCTCCCGGATGTGCCGCAGTGTTTGAAGCTCAGATTCCAGATCATCAACTCTGAGCCGGAGTTCTTCCAGCAACCAACACTTGCTGCAGATGTGGTCACTGCCGTTCACAATGGGGTCAGCCAGCTCCCACATCATACAGCTACAGCACATCACCTGCCCAGCCATCTCTACTTAGTTAATTACTTTATTACTTTATATAAATTTATGAGTTAAATACTCTGATACTTCTCTGCTATGGTCTTTTTCAAATAACCAATTAATAGATAAATCAAAAAAGAAAGTAAATTTTTAACCAATCACACGATACAGAAGAAATAGAAAAGCTTACCTTATCAACACACCAGAGTCCTTTTTTTTGGTTAGAGGAGGAGGATGGGTGGGAGACACTACACTTGTCCAGTCTATCCTTGTAACTGAAGTCCCTCATCCCTGGAACCATTCTCATGAATCTTTTCTGCACCCTCTCTAAAGCCTTCACATCCTTTCCAAACTGCGGTGCACTGAAATGGACAAAATACTCAGTCCTAGCATCTTTTGTCTGCCATGTTCTCAGACAAGAATCCAGGAAAATCTTTACTGGCCAATAGGCAACTCCCCTCACTCTGTTATAGTATTACCCGTCTCTACCGATGCTACTCTGATCAATATCTCTCTGAACTTTCATCTCTTGGTTCTACCTAAACTGAAAATGAAACTGAAAGATATTGGCCTTGATGGAAACCAGGCCAGGGCGGTGGGGGCAGTTAAAAAGGAGCGGGGGTGAGTGTTGAGTGGATTACCCACTACTTTTCTGTCCTGATCTGTTCACCTCCAAGGGTATCCTTCTCTTTAAATATGTAGATTGGGTTCTGATGATGTTTTCCAGTGTGAAGACGTTGAACAGGAGGCCACTGCCAAGTGTTTGGCTCTCAGGACATGACTGCAATGATGAAAGAAGTCAATAACTACACCAAAGTTAGCAAGGTAACAATACCATTCTCCCACTCTCTGTTTAAACTCCCACCACCTCCAGCCTCACCGCTCACCCTCCTCCCCACCCCCGGTTTCCCATCACTCTTCCTCCAATCACTGAACTACACTTCACCTCCTTCTCCTCAAGCTCACACACTCTGCACTTCCTACTCTAATCAACCCCCCCCCCCTCTGCCCCACGCCTCACAATCAACAGACTGCATACCAGCTATTCCACCACGACAGGCACATTCTCTAACCACCTCACAAGACTGTCACTAACACATTTCTTTCTTTCTTGCAGGAGAAGGTTGCCCAAAAACTGCAGGCGGGGGAGGCTGCCCATGGAGCAGGCCGAGCCTACCTGGCCACCCTCTGCCCCCTTGCAGAAAGCGGAGCTGTCATGGCAACAGCAACACGGCAACGCTGAGGGAGACATCACACAAGGTTTCTTCACACTTTAGCCTCCTTTTGCCTTCTTATTCATATCTCACCCTGCAATCTCTGCATGACAAACTGCAGATTCTTTCATCATCCACTTCTCTCTCTGGTCATCACAGAAGGAGCACATTCGGCCCGTCGTGCACATGCCAGCTCTCAGCGAGAGCAACTCACCTTGTCCCACTCTCTCGCCTTTTCACCGTAGCCCTGAAAATTTTTACTCTTCAGATAATTGCCGAATTCTCTTGAAAGCCACAATTAAATCTGCCTCCATATCACTCTCAGGCACCGCATTCCAGATCCTAACCACCTCCTGCGTAAATATGTTTGCTTCCTTTATTTTTAATTGTAATTGTCATGCTCAGTAAAGGCATGTCCTATTCCTAACTTTAAACAAGGACTGTATTCAGCATAGAATCTTCTGGAACTGAATTTTTCTTTTTTTTAAAAAAATGAACCACAATGGACATTAAAAGGGATGAGATGCATGAGATGGCTGTTGAGGGCCAGGTGGCTTTAGCAATTGAATCACCATGGGTGGAGTATTTCCCTTGAGCAGGCATACCAAGACAAAACCATTTGTGGAATTCACACCTCCTATTGTTTGTGATCTGACCCAAAACTCAATATCTATGGACTCCTAGACTCACTGTCTCTGAGCTCAGAACTTAACAAAGAGACCCGTAAGAAAACAGTTAAAGCATAAGTAGGTACGAATGGCCACCATCCATCACCCATTATGTAGCAATAGCTTCGACCTTCAACTCATTCTGGGTGGGCAATAGAAGCAGTGATCAGGTGGCACATGACCAAAACTAATCGCAGATAACAGCTCTTATTATTCAAACACCAGGGAGAAACTGGTCAGTCTGCAAACCCACTGCTGGAGAGACAGTAACAGTACCATCATGTCTTAAAAGAACTGGAGGCTGCAACATCTTAAGGTCTCCAAGCCTGTTCCTTTTCAAGTCCACTAGTACAGAACACCAACCTCCTATTAATGAAACCATTACCCATCGGTAGAGATGGGTAATACTATAACAGAGTGAGGGGAGTTGCCTACAAACAATTAACTTCATGACCTGCTGAAAATCCGCCTCTTCAAGAGAATCCTACAATGACTTCGATATATGACTCCGGCTATCGAATCCACCTCACTACGCTTCAGGAGTGAAAGCACCTTCTTCACCGGGCCCGCAACGCATGCCTTTTCCCCAAGACGAACCAAATCACATGACTTACAAACTATTCCTTTGTTTGCAATTTGTAAAATGCCCTATTGTTTTAATGGCTTTCTTTCTTGAGTGTGAGTGGTGAGTGTGAGACGCACTGTTATACTTTTGGGATGAACGTGTAAATAAAAATAATCCTCTTTATTTAAACCCATGAAGACTGTGCTGGTTATTCGAATTGGCCATATACTCGGGGTTAAGAAACGCACACATCTTCCTTGTCAAAACACATTGATTACAGACAGTAAAGGGAAGGGAACTGGGGTTTAAGTTCTCTCTCAATTCTGTCCGTAACATCAAAATGCCAAAGATCATTGTTAAGATTGCAGAGTTCTGATCTACACGTGTCACAACACTCCTGGGCCAGTATAATCTACACAGATGATATCTTGTCGTGAGCCCCGAGTCCAGACTGTCTGAGATTCAGTGATGAATTAATTTAATTACGCTCAGGGTAACAGCACCAGCATCTGAACAGAGAACTGAACAGGCCAGACAGGAGGAGGCTAACAGAAAGATACACAATTTCTACGAGATTAGACAGAATGTACGACCAGAGGAAATGCAGTCATGGTGTAATGAAGTTGTGCAATATTGAAATTACAGAAAATAACTAGCAGTTATTAAGAGTCTACTTTCCATAGCCAGCAAAACTGCAATTTCTCACTGTGTGAAAACAGCTCACGAAAGACACGTGATATTGAGAAATATGCGGAGATCCCATAAGACTATTATTGGCCAAGATGGAACATTCTGGTGAAAGAGAAACAGGAAATGCTGGAAATACCCAACAGGTCTGTCGTATCTTTGGAGAGAGGAACAGAGTTAACGTTTCAGGTCACTATTTCAATGGTCTAGAAGATTACCCATCGACAAACGGCAATAATAATTTGGCCAATCAACCAATAGAATCTCTCAAACAGGATACCAGAGGAGAGCATCAGGGATCATGGACCTTGCTGAGACAAAATGGAATTATATAACTTCGCACATGAAAGCACAATACAGCACAGCCAATTATAGTCCAAGTTTTTTTTATTCTTTCATGGGAGGTGGGCATTCCTGGCAAGGCCAGCATTTATTGCCCTTGAACTGAATGGCTTGCTACACCATTTTACACCAGTTAAGAGTCAACCACATTGTTGTGGGTCTGGAGTCACATGTAGGCCAGCAGATTTACTTCCCCGAAGAGACATTAATGAACTAGATAGGTTTTTATGGCAAGCCATAGAATCACAGAAAAAGTACATCGCAGAAGGAGGCCATTCAGCCCATCATGTCTGCGCCGGCCGAGTAAACTAGCTGTTCAAACTAATCCCACCTTCCAGCACCTGGTCCATAGCCCCGCAAGTTGCAGCACTTCAGGTACATATCCAGGTACCTTTTCAAAGAATTGAGGGTTTCTGCCTCCACCACCATTCCTTGTGGCAAATTCCAGACACCCACCACCCTCTGGGTGAAAATATTTCCCCTCATATCCCCTCTAATCCTTCTACCAATCACCTTAAATCTGTGCCCCCTGGTAACTGACCTGCTAGCGGAAACAGGTCCTTCCTGTCTACTCTATCTAGGCCCCTCATAATTTTATACACCTCAATCAAGTCACCCCTCAGCCTCCTCAGTTCCAGGGAAAACAACCCTAGCCTATCCAATCTTTCCTCATAGCTGCAAACTTCAAGCCCTGGCACCATTCGTGTAAATCTCCTCTGTACTCTCTCCAGAGCAATAATGTCCTTTCTGTAATGTGGTGACCAGAACTGTACGCAATACTCCAGCTGTGGCCTAACCAACATTCTATACAGTTCCAGCATCACATCCCTGCTTTTGTACTCTATACCTCGGCCAATAAAGGAAAGCATTCCATATGCCTTCTTCACCACTCGATCTACCTGTCCTGCCACCTTCAGGAACCTGTGGACATGCACTCCAAGGTCTCTCACTTCTGCTACCCCTCTCAATATCCTCCCGTTTATTATGTATTCCCTCACTTTATTTGCCCTCCTCAAATGCAATACCTCACACGTCTCTGGATTGAAATCCATTTGCCACTTTTCTATCCACTCAATCAAACCATTGATATAATTTTGGAGTCCATGAATCCATGACAGCTTCATGGAACTATTACTGAGACTAGCTTCCAGACATGTTTTTTAAATTAATTATTTGAACTGATATCCCACCAGCTACAATGGTGGGATTTGAACCTGTGTGTCCCTCCAGGCATTAGACTGGGCCCCTGGATTATTACCACTTCACCACTGTCTCCCCAATGTACCAGTGTTGCCCCAGTACACCACTGTGTCCCCTACTGCAGTCGGCTTGCTGAAAACAAAGACTTCAAGCACATGAGAAACCTATAAGGCAGGCCAGTGACAGGGGTCCTGAACCTTCCATGAATTTACTTGCAAAATAGATGCAATCACCTTCAGCCTTTACCAGCAGTTCCAGGGGATTCTAAACTCACAAGGCCAGCCATGATTTTTATGTTATTCGCTTTATATATTGTGAAGCTGAAACAGACTCCAATATTGCAGTCATAAATCTACTGAACTGGCAGGTGTTTACCGTAATTGTAGACCTGGGCTATGAATCGAAAGAGATGGTTTAGATAGCATCGTTCATGATCTCATGACCTCTCAAAGTGTAGCTACGATTGTCATGTAGAGAAATGTGGCTGGCAAGTTTATGCACAGCAAGATCCCACGAATAGTAATGAGACATTATTAGATAATCTGATCTTAGTGATATTGGCTAAGGGATAAATGTTGGCTCGGCAACTGGGGTAAACACGCCTGCTCTTCTTCAAATAATGTCATGGAATCTTTTACGTCGCCTGAGAGGGCGGACAGAGCCTTGGATTAACATCTCAAAAGACACCAGCTTCAACAGTGTAGCACTCCTTTAGTACTGCACTCTTGCATCACGGTAGATTATGTGTTCAAGGGGGAATAACCTCCTGACTCAGACCATGGAACAAAGATTGACAAATAAAGATTGCAACCACAATTTAAATAAAAATTGGAAAATGAAATACAATAGCATCCATCCTGCTTTCCTTTGCTCTGTTCTGTCTCCATTTTGTCCTGTGTTCATTAATTTAATCTTCATTTTACATATTCAATAACTCACTGAATCCAATCTTATTTTGATCTTGTTACATTGTCAACATCTAATCGATGTTGTTTCTTGCCTTTATTTCTTGGAATGATAAACTTGCACCCGTTTTTTTCTGAGCAGGGGTGTTCTCTCTCCTGGTCTCTGGTCATTCATTTCCATGTTGGGGGCATTTTTCAAGCCATTCCAGTCTTTGATTACCTTAGCAGCAGCTCCAAGGTTAGTGCCGTGCATGGCTCAGTGGGTAGCAGTCCTGCCTCGGTGTCAGAAGCGTGTGATGTTCACACTAACACTCCAGAATCATGGAGCACAAAATCTGGGCAGACGCTCCAGTGTAGTACTGATGAAGTGCTGCACTGCTGGAGGCGCTGCAGTCTGGGTGAGACCTTAAAGCAAGGTCCTGTCTGTCCTCCCATGTGGATGTAAAGGATACTACAGTACCTTTTGGAGAAGAGCAAGGGAATCCTCCCCAGTGTCCTGACCAATACTTGCCTCTCAACCAACGCCGAAAGCAGATGATCTGGTCATTAACATATTTCTGTTTGTGGGATCTTGCAGTGCGCAGAGTGGCTGCCATGTTTCCTATATTAAAACACTTTGAATGCACTTTTTCTAACTGTAAAGTGCTCTGGACTATCCTGAAGTTGTGAAAGATTTGATAGAAATACAAGGACTTTAAAGGTACATCTCCAGCTAATTGAAAGCACAATGTGCAAGGATTGACAAGAACACAGTATACAGATAGCAAGCCTGGGTGTGTTCCACACCTGTGCAGTTACTGTTATCAGCAGTTGCAGTTTTTTTTTATCATTTGTTAACATAATCTTTGATGTTTTTTCACACCGAGTGCTGCTGCAACAATGCACTTTGGACCTTATCATGCAGTTATATTTCAGCAGCTGTTGTAGCTTGCTCCATCCCAGCAACTGAGGGAGCGGGGATGCACCAGTCCTTTGGGGATCCAAAAGCTGGTGAGGGCCATTGATGCACTTAAATAAATAAAATTCTATTTTTATTTCATGGGATCCTGGAATTTCTACCAGTACATTTCCTAATTTTATCCAATTCCGAGAAGCACTGGCTTTAATAATGGCAAAATGACAAGTTTGATTAGACACCCTTCCTCTTACTGATCCATTGAATTCACATGAAAGGGCTTGGGCTATTTCCTGGACTCTGTTGCTGCTGATCGCCACGTGGGTCCCTGATTAGTGTGATTGCATCTCTCTGCCCAGTTCTTCCAGCCTGCTTCTGATTATCACTGATTCTGCTGCCCGTACGAGTTGTTGTCATGTGTGTCTATCAAAGTCAAAGAACAGGGTATGCAAATGCAATCAAGTCTTGCACGACCACAGAACGTCCCAAAGCATTTTACAGCCAATTACATCATTTTGAAATATAGTCATTGTTTTAATGGTGGAAGCACAGCAGCCAATTTGCACACAGCAAGATCCCAGAAACAGCACTGTGATAACAGCCAGATAATCTATTTTCATAATATTGGCCAGGGCACCTCCCCTGCATTTCTTTGAAATTGAGCCATTAAATGATTCACATTCACCTGATATGGCAGGCAGGGCCTCTGTTTAGCATTTCACCAGTAAGAGAGAGTGCTGTATGGGACTGTCGAGGTAGGTTACTGCGCTCAGGCCCCAGAGCAGGGTGTGAGACCATAACCTTTGGTTCAGGTGTAAGTGTGCTAGGCACTGAGCCACGGCTGACACATCCAGCACTAAGTCAAGTAACAGCAAAAGCGCGTCAACAGAAGGCAAAGAAACCGGGAGAATGAAGCAATCTGGAGGAATAACAGGATTGAGGCAGAGCTAATACAACTCAATCTCATTTTGATACCACTCAGTGACTTTCACTGCAGTCCAATGCTATTCAACTATGCAGTTGAAATTATTTTATTTAGATAATCTGAATCAGAACTATTTTTTCCCTGATCCACTGTAATCGGTCCCTTCATACAGATCAACATGTATATGTATATATATATTCTGATACATGACAAATAAACAGTGTCTCTCCCTGTCATGAGTTATATTAACATGATGTGTCTCTAGCTAACAGATGAGCAGGCATTTCGCAATATACACTAAGGGTAATCATCTTTTCAAGTTTCTTCCTGCACATGGTTATCGGTGAAAGGAGCGCATGTAAAATCAGGTGAAATTTTGGATGAGTGCTTCCAACTTTAATTACTCTGCACAGACAACATGTTATCTGCTCTCCCTAGGAGAATAAGACATATAGATTGACACCATTAGGTGCTTTCGTCATGTCCTCACGTTTTATGAGTATAATTTTGCTTCTACCTCTTTCCCACAATCACACAGGTTACATTAAAACCTCTAAAAAAAAAATCTGACTGGGTCAGTCAGGCACATATATAGCCAGCTATTACTGGGCTTTGCTGCATTTCTACAGTGCCTTTCCCATTCTCAGGTTGTCCCAAAGCACTTTATAGCCAATGAAGAACTTTGTGAAGAGCAGTCACTGTTGTAATTTTTAAAAATTTATTTATTTAGAGATACAGCACTGAAACAGGCCCTTCGGCCCACCAAGTCTGTGCCGACCAACAACCACCCATTTATACTAACCCTACATTAATCCCATATTCCCTACCACCTACCTACACGAGGGGCAATTGACAATGGCCAATTTAGCTATCACCTGCAAGTCTTTGGCTGTGGGAGGAAACCAGAGCACCCGGAGGAAACCCACACGGTCACAGGGAGAACTTGCAAACTCCACACAGGCAGTACCCAGAATCGAACCCGGGTCCCCGGAGCTGTGAGGCTGCAATGCTAACCACTGCGCCACTGTGCCGCCCTAATAGAATTTTATTTATTTAAGTGCATCAATGGCCCTCACCAGCTGTTGAATCCCCAAAGGACTGGTGCATCCCCGCTCCCTCAGTTGCTGGGATGGAGCAAGCTACAACAGCTGCTGAAATATAACTGCAATGATAAGGTCCAAAGTGCATTGTTGCAGCAGCACTCGGTGTGAAAAAACATCAAAGATTATGTTAACAAATGATAAAAACTGCAACTGCTGATAACAGTAACTTGCACAGGTGTGGAACACACCCAGGCTTGCTATCTGTATACTGTGTTCTTATACATTACTGTGTAATGTAGTGCAATGTAGGGAAAGCAGCAATCAATTTTCACACAGCAAGATCCCACAAACAGCAATGTGATGATCTGCTTTTAGTGATGTTGGTTGAGGAATAAATATTGGCCAGCACACTGGGGAAAACACCCCTGCTCTTCAAACAGCATCATTTACATCTGCCTGAGAAGGCAGATAGGTTCTGAGCTTAACATATCATTTGAAAGGCACCACCTCTGACAGTGTAGCCCTCCCTCAGCACTGCCAGCCTAGATTATGTACCCAAAGCCTCCAGGGTGACTCTTGAACCCATCGTCTTCACAAATCAGAGCTAAGAGTGCTACAACTGAGCCACAGCTGACGCTGCTGGACTTTCAGAGACTACGAAAGTGCCTTATTGAGGAGTTGACTTTTGTGTTTAGACCCAATTGAAGTGACCTAAGCTTAGCTCTGAGTGCAAAAGCCCTTAGAGGCACTTGTGGTTTACAATTGAAACAGCGACCCATTGCAAAGCAATTCGTAAGGCTGTGCAGCCTTAATAAATTTACTAAGAGAGTCAAATCCTTTTTATGTAAGTTTGTTGTTAAGGCATAGAATAAAAGCTCCCAAATATTCCAATCAGCCACTGTAATACTGGCATGGGTTACCATTGGTGTTAAATATTACTGATCGAAAATACTAATTGAGAGCAAGAAAAAGCTCAAGCAAAACTTAAAGCCACGACATGAGCTGAAACATATTTAGAAGTTATAGAGCATGGCACTTGCAGAACTGGTAGATATTGTGTGGTTTCTTCACCTTGCAGGAACACTGTCCAACAGTAACATTCTTCCTCAATCATTCTGCAGACACTTATCCCGTCCCTGGTTTCTCCATCTTTCTTCCAACTATGTTCCTCTGCTAGTATCTTCATTTATGTCACTTTTTCTACCCCCGCTGCCCTTCTATTTTCATAATGTTGAAAGATCATTCCATCATCTCCCATTCTAACTCATTCATTCCCTGGACTTCAACACTGTAGAAATCTTTACCTCTCTATATTCCTTTCCTCCTGCAACTCAAAGATTTTTCAGAAGCCAAGCTTTTCACCACTGAATTCCAATACTGATTTGCCGTCACTGTCTTTCCTACAGATTTTCCATCTCGCTAGTGATCTGCATGATGTTCCTCAGTCCTTCAACTCATGTCGGCAGTAGCTTAATGGGTAGTATTTAAACTCTAAACTAGGAAGGCCATGGATTCAAATCCTGTCTGCACTTTTTGGGTACATGTAAAACAAACTTTACTGTGCTATTTTGAAGAGCAGGGGAGCTCTCCTGTTCAGATGAAACGTCACTGACCTGAAACTTTAACTCTGTTTCTCTCTCTGCATTTGCTGCCAGACCTGTTGAGTATTTCCAGCATTTTTTGTTTTTATTTCTGACATCCAGCATCAACAGTATTTTGCTCTTGACTTCTCCCTGGTATCCTGTCCAATATTTATCCATCAGCCAACATCACTAACACAGATTATCTGGTCATTATCCCATTGCTGTTTGTGGAGCTTGCTGTGTGCAAATTGGCTGCGGGTTTCCTACATGACAGCAGTGACTAGACTTCAAAAAAGTACTTCACTGGCTATAAAGTGCTTTGGGGTGCTGTGAAGGACACCATATAAATGTGTGTTCTTTCATCTTGGTTTCTCAGTAACAATGTTTGAGAAACTTGTTTACGGAACATAGGACCGAAGGCCTTCACTGTCGGTGGCAGTATCTCACACTTTCTTCCTAAAGGTCTCAAACGAAGTGTCTTAACTCCACATCTTGCCTTTCTACAACCACTGTGGTGGAGACAATCAGTCTGGAAGATCTCAATACCCTTCCTGATTTTTTATCAGGGGATGTTCTGACAAGAATTGACATAGCTTCAATTAGCAGAACAGTGGAACGATGTGCACATAAAGTCAGAAATTGTGGAGCCCAATTTCGCAGAAAACCATCGCCTGAAAGGATTCTCCTAATCCCATTGTTAGCCCATCAAAGGCCTTCCACAGACCATTGTACAATCTATCTCATCATGGATCCTACCCTCACCTAACTAAGCTGAGGCTAACTTCTGCATAAATACTCAAGAAGATCCATTCATTTTTCCGTTTCTATTGTTCAACCCTGGCCTTCCAATCAATCCAGGAAACATCAGGCTCAAGGCATGGAAGATTATCTCTGTGTATTCTTATAACCACTTATCAGAAATTTGTCCAGCTCCTTTTTTGATGTTTCTACTGTGAATGTGTTCCATACAACAGCAACTCTGCAGGGAACATGATCTTCAGTACTAAATCGACGTATTTTTATTTATTTTTTATTTAGAGATACAGCACTGAAACAGGCCCTTCAGCCCACCGAGTCTGTGCTGACCAACAACCACCCATTTATACTAACCCTACAGTAATCTCATATTCCCTACCACCTACCTACACTAGGGGCAATTGACAATGGCCAATTTACCTATCACCTGCAAGTCTTTGGCGGTGAGAGGAAACCAGAGCACCCAACGAAAACCCACGCAGTCATAGGGAGAACTTGCAAACTCCGCACAGGCAGTACCCAGAATTGAACTCGGGTCACTGGAGCTGTGAGACTGTGGTGCTAACCACTGTGCCACTTTGCCGTATATGTCGAAGACTGGAAGACCTCACCTCAGATTCATGGGTCTGTACCCCAGCTTGAGCTACTGTCTTTGGGAGAGCGAGGGAAAGAAAAAGAACTTAAAAGAAATAAGAAACAAAACTTATTTCTGATATGAATAACTAGGGCCACACCTCAAACCACAACCTTAAGTCATTCCAGGTTGATACCACATTAACCAAGTCTCATTCTACCCCACATAAATAACAGATAACACCCCATTTAACCTCCAAGTTATTGCCACTGCTCTCACCCACCTCACCTCAAACACCCATGTTCCCACTCTTAGAAGATAAGTGTGATACCTTGCCTGCCTCTTTCTCCTGACTCCTCATGACTGTTCTTTCTTGGACTCTTTTCTACCTCCACTCCAGAATATGTCTCCCTGTATCAAATATCTCTCATCCTAGCTAATCTTGGTGCTTTCTCAATGTTACCAAATGGTGAGGTTTGTGCATTTGTACTGCGTTCAGATTGTGTGTCAAAACAATAAAAACCCTATTCAAAAAATAGTGGGGAGATGGCAAGGTATGAAAGATAAGATATTTCTGGTGTATGCGGCTGTGTACATCCAACGGCACAGTGTACATCCAACTGTGTACATCCAACATCCAACGGCACAGTGGCGCAGTGGTTAGCACCGCAGCCTCACAGCTCCAGCGACCCGGGTTCAATTCTGGGTACTGCCTGTGTGGAGTTTGCAAGTTCTCCCTGTGTCTGCGTGGGTTTCCTCCGGGTGCTCCGGTTTCCTCCCACATGCCAAAGACTTGCAGGTTGATAGGTTAATTGGCCATTATAAATTGCCAAACATTGCCTAGTATAGGTAGGTGGTAGGGAAATATAGGGACAGGTGGGGATGTGGTAGGAATATGGAATTAGTGTAGGATTAGTATAAATGGGTGGTTGATGGTCGGCACAGACACGGTGGGCTGAAGGGCCTGTTTCAGTGCTGTATCTCTAAACTAAACTAAACTAAACATTGCAGCAGTGTGCTGCTCAATAACACTGTGGTACAGTGGGTAGCACTCTCATCTCTGATCCTGAAGGTTGTGGGTTTGAATTCTACTCCAGAGACTAAAGTATATATTCTGGTTTGACAATACAATGCTAGTACCAAGGGAGTGCTTCACTGTCAGAGGAGCTGTCTTTCAGATGTGATACTAAACCATCTGCTCTCTCAGGTTGATAGAGTCATGGAGTTATACAGCACAGAAACAGGCTCATTGTGTCTGTGCTGACCATCAAGCACCTATCTATTCTAATCCCATGGCATTGTGCTAGAGGAGAGCAGGGGCAGTTCTCTTTGGTGACTTAGGCAATACTTATCCCTCAAACAACATCACTGTAAAGATAAAAGCAAAATACTGTGCATGCTGGAAATACTCAGCAGGTCTGGCAGCATCTCTGGAGAGAAAAATAGAGTTTATGTTTCAGGTCTGTGATCTTTCGTCAAAACTGGCAAAGGTTAGAAATGTTTTGAGCAAGTGAAAAGTGGGGTGCGGGTGGAAGAAGAACAAAAGGGAAGGTTTGTGATTGGGTAGAGGGCAGGAGAGATTAAATGACAACGATGTCACGGAACATGATAACAGTTAAAAGAACTGTATGATAGCAATTGCTGTCAGCAAATATCATATTAACACTTAAAATGTGAATGGCCACTTCTCTAATCAGTGCCAAACTGGCTTCTGATATTGGTGGGTGACATGAGATGGGGTAACGATCGGAGGGGGAGGTGCTGGTGGCACTTGGTGGCAGCAAAGTCCAATAGGCAGCAGAAGTTCTAACTGACAGCTTGGCATTGATGACAATGAGTGGAGCAGGGCTTCGCTTAAGTGATAGGCCTGATATTGACAAAAGTGACGGCACTGGAAGACCAGGAAGTGGCCGATTGACTCTCTAGGCAAGTGGAAACCTGACAACAGGGATTGTGGATGGATGGTGAGAAGATCGGGGCTTTGCATTGGGCGAAAGTTGTGATCCTTACAACCTGCCAGTTACTACCTACTTCAGAACACAGTTGGGAAGACTTAATGAAAGGTAAATATCATTAAGTTTAATAGGTGACAGGAAAAGTGTCAGATAAGAAAAAATAGGAGGAAATGACTAAGTGTAAAGAGGAGATGGGTACTGCACACAGCCCATTTAATATATTACCAGTAAATCTCTTTTGACCCCACATGGACTGCAGCTGTTCAAGAAGGCGGCTCACCACCACATTCCCAAGGGCATTTAGGGATGGGCAAAAAATACTGGCCTTGCCAGCGATGCCCACATCCCATGAAAGAATGAAAGAAAGTGTAGTCTTCAGACAAAATGGGTTAGAGGATTATTGGTCTAAGGAGTTCAGATGTAATTTATTGCCCAATTAAATGCATGCATTCTGTCCTTATTTTTATATAATGTTTTGATTTTACATGATCATTTATGGTTAAGCTTCAGCAATTTGAAAAGCAGAGAATTAAAATCAGCTGGATGTTCAGAGTTTCTCTGCAGTGCAAGGTGAGGAACTGGGAGGTACAAAACTGAGATACCATTGCGCCATCACTGGCATGGAGTGCAATTACAGCGTGACAGGTTTACATTGGCAGTTCCTGTTATAAATGCGGACATAGGAATTTATAATCGAAAATGTTGACATGCTAATGTGAAAAAAGTGACAATAAGGAAGTAAGGTTTTGTAGACTGGAAGTACAGGCTGATATAAAACTTTTAATGCAATATATGGTAGATTGATAATAGAAAGATAGATAGATATGAAAGATCTTGTGATGTACCTTTGATCACAGACTGTTGTAGATGTTTTCAAACCTTCTCAGTTTAAGAGGCTTATTAATATTCCCAAAATATTCTGGAGACAGAATCACAGAATTGTTAGAGACAGTCCAGAGAGAACTTCCCACAGATTCTGATGTCCAGCTACACCCCTGGAAAGCTGCCATGTATTCTAACTTTGTTAATAAAGACTCTTGGGCCAGTACATCTCTGAAACAACCAGACTCAAACATCAGGAAATGTCTCACAGTCCTGCTCACATCCCTGGGCTCTGCTCCCAGGATAGGCAGTGTAATTGGTCTGACAAAAACATAGCAGCTCACTGGTAAAGTGCGAATTCTTCAGGATGTAACTAACTGGGCACATTGCTAACTGTGTCGGTGCAGGGAAGTTGAATTATAGTTACCCAGATATAATGAGGGAATCAGCAAATTACCCGGTGTTACAGATTGTACCTCAATGGATGTTGATCCAGCTCCTTCACACCATCAAACTCAGAAAACCCACCCAGACAGCAGCCTAGGCTGTGCTCACTGCATCTCTATCTATGTTGGTAAGGATCTGGATGGAGAGCCTCCCACTGTAATTGGGAGTTTGGATCCTGCCCTCTATAATTGGGGGGTTTATATCAAGAGAACATCTCCTGCCATTGAGGTCCCAATGGAGAGAATCCCTCTCTGTGGGTGGTCTGATTCATAGGATCATACGAAATAGGAGCAGGAGTAGGCCATTCAGACGACGAGCCTGCTCCGCCATTCAAACAGATCATGGCTGATCATCTGCCCCATGTCATTCTTCCCCACAGTCCCCAGGGCCCTTGATGTCATAAGTATCCAGAAATCTATCGCTTTCTGTCTTGAACATGCTCAATGATTGAGCTTCCACAGATTCACCAACCTCTGAGTAAAGAAATTCCTCCTCATCTCAGTCTTAAATGCCCTGCCCCTTATTCTGAGACTGTGTCCCCTTGTTCTAAACTCACCAGCCAGGGGAAAGATCCTATCCACATCTACCCTGTCATGCCCTGTACGAATTTTGTAAGTTTCAATGAGAGCACCTCTCATTCTTTGAAAGAGAGAATACAGGCCCGGTTTCTGCAACCTCTCCTCATAAGACAATCCCAAAAGAGTTCTCATAAGATTTCTTCTGTAAAACCCTTCCCCCTTGCTGGCGAGCAGCTTAACTCTCATACCACAGCTGTAGGTGGTTGTTTGCAGCCGACAACAATCAGCAGTTTTTGTAATGTCACCACTTCTAGGTCCACAGGAAGTAATTTTAATCCTATAGCACTCAAGACTGATCGCAAAATCAGAAAGCCTTGCAATGTTAAATGACACATTAACAGAGCAAGCAACTACATGGGCCAACATGGATGGGGAAAGTCCTCGCAGTTCAGGGTTTGAGAAACATCAGCTTTCCTGGTGGGCAGTGGACACACAATTTTCCAAATAGCAAACAAAATGAGCCTTTAGTCTGACTGTGTTACTGATCAGTCTCATTTGGCTTGGTACATGGGGAGTTAAGACCAGGTGACGTGGGGTTAGAGGGCAGGGGAAAATTGGATCAGATCTGCAGGTGATTTTTGTGTGTCTCCTTTCCCTTTGCTCCACCCTTGGTGCCTGTGCCTTCAGCAGTCTAAACCCCACACGTTTGGAATTCATTCCACATCGCCACCTCTGTCCTCCTTTGTCCCAAATTGGTGACAGAGAGATGACCCTTTGAGTGTAACTGCTAGTCTGTTATTCCTGTTGGGGGGGATGGCCTCCGGTGTTCAACTAACAATATACAAGTACCGTACATACTAGCCGTATCAGCATGCATCTAGCTTGTTTAAATGATTAAAGTATTTGCTTGCTTAGATAGAGAGAAACCATGTCCTCGGATGGGAGAGTCCAGAACAAGTGGTCATAGCCTTAAAATTAGAGATAGGCTGTTCAGTTATAGCAGAACGCATTTCTTCACACAAAGGGTAATGGAAAAGTGGAACTCGGGTCTGCAAAAAAAAAAACCTGACCCAAGCCCGACAGAACCACATCCCACCCGAGCCTGAGTCCTTCCATTTTTTCCCACGCCCGACCCAACCGTCAGTTAACTTACTTTCCGTTTTTCACTTTGTTGCTGATCTGCACAAGCTTAAAATAACTGTAACAAAACCACCTTTCGAGTCCAAAAGTTAAATTAACAGTGGAGCCACTTACCTGTGATCGAGCGTGTCTGACCCGGTCTGACCCTAGCCTGAATGCTGGACCCGGAAGTGCAACCAGACCCGAACCCGAACCCGACACATGTCGTCGGGTCCTGTTGGGTTTGGGTCGGGTAGCCGGTCTTTACCATAAAGTTGTTGAGGCTTGGGGGGGTGCGGGGGCAGTCAACTGAAGTTTTCAAAACTGGGTGGCACAGTGGCGCAGTGGTTAGCACCGCAGCCTCACAGCTCCATCGACCCGGGTTCAATTCTGGGTACTGCCTGTGTGGAGTTTGCAAGTTCTCCCTGTGTCTGCGTGGGTTTCCTCCAGGTGCTCCGGTTTCCTCCCACATGCCAAAGACTTGCAGGTTGATAGGTAAATTGGCCATTATAAATTGCCCCTAGTATAGGTAGGCGGTAGGGAAATATAGGGACAGGTGGGGATGAGGTAGGAATATGGAATTAGTGTCGGATTAGTATAAATGGGTGGTTGACGGTCGGCACAGACTCGGTGGGCCGAAGGGCCTGTTTCAGTGCTGTATCTCTAAACTAAACTAAACTAAACTAAAATTGATAGATTTTTATCAGGCAAGGGTGGTAAGGATGACAAACCAAAGCAGGCAGCTGGAGTTAAAATGCTGGTTCCCATGATCTAATTGAATGATGGAATAGGCTGAAGGGGCTGAATGGCCTCCCCCTGTACCTATGCTCATAGTTGTTACATGGTCTGAAACTGCACCTTGTTCTTCAATGATTTCTTGTGTTATAGCACCAGGACATTGGATGACAACTATTCCTGTATCTTGTGGCTCTGTTTTTTGTGCTGAAACACATCTAGATCAAAATCAAGTTCGCCCTCAGAAGTGATACAGCTCATTCTGCAACACTTTTGCAAATTGATACATCTGCTATTTTCAGCTTTTATTTAATGTGGTTTTGAATAAACGTGAGAAGGAGAGTAATGTTCAAGTAAGATAGAGCTCCACACCACAGCTACTCCGCAGCAAACCAAGGGAGCACTGCACTGTTGGAGGTACCGTCTTTCGGATCAGATGCTAAATCGAAGGCCCCTCTGTCCTCTCAGGTGGATGTAAAAGATCCCATGGCATTATTTCAAGTAGAGCAGGGGCCTTTTCCCCAGTGGCCTGTCAATATGTACCCCTCGACCAATATCACTAAAATGACACCGTTTTTCAGATCACATTGTGGTTTGTGGGATCTTGCTGTGTGAAAATTGGCCACTGCGTCTCCAATATTACAGCAGTGACTACACTTAAAAAAAAAAAAATCCTTCACTGCCTGTAAAGCATATTGGGACATCTTGAGGTCTCAAGGGCGCTGTAGAAATGCAAATCTTTCCTTCCTTAAAACAGGCTTTGTCTATTTGCGATGGGTGTTGGTGTTGTCTATGTAACAACAACTTAAATTTATATCGTGCTGAATTTAGTGTGGCTGCTGCCATGGATGGCTTTCCCATTTGTCATGTGGGCAGCCCCCCCCCCCACTAAGTTCATGTGCTGCCGGCCATTTTGCATAATGGAGGGATGAGGACCCCCCCCCCCACAATATGGGGTGGGAGGTTAGACGCCACATGTGGTGTCAGAAGACTTCACAGCAGGTGCTGGTACCACTTTTAAAGGCCTGCCAGCCCTGCTTTCACTCCTGCCTGTTTTGAAAGATTGCCTTCCTGAGTGCCCTTTGCTGCCCCTGAACCCGACCTTGTGCCTCTTCTGCCCCAGGACTCCTTCTGCTGCCTCTGCTGCCTGACAGGCAAGAAGCTGAACGTGAGCCTGCAGCGACCGTGGCTGAAGGAAGACTCCGGGCAGCCCCATGGTTTAGCGATGCCTCCTTTGAGATTCTCCTCCAGGCTCAAGGGAAAGGCGTGGGGGCCTCTCCCCCAGCGATGGTAAGAAGATGTCCTCCCGCCCTACCAAGCAAGCCTGGACAGAGATTGCAGAGGAGGTCCGCAGCCGAAGGGTCACCTCCCGGACAGTGCCACAAGATGGTCAATGACCTCCTTCGTTCTGCCAAGGTGAGTAGTCCTTACATCTCTCCTTTTTTAGGGATTGTGTGAGGCTACGCAGGAGGGAGCAGGACATGGGAAGGAAGGCACCACAGAAGTGCTGGCAAGGGGGTGGGCATTAAGCATCACCTCATCCTGACAGATGCATGGCTGCATCTTGGCCACAGGCCACCCTCTTTCACAGCTCACTTCCATTAACTCCCCTGAGAGCAGGCAGCAACATGAGCTATATGAGATCTCTCAGTAGGGGACGAGGGGTTGACACTAGCAGAACTGTCATGTTGACGTCTCTGCAGAGGGGCAGCGCAGTGGTTAGCACCGCAGCCTTATAGCTCCAGCGACCCAGGCTCGATTCTGGGTACTGCCTGTGTGGAGTTTGCAAGTTCTCCCTGTGACCACGTGGGTTTCTGCCGGGTGCTCCGGTTTCCTCCCACAGCCAAAGACTTGCAGGTTGATAGGTAAATTGGTCATTGTAAAATTTACCCTAGTATAGGTAGGTGGTAGCAGAATTGTGGGGATGTGGTAGGGAATATGGGATTAATGTAGGATTAGTATAAATGCGTGGTTGATGGTCAGCACAGACTCGGTGGGCCGAAGGGCCTGTTTCGGTGCTGTAGCTCTTTAAAAAAATTACTATCCTCCTCTTTCCACTTGCAGGACAAGAGTGCCCATAACAGCAGGGAGACATGGCCAACTGGCAGAGGCATTCCAGACGTCAGGCCTCTCTCCACGGCTGAGGACAAGGCACTTGAACTAGTGGGGACCAGGGTGGCTGTTCAATAGCGGATGGTGAGACTGGACTCTCCGCACAAGAGAGTGAGGATTCCCTTCCATTGATTATACAGATCACTTCTGGAGGCTGATTGTGATATCAGTCACAATTTTACAAACAATATGCTCGTTCCCTGCAGTCAGTGTAGTCATTCTTCCCGAAAGAGCTCTTGTCAAACAGGTACTCTCCCATGCCATTCTCAGGGGCCCCAGTCTCTTCAGGTTGGTGATGTGATTGGCCATCACCTATGGTTAGCATGAGGAGATCTGCTCATCATAACCCACACGTTTGTGTTCTCTCGTGCAGGCCTGCAGGCCATTCAATAAGATCATGGCTGATCTGCCTCAGACTTCAACACCTCTTTCATGCCAGCTCCTCATCGCCCTCAACTCTCCGATATTTCAAACATCTATCTACCTCCTCTTTAAATACTTTCAGTGATCTAGCCTCCACAACTCTCTGGGGTAGAGAATTCCAGACATTCACTACCCTCTGAGAGAAGAAATTTCTTCGCATCTGTTTTAAATTAGTGTCCCCTTATTCTGTAATTATGTCCTCTAGTTCGAGATTCCCCCACTAGTGGAAACATCTTCTCAACATCTACCCTGTCAAGCCCCCTCAGAATCTTGTACTTTTCAATAAGATCACCCCTCATTCTTCTAAACTCTAATGAATAAAGGCCTAACCTGTTTAGCCGTTCTTGATAAGTCAACCCCTTCATCCCAGGAATCAGCCAAGTGAATCTCTTTTGAACTGCCTCCAATGCCAGTATATCTTTTCTTATATCTTCTTCTTTTCTTCTCTTCTTTGGCCTCCTTGTCTCGAGAGACAATGGTTAAGCGCCTGGAGGTGGTTAGTGGTTTGTGCAGCAGTGCCTGGAGTGGCTATAAAGGCCAATTCTAGAGTGACAGACTCTTCCACAGGTGCTGCAGATAAAATTGGTTGTCGGGGCTGTTACACAGTTTGCTCTCCCTTGCACTTCTGTCTTTTTTCCTGCCAACTGCTAAGTCTCTTCGACTCGCCACACTTTAGCCCTGTCTTTATGGCTGTCCGCCGGCTCTGACGATCACTGGCAACTGACTCCCAACACTTGTGATCAATGTCACAGGACTTCATGTCGCGTTTACAGACGTCTTTAAAGCGGAGACATGGTCTGATACCAGTGACGAGCTCGCTGTACAATGTGATATTGGGATCCTGCCATCTTCCATGCGGCTCACATGGCCAAGCCATCTCAAGCGCTGCTGGCTTAGTAGGGTGTATATGCTGGGGATATTGGCCCCCTCGAGGACTTCTGTGTTGGAGATACGGTCCTGCCACCTGATGCCATGGATTGTCTGGAGGCAGCGAAGATGGAATGAATTGAGACGTCGCTCTTGGCTGACATACGTTGTCCAGGCCTCGCTGCCATACAGCAAGGTACTGAGGACACAGGCTTGATACACTCGGACTTTTGTGTTCCGTGTCAGTTCGCCATTTTCCCACACTCTCTTGGCCAGTCTGGACATAGCAGTGGAAGCCTTTCCCATGCGCTTGTTGATTTTTGCATCGAGAGACAGGTTACTGGTGATAGTTGAGCCTAGGTAGGTGAACTCTTGAACCACTTCCAGAGCGTTGTCGCCGATATTGATGGATGGAGCATTTCTGAAGTCCGGTCCCATGATGTTTGTTTTCTTGAGGCTGATGGTTAGGCCAAATTCGTTGCAGGCAGCCGCAAACCTGTCGATGAGTCTCTGCAGACACTCATCTGTGTGGGATGTTAATGCAGCATCGTCAGCAAAGAGGAGTTCCCTGATGAGGACTTTCCGTACTTTGGTCTTCGCTCTTAGACAGGCAAGGTTGAAGAACCTGCCATCTGATCTTGTGTGGAAGAAAATTCCTTCTTCTGAAGACTTGAACACTTGTGAGAGCAGCAGGGAGAAGAAGATCCCAAACAGTGTAGGTGCGAGAACACAGCCCTGTTTCACGCCACTCAGGATAGGAAAGGGGTCTGATGAGGCGTGGCTATGCTGAATTGTGCCTTTCATATTGTCATGGAATGAGGTGATGATACTTAGTAGCTTTGGTGGACATCCGATCTTTGCTAGTAGTCTGAAGAGACCACATCTGCTGACGAGGTCATAGGCTTTGGTGAGATCAATGAAAGCAACGTAGAGGGGCATCTGTTGTTCACGGCATTTCTCCTGTATCTGACGAAGGGAGAACAGCATGTCAATGGTGGATCTCTCTGCTCAAAAGCCTCGGGGTAGACATGCTCAGCCAGCTTCTGGAGTCTATTTAAAGCGACTCGAGCGAAGACTTTCCCCACTATGCTGAGCAGGGAGATTCCACGGTAGTTGTTGCAGTCACCGCGGTCACCTTTGTTCTTAAAGAGGGTGATGATATTGGCATCGCGCTTGTCCTGTGGTACTGCTCCCTCGTCTCAGCACAGGCAAAGCAGTTCGTACAGTGCTGAAAGTATAGCAGGCTTGGCACTCTTGATTATTTCAGGGGTAATGCCGTCCTTCCCAGAGGCTTTTCCACTGGCTAGAGAATCAATGGCATCACTGAGTTCCGATTTTGTTGGCTGTACGTCCAGCTCATCCATGACTGGCAGAGACTGGGCTGCATTGAGGGCGGTCTCAGTGACAACATTTTCCCTGGAGTACAGTTCTAGGTAGTGGTCCACCCAGCGGTCCATTTGCTTGTGTTGGTCAGTGATTGTGTCCCCTAATTTAGACTTGAGGGGGGCGATCTTCCTGATGGTTGGCCCAAAAGCTCTCTTAATGCCATCATACATTCCTCTGATGTTTCCGGTGTCAGAGACCAGCTGAATATGACTGCATAGGTGTTGCCAGTAGTCATTTGCACAGCGCCTAGCTGTTCTTTGTGCAGCGCTTCTGGCTGCTTTAAGTGCTGCGGATGTTAACTCGCTGGGGGCTTCCTTGGAGTTCAGCAGTGCAGTGCGCTTAACGGTTATGACAGGTTCCAGCTCTTCAAAGTGAGATTGAAACCAGTCTGCATTCTGCATATGTAGGGACCAAAACTGTACACAGTACTCCAGGTGGGGCCTCATCAACCCCCTGTACAGTTGTAACAAGACTTCCCTACTTTTAAACTCCAACCCCCTAGCAATAAAGGCCAAAATTCCATTTGCCTTCTTAATTACTTGGTGCACCTGCATGCTAACTTGCTGTGTTTCATGCACAAGAACACCCAGATCCCTCTGTGCTGCACTTTTGTGGAGTCTCTCTCCATTAAAATAATAGTCTGCCTATTGATTCTTCCTACCAAAATGCATGACCTCACACTTTCCTACATTAAACTCTATCTGTCAAGTTTTTGCCCACTCACTCAACCTATCAATATCCCCTTGCAGATTCCTTATGTCTGCATCACAACATGCCCTCCCACCTATTTTTGTATCATCAGTAAATTTGGATATATTACACTCTGCCCCTTCTCCAAGTCATTAATATAGATAGTAAATAATTGAGGCCCTAGGACTGATCCTTGTGGCACTCCACTCGTTATGTCTTTCCAACCTGAAAAAGACCCATTAATGCCGACTCTCTGTCTTCTGTGAGTTAACCAATCTTCAATCTATGCTAACACATTACGGGTGGCACAATGGCTAGCACCGCAACCTCACAGCTCCAGCGATCTGGGTTCAATTCTGGGTACTGTCTGTGCGGAGTTTGCAAGTTCTCCCTGTGACCGCGTGGGTTTTCGCCGGGTGCTCCGGTTTCCTCCCACAGCCAAAGACTTGCAGGTTGATAGGTAAATTGGCCTTTATAAATTGCCCCTAGTATAGGTCAGTGGTAGGGGAATTGAGGGAAGGTGGGGATGTGAGAGGGTAATGGGATTAATGTAGGATTAGTATAATGGGTGGCTGATGGTTGGCACAGAATCGCTGGGCCGTAAGGCCTGTTTCAGTGCTGCATCTCTAAATAAATAAATTACCCCCAATACCGTGAGCTCCTAGCTTGTGCAATAATCTTTTATGTGGCATCCTATCGAGTGCCTTCTGGAAATCCAAATACACTACATCTACCGTTTCCCTTTTATCAACTCTACTTGTTATATCCTCAAAGAACTCCAGCAAATTTGTCAAACATGATTTCCCTTTCACAAAATCATGTTGACTCTGTTTGATTGCGTTAAGCTTTTCTAAATGTCCTGCTATTTCTTCCTTAATAATGGACTCTAGCGTTTTCCCAACGACCAATGTTAGGCTGACTGGCCTGTAGTTTCCTGCTTTTTGTCTCCCTCCCTTCTTGAACGGGGGTGTCACATTAGCGGTTTTCCAATTCGCTGGGACCCTCCCGGAATCCAGTGAGTTCTGGAATATTTCGACCAGTACAATACTTCCACTATCTCTGCAGCCACTTCCTTTAAAACCCTTGGATGCAGAGATAGTGGAAGTATTGTACTGGTCAAAATATTCCAGAACTCACTGGTCTCACTGAGACCCATCGGGTCCTGGCGACTTGTCTGCCTTTAGTCCCATTAGTTTGTGAAATACGTTGTCCCTCGTGATAGAGACTGTTACAAGATCTTTCCTCCCATTAGCTCCTTGCTTATCTGATATCTGTGGGATGTTTATAGTGTCCTCCACCGTGAAGACCAATGCAAAATATTGGTTTAAATTATCTGTCATTTCCCTGTTCCCCGTTATCAATTCTCCAGTTACATCCTCCAAGGGTCCCACACTCACTTTAGCTACTCTTTATCTTTTTATATACCCGTAGAAACTCTTGCAGTTTGTTTTTATATTTCTTGCCAAATTTACTTTCATAATCAATTTTCTCCCTCTTTATTAGCTTTTTAGTCATCCGCTGCTGGTTTCTAAAAAATTCCCAATCCTCTGGCCTATCACTAGTTTTCGCCGTTTTGTATGCCTTAGTTTTTGATTGGATACTCTCCTTGACCGCCTTTGTTAACCATGGGTGGTTCATCCTTCTCATCGAGTCCTTCTTTTTGACTGGGATAAATTTTTGCTGAGCGTTATGAAATATCTGCTTAAATGTCTGCCACTGCTCATCCACTGACCTTTCCCCTAATCTATCTTCCCAGCCCGCTTTAGACCACTCTTTCTTCATACCTCCGTAATTGCCCTTGTTTAAGTTGAGCACACTGGTTTGAGACCCGAGTTGCTCGCCCTCAAACTGAATTTGAAACTCTACCATGTTGTGATCGCTACCCCCTAGAGGATCCTTAACAATGATATCTCTTATTAATCCTACCTCATTACACATTACTAGATCTAAAATAGCCTGTTCCCGGGTAGGTTGTGCAACGTATTGCTCTAAGTAACAATCCCTGATGCACTCTTCAAATTCATCTTCTATGTTACCTCTGCCAATCTGATTTGTCCAGTCAATATGTAGATTACAATCACGCATGACAATTGTAGCGCCCTTCTTAAACGGCTCCATTATTTCCCGATTTATACTTTGTGCTACAGTGAGGCAACTCTTTGGGGGCCTATAGACGACTCCCACCCGTGACGGCTTCCCCTTGCTATTCCTTATTTCCACCCTGACTGATTCCACATCACGATCTATTGCACCTATATCACGACTTACCACTGCACTGATACCTTCCTTTATTAACAAAGCTACCCCACCTCCTTTCCATTTTTGCCTATTTTTCCGGAACGTCGAATACCCTTGAATATTGAGTTCACACTCTTGGTCATCCTGCAACCACGTCTCTGTAATAGCTATCAAGTCATACTCATTTATTTCTATTTGTGGCATCAACTCATTATCTTGTTACAAATGCTGCGTACATTCAGATAACGAGCCTTAAGCTTTGACTTTTTACCATTAATACTCATTCTGGTTCTAATTTCTGCTGCGCTCTTCTGCTTATATTTTCTGCTCCTTCCTGTCACACTTTGATTACTATTCGCCTCTTCACTACCCTGCACCTCTGCTCTCTTGTTTCTTTTTGATTTTTTAAACTTCTCTTCAATTGAACCCCCCCCCGACTAATTAGTTTAAAGTTATATCTACAACCCTAGTTATACAATTTGCCAGGACACTGGTCCCAGTATGGTTCAAATGAAGTCCATCCCAATGGAACAGCTCTCTCTTTCCCCAGTACTGGTGCCAATGCCCCATGAATCAGAACCCATTTCTCCCACACCAATCTTTGGGCCATGCGTTTACCTCTCTAATCTTATTTACCCTATGCCAATTTGCACGTGGCTCAGGCCATAATCTGGAGATTATTACCTTTGAGGTTCTGCTTTCTAGTTTAGCCCCGAGCTGCTCATAGTCCATCAGCAAAACCTATTTCCTAGTCCTACCTATGTCATTGGTACCTACTTGGACCTTGACAACAGGATCCTTCCCCTCCCACTCCAAGTTCCTCTCCAGCCCAGAAGAGATGTCCTTAACCTTGGCACCAGGTAGGCAACACAGCCTTCAGGAGTGCCTGTCTTTGCTGCAGAGAACAGTATCTATTCCCCTAACTATGCTATCCCCTATTACTACTACATTCTTTTCTCCCCCAACTTGAGCAGTCAGAGGATGCTGTGTCCCGTGACTCTCCTACAACTTTCACCAGCGCAGATACTTTCACCTCAGTGGGTTTGCACTTGGCTTTAGAATCAGGGTCACAAGCTGTTGAGAGCACCACACACGTGCCCGTGCAGCTGGCTGAGGCCGAGACAGCTGAGGCCACTGACAGTCGGAGGACTGTGGGTGGCCGGGCCAGGTCCATGCTGAGCCCCAGGCTCATGACGAGCCTGTGGGGTCAACAGATCAGGACATGCTGGAGTTGCAGAGAGAGGTATGGTAACAGGTGGCAGAGATGCCAGAGGCCATGCGCAGCCATGAGCAGACGATGGAGGAGTCCATCCCTCAGGCATGCAAGTGTCTGGCTTCCTCCATCAAGAGTTGGCGGCCCTCATGGAGAGCTAGATCCCACAGATGCACGCAGACCTGAACACCATCACCTTGGCCATGAGCTCAATGCAGCAGAGGGAAGACAAGAGAAGAAGAAGGCGCCCGGAGTCTTCTCCAGCTCCTCATCCATCCTTCTGTGGTGAGTAGGAAGGTTCAAATGAGCCTTAAAAGGGAGGAGGAGAGGCTGGCTTCCACAGCTGGGGGCTTCCCTCAGGGTGCTTCAAGTGTGGCCACCAGCACCTCAGTCCCTCCGCCAGTGAGCCCAAATCCAGTAGCCAGGACGCCTGAGTCCTGCAGCAGTGCAGGAAACCCTCAGCCAACCGGGGCCTTCCAGGTCTCAGGCAGCCAGATGATGGCCGTCAAAGTTATCCCAGGCTAAGGGGCAGTGTTATCAGCAGCCTGCCCCCAGTCCAGCTGCTCACACAGGGGTCACACCTCATAGAAGCATTCAGAAATGTAGAAGCACCTAGACACACTTGGGGGTTCACGGGTGTTTGATTTATGACATTAAATGCTTCAGATAAAGTTCTTTGTTCAAGTCATTAATGTTTATTGTGTAAAACGTATTATTCGCTAATTGTGAGCTGCTGACTTCACCCTTCCCCTCCCGAGTGGAATGCCAATGTAAGCACAGCCCTCATTTAAATATGATCTCCCATAGGCACTAGCTCATGTTTCAGGCATGGAACATAAATCGTAAGGAGGTGACAGACAACATGCTTTGAAGTTCGTCTTTATTCTTTTCTCTGTGAGTGGCCATCAAGCTGACAGGAAGTGAGTAAGTATGAGATTGTCTGTTGCCTCGATGTGCCTGGCCTCCAGTGCAAGGGGTTCACCACCCAGTGCTGCCTGCTCACCACCCTCCTCCGTGTCCTCCTCGTCAGTGGAGGAGTGTTGTTCAATCATGTCTTCATCGCGCAAGGCCTCGCCCCTCTGCAGTGCTAGATTGTGCGGAGCACAGCAGACCACCATGATATGCAAGACCCTCGCTGGGCCACACTGCAGGGCTCCACCCAATTGATCCAGGCACTGGAATCTCACCTACAGCAGCCCAATGGCTGCTCGATGGTCGCTCGGGTGGAGCCATGGCAATTGTTGTACCTCTCCTCCATTGCATTGCGAGGGTTTCCTCACAGGCGTCAGTAGCCATGTCTTCAATGGGTAGCCCTTGTCCCCGAGAATCCATCCCAGCAGGTGAGGGGGGGGGGGGGGGCTGAAAAGCTGTGGCACCTGGGACTGTTAAAAGTGTGCAGGTATTGTGGCTGCTTCCCAGGAGGCGGGCACACACCTGCAGGAAACGCTTTCGGCAGTTGCAGACCAGTTGAACATTGATGGAATGGAAGCCCTTCTTATTGATGAAGGCAGCTGACCAGTCTGTTGGAGCCTCGATGACCATGTGTGTGCAATCTATCACAATTTGCACCTGAGGAAACCCAGCAATGGCCCCCAATCCAATGACCCTCTTGGCCTGACTGTCAGGGTTGGTCCAGTAGCGTACATCATCACCAGCCCTCTTGAACAGGGCATTGGTCACCTCCTTGATGCAGTGGTGGGCTGCTGCCTCGGAGAGCCCACAAATGTCCCTGGTAGATCCTGGGAATGATCCAGACATATAAAAGTTAAGTACTACGGGTATAGGATGTCCATCAAATCCCATAGGTCATAACCTGTCCTGCAGCAGGGCGCATAAGTCACTGCCCACCTACCGGAGAGGTGTATACTTTTCCGACAATGCCACTTGGACATTTGGAGGCAGCTGACTCAATTCCGGTAAACTCTCTGATGGCCCTCCTTGACATGGCCGGCTGCTGTTGCTCTCGTCATGGAGCTTCGTGTGTAGCTGCAGATGCCTCCTGGACCTCCCTCCGTCGAAGGCTGTAGAAGACAGGGGGTGTGAGACCATGCCTGGTGATCAGCAGGCCTCCAGAACGCTGTTCTTGCAGAGAAGAACCTGCCTTGGCAGCTTTCCCTTTGCGACTTCACCTGGCAGACCTCCTAATGGCCCTCAGTGCCTACCCTTACTGATAGCCGACCCTCACAACCAGCAGTATGGGCACCCCATACTGCCGTCCAAAAGCAAGCCCCCCCTTGCAGACCACCCTAGGCCCAGCCAACTCTTGCTCAACTCCCGAGATCATGCCCACTCATGCACAGTGTAGAGCACTGTAGGCAGACAATGGCCTCCTCTCCCCCTTCAGCCCCTATGCAATGCTGGTCATGGCTGCCTACTGAGGCCTTGCCTCGGTGCCGGCAGCGTTCGATGGTCGGGGTTCTGAAAACATGTATGTCCACCCGTCGTCCACTTAATACCAAACCCCCCCATTGAACAGCATCAAATTACATACAAATGCGTTAAAACTACCTGTTGTGCAATTTGAATTGCACTCACGTCATGCGGGGGAGCGGGGGTGGTTGACACTACCTTGGTGCTTTACCCCCACTGACTAAATCCAGAACCGATGTCACAACATTGGATTTCCAGACACACTCGTCTGACACTATTCTCTGACCCCCACTTCCTCCATTCCCACTCCAAACGGCTGCACTAAATTCAACTCATCATGTCCTCGCCATTGTAAAATGCCCCATGGAGCTTCACAGCAGTATTACCCAATAAAATAGGATACCGAGCCACATAAAGAGATATTAGGACAGGTGACCAAAAGCTTGGTCAAAGGGATTGGTTTGAAGGAGTGTCTTTAAGGAGGAGAGGGAGGTAGAGTGGTTGAGGAAGAGTATTCTCGAGCTTAGGGCTCAAAAAGCTGAAGGCACGACTGCCAGTGCTGGGAGTCAAGAAAATGCAGAGTTCTTGAATAGGGAAGGGCAAGGAGGAAGTTGAGCACAAGGATGAGAATTTCAAATTCAATGAACAACAACAGGAATATCTGAGGATGTTTCTGCAAGACGTGAAAGGTGATTTATAAATAGAAATCTTCATTTTCCTTAAAAATCTCATGTTTGTAATGTCCAATGCCCGGAGGTGGGATTTACCATATCAACAGCGACATCAACAATTTGTAGACAACAAAAACAAGAGAGATTGCAGAGTGAGAGTTGGGAGGGACTAAACTAAGGTCCATTAAAGCTCATAATTGGCAAGAGTGTTTGAGACCAAGGATTAGTAACAGAGAAGGCAGTCAACACGATTCTTAGGGGAATCTAGTGGGGAACTGTATTTGGGAAGATGAGGAGACGCCAAGGAAGCCTGCAAGATGGTAGGCGAATGCAGTCAGAGGGAGGGACAGGTGTTGCTCGATATGTGCATGGGCCGAGCTTTCTGTAGCGGGAACTGGTTGGAAGAAGTGCAGATGCCTCCAGAGTCCCAGCACCACTGATTCAATCCGGGAGCAGACTGAAAGAGTTGCGTCCAGCGTGATTGACTTCTTCCTCACACGGGGGCAGTTCAAAAATGGAAAACTGCTACTGCCATACAGGACACACTCAATCACCCAATGTGTGGGTGCAGATTAAAAGAGAAGAAAGGTATTGCATTTACATAGCAACTTGCACAACCCCTAAGTGTTTTACAGCCATTTTAAGCTCAGGTCCCTGTTACAGGAGCTTGAACCCACAACTCTCTGACTCAGACAGGTGTGTACTATCCACTGAGTAACAGCTGACACATAGTCCAGCAGAATGATTACATATTCTTCCACAAACCCCCTTGACATACAGGGATGCTTCAGATTGTCTGCAAAGTAGCTGCAGCAGCAGCAGCAAAAAAAAAAAAGAAAGTTGCATAAGTATCAGCTACAGATTTCCTTTAACTGGCCCCTATTTGAGAAGGCTAGCTGGCTCTGTCGATACTGAAGAGCAGGCGGTGTCAGAAGGAGCACCACAAGTATACATCAATGTTAAAATTGGGCCCACTTCCACCTCGGAGAAATCGAATGGCTTGTATTTCTGCTGCATTTTGCATGACCTCCAGACATCTCAAAATGCTTCACCGCCAATCAAGTACTTTTGAAGTGTAGTCACTGTTGTAAAGTAGAAAACGCAAAAACCAATTTGCACACAGCAAGCTCCCACAAACAGCAATGTGATAATGACCCAGTGATGTTATGGGATCTTTCTTGCCCACCTCAAAGGACAGCCAGGGCCTCGGTTTAGTGTCTCATCTGAAAGACGGCACCTCCGACAGTGCAGCACTCCTACAGTATTGCACTGGGAATGTCAGCCTGCATTATGTATAGCAGTCAGATAGATCAGGTAAAGGTTATCGTAAATCCCATGACCTCCAGCACCGGGTATAAGAAAGGCCAATTTGCATTGCCACATACTTTCGCAGCATCTTAACAGAGGGTGAAGCTGGATTCATCTGATACAGGCACACAGAGAATTATGTTGAGAAACTATCAGACATTATCATCAGAGTGGTCTTTCCCCACATTACAACAATGACCACACATCCGAAGTGCAGCTTTTTTTTATTCGTTCATGGGATGTGGGCACCGCTGGCAAGGTCAGCATTTACTGCCCATCCCTAATTGCCCTTGAGAACTGCTTGAGCCTTCTTGAACAGCTGCAGTCCATGTGGTGCAGGTACACCCACAGCACGGTTAGGGAGGGAGACTGGAAGAGGAACGCTTGTGGATGCCCCAAGGATGTGATAGGTGCCATGTAAATTTTATTCTATTCACAAATTAATCTCTGGATTAACTTAAAGCCACAATTCAACAGAGAAACAGTCCAGGAAGAGGGACACTCACTGGGACAGTTGAGCTATTTCAGCATGCACAGAATGGAGAATCAGACCACGTGTTGGGTGTAGCTCTGTGTGTGTAAGAGAAAGAGTGTGTGTGTGAGAGTGTATCTGTGTGTGTGAGAGAGAGAGTGTGTGAGAGAGAGTGTGTGTATGTGTGTGTGTAAGAGAGAAAGAGCATATGTGTGTGTGTGAGAGAGAGAGTGTGTGAGAGAGAGTGTGTGTGTAAGAGAGAAAGAGCATATGTGTGTGTGTGAGAGAGGGAGTGTGTGTGAGAGAGTGTGTGTGTGCGTGCGTGTGAGTGTAAGAGAGAAAGAGTGTGTGTGAGAGAGAGGGAGTGTGTGTGAGAGAGAGTGTGTGAGTGTGCACGAGTGTGTGTGTGAGACCATGTGTGTGTAAGAGAGTGTGTGTGAGAGTGTCAGTTTCTGAGTGTGAGTGTGTGTGACGCGTGGGTGTGCAACTGTGTATGTGGCTGTATGTGTGTATGAGTGAGAGGCATGTATATGTGCGGTTGTGTGTGTGTGAGTGCATGTGGCTATTTGTGTGAGTGTATGTGCAACTATGTGGGTGATTGTGTGTGTGTGTGGTTTTGTGTGTGCAGCTGTGAGTGTGTGTGGGTCTGCACAGCTGTGTCTGTGTGTGCGTGCGTGCACTCATTTTTGTGTGTGAGTGTGTCTTTGCTGTTGTATGCATTTGTGTCCGTGTGTCTTTGCGGGTGTGTGCACGTGTGTGTATGTATGCAAGTGTGAGCGAGTATGCAGAGGTGTTTGTGGACACCAGCAGAGGATAGCTTTACCTGTTCTGCTCCTGATAGTGAAATAGCCTGCTGAACTGCTATATGTTCACAAAAATGTAGAATGGAGTGAAGAACCTGATCATTGCAACATTAAGGAGACAGGGAGGGCAGTGGGGGAGTGGATGGGGAAATGGGAAGGATGGGGGGGAAGATTAAAAATCAGAACAGAAATGTCACAAAGTGAAGATATTTTCTGTCAGTCTGAGTTTCACAATCCTCTGAATTAAAAACCCAGCATTATAATATTTGTGTACAAGCTTATTTTAATTGAGAAAATAGAAAAAGTGTGAGTATTTATGGTTTATATGAAGTGAAAATCAGCTCAAATAGTCAATAATAGCCACTGTGGTGCTCTGAGATGCTGCATGTGCAGTCAAACATGTACAAAGTCTCGATTTAAGTGTCTTTCATTACAATAAAGGTCCAAGGAGTTTTCAGCTATAAGTCACGATGTCTTTTGTTATGATGAGTGGCCGAATGGTTTGATGACCACTTTTTTGATGCGTGTGTTGGTGCAGTGGGATGCCACCAAAGCCAGATGGGCCATGGGTTTGACACGGAAACGCACGGAGAGTTTTCACAGGCCCTGTCTGGCAATCAGAGACTTTGGCATTCTCCACTGGTCAACCTCTGCACAAGGAATCCTGGTCTAAATGCCGGGGAGACAGCTCCACGGGCAGGAGAAGCTGGGCGCGAAGCGTTCCTGCTGCCATGCTGACACAGAAAGTGGAGGCCCAAGGCACAACAGGTCTTGGGGTGAAAATAAAGGGATTGGAATTGCTGCTTTAGGAGCTCTTTTAGGCCTCCAAGCACGGCTGAAGCCCACCTGGGCACGTCAATCTAACAGAAAATATTTCTCAAGCTGCAGTCTTCTGTATAACCCTATGCACCTGAATGTTGAAGGAATTCAGTCACACTGCAAAGGGGAAAGGGCCCGACCGCCCATGGCATCAGATAGTTCCACACTTGGCATTGGTTGACAGGGTTCTATGCATTGTGGCGCCATCTTGTGGCAGCAACTGAAATTGCATAGTCGATGATTGGACGATCTCACAGGCTTGAATGTGAATCTTGCATCGGTGCCTGAAGGAATCAAATGACAAAGAACATCAAATGAACCCCAAGTTACAAATGCATAGAGGTCGTAACAAGTCTTTCACAAGAAACAGTCTACAAGATGCACTGCAGCAATTCGCCAAGGCTCCTTCGATAATACCTTTCAAACCCGCAACCTCTACCACCTAGAAGGACAAGGCCATCACACTTCTGACTTGTGCCTTGTAGATGGCGGACAGGCTTTGGGGAGACAGGAAGTGAGTTACTCGCCGCAGAATTCCCAGCCTCTGACCTGTCTTGTCGCCACAGTATTTATATGGCTACTCCAGTTCAGTTTCTGGTCAATGGTGACCCCCCAGGATGTTGATAGTGGGAGACTCTGCAATGGTAATGCCACTGATGCAAGGGGAGATGGTTAGATTCCCTCTTGTTTGAGATGGTCATTGCCTGGCACTTGTGTGGCACCAATGTTACTTGCCATTTATCAGCCCAAACCTGGATGTTGTCCAGGTCTTGCTGCACATGTATCTGAGGAATCGTGCGAAGCAGCTAACACTTCTGACCTAATGATGGAGGGAAGGTCATTGATGAAGCAGCTGAAGATGGTTGGGCCTCAGGCACTACCCTGAGGAACTCCTGAAGTGGTGTTGTATCACTGGGATGATTGACCTCCAACAACCACAACCATTTTCCTTTGTGCTAGGTATGACTCCAGCCAGTCGAGAGTTTTCTACCTGATTCCCATTGACTCCAGTTTTCTAAGGGCTCCTGGATGCCATACTCGGTCAAAAGCTGCTTTGATGTCAAGGGCAGTCACCGTCATCTCACCTCTGGAATTTGAACCAAGGCTGTAATGAGGTCAGGAGCTGAGATCAGTGAGCAGGTTATTGCTGAGCAAGTGACGCTTAATAGCATTGTCAACGATCCCTTCCATCACTTTGCCACTTTGCTGATGATCGGGAGTAGATTGATAGGGCGGTAATTGGCCGGTTTGGATTTGTTCTGCTTTTTGTGCGCAGGGCATACCTGGGCAATTTTCCACATTGCCGGGTAGATGCCAGTGTTGTAGCTGTACTGGAAAAGGTTGACTAGGGGCGCAGCCAGCAAGTTGTCAGGGCCTATAGCCTTTGCTGGACCCCTCCAAGTCACACACCATGCTTGGAACTTGGAACTACATTGCTGTTCCGTCACTGTCACTGGGTCAAAATTCTGGAACTCCCTCCCGAACAGCACTGCAGTTGGTTCAAGAAGGTGGCTCACCACCACCTTCTCAATGGCAATTAGGATGGGAAATAAATGCTGGTCTTGCCAGTGACTCCTGTGAATGAACTATTCTTGGTGAAAGAATTGTGGGGTTATATGTGTGGTAAATCCTCTCCAATGTGCTCAACAGATGGGTGATATTTGTCCTTGAACTTGCTTATGCAAGCCCACATTTCTAAGAAATTCAGTTTAATGTGTTGCATGAAAGTGGTAGAGATTCTTACACGAGTCGAGGACGAGGGCAGTGAGGAATCAGTGAAGGTCATGTATTTTGAGATCTTCATTGCAATGCAGATACTTGCAATCCACTTGCGGTACTCATCTCGCACCTGTCACACACAAGAGTGAACACACAACGAATAAACTGCATGCATTGTCTAAAGCATTATAACCCATAGAACTCCTTCTCCATTTTAAACACCCGGACAGTGCTGGGACACTCAGTCCTGTTATAAACAGACAGAGTCAGTGCTGGGACACTCAGTCCTGTTATACACACAGAGTCAGTGCTGGGACACTCAGTCCTGTTATACACACACAGTCAGTGCTGGAACACTCAGTCCTGTTATACACACACAGTCAGTGCTGGGACACTCAGTCCTGTTATACACACAGAGTCAGTGCTGGGACACTCAGTCCTGTTATACACACAGAGTCAGTGCTGGGACACTCAGTCCTGTTATACACACAGAGTCAGTGCTGGGACACACAGTCCTGTAATACACATACAGTCAGTGCTGGGACGCTCAGTCCTGTTATACACACACAGTCAGGGCTGGGACACTCAGTCCTGTTATGCACACAGAGTCAGTGCTGGGACACTCAGTCCTGTTATACACACAGAGTCAGTGCTGGGACACTCAGTCCTGTTATACACACAGTCAGTGCTGGGACACTCAGTCCTGTTATACACACACACAGTCAGTGCTGGGACACTCAGTCCTGTTATACACACACAGAGTCAGTGCTGGGACACTCAAACCTGTTATACACACAGAGTCAGTGCTGGGACACTCAGTCCTGTTATACACACACAGTCAGTGCTGGGACACTCAGTCCTGTTATACACACAGAGTCAGTGCTGGGACACTCAAACCTGTTATACACACAGAGTCAGTGCTGGGACACAGTCCTGTGATACACACACAGTCAGGGCTGGGACACTCTGTCCTGTTATACACACACAGGCAGTGCTGGGACACTCAGTCCTGTTATACACACAGAGTCAGTGCTGGGACACTCAGTCCTGTTATACACACAGAGTCAGTGCTGGGACACTCTGTCCTGTTATACACACACAGTCAGTGCTGGGACACTCAGTCCTGTTATACACATACAGTCAGTGCTAGGATGCTCAGTGCTGTTATACACACACAGTCAGGGTTGGGACACTCAG
Organism: Heterodontus francisci; assembly: GCF_036365525.1. Classification (NCBI taxonomy): domain Eukaryota; kingdom Metazoa; phylum Chordata; class Chondrichthyes; order Heterodontiformes; family Heterodontidae; genus Heterodontus; species Heterodontus francisci. The sequence continues at coordinate 16,846,952 of NC_090413.1, read as the reverse complement.
TCCTGTTATACACACACAGTCAGTGCTGGGACACTCAGTCCTGTTATACACACACAATCAGTGCTGGGACACTCAGTCCTGTTACAAACACACAATCAGTGCTGGGACACTCAGTCCTGTTATAAACACACAGAGTCAGTGCTGGGACACACAGTCCTGTTATACACACAGAGTCAGTGCTGGGACACTCAGTCCTGTTATACACACAGAGTCAGTGCTGGGACACTCAGTCCTGTAATACACACAGAGTCAGTGCTGGGACACACAGTCCTGTAATACACATACAGTCAGTGCTGGGACACTCAAACCTGTTATACACACACAGTCAGTGCTGGGACACTCAGTCCTGTTATACACACAGAGTCAGTGCTGGGACACACAGTCCTGTAATACACATACAGTCAGTGCTGGGACGCTCAGTCCTGTTAGACACACACAGAGTCAGTGCTGGGACACTCAGTCCTGTTATGCACACAGAGTCAGTGCTGGGACACTCAGTCCTGTTATACACACAGAGTCAGTGCTGGGACACTCAGTCCTGTTATACACACACAGTCAGTGCTGGGACACTCAGTCCTGTTATACACACACAGTCAGTGCTGGGACACTCAGTCCTGTTATAAACACACAGAGTCAGTGCTGGGACACTCAGTCCTGTTATACACACAGAGTCAGTGCTGGGACACTCAGTCCTGTTATAAACACACAGAGTCAGTGCTGGGACACTCAGTCCTGTTATACACACACAGTCAGTGCTGGGACACTCAGTCCTGTTATACACACAGAGTCAGTGCTGGGACACTCAGTCCTGTTATACACACACAGAGTCAGTGCTGGGACACACAGTACTGTTATACACACAGAGTCAGTGCCGGGACACTCAAATCTGTTATACACACAGAGTCAGTGCTGGGACACTCTGTCCTGTTACACACACAGTCAGTGCTGGGACACTCAGTCCTGTTATACACACAGAGTCAGTGCTGGGACACTCAGTCCTGTTATACACACACAGAGTCAGTGCTGGGACACACAGTCCTGTTATGCACACAGAGTCAGTGCTGGGACACTCAGTCCTGTTATACACACAGAGTCAGTGCTGGGACACTCAGTCCTGTTATACACACAGAGTCAGTGCTGGGACACTCAGTCCTGTTACACACACAGAGTCAGTGCTGGGACACACAGTCCTGTTATACACACAGAGTCAGTGCTGGGACACTCAGTCCTGTTATACACACAGAGTCAGTGCTGGGACACTCAAATCTGTTATACACACACAGTCAGTGCTGGGACACAGTCCTGTTACACACACAGTCAGTGCTGGGACACTCAGTCCTGTTATACACACAGAGTCAGTGCTGGGACACTCAGTCCTGATATACACACAGAGTCAGTGCTGGGTCACACAGTCCGGTAATACACATACAGTCAGTGCTGGGACACTCAGTCCTGTTATCAACACACAGAGTCAGTGCTGGGACACTCAGTCCTGTTATACACACACAGTCAGTGCTGGGACACTCAGTCCTGTTAGACACACACAGAGTCAGTGCTGGGACACTCAGTCCTGTTATACACACACAGTCAGTGCTGGGACCCTCAGACCTGTTATAAACACACAGAGTCAGTGCTGGGACACTCAGTCCTGTTATACACACACAGTCAGTGCTGGGACACTCAGTCCTGTTATAAACACACAGAGTCAGTGCTGGGACACTCTGTCCTGTTATACACACAGAGTCAGTGCTGAGACACTCAAACCTGTTATACACACAGAGTCAGTGCTGGGACACTCAGTCCTGTGATACACACACAGTCAGTGCTGGGACACTCAGTCCTGTTATACACACAGAGTCAGTGCTGGGACACTCAAACCTGTTATACACACAGAGTCAGTGCTGGGACACAGTCCTGTGATACACACACAGTCAGGGCTGGGACACTCTGTCCTGTTATACACACACAGGCAGTGCTGGGACACTCAGTCCTGTTATACACACAGAGTCAGTGCTGGGACACTCTGTCCTGTTATACACACACAGTCAGTGCTGGGACACTCAGTCCTGTTATACACATACAGTCAGTGCTAGGATGCTCAGTGCTGTTATACACACACAGTCAGGGTTGGGACACTCAGTCCTGTTATACACACACAGTCAGTGCTGGGACACTCAGTCCTGTTATACACACACAATCAGTGCTGGGACACTCAGTCCTGTTACAAACACACAATCAGTGCTGGGACACTCAGTCCTGTTATAAACACACAGAGTCAGTGCTGGGACACACAGTCCTGTTATACACACAGAGTCAGTGCTGGGACACTCAGTCCTGTTATACACACAGAGTCAGTGCTGGGAACCTCAGTCCTGTTATACACACAGAGTCAGTGCTGGGACACACAGTCCTGTAATACACATACAGTCAGTGCTGGGACACTCAAACCTGTTATACACACACAGTCAGTGCTGGGACACTCAGTCCTGTTATACACACAGAGTCAGTGCTGGGACACACAGTCCTGTAATACACATACAGTCAGTGCTGGGACGCTCAGTCCTGTTAGACACACACAGTCAGGGCTGGGACACTCAGTCCTGTTATGCACACAGAGTCAGTGCTGGGACACTCAGTCCTGTTATACACACAGAGTCAGTGCTGGGACACTCAGTCCTGTTATACACACACAGTCAGTGCTGGGACACTCAGTCCTGTTATACACACACAGTCAGTGCTGGGACACTCAGTCCTGTTATAAACACACAGAGTCAGTGCTGGGACACTCAGTCCTGTTATAAACACACAGAGTCAGTGCTGGGACACTCAGTCCTGTTATAAACACACAGAGTCAGTGCTGGGACACTCAGTCCTGTTATACACACACAGTCAGTGCTGGGACACTCAGTCCTGTTATACACACAGAGTCAGTGCTGGGACACTCAGTCCTGTTATACACACACAGAGTCAGTGCTGGGACACACAGTACTGTTATACACACAGAGTCAGTGCCGGGACACTCAAATCTGTTATACACACAGAGTCAGTGCTGGGACACTCTGTCCTGTTACACACACAGTCAGTGCTGGGACACTCAGTCCTGTTATACACACAGAGTCAGTGCTGGGACACTCAGTCCTGTTATACACACACAGAGTCAGTGCTGGGACACACAGTCCTGTTATGCACACAGTGTCAGTGCTGGGACACTCAGTCCTGTTATACACACAGAGTCAGTGCTGGGACACTCAGTCCTGTTATACACACAGAGTCAGTGCTGGGACACTCAGTCCTGTTACACACACAGAGTCAGTGCTGGGACACACAGTCCTGTTATACACACAGAGTCAGTGCTGGGACACTCAGTCCTGTTATACACACAGAGTCAGTGCTGGGACACTCAAATCTGTTATACACACACAGTCAGTGCTGGGACACAGTCCTGTTACACACACAGTCAGTGCTGGGACACTCAGTCCTGTTATACACACAGAGTCAGTGCTGGGACACTCAGTCCTGATATACACACAGAGTCAGTGCTGGGTCACACAGTCCGGTAATACACATACAGTCAGTGCTGGGACGCTCAGTCCTGTTATGCACACACAGTCAGGGCTGGGACACTCAGTCCTGTTATACACACACAGTCAGTGCTGGGACACTCAGTCCTGTTATACACACACAGTCAGTGCTGGGACACTCAGTCCTGTTATAAACACACAGAGTCAGTGCTGGGACACTCAGTCCTGTTATACACACACAGTCAGTGCTGGGACACTCAGTCCTGTTATGCACACAGAGTCAGTGCTGGGACACTCAGTCCAGTTATCAACACACAGAGTCAGTGCTGGGACACTCAGTCCTGTTATACACACACAGTCAGTGCTGGGACACTCAGTCCTGTTGGACACACACAGAGTCAGTGCTGGGACACTCAGTCCTGTTATACACACACAGTCAGTGCTGGGACCCTCAGACCTGTTATAAACACACAGAGTCAGTGCTGGGACACTCAGTCCTGTTATACACACACAGTCAGTGCTGGGACACTCAGTCCTGTTATACACACAGAGTCAGTGCTGGGACACTCAGTCCTGTTATACACACACAGTCAGTGCTGGAACCCTCAGTACTTTTACACACAATCAGTTAGTGCTGGGACACTCAGTCCTGTGAAACACACATAGTCAGTGCTGGGACACTCAGTCCTGTTACACACACAGTCAGTGCTGGGACACTCAGTCCTGTTACACACACAGTCAGTTCTGGGACACTCATGCCTGTCAAACACGCAGTCAGTGCTGGGATACTCAGTCCTGTTAGACACACACAGACAGTGCTCGGACACTCAGTCCTGTTATACACATACAGTCAGTGCTGGGACACTCATGCCTGTCAAACACGCAGTCAGTGCTGGGATACTCAGTCCTGTTAGACACACACAGACAGTGCTCAGACACTCAGTCCTGTTATACACACACACACAATCAGTGCTGGGACACTCAATCCTGTTATACACACACAGTCAGTGCTGGGACACTCAGTCCTGTTATACACACACAATCAGTGCTGGGACACTCAGTCCTGTTACAAACACACAATCAGTGCTGGGACACTCAGTCCTGTTATAAACACACAGAGTCAGTGCTGGGACACACAGTCCTGTTATACACACAGAGTCAGTGCTGGGACACTCAGTCCTGTTATACACACAGAGTCAGTGCTGGGACACTCAGTCCTGTTATACACACAGAGTCAGTGCTGGGACACACAGTCCTGTAAAACACATACAGTCAGTGTTGGGACACTCAAACCTGTTATACACACACAGTCAGTGCTGGGACACTCAGTCCTGTTATACACACAGAGTCAGTGCTGGGACACACAGTCCTGTAATACACATACAGTCAGTGCTGGGACGCTCAGTCCTGTTAGACACACACAGTCAGGGCTGGGACACTTAGTCCTGTTATGCACACAGAGTCAGTGCTGGGACACTCAGTCCTGTTATACACACAGAGTCAGTGCTGGGACACTCAGTCCTGTTATACACACACAGTCAGTGCTGGGACACTCAGTCCTGTTATACACACACAGTCAGTGCTGGGACACTCAGTCCTGTTATAAACACACAGAGTCAGTGCTGGGACACTCAGTCCTGTTATACACACAGAGTCAGTGCTGGGACACTCAGTCCTGTTATAAACACACAGAGTCAGTGCTGGGACACTCAGTCCTGTTATACACACACAGTCAGTGCTGGGACACTCAGTCCTGTTATACACACAGAGTCAGTGCTGGGACACTCAAACCTGTTATACACACAGAGTCAGTGCTGGGACACTCAAACCTGTTATACACACAGAGTCAGTGCTGGGACACAGTCCTGTGATACACACACAGTCAGGGCTGGGACACTCTGTCCTGTTATACACACACAGGCAGTGCTGGGACACTCAGTCCTGTTATACACACAGAGTCAGTGCTGGGACACTCAGTCCTGTTATACACACAGAGTCAGTGCTGGGACACTCTGTCCTGTTATACACACACAGTCAGTGCTGGGACACTCAGTCCTGTTATACACATACAGTCAGTGCTAGGATGCTCAGTGCTGTTATACACACACAGTCAGGGTTGGGACACTCAGTCCTGTTATACACACACAGTCAGTGCTGGGACACTCAGTCCTGTTATACACACACAATCAGTGCTGGGACACTCAGTCCTGTTACAAACACACAATCAGTGCTGGGACACTCAGTCCTGTTATAAACACACAGAGTCAGTGCTGGGACACACAGTCCTGTTATACACACAGAGTCAGTGCTGGGACACTCAGTCCTGTTATACACACAGAGTCAGTGCTGGGACACTCAGTCCTGTAATACACACAGAGTCAGTGCTGGGACACACAGTCCTGTAATACACATACAGTCAGTGCTGGGACACTCAAACCTGTTATACACACACAGTCAGTGCTGGGACACTCAGTCCTGTTATACACACAGAGTCAGTGCTGGGACACACAGTCCTGTAATACACATACAGTCAGTGCTGGGACGCTCAGTCCTGTTAGACACACACAGTCAGGGCTGGGACACTCAGTCCTGTTATGCACACAGAGTCAGTGCTGGGACACTCAGTCCTGTTATACACACAGAGTCAGTGCTGGGACACTCAGTCCTGTTATACACACACAGTCAGTGCTGGGACACTCAGTCCTGTTATACACACACAGTCAGTGCTGGGACACTCAGTCCTGTTATAAACACACAGAGTCAGTGCTGGGACACTCAGTCCTGTTATACACACAGAGTCAGTGCTGGGACACTCAGTCCTGTTATAAACACACAGAGTCAGTGCTGGGACACTCAGTCCTGTTATACACACACAGTCAGTGCTGGGACACTCAGTCCTGTTATACACACAGAGTCAGTGCTGGGACACTCAGTCCTGTTATACACACACAGAGTCAGTGCTGGGACACACAGTACTGTTATACACACAGAGTCAGTGCCGGGACACTCAAATCTGTTATACACACAGAGTCAGTGCTGGGACACTCTGTCCTGTTACACACACAGTCAGTGCTGGGACACTCAGTCCTGTTATACACACAGAGTCAGTGCTGGGACACTCAGTCCTGTTATACACACACAGAGTCAGTGCTGGGACACACAGTCCTGTTATGCACACAGAGTCAGTGCTGGGACACTCAGTCCTGTTATACACACAGAGTCAGTGCTGGGACACTCAGTCCTGTTATACACACAGAGTCAGTGCTGGGACACTCAGTCCTGTTACACACACAGAGTCAGTGCTGGGACACACAGTCCTGTTATACACACAGAGTCAGTGCTGGGACACTCAGTCCTGTTATACACACAGAGTCAGTGCTGGGACACTCAAATCTGTTATACACACACAGTCAGTGCTGGGACACAGTCCTGTTACACACACAGTCAGTGCTGGGACACTCAGTCCTGTTATACACACAGAGTCAGTGCTGGGACACTCAGTCCTGATATACACACAGAGTCAATGCTGGGTCACACAGTCCGGTAATACACATACAGTCAGTGCTGGGACACTCAGTCCTGTTATCAACACACAGAGTCAGTGCTGGGACACTCAGTCCTGTTATACACACACAGTCAGTGCTGGGACACTCAGTCCTGTTAGACACACACAGAGTCAGTGCTGGGACACTCAGTCCTGTTATACACACACAGTCAGTGCTGGGACCCTCAGACCTGTTATAAACACACAGAGTCAGTGCTGGGACACTCAGTCCTGTTATACACACACAGTCAGTGCTGGGACACTCAGTCCTGTTATAAACACACAGAGTCAGTGCTGGGACACTCTGTCCTGTTATACACACAGAGTCAGTGCTGAGACACTCAAACCTGTTATACACACAGAGTCAGTGCTGGGACACTCAGTCCTGTGATACACACACAGTCAGTGCTGGGACACTCAGTCCTGTTATACACACAGAGTCAGTGCTGGGACACTCAAACCTGTTATACACACAGAGTCAGTGCTGGGACACAGTCCTGTGATACACACACAGTCAGGGCTGGGACACTCTGTCCTGTTATACACACACAGGCAGTGCTGGGACACTCAGTCCTGTTATACACACAGAGTCAGTGCTGGGACACTCTGTCCTGTTATACACACACAGTCAGTGCTGGGACACTCAGTCCTGTTATACACATACAGTCAGTGCTAGGATGCTCAGTGCTGTTATACACACACAGTCAGGGTTGGGACACTCAGTCCTGTTATACACACACAGTCAGTGCTGGGACACTCAGTCCTGTTATACACACACAATCAGTGCTGGGACACTCAGTCCTGTTACAAACACACAATCAGTGCTGGGACACTCAGTCCTGTTATAAACACACAGAGTCAGTGCTGGGACACACAGTCCTGTTATACACACAGAGTCAGTGCTGGGACACTCAGTCCTGTTATACACACAGAGTCAGTGCTGGGAACCTCAGTCCTGTTATACACACAGAGTCAGTGCTGGGACACACAGTCCTGTAATACACATACAGTCAGTGCTGGGACACTCAAACCTGTTATACACACACAGTCAGTGCTGGGACACTCAGTCCTGTTATACACACAGAGTCAGTGCTGGGACACACAGTCCTGTAATACACATACAGTCAGTGCTGGGACGCTCAGTCCTGTTAGACACACACAGTCAGGGCTGGGACACTCAGTCCTGTTATGCACACAGAGTCAGTGCTGGGACACTCAGTCCTGTTATACACACAGAGTCAGTGCTGGGACACTCAGTCCTGTTATACACACACAGTCAGTGCTGGGACACTCAGTCCTGTTATACACACACAGTCAGTGCTGGGACACTCAGTCCTGTTATAAACACACAGAGTCAGTGCTGGGACACTCAGTCCTGTTATAAACACACAGAGTCAGTGCTGGGACACTCAGTCCTGTTATAAACACACAGAGTCAGTGCTGGGACACTCAGTCCTGTTATACACACACAGTCAGTGCTGGGACACTCAGTCCTGTTATACACACAGAGTCAGTGCTGGGACACTCAGTCCTGTTATACACACACAGAGTCAGTGCTGGGACACACAGTACTGTTATACACACAGAGTCAGTGCCGGGACACTCAAATCTGTTATACACACAGAGTCAGTGCTGGGACACTCTGTCCTGTTACACACACAGTCAGTGCTGGGACACTCAGTCCTGTTATACACACAGAGTCAGTGCTGGGACACTCAGTCCTGTTATACACACACAGAGTCAGTGCTGGGACACACAGTCCTGTTATGCACACAGTGTCAGTGCTGGGACACTCAGTCCTGTTATACACACAGAGTCAGTGCTGGGACACTCAGTCCTGTTATACACACAGAGTCAGTGCTGGGACACTCAGTCCTGTTACACACACAGAGTCAGTGCTGGGACACACAGTCCTGTTATACACACAGAGTCAGTGCTGGGACACTCAGTCCTGTTATACACACAGAGTCAGTGCTGGGACACTCAAATCTGTTATACACACACAGTCAGTGCTGGGACACAGTCCTGTTACACACACAGTCAGTGCTGGGACACTCAGTCCTGTTATACACACAGAGTCAGTGCTGGGACACTCAGTCCTGATATACACACAGAGTCAGTGCTGGGTCACACAGTCCGGTAATACACATACAGTCAGTGCTGGGACGCTCAGTCCTGTTATGCACACACAGTCAGGGCTGGGACACTCAGTCCTGTTATACACACACAGTCAGTGCTGGGACACTCAGTCCTGTTATACACACACAGTCAGTGCTGGGACACTCAGTCCTGTTATAAACACACAGAGTCAGTGCTGGGACACTCAGTCCTGTTATACACACACAGTCAGTGCTGGGACACTCAGTCCTGTTATGCACACAGAGTCAGTGCTGGGACACTCAGTCCAGTTATCAACACACAGAGTCAGTGCTGGGACACTCAGTCCTGTTATACACACACAGTCAGTGCTGGGACACTCAGTCCTGTTGGACACACACAGAGTCAGTGCTGGGACACTCAGTCCTGTTATACACACACAGTCAGTGCTGGGACCCTCAGACCTGTTATAAACACACAGAGTCAGTGCTGGGACACTCAGTCCTGTTATACACACACAGTCAGTGCTGGGACACTCAGTCCTGTTATACACACAGAGTCAGTGCTGGGACACTCAGTCCTGTTATACACACACAGTCAGTGCTGGAACCCTCAGTACTTTTACACACAATCAGTTAGTGCTGGGACACTCAGTCCTGTGAAACACACATAGTCAGTGCTGGGACACTCAGTCCTGTTACACACACAGTCAGTGCTGGGACACTCAGTCCTGTTACACACACAGTCAGTTCTGGGACACTCATGCCTGTCAAACACGCAGTCAGTGCTGGGATACTCAGTCCTGTTAGACACACACAGACAGTGCTCGGACACTCAGTCCTGTTATACACATACAGTCAGTGCTGGGACACTCATGCCTGTCAAACACGCAGTCAGTGCTGGGATACTCAGTCCTGTTAGACACACACAGACAGTGCTCAGACACTCAGTCCTGTTATACACACACACACAATCAGTGCTGGGACACTCAATCCTGTTATACACACACAGTCAGTGCTGGGACACTCAGTCCTGTTATACACACACAATCAGTGCTGGGACACTCAGTCCTGTTACAAACACACAATCAGTGCTGGGACACTCAGTCCTGTTATAAACACACAGAGTCAGTGCTGGGACACACAGTCCTGTTATACACACAGAGTCAGTGCTGGGACACTCAGTCCTGTTATACACACAGAGTCAGTGCTGGGACACTCAGTCCTGTTATACACACAGAGTCAGTGCTGGGACACACAGTCCTGTAAAACACATACAGTCAGTGTTGGGACACTCAAACCTGTTATACACACACAGTCAGTGCTGGGACACTCAGTCCTGTTATACACACAGAGTCAGTGCTGGGACACACAGTCCTGTAATACACATACAGTCAGTGCTGGGACGCTCAGTCCTGTTAGACACACACAGTCAGGGCTGGGACACTTAGTCCTGTTATGCACACAGAGTCAGTGCTGGGACACTCAGTCCTGTTATACACACAGAGTCAGTGCTGGGACACTCAGTCCTGTTATACACACACAGTCAGTGCTGGGACACTCAGTCCTGTTATACACACACAGTCAGTGCTGGGACACTCAGTCCTGTTATAAACACACAGAGTCAGTGCTGGGACACTCAGTCCTGTTATACACACAGAGTCAGTGCTGGGACACTCAGTCCTGTTATAAACACACAGAGTCAGTGCTGGGACACTCAGTCCTGTTATACACACACAGTCAGTGCTGGGACACTCAGTCCTGTTATACACACAGAGTCAGTGCTGGGACACTCAGTCCTGTTATACACACACAGAGTCAGTGCTGGGACACACAGTACTGTTATACACACAGAGTCAGTGCCGGGACACTCAAATCTGTTATACACACAGAGTCAGTGCTGGGACACTCTGTCCTGTTACACACACAGTCAGTGCTGGGACACTCAGTCCTGTTATACACACAGAGTCAGTGCTGGGACACTCAGTCCTGTTATACACACACAGAGTCAGTGCTGGGACACACAGTCCTGTTATGCACACAGAGTCAGTGCTGGGACACTCAGTCCTGTTATACACACAGAGTCAGTGCTGGGACACTCAGTCCTGTTATACACACACAGTCAGGGCTGGGACACTCAGTCCTGTTATGCACACAGAGTCAGTGCTGGGACACACAGTCCTGTTATACACACAGAGTCAGTGCTGGGACACTCAGTCCTGTTATACACACAGAGTCAGTGCTGGGACACTCAAATCTGTTATACACACACAGTCAGTGCTGGGACACAGTCCTGTTACACACACAGTCAGTGCTGGGACACTCAGTCCTGTTATACACACAGAGTCAGTGCTGGGACACTCAGTCCTGATATACACACACAGTCAGTGCTGGGACACTCAGTCCTGTTATAAACACACAGAGTCAGTGCTGGGACACTCAAACCTGTTATACACACACAGTCAGTGCTGGGACACTCAGTCCTGTTATACACACACAGTCAGTGCTGGGACGCTCAGTCCTGTTATACACACACAGTCAGGGCTGGGACACTCAGTCCTGTTATGCACACAGAGTCAGTGCTGGGACACTCAGTCCTGTTATCAACACACAGAGTCAGTGCTGGGACACTCAGTCCTGTTATACACACACAGTCAGTGCTGGGACACTCAGTCCTGTTAGACACACACAGAGTCAGTGCTGGGACACTCAGTCCTGTTATACACACACAGTCAGTGCTGGGACCCTCAGACCTGTTATAAACACACAGAGTCAGTGCTGGGACACTCAGTCCTGTTATACACACACAGTCAGTGCTGGGACACTCAGTCCTGTTATACACACAGAGTCAGTGCTGGGACACTCAGTCCTGTTATACACACACAGTCAGTGCTGGAACCCTCAGTACTTTTACACACAATCAGTTAGTGCTGGGACACTCAGTCCTGTGAAACACACATAGTCAGTGCTGGGACACTCAGTCCTGTTACACACACAGTCAGTGCTGGGACACTCAGTCCTGTTACACACACAGTCAGTTATGGGACACTCATGCCTGTCAAACACGCAGTCAGTGCTGGGATACTCAGTCCTGTTAGACACACACAGACAGTGCTCAGACACTCAGTCCTGTTATACACACACACACAATCAGTGCTGGGACACTCAATCCTGTTATACACACACAGTCAGTGCTGGGACACTCAGTCCTGTTATACACACACAATCAGTGCTGGGACACTCAGTCCTGTTACAAACACACAATCAGTGCTGGGACACTCAGTCCTGTTATAAACACACAGAGTCAGTGCTGGGACACACAGTCCTGTTATACACACAGAGTCAGTGCTGGGACACTCAGTCCTGTTATACACACAGAGTCAGTGCTGGGACACTCAAATCTGTTATACACACACAGTCAGTGCTGGGACACAGTCCTGTTACACACACAGTCAGTGCTGGGACACTCAGTCCTGTTATACACACAGAGTCAGTGCTGGGACACTCAGTCCTGATATACACACAGAGTCAGTGCTGGGTCACACAGTCCGGTAATACACATACAGTCAGTGCTGGGACGCTCAGTCCTGTTATGCACACACAGTCAGGGCTGGGACACTCAGTCCTGTTATACACACACAGTCAGTGCTGGGACACTCAGTCCTGTTATACACACACAGTCAGTGCTGGGACACTCAGTCCTGTTATAAACACACAGAGTCAGTGCTGGGACACTCAGTCCTGTTATACACACACAGTCAGTGCTGGGACACTCAGTCCTGTTATGCACACAGAGTCAGTGCTGGGACACTCAGTCCTGTTATCAACACACAGAGTCAGTGCTGGGACACTCAGTCCTGTTATACACACACAGTCAGTGCTGGGACACTCAGTCCTGTTGGACACACACAGAGTCAGTGCTGGGACACTCAGTCCTGTTATACACACACAGTCAGTGCTGGGACCCTCAGACCTGTTATAAACACACAGAGTCAGTGCTGGGACACTCAGTCCTGTTATACACACACAGTCAGTGCTGGGACACTCAGTCCTGTTATACACACAGAGTCAGTGCTGGGACACTCAGTCCTGTTATACACACACAGTCAGTGCTGGAACCCTCAGTACTTTTACACACAATCAGTTAGTGCTGGGACACTCAGTCCTGTGAAACACACATAGTCAGTGCTGGGACACTCAGTCCTGTTACACACACAGTCAGTGCTGGGACACTCAGTCCTGTTACACACACAGTCAGTTCTGGGACACTCATGCCTGTCAAACACGCAGTCAGTGCTGGGATACTCAGTCCTGTTAGACACACACAGACAGTGCTCGGACACTCAGTCCTGTTATACACATACAGTCAGTGCTGGGACACTCATGCCTGTCAAACACGCAGTCAGTGCTGGGATACTCAGTCCTGTTAGACACACACAGACAGTGCTCAGACACTCAGTCCTGTTATACACACACACACAATCAGTGCTGGGACACTCAATCCTGTTATACACACACAGTCAGTGCTGGGACACTCAGTCCTGTTATACACACACAATCAGTGCTGGGACACTCAGTCCTGTTACAAACACACAATCAGTGCTGGGACACTCAGTCCTGTTATAAACACACAGAGTCAGTGCTGGGACACACAGTCCTGTTATACACACAGAGTCAGTGCTGGGACACTCAGTCCTGTTATACACACAGAGTCAGTGCTGGGACACTCAGTCCTGTTATACTCACAGAGTCAGTGCTGGGACACACAGTCCTGTAAAACACATACAGTCAGTGTTGGGACACTCAAACCTGTTATACACACACAGTCAGTGCTGGGACACTCAGTCCTGTTATACACACAGAGTCAGTGCTGGGACACACAGTCCTGTAATACACATACAGTCAGTGCTGGGACGCTCAGTCCTGTTAGACACACACAGTCAGGGCTGGGACACTTAGTCCTGTTATGCACACAGAGTCAGTGCTGGGACACTCAGTCCTGTTATACACACAGAGTCAGTGCTGGGACACTCAGTCCTGTTATACACACACAGTCAGTGCTGGGACACTCAGTCCTGTTATACACACACAGTCAGTGCTGGGACACTCAGTCCTGTTATAAACACACAGAGTCAGTGCTGGGACACTCAGTCCTGTTATACACACAGAGTCAGTGCTGGGACACTCAGTCCTGTTATAAACACACAGAGTCAGTGCTGGGACACTCAGTCCTGTTATACACACACAGTCAGTGCTGGGACACTCAGTCCTGTTATACACACAGAGTCAGTGCTGGGACACTCAGTCCTGTTATACACACACAGAGTCAGTGCTGGGACACACAGTACTGTTATACACACAGAGTCAGTGCCGGGACACTCAAATCTGTTATACACACAGAGTCAGTGCTGGGACACTCTGTCCTGTTACACACACAGTCAGTGCTGGGACACTCAGTCCTGTTATACACACAGAGTCAGTGCTGGGACACTCAGTCCTGTTATACACACACAGAGTCAGTGCTGGGACACACAGTCCTGTTATGCACACAGAGTCAGTGCTGGGACACTCAGTCCTGTTATACACACAGAGTCAGTGCTGGGACACTCAGTCCTGTTATACACACACAGTCAGGGCTGGGACACTCAGTCCTGTTATGCACACAGAGTCAGTGCTGGGACACACAGTCCTGTTATACACACAGAGTCAGTGCTGGGACACTCAGTCCTGTTATACACACAGAGTCAGTGCTGGGACACTCAAATCTGTTATACACACACAGTCAGTGCTGGGACACAGTCCTGTTACACACACAGTCAGTGCTGGGACACTCAGTCCTGTTATACACACAGAGTCAGTGCTGGGACACTCAGTCCTGATATACACACACAGTCAGTGCTGGGACACTCAGTCCTGTTATAAACACACAGAGTCAGTGCTGGGACACTCAAACCTGTTATACACACACAGTCAGTGCTGGGACACTCAGTCCTGTTATACACACACAGTCAGTGCTGGGACGCTCAGTCCTGTTATACACACACAGTCAGGGCTGGGACACTCAGTCCTGTTATGCACACAGAGTCAGTGCTGGGACACTCAGTCCTGTTATCAACACACAGAGTCAGTGCTGGGACACTCAGTCCTGTTATACACACACAGTCAGTGCTGGGACACTCAGTCCTGTTAGACACACACAGAGTCAGTGCTGGGACACTCAGTCCTGTTATACACACACAGTCAGTGCTGGGACCCTCAGACCTGTTATAAACACACAGAGTCAGTGCTGGGACACTCAGTCCTGTTATACACACACAGTCAGTGCTGGGACACTCAGTCCTGTTATACACACAGAGTCAGTGCTGGGACACTCAGTCCTGTTATACACACACAGTCAGTGCTGGAACCCTCAGTACTTTTACACACAATCAGTTAGTGCTGGGACACTCAGTCCTGTGAAACACACATAGTCAGTGCTGGGACACTCAGTCCTGTTACACACACAGTCAGTGCTGGGACACTCAGTCCTGTTACACACACAGTCAGTTATGGGACACTCATGCCTGTCAAACACGCAGTCAGTGCTGGGATACTCAGTCCTGTTAGACACACACAGACAGTGCTCGGACACTCAGTCCTGTTATACACATACAGTCAGTGCTGGGACACTCATGCCTGTCAAACACGCAGTCAGTGCTGGGATACTCAGTCCTGTTAGACACACACAGACAGTGCTCAGACACTCAGTCCTGTTATACACACACACACAATCAGTGCTGGGACACTCAATCCTGTCATACACACACAGTCAGTGCTGGGACACTCAGTCCTGTTATACACACACAGTCAGTGCTGGGACCCTCAGTACTTTTATACACAATCAGTTAGTGCTGGGACACTCAGTCCTGTTCTCCACACACACAGTCAGTGCTGGGACGCACATTCCTGTCATACACACACAGTCACTGCTGGGACACTCAGTCCTGTCATACACACACAGTCAGTGCTGGGACCCTCAGTCCTGTTACACACACAGTCACTGCTGGGACACTCAGTCCTGTCAAACACACAGTCAGTGCTGGGACACTCAGTCCTGTCATACACACACAGTCAGGGCTGGGACACTCAGTCCTGTTATACACACACAGAGTCACTGCTGGGACACTCAAACCTGTTATACACACAGAGTCAGTGCTGGGACACTCTGTCCTGTTATACACACAGAGTCAGTGCTGGGACAGTCAGTCCTGTTATACACACACAGTCAGTGCTGGGACACTCAGTCCTGTTATACACACACAGAGTCAGTGCTGGGACACTCAGTCCTGTTATACACACACAGAGTCAGTGCTGGGACACTCAAACCTGTTATACACACAGAGTCCGTGCTGGGACACTCTGTCCTGTTATACACACACAGTCAGTGCTGGGACACTCAGTCCTGTTATACACACACAATCAGTGCTGGGACACTCAGTCCTGTTACAAACACACAATCAGTGCTGGGACACTCAGTCCTGTTATAAACACACAGAGTCAGTGCTGGGACACACAGTCCTGTTATACACACAGAGTCAGTGCTGGGACACTCAGTCCTGTTATACACACAGAGTCAGTGCTGGGAGACACAGTCCTGTAATACACATACAGTCAGTGCTGGGACACTCAAACCTGTTATACACACACAGTCAGTGCTGGGACACTCAGTCCTGTTATGCACACACAGTCAGTGCTGGGACACTCAGTCCTGTTATACACACACAGTCAGTGCTGGGACACTCAGTCCTGTTATACACACACAGTCAGTGCTGGGACACTCAGTCCTGTTATACACACAGAGTCAGTGCTGGGACACTCAGTCCTGTTATACACACAGAGTCAGTGCTGGGACACTCAGTCCTGTTATAAACACACAGAGTCAGTGCTGGGACACTCAGTCCTGTTATGCACACACAGTCAGTGCTGGGACACTCAGTCCTGTTATACACACAGAGTCAGTGCTGGGACACTCAGTCCTGTTATAAACACACAGAGTCAGTGCTGGGACACTCAGTCCTGTTATACACACAGAGTCAGTGCTGGGACACTCAGTCCTGTTATAAACACACAGAGTCAGTGCTGGGACACTCAGTCCTGTTATACACACACAGTCAGTGCTGGGACACTCAGTCCTGTTATACACACACAGTCAGTGCTGGGACACTCAGTCCTGTTATACACACACAGAGTCAGTGCTGGGACACACAGTCCTGTTATCCACACAGAGTCAGTGCTGGGACACTCAGTCCTGTTATACACACAGAGTCAGTGCTGGGACACTCAAATCTGTTATACACACAGAGTCAGTGCTGGGACACTCTGTCCTGTTATAAACACACAGAGTCAGTGCTGGGACACTCAGTCCTGTTATACACACACAGTCAGTGCTGGGACACTCAGTCCTGTTATACACACAGAGTCAGTGCTGGGACACTCAGTCCTGTTATACACACACAGAGTCAGTGCTGGGACACACAGTACTGTTATACACACAGAGTCAGTGCCGGGACACTCAAATCTGTTATACACACAGAGTCAGTGCTGGGACACTCTGTCCTGTTACACACACAGTCAGTGCTGGGACACTCAGTCCTGTTATACACACAGAGTCAGTGCTGGGACACTCAGTCCTGTTATACACACACAGAGTCAGTGCTGGGACACACAGTCCTGTTATGCACACAGAGTCAGTGCTGGGACACTCAGTCCTGTTATACACACAGAGTCAGTGCTGGGACACTCAGTCCTGTTATACACACACAGTCAGGGCTGGGACACTCAGTCCTGTTATGCACACAGAGTCAGTGCTGGGACACACAGTCCTGTTATACACACAGAGTCAGTGCTGGGACACTCAGTCCTGTTATACACACACAGTCAGTGCTGGGACACAGTCCTGTTACACACACAGTCAGTGCTGGGACACTCAGTCCTGTTATACACACAGAGTCAGTGCTGGGACACTCAGTCCTGATATACACACACAGTCAGTGCTGGGACACTCAGTCCTGTTATAAACACACAGAGTCAGTGCTGGGACACTCAAACCTGTTATACACACACAGTCAGTGCTGGGACACTCAGTCCTGTTATACACACACAGTCAGTGCTGGGACGCTCAGTCCTGTTATACACACACAGTCAGGGCTGGGACACTCAGTCCTGTTATGCACACAGAGTCAGTGCTGGGACACTCAGTCCTGTTATCAACACACAGAGTCAGTGCTGGGACACTCAGTCCTGTTATACACACACAGTCAGTGCTGGGACACTCAGTCCTGTTAGACACACACAGAGTCAGTGCTGGGACACTCAGTCCTGTTATACACACACAGTCAGTGCTGGGACCCTCAGACCTGTTATAAACACACAGAGTCAGTGCTGGGACACTCAGTCCTGTTATACACACACAGTCAGTGCTGGGACACTCAGTCCTGTTATACACACAGAGTCAGTGCTGGGACACTCAGTCCTGTTATACACACACAGTCAGTGCTGGAACCCTCAGTACTTTTACACACAATCAGTTAGCGCTGGGACACTCAGTCCTGTGAAACACACATAGTCAGTGCTGGGACACTCAGTCCTGTTACACACACAGTCAGTGCTGGGACACTCAGTCCTGTTACACACACAGTCAGTTATGGGACACTCATGCCTGTCAAACACGCAGTCAGTGCTGGGATACTCAGTCCTGTTAGACACACACAGACAGTGCTCGGACACTCAGTCCTGTTATACACATACAGTCAGTGCTGGGACACTCATGCCTGTCAAACACGCAGTCAGTGCTGGGATACTCAGTCCTGTTAGACACACACAGACAGTGCTCAGACACTCTGTCCTGTTATACACACACACACAATCAGTGCTGGGACACTCAATCCTGTTATACACACACAGTCAGTGCTGGGACACTCAGTCCTGTTATACACACACAGTCAGTGCTGGGACCCTCAGTACTTTTATACACAATCAGTTAGTGCTGGGACACTCAGTCCTGTTCTCCACACACACAGTCAGTGCTGGGACGCACATTCCTGTCATACACACACAGTCACTGCTGGGACACTCAGTCCTGTCATACACACACAGTCAGTGCTGGGACCCTCAGTCCTGTTACACACACAGTCACTGCTGGGACACTCAGTCCTGTCAAACACACAGTCAGTGCTGGGACACTCAGTCCTGTCATACACACACAGTCAGGGCTGGGACACTCAGTCCTGTTATACACACACAGAGTCACTGCTGGGACACTCAAACCTGTTATACACACAGAGTCAGTGCTGGGACACTCTGTCCTGTTATACACACAGAGTCAGTGCTGGGACAGTCAGTCCTGTTATACACACACAGTCAGTGCTGGGACACTCAGTCCTGTTATACACACACAGAGTCAGTGCTGGGACACTCAGTCCTGTTATACACACACAGAGTCAGTGCTGGGACACTCAAACCTGTTATACACACAGAGTCCGTGCTGGGACACTCTGTCCTGTTATACACACACAGTCAGTGCTGGGACACTCAGTCCTGTTATACACACACAATCAGTGCTGGGACACTCAGTCCTGTTATACACACACAATCAGTGCTGGGACACTCAGTCCTGTTACAAACACACAATCAGTGCTGGGACACTCAGTCCTGTTATAAACACACAGAGTCAGTGCTGGGACACACAGTCCTGTTATACACACAGAGTCAGTGCTGGGACACTCAGTCCTGTTATACACACAGAGTCAGTGCTGGGACACACAGTCCTGTAATACACATACAGTCAGTGCTGGGACACTCAAACCTGTTATACACACACAGTCAGTGCTGGGACACTCAGTCCTGTTATGCACACACAGTCAGTGCTGGGACACTCAGTCCTGTTATACACACACAGTCAGTGCTGGGACACTCAGTCCTGTTATACACACACAATCAGTGCTGGGACACTCAGTCCTGTTACAAACACACAATCAGTGCTGGGACACTCAGTCCTGTTATAAACACACAGAGTCAGTGCTGGGACACACAGTCCTGTTATACACACAGAGTCAGTGCTGGGACACTCAGTCCTGTTATACACACAGAGTCAGTGCTGGGAGACACAGTCCTGTAATACACATACAGTCAGTGCTGGGACACTCAAACCTGTTATACACACACAGTCAGTGCTGGGACACTCAGTCCTGTTATGCACACACAGTCAGTGCTGGGACACTCAGTCCTGTTATACACACACAGTCAGTGCTGGGACACTCAGTCCTGTTATACACACACAGTCAGTGCTGGGACACTCAGTCCTGTTATACACACAGAGTCAGTGCTGGGACACTCAGTCCTGTTATACACACAGAGTCAGTGCTGGGACACTCAGTCCTGTTATAAACACACAGAGTCAGTGCTGGGACACTCAGTCCTGTTATGCACACACAGTCAGTGCTGGGACACTCAGTCCTGTTATACACACAGAGTCAGTGCTGGGACACTCAGTCCTGTTATAAACACACAGAGTCAGTGCTGGGACACTCAGTCCTGTTATACACACAGAGTCAGTGCTGGAACACTCAGTCCTGTTATAAACACACAGAGTCAGTGCTGGGACACTCAGTCCTGTTATACACACACAGTCAGTGCTGGGACACTCAGTCCTGTTATACACACACAGTCAGTGCTGGGACACTCAGTCCTGTTATACACACACAGAGTCAGTGCTGGGACACACAGTCCTGTTATCCACACAGAGTCAGTGCTGGGACACTCAGTCCTGTTATACACACAGAGTCAGTGCTGGGACACTCAAATCTGTTATACACACAGAGTCAGTGCTGGGACACTCTGTCCTGTTATAAACACACAGAGTCAGTGCTGGGACACTCAGTCCTGTTATACACACACAGTCAGTGCTGGGACACTCAGTCCTGTTATACACACAGAGTCAGTGCTGGGACACTCAGTCCTGTTATACACACACAGAGTCAGTGCTGGGACACACAGTACTGTTATACACACAGAGTCAGTGCCGGGACACTCAAATCTGTTATACACACAGAGTCAGTGCTGGGACACTCTGTCCTGTTACACACACAGTCAGTGCTGGGACACTCAGTCCTGTTATACACACAGAGTCAGTGCTGGGACACTCAGTCCTGTTATACACACACAGAGTCAGTGCTGGGACACACAGTCCTGTTATGCACACAGAGTCAGTGCTGGGACACTCAGTCCTGTTATACACACAGAGTCAGTGCTGGGACACTCAGTCCTGTTATACACACACAGTCAGGGCTGGGACACTCAGTCCTGTTATGCACACAGAGTCAGTGCTGGGACACACAGTCCTGTTATACACACAGAGTCAGTGCTGGGACACTCAGTCCTGTTATACACACACAGTCAGTGCTGGGACACAGTCCTGTTACACACACAGTCAGTGCTGGGACACTCAGTCCTGTTATACACACAGAGTCAGTGCTGGGACACTCAGTCCTGATATACACACACAGTCAGTGCTGGGACACTCAGTCCTGTTATAAACACACAGAGTCAGTGCTGGGACACTCAAACCTGTTATACACACACAGTCAGTGCTGGGACACTCAGTCCTGTTATACACACACAGTCAGTGCTGGGACGCTCAGTCCTGTTATACACACACAGTCAGGGCTGGGACACTCAGTCCTGTTATGCACACAGAGTCAGTGCTGGGACACTCAGTCCTGTTATCAACACACAGAGTCAGTGCTGGGACACTCAGTCCTGTTATACACACACAGTCAGTGCTGGGACACTCAGTCCTGTTAGACACACACAGAGTCAGTGCTGGGACACTCAGTCCTGTTATACACACACAGTCAGTGCTGGGACCCTCAGACCTGTTATAAACACACAGAGTCAGTGCTGGGACACTCAGTCCTGTTATACACACACAGTCAGTGCTGGGACACTCAGTCCTGTTATACACACAGAGTCAGTGCTGGGACACTCAGTCCTGTTATACACACACAGTCAGTGCTGGAACCCTCAGTACTTTTACACACAATCAGTTAGCGCTGGGACACTCAGTCCTGTGAAACACACATAGTCAGTGCTGGGACACTCAGTCCTGTTACACACACAGTCAGTGCTGGGACACTCAGTCCTGTTACACACACAGTCAGTTATGGGACACTCATGCCTGTCAAACACGCAGTCAGTGCTGGGATACTCAGTCCTGTTAGACACACACAGACAGTGCTCGGACACTCAGTCCTGTTATACACATACAGTCAGTGCTGGGACACTCATGCCTGTCAAACACGCAGTCAGTGCTGGGATACTCAGTCCTGTTAGACACACACAGACAGTGCTCAGACACTCTGTCCTGTTATACACACACACACAATCAGTGCTGGGACACTCAATCCTGTTATACACACACAGTCAGTGCTGGGACACTCAGTCCTGTTATACACACACAGTCAGTGCTGGGACCCTCAGTACTTTTATACACAATCAGTTAGTGCTGGGACACTCAGTCCTGTTCTCCACACACACAGTCAGTGCTGGGACGCACATTCCTGTCATACACACACAGTCACTGCTGGGACACTCAGTCCTGTCATACACACACAGTCAGTGCTGGGACCCTCAGTCCTGTTACACACACAGTCACTGCTGGGACACTCAGTCCTGTCAAACACACAGTCAGTGCTGGGACACTCAGTCCTGTCATACACACACAGTCAGGGCTGGGACACTCAGTCCTGTTATACACACACAGAGTCACTGCTGGGACACTCAAACCTGTTATACACACAGAGTCAGTGCTGGGACACTCTGTCCTGTTATACACACAGAGTCAGTGCTGGGACAGTCAGTCCTGTTATACACACACAGTCAGTGCTGGGACACTCAGTCCTGTTATACACACACAGAGTCAGTGCTGGGACACTCAGTCCTGTTATACACACACAGAGTCAGTGCTGGGACACTCAAACCTGTTATACACACAGAGTCCGTGCTGGGACACTCTGTCCTGTTATACACACACAGTCAGTGCTGGGACACTCAGTCCTGTTATACACACACAATCAGTGCTGGGACACTCAGTCCTGTTATACACACACAATCAGTGCTGGGACACTCAGTCCTGTTACAAACACACAATCAGTGCTGGGACACTCAGTCCTGTTATAAACACACAGAGTCAGTGCTGGGACACACAGTCCTGTTATACACACAGAGTCAGTGCTGGGACACTCAGTCCTGTTATACACACAGAGTCAGTGCTGGGACACACAGTCCTGTAATACACATACAGTCAGTGCTGGGACACTCAAACCTGTTATACACACACAGTCAGTGCTGGGACACTCAGTCCTGTTATGCACACACAGTCAGTGCTGGGACACTCAGTCCTGTTATACACACACAGTCAGTGCTGGGACACTCAGTCCTGTTATACACACACAGTCAGTGCTGGGACACTCAGTCCTGTTATACACACAGAGTCAGTGCTGGGACACTCAGTCCTGTTATAAACACACAGAGTCAGTGCTGGGACACTCAGTCCTGTTATGCACACACAGTCAGTGCTGGGACACTCAGTCCTGTTATACACACAGAGTCTGTGCTGGGACACTCAGTCCTGTTATAAACACACAGAGTCAGTGCTGGGACACTCAGTCCTGTTATACACACAGAGTCAGTGCTGGGACACTCAGTCCTGTTATAAACACACAGAGTCAGTGCTGGGACACTCAGTCCTGTTATACACACACAGTCAGTGCTGGGACACTCAGTCCTGTTATACACACACAGTCAGTGCTGGGACACTCAGTCCTGTTATACACACACAGAGTCAGTGCTGGGACACACAGTCCTGTTATACACACAGAGTCAGTGCTGGGACACTCAGTCCTGTTATACACACAGAGTCAGTGCTGGGACACTCAAATCTGTTATACACACAGAGTCAGTGCTGGGACACTCTGTCCTGTTATACACACACAGTCAGTGCTGGGACACAGTCCTGTTACACACACAGTCAGTGCTGGGACACTCAGTCCTGTTATACACACAGAGTCAGTGCTGGGACACTCAGTCCTGTTATACACACACACAGTCAGTGCTGGGACACACAGTCCTGTTATGCACACAGAGTCAGTGCTGGGACACTCAGTCCTGTTATACACACAGAGTCAGTGCTGGGACACACAGTCCTGTTATACACACAGAGTCAGTGCTGGGACACTCAGTCCTGATATACACACAGAGTCAGTGCTGGGTCACACAGTCCGGTAATACACATACAGTCAGTGCTGGGACGCTCAGTCCTGTTATACACACACAGTCAGGGCTGGGACACTCAGTCCTGTTATACACACACAGTCAGTGCTGGGACACTCAGTCCTGTTATAAACACACAGAGTCAGTGCTGGGACACTCAAACCTGTTATACACACACAGTCAGTGCTGGGACACTCAGTCTGTTATACACACACAGTCAGGGCTGGGACACACAGTCCTGTAATACACATACAGTCAGTGCTGGGACGCTCAGTCCTGTTATACACACACAGTCAGGGCTGGGACACTCAGTCCTGTTATGCACACAGAGTCAGTGCTGGGACACTCAGTCCTGTTATACACACAGAGTCAGTGCTGGGACACTCAGTCCTGTTATGCACACAGAGTCAGTGCTGGGACACTCAGACCTGTGAAACACACATATTCAGTGCTGGGACCCTCAGACCTGTTATACACACACAGACAGTGCTGGGACACTCAGTCCTGTTATACACACACAGTCAGTGCTGGGACACACAGTCCTGTTATACACAAGCTCAGTGCTGGGACACTCAGTCCTGTTATACACACACAGTCAGTGCTGGGACACTCAGTCCTGTTATACACACACAGTCAGTGCTGGGACACTCAGTCCTGTTATACACACACAGAGTCAGTGCTGGGACACACAGTCCTGTTATACACACAGAGTCAGTGCTGGGACACTCAGTCCTGTTATACACACAGAGTCAGTGCTGGGACACTCAAATCTGTTATACACACAGAATCAGTGCTGGGACACTCTGTCCTGTTATACACACACAGTCAGTGCTGGGACCCTCAGTCCTGTTATACACACACAGTCAGTGCTGGGACACTCAGTCCTGTTAGACACACACAGTCAGTGCTGGGACCCTCAGTCCTGTTATACACACACAGTCAGTGCTGGGACCCTCAGTCCTGTTATACACACACAGTCAGTGTTGGGACATTCAGTCCTGTTGAACACACACATTCAGTGCTGGGACACTGAGTCCTGTTAAACACACACAGTCAGTGCTGGGACATTCAGTCCTGTTAAACACACACAGTCAGTGCTGGGACACTCAGTCCTGTTATACACACACAATCAGTGCTGGGACACTCAGTCCTGTTATAAACACACAGAGTCAGTGCTGGGACACTCAGTCCTGTTATACACACACACACAATCAGTGCTGGGACACTCAATCCTGTTATACACACACAGTCAGTGCTGGGACACTCAGTCCTGTTATACACACACAATCAGTGCTGGGACACTCAGTCCTGTTACAAACACACAATCAGTGCTGGGACACTCAGTCCTGTTATAAACACACAGAGTCAGTGCTGGGACACACAGTCCTGTTATACACACAGAGTCAGTGCTGGGACACTCAGTCCTGTTATACACACAGAGTCAGTGCTGGGACACTCAGTCCTGTTATACACACAGAGTCAGTGCTGGGACACACAGTCCTGTAAAACACATACAGTCAGTGTTGGGACACTCAAACCTGTTATACACATACAGTCAGTGCTGGGACACTCAGTCCTGTTATACACACAGAGTCAGTGCTGGGACACACAGTCCTGTAATACACATACAGTCAGTGCTGGGACGCTCAGTCCTGTTAGACACACAGAGTCAGTGCTGGGACACTCAGTCCTGTTATAAACACACAGAGTCAGTGCTGGGACACTCAGTCCTGTTATACACACACAGTCAGTGCTGGGACACTCAGTCCTGTTATACACACACAGTCAGTGCTGGGACACTCAGTCCTGTTATAAACACACAGAGTCAGTGCTGGGACACTCAGTCCTGTTATACACACAGAGTCAGTGCTGGGACACTCAGTCCTGTTATAAACACACAGAGTCAGTGCTGGGACACTCAGTCCTGTTATACACACACAGTCAGTGCTGGGACACTCAGTCCTGTTATACACACAGAGTCAGTGCTGGGACACTCAGTCCTGTTATACACACACAGAGTCAGTGCTGGGACACACAGTACTGTTATACACACAGAGTCAGTGCCGGGACACTCAAATCTGTTATACACACAGAGTCAGTGCTGGGACACTCTGTCCTGTTACACACACAGTCAGTGCTGGGACACTCAGTCCTGTTATACACACACAGTCAGGGCTGGGACACTCAGTCCTGTTATGCACACAGAGTCAGTGATGGGACACACAGTCCTGTTATACACACAGAGTCAGTGCTGGGACACTCAGTCCTGTTAGACACACACAGAGTCAGTGCTGGGACACTCAGTCCTGTTATACACACACAGTCAGGGCTGGGACACTCAGTCCTGTTATGCACACAGAGTCAGTGATGGGACACACAGTCCTGTTATACACACAGAGTCAGTGCTGGGACACTCAGTCCTGTTATACACACAGAGTCAGTGCTGGGACACTCAAATCTGTTATACACACACAGTCAGTGCTGGGACACAGTCCTGTTACACACACAGTCAGTGCTGGGACACTCAGTCCTGTTATACACACAGAGTCAGTGCTGGGACACTCAGTCCTGATATACACACACAGTCAGTGCTGGGACACTCAGTCCTGTTATAAACACACAGAGTCAGTGCTGGGACACTCAAACCTGTTATACACACACAGTCAGTGCTGGGACACTCAGTCCTGTTATCAACACACAGAGTCAGTGCTGGGACACTCAGTCCTGTTATACACACACAGTCAGTGCTGGGACACTCAGTCCTGTTAGACACACACAGAGTCAGTGCTGGGACACTCAGTCCTGTTATACACACACAGTCAGTGCTGGGACCCTCAGTACTTTTACACACAATCAGTTCGTGCTGGGACACTCAGTCCTGTGAAACACACATAGTCAGTGCTGGGACACTCAGTCCTGTTACACACACAGTCAGTGCTGGGACACTCAGTCCTGTTACACACACAGTCAGTTATGGGACACTCATGCCTGTCAAACACGCAGTCAGTGCTGGGATACTCAGTCCTGTTAGACACACACAGACAGTGCTCGGACACTCAGTCCTGTTATACACATACAGTCAGTGCTGGGACACTCATGCCTGTCAAACACGCAGTCAGTGCTGGGATACTCAGTCCTGTTAGACACACACAGACAGTGGTCAGACACTCAGTCCTGTTATACACACACACACAATCAGTGCTGGGACACTCAATCCTGTTATACACACACAGTCAGTGCTGGGACACTCAGTCCTGTTATACACACAGAGTCAGTGCTGGGACACTCAGTCCTGTTATACACACACACAGTCAGTGCTGGGACACACAGTCCTGTTATGCACACAGAGTCAGTGCTGGGACACTCAGTCCTGTTATACACACAGAGTCAGTGCTGGGACACACAGTCCTGTTATACACACAGAGTCAGTGCTGGGACACTCAGTCCTGATATACACACAGAGTCAGTGCTGGGTCACACAGTCCGGTAATACACATACAGTCAGTGCTGGGATGCTCAGTCCTGTTATACACACACAGTCAGGGCTGGGACACTCAGTCCTGTTATACACACACAGTCAGTGCTGGGACACTCAGTCCTGTTATAAACACACAGAGTCAGTGCTGGGACACTCAAACCTGTTATACACACACAGTCAGTGCTGGGACACTCAGTCTGTTATACACACACAGTCAGGGCTGGGACACACAGTCCTGTAATACACATACAGTCAGTGCTGGGACGCTCAGTCCTGTTATACACACACAGTCAGGGCTGGGACACTCAGTCCTGTTATGCACACAGAGTCAGTGCTGGGACACTCAGTCCTGTTATACACACAGAGTCAGTGCTGGGACACTCAGTCCTGTTATGCACACAGAGTCAGTGCTGGGACACTCAGACCTGTGAAACACACATATTCAGTGCTGGGACCCTCAGACCTGTTATACACACACAGACAGTGCTGGGACACTCAGTCCTGTTATACACACACAGTCAGTGCTGGGACACACAGTCCTGTTATACACAAGCTCAGTGCTGGGACACTCAGTCCTGTTATACACACACAGTCAGTGCTGGGACACTCAGTCCTGTTATACACACACAGTCAGTGCTGGGACACTCAGTCCTGTTATACACACACAGAGTCAGTGCTGGGACACACAGTCCTGTTATACACACAGAGTCAGTGCTGGGACACTCAGTCCTGTTATACACACAGAGTCAGTGCTGGGACACTCAAATCTGTTATACACACAGAGTCAGTGCTGGGACACTCTGTCCTGTTATACACACACAGTCAGTGCTGGGACACAGTCCTGTTACACACACAGTCAGTGCTGGGACACTCAGTCCTGTTATACACACAGAGTCAGTGCTGGGACACTCAGTCCTGTTATACACACACACAGTCAGTGCTGGGACACACAGTCCTGTTATGCACACAGAGTCAGTGCTGGGACACTCAGTCCTGTTATACACACAGAGTCAGTGCTGGGACACACAGTCCTGTTATACACACAGAGTCAGTGCTGGGACACTCAGTCCTGATATACACACAGAGTCAGTGCTGGGTCACACAGTCCGGTAATACACATACAGTCAGTGCTGGGACGCTCAGTCCTGTTATACACACACAGTCAGGGCTGGGACACTCAGTCCTGTTATACACACACAGTCAGTGCTGGGACACTCAGTCCTGTTATAAACACACAGAGTCAGTGCTGGGACACTCAAACCTGTTATACACACACAGTCAGTGCTGGGACACTCAGTCTGTTATACACACACAGTCAGGGCTGGGACACACAGTCCTGTAATACACATACAGTCAGTGCTGGGACGCTCAGTCCTGTTATACACACACAGTCAGGGCTGGGACACTCAGTCCTGTTATGCACACAGAGTCAGTGCTGGGACACTCAGTCCTGTTATACACACAGAGTCAGTGCTGGGACACTCAGTCCTGTTATGCACACAGAGTCAGTGCTGGGACACTCAGACCTGTGAAACACACATATTCAGTGCTGGGACCCTCAGACCTGTTATACACACACAGACAGTGCTGGGACACTCAGTCCTGTTATACACACACAGTCAGTGCTGGGACACACAGTCCTGTTATACACAAGCTCAGTGCTGGGACACTCAGTCCTGTTATACACACACAGTCAGTGCTGGGACACTCAGTCCTGTTATACACACACAGTCAGTGCTGGGACACTCAGTCCTGTTATACACACACAGAGTCAGTGCTGGGACACACAGTCCTGTTATACACACAGAGTCAGTGCTGGGACACTCAGTCCTGTTATACACACAGAGTCAGTGCTGGGACACTCAAATCTGTTATACACACAGAATCAGTGCTGGGACACTCTGTCCTGTTATACACACACAGTCAGTGCTGGGACCCTCAGTCCTGTTATACACACACAGTCAGTGCTGGGACACTCAGTCCTGTTAGACACACACAGTCAGTGCTGGGACCCTCAGTCCTGTTATACACACACAGTCAGTGCTGGGACCCTCAGTCCTGTTATACACACACAGTCAGTGTTGGGACATTCAGTCCTGTTGAACACACACATTCAGTGCTGGGACACTGAGTCCTGTTAAACACACACAGTCAGTGCTGGGACATTCAGTCCTGTTAAACACACACAGTCAGTGCTGGGACACTCAGTCCTGTTATACACACACAATCAGTGCTGGGACACTCAGTCCTGTTATAAACACACAGAGTCAGTGCTGGGACACTCAGTCCTGTTATACACACACACACAATCAGTGCTGGGACACTCAATCCTGTTATACACACACAGTCAGTGCTGGGACACTCAGTCCTGTTATACACACACAATCAGTGCTGGGACACTCAGTCCTGTTACAAACACACAATCAGTGCTGGGACACTCAGTCCTGTTATAAACACACAGAGTCAGTGCTGGGACACACAGTCCTGTTATACACACAGAGTCAGTGCTGGGACACTCAGTCCTGTTATACACACAGAGTCAGTGCTGGGACACTCAGTCCTGTTATACACACAGAGTCAGTGCTGGGACACACAGTCCTGTAAAACACATACAGTCAGTGTTGGGACACTCAAACCTGTTATACACATACAGTCAGTGCTGGGACACTCAGTCCTGTTATACACACAGAGTCAGTGCTGGGACACACAGTCCTGTAATACACATACAGTCAGTGCTGGGACGCTCAGTCCTGTTAGACACACAGAGTCAGTGCTGGGACACTCAGTCCTGTTATAAACACACAGAGTCAGTGCTGGGACACTCAGTCCTGTTATACACACACAGTCAGTGCTGGGACACTCAGTCCTGTTATACACACACAGTCAGTGCTGGGACACTCAGTCCTGTTATAAACACACAGAGTCAGTGCTGGGACACTCAGTCCTGTTATACACACAGAGTCAGTGCTGGGACACTCAGTCCTGTTATAAACACACAGAGTCAGTGCTGGGACACTCAGTCCTGTTATACACACACAGTCAGTGCTGGGACACTCAGTCCTGTTATACACACAGAGTCAGTGCTGGGACACTCAGTCCTGTTATACACACACAGAGTCAGTGCTGGGACACACAGTACTGTTATACACACAGAGTCAGTGCCGGGACACTCAAATCTGTTATACACACAGAGTCAGTGCTGGGACACTCTGTCCTGTTACACACACAGTCAGTGCTGGGACACTCAGTCCTGTTATACACACACAGTCAGGGCTGGGACACTCAGTCCTGTTATGCACACAGAGTCAGTGATGGGACACACAGTCCTGTTATACACACAGAGTCAGTGCTGGGACACTCAGTCCTGTTAGACACACACAGAGTCAGTGCTGGGACACTCAGTCCTGTTATACACACACAGTCAGGGCTGGGACACTCAGTCCTGTTATGCACACAGAGTCAGTGATGGGACACACAGTCCTGTTATACACACAGAGTCAGTGCTGGGACACTCAGTCCTGTTATACACACAGAGTCAGTGCTGGGACACTCAAATCTGTTATACACACACAGTCAGTGCTGGGACACAGTCCTGTTACACACACAGTCAGTGCTGGGACACTCAGTCCTGTTATACACACAGAGTCAGTGCTGGGACACTCAGTCCTGATATACACACACAGTCAGTGCTGGGACACTCAGTCCTGTTATAAACACACAGAGTCAGTGCTGGGACACTCAAACCTGTTATACACACACAGTCAGTGCTGGGACACTCAGTCCTGTTATCAACACACAGAGTCAGTGCTGGGACACTCAGTCCTGTTATACACACACAGTCAGTGCTGGGACACTCAGTCCTGTTAGACACACACAGAGTCAGTGCTGGGACACTCAGTCCTGTTATACACACACAGTCAGTGCTGGGACCCTCAGTACTTTTACACACAATCAGTTCGTGCTGGGACACTCAGTCCTGTGAAACACACATAGTCAGTGCTGGGACACTCAGTCCTGTTACACACACAGTCAGTGCTGGGACACTCAGTCCTGTTACACACACAGTCAGTTATGGGACACTCATGCCTGTCAAACACGCAGTCAGTGCTGGGATACTCAGTCCTGTTAGACACACACAGACAGTGCTCGGACACTCAGTCCTGTTATACACATACAGTCAGTGCTGGGACACTCATGCCTGTCAAACACGCAGTCAGTGCTGGGATACTCAGTCCTGTTAGACACACACAGACAGTGGTCAGACACTCAGTCCTGTTATACACACACACACAATCAGTGCTGGGACACTCAATCCTGTTATACACACACAGTCAGTGCTGGGACACTCAGTCCTGTAAGACACACAGTCAGTGCTGGGACCCTCAGTACTTTTATACACAATCAGTTAGTGCTGGGACACTCAGTCCTGTTCTCCACACACACAGTCAGTGCTGGGACGCACATTCCTGTCATACACACACAGTCACTGCTGGGACACTCAGTCCTGTCATACACACACAGTCAGTGCTGGGACCCTCAGTCCTGTTACACACACAGTCACTGCTGGGACACTCAGTCCTGTCAAACACACAGTCAGTGCTGGGACACTCAGTCCTGTCATACACACACAGTCAGGGCTGGGACACTCAGTCCTGTTATACACACACAGAGTCACTGCTGGGACACTCAAACCTGTTATACACACAGAGTCAGTGCTGGGACACTCTGTCCTGTTATACACACAGAGTCAGTGCTGGGACAGTCAGTCCTGTTATACACACACAGTCAGTGCTGGGACACTCAGTCCTGTTATACACACACAGAGTCAGTGCTGGGACACTCAGTCCTGTTATACACACACAGAGTCAGTGCTGGGACACTCAAACCTGTTATACACACAGAGTCCGTGCTGGGACACTCTGTCCTGTTATACACACACAGTCAGTGCTGGGACACTCAGTCCTGTTATACACACACAATCAGTGCTGGGACACTCAGTCCTGTTATACACACACAATCAGTGCTGGGACACTCAGTCCTGTTACAAACACACAATCAGTGCTGGGACACTCAGTCCTGTTATACACACAGAGTCAGTGCTGGGACACTCAGTCCTGTTATACACACAGAGTCAGTGCTGGGACACACAGTCCTGTAAAACACATACAGTCAGTGTTGGGACACTCAAACCTGTTATACACATACAGTCAGTGCTGGGACACTCAGTCCTGTTATACACACAGAGTCAGTGCTGGGACACACAGTCCTGTAATACACATACAGTCAGTGCTGGGACGCTCAGTCCTGTTAGACACACAGAGTCAGTGCTGGGACACTCAGTCCTGTTATAAACACACAGAGTCAGTGCTGGGACACTCAGTCCTGTTATACACACACAGTCAGTGCTGGGACACTCAGTCCTGTTATACACACACAGTCAGTGCTGGGACACTCAGTCCTGTTATAAACACACAGAGTCAGTGCTGGGACACTCAGTCCTGTTATACACACAGAGTCAGTGCTGGGACACTCAGTCCTGTTATAAACACACAGAGTCAGTGCTGGGACACTCAGTCCTGTTATACACACACAGTCAGTGCTGGGACACTCAGTCCTGTTATACACACAGAGTCAGTGCTGGGACACTCAGTCCTGTTATACACACACAGAGTCAGTGCTGGGACACACAGTACTGTTATACACACAGAGTCAGTGCCGGGACACTCAAATCTGTTATACACACAGAGTCAGTGCTGGGACACTCTGTCCTGTTACACACACAGTCAGTGCTGGGACACTCAGTCCTGTTATACACACACAGTCAGGGCTGGGACACTCAGTCCTGTTATGCACACAGAGTCAGTGATGGGACACACAGTCCTGTTATACACACAGAGTCAGTGCTGGGACACTCAGTCCTGTTAGACACACACAGAGTCAGTGCTGGGACACTCAGTCCTGTTATACACACACAGTCAGGGCTGGGACACTCAGTCCTGTTATGCACACAGAGTCAGTGATGGGACACACAGTCCTGTTATACACACAGAGTCAGTGCTGGGACACTCAGTCCTGTTATACACACAG
Organism: Heterodontus francisci; assembly: GCF_036365525.1. Classification (NCBI taxonomy): domain Eukaryota; kingdom Metazoa; phylum Chordata; class Chondrichthyes; order Heterodontiformes; family Heterodontidae; genus Heterodontus; species Heterodontus francisci. The sequence continues at coordinate 16,812,920 of NC_090413.1, read as the reverse complement.
AGTCAGTGCTGGGACACTCAAATCTGTTATACACACACAGTCAGTGCTGGGACACAGTCCTGTTACACACACAGTCAGTGCTGGGACACTCAGTCCTGTTATACACACAGAGTCAGTGCTGGGACACTCAGTCCTGATATACACACACAGTCAGTGCTGGGACACTCAGTCCTGTTATAAACACACAGAGTCAGTGCTGGGACACTCAAACCTGTTATACACACACAGTCAGTGCTGGGACACTCAGTCCTGTTATCAACACACAGAGTCAGTGCTGGGACACTCAGTCCTGTTATACACACACAGTCAGTGCTGGGACACTCAGTCCTGTTAGACACACACAGAGTCAGTGCTGGGACACTCAGTCCTGTTATACACACACAGTCAGTGCTGGGACCCTCAGACCTGTTATAAACACACAGAGTCAGTGCTGGGACACTCAGTCCTGTTATACACACACAGTCAGTGCTGGGACACTCAGTCCTGTTATACACACAGAGTCAGTGCTGGGACACTCAGTCCTGTTATACACACACAGTCAGTGCTGGAACCCTCAGTACTTTTACACACAATCAGTTCGTGCTGGGACACTCAGTCCTGTGAAACACACATAGTCAGTGCTGGGACACTCAGTCCTGTTACACACACAGTCAGTGCTGGGACACTCAGTCCTGTTACACACACAGTCAGTTATGGGACACTCATGCCTGTCAAACACGCAGTCAGTGCTGGGATACTCAGTCCTGTTAGACACACACAGACAGTGCTCGGACACTCAGTCCTGTTATACACATACAGTCAGTGCTGGGACACTCATGCCTGTCAAACACGCAGTCAGTGCTGGGATACTCAGTCCTGTTAGACACACACAGACAGTGGTCAGACACTCAGTCCTGTTATACACACACACACAATCAGTGCTGGGACACTCAATCCTGTTATACACACACAGTCAGTGCTGGGACACTCAGTCCTGTAAGACACACAGTCAGTGCTGGGACCCTCAGTACTTTTATACACAATCAGTTAGTGCTGGGACACTCAGTCCTGTTCTCCACACACACAGTCAGTGCTGGGACGCACATTCCTGTCATACACAGACAGTCACTGCTGGGACACTCAGTCCTGTCATACACACACAGTCAGTGCTGGGACCCTCAGTCCTGTTACACACACAGTCACTGCTGGGACACTCAGTCCTGTCAAACACACAGTCAGTGCTGGGACACTCAGTCCTGTCATACACACACAGTCAGGGCTGGGACACTCAGTCCTGTTATACACACACAGAGTCACTGCTGGGACACTCAAACCTGTTATACACACAGAGTCAGTGCTGGGACACTCTGTCCTGTTATACACACAGAGTCAGTGCTGGGACAGTCAGTCCTGTTATACACACACAGTCAGTGCTGGGACACTCAGTCCTGTTATACACACACAGAGTCAGTGCTGGGACACTCAGTCCTGTTATACACACACAGAGTCAGTGCTGGGACACTCAAACCTGTTATACACACAGAGTCCGTGCTGGGACACTCTGTCCTGTTATACACACACAGTCAGTGCTGGGACACTCAGTCCTGTTATACACACACAATCAGTGCTGGGACACTCAGTCCTGTTATACACACACAATCAGTGCTGGGACACTCAGTCCTGTTACAAACACACAATCAGTGCTGGGACACTCAGTCCTGTTATAAACACACAGAGTCAGTGCTGGGACACACAGTCCTGTTATACACACAGAGTCAGTGCTGGGACACTCAGTCCTGTTATACACACAGAGTCAGTGCTGGGACACACAGTCCTGTAATACACATACAGTCAGTGCTGGGACACTCAAACCTGTTATACACACACAGTCAGTGCTGGGACACTCAGTCCTGTTATGCACACACAGTCAGTGCTGGGACACTCAGTCCTGTTATACACACACAGTCAGTGCTGGGACACTCAGTCCTGTTATACACACAGAGTCAGTGCTGGGACACTCAGTCCTGTTATACACACACAGAGTCAGTGCTGGGACACTCAGTCCTGTTATGCACACACAGTCAGTGCTGGGACGCTCAGTCCTGTTATACACACACAGTCAGGGCTGGGACACTCAGTCCTGTTATGCACACACAGTCAGTGCTGGGACGCTCAGTCCTGTTATACACACACAGTCAGGGCTGGGACACTCAGTCCTGTTATGCACACAGAGTCAGTGCTGGGACACTCAGTCCTGTTATACACACACAGACAGTGCTGGGACACTCAGTCCTGTTATACACACACAGTCAGTGCTGGGACACACAGTCCTGTTATGCACACACAGTCAGTGCTGGGACGCTCAGTCCTGTTATACACACACAGTCAGGGCTGGGACACTCAGTCCTGTTATGCACACAGAGTCAGTGCTGGGACACTCAGTCCTGTTATACACACACAGACAGTGCTGGGACACTCAGTCCTGTTATACACACACAGTCAGTGCTGGGACACACAGTCCTGTTATACACACACAGTCAGTGCTGGGACCCTCAGTCCTGTTATTCACACAGAGTCAGTGCTGGGACACTCAGTCCTGTTATGCACACAGAGTCAGTGCTGGGACACTCAGACCTGTGAAACACACATATTCAGTGCTGGGACCCTCAGACCTGTTATACACACACAGACAGTGCTGGGACACTCAGTCCTGTTATACACACACAGTCAGTGCTGGGACACACAGTCCTGTTATACACAAGCTCAGTGCTGGGACACTCAGTCCTGTTATACACACACAGTCAGTGCTGGGCCACTCAGTCCTGTTATACACACACAGTCAGTGCTGGGACACTCAGTCCTGTTATACACACACAGAGTCAGTGCTGGGACACACAGTCCTGTTATACACACAGAGTCAGTGCTGGGACACTCAGTCCTGTTATACACACAGAGTCAGTGCTGGGACACTCAAATCTGTTATACACACAGAATCAGTGCTGGGACACTCTGTCCTGTTATACACACACAGTCAGTGCTGGGACCCTCAGTCCTGTTATACACACACAGTCAGTGCTGGGACACTCAGTCCTGTTAGACACACACAGTCAGTGCTGGGACACTCAGTCCTGTTATACACACACAGTCAGTGCTGGGACCCTCAGTCCTGTTATACACACACAGTCAGTGTTGGGACATTCAGTCCTGTTGAACACACACATTCAGTGCTGGGACATTCAGTCCTGTTAAACACACACAGTCAGTGCTGGGACACTCAGTCCTGTTACACACACAATCAGTGCTGGGACACTCAGTCCTGTTATTCACCCACTGTCAGTACTGGAACACTCAGTCCTGTAATACATATGCAGTCAGTGCTGGGACCCTCAGTCCTGTTATTCATACACACAGTCAGTGCTGGGACACTCAGTCCTGTTATCAACACACAGAGTCAGTGCTGGGACACTCAGTCCTGTTATACACACACAGTCAGTGCTGGGACACTCAGTCCTGTTAGACACACACAGAGTCAGTGCTGGGACACTCAGTCCTGTTATACACACACAGTCAGTGCTGGGACCCTCAGACCTGTTATAAACACACAGAGTCAGTGCTGCGACACTCAGTCCTGTTATACACACACAGTCAGTGCTGGGACACTCAGTCCTGTTATACACACAGAGTCAGTGCTGGGACACTCAGTCCTGTTATACACACACAGTCAGTGCTGGAACCCTCAGTACTTTTACACACAATCAGTTAGTGCTGGGACACTCAGTCCTGTGAAACACACATAGTCAGTGCTGGGACACTCAGTCCTGTTACACACACAGTCAGTGCTGGGACACTCAGTCCTGTTATAAACACACAGAGTCAGTGCTGGGACACTCAGTCCTGTTATGCACACACAGTCAGTGCTGGGACGCTCAGTCCTGTTATACACACACAGTCAGGGCTGGGACACTCAGTCCTGTTATGCACACAGAGTCAGTGCTGGGACACTCAGTCCTGTTATACACACACAGACAGTGCTGGGACACTCAGTCCTGTTATACACACACAGTCAGTGCTGGGACACACAGTCCTGTTATGCACACACAGTCAGTGCTGGGACACACAGTCCTGTTATGCACACACAGTCAGTGCTGGGACCCTCAGTCCTGTTATGCACACAGAGTCAGTGCTGGGACACTCAGTCCTGTTATGCACACAGAGTCAGTGCTGGGACACTCAGACCTGTGAAACACACATATTCAGTGCTGGGACCCTCAGACCTGTTATACACACACAGACAGTGCTGGGACACTCAGTCCTGTTATACACACACAGTCAGTGCTGGGACACACAGTCCTGTTATACACAAGCTCAGTGCTGGGACACTCAGTCCTGTTATACACACACAGTCAGTGCTGGGCCACTCAGTCCTGTTATACACACACAGTCAGTGCTGGGACACTCAGTCCTGTTATACACACACAGAGTCAGTGCTGGGACACACAGTCCTGTTATACACACAGAGTCAGTGCTGGGACACTCAGTCCTGTTATACACACAGAGTCAGTGCTGGGACACTCAAATCTGTTATACACACAGAATCAGTGCTGGGACACTCTGTCCTGTTATACACACACAGTCAGTGCTGGGACCCTCAGTCCTGTTATACACACACAGTCAGTGCTGGGACACTCAGTCCTGTTAGACACACACAGTCAGTGCTGGGACCCTCAGTCCTGTTATACACACACAGTCAGTGCTGGGACCCTCAGTCCTGTTATACACACACAGTCAGTGTTGGGACATTCAGTCCTGTTGAACACACACATTCAGTGCTGGGACACTGAGTCCTGTTAAACACACACAGTCAGTGCTGGGACATTCAGTCCTGTTAAACACACACAGTCAGTGCTGGGACACTCAGTCCTGTTACACACACAATCAGTGCTGGGACACTCAGTCCTGTTATTCACCCACTGTCAGTACTGGAACACTCAGTCCTGTAATACATATGCAGTCAGTGCTGGGACCCTCAGTCCTGTTATTCATACACACAGTCAGTGCTGGGACACTCAGTCCTGTTATCAACACACAGAGTCAGTGCTGGGACACTCAGTCCTGTTCTCCACACACACAGTCAGTGCTGGGACGCACATTCCTGTCATACACACACAGTCACTGCTGGGACACTCAGTCCTGTCATACACACACAGTCAGTGCTGGGACCCTCAGTCCTGTTACACACACAGTCACTGCTGGGACACTCAGTCCTGTCAAACACACAGTCAGTGCTGGGACACTCAGTCCTGTTATACACACACAGAGTCACTGCTGGGACACTCAAACCTGTTATACACACAGAGTCAGTGCTGGGACACTCTGTCCTGTTATACACACAGAGTCAGTGCTGGGACAGTCAGTCCTGTTATACACACACAGTCAGTGCTGGGACACTCAGTCCTGTTATACACACACAGAGTCAGTGCTGGGACACTCAGTCCTGTTATACACACACAGAGTCAGTGCTGGGACACTCAAACCTGTTATACACACAGAGTCCGTGCTGGGACACTCTGTCCTGTTATACACACACAGTCAGTGCTGGGACACTCAGTCCTGTTATACACACACAATCAGTGCTGGGACACTCAGTCCTGTTATACACACACAATCAGTGCTGGGACACTCAGTCCTGTTACAAACACACAATCAGTGCTGGGACACTCAGTCCTGTTATAAACACACAGAGTCAGTGCTGGGACACACAGTCCTGTTATACACACAGAGTCAGTGCTGGGACACACAGTCCTGTTATACACACAGAGTCAGTGCTGGGACACTCAGTCCTGTTATACACACAGAGTCAGTGCTGGGACACACAGTCCTGTTATACACACAGAGTCAGTGCTGGGACACTCAGTCCTGTTATACACACAGAGTCAGTGCTGGGACACACAGTCCTGTTATACACACAGAGTCAGTGCTGGGACACTCAGTCCTGTTATACACACAGAGTCAGTGCTGGGACACACAGTCCTGTTATACACACACAGTCAGTGCTGGGACACTCAGTCCTGTTATGCACACACAGTCAGTGCTGGGACACTCAGTCCTGTTATACACACACAGTCAGTGCTGGGACACTCAGTCCTGTTATACACACAGAGTCAGTGCTGGGACACTCAGTCCTGTTATACACACACAGAGTCAGTGCTGGGACACTCAGTCCTGTTATGCACACACAGTCAGTGCTGGGACGCTCAGTCCTGTTATACACACACAGTCAGGGCTGGGACACTCAGTCCTGTTATGCACACACAGTCAGTGCTGGGACGCTCAGTCCTGTTATACACACACAGTCAGGGCTGGGACACTCAGTCCTGTTATGCACACAGAGTCAGTGCTGGGACACTCAGTCCTGTTATACACACACAGACAGTGCTGGGACACTCAGTCCTGTTATACACACACAGTCAGTGCTGGGACACACAGTCCTGTTATGCACACACAGTCAGTGCTGGGACGCTCAGTCCTGTTATACACACACAGTCAGGGCTGGGACACTCAGTCCTGTTATGCACACAGAGTCAGTGCTGGGACACTCAGTCCTGTTATACACACACAGACAGTGCTGGGACACTCAGTCCTGTTATACACACACAGTCAGTGCTGGGACACACAGTCCTGTTATACACACACAGTCAGTGCTGGGACCCTCAGTCCTGTTATTCACACAGAGTCAGTGCTGGGACACTCAGTCCTGTTATGCACACAGAGTCAGTGCTGGGACACTCAGACCTGTGAAACACACATATTCAGTGCTGGGACCCTCAGACCTGTTATACACACACAGACAGTGCTGGGACACTCAGTCCTGTTATACACACACAGTCAGTGCTGGGACACACAGTCCTGTTATACACAAGCTCAGTGCTGGGACACTCAGTCCTGTTATACACACACAGTCAGTGCTGGGCCACTCAGTCCTGTTATACACACACAGTCAGTGCTGGGACACTCAGTCCTGTTATACACACACAGAGTCAGTGCTGGGACACACAGTCCTGTTATACACACAGAGTCAGTGCTGGGACACTCAGTCCTGTTATACACACAGAGTCAGTGCTGGGACACTCAAATCTGTTATACACACAGAATCAGTGCTGGGACACTCTGTCCTGTTATACACACACAGTCAGTGCTGGGACCCTCAGTCCTGTTATACACACACAGTCAGTGCTGGGACACTCAGTCCTGTTAGACACACACAGTCAGTGCTGGGACCCTCAGTCCTGTTATACACACACAGTCAGTGCTGGGACCCTCAGTCCTGTTATACACACACAGTCAGTGTTGGGACATTCAGTCCTGTTGAACACACACATTCAGTGCTGGGACACTGAGTCCTGTTAAACACACACAGTCAGTGCTGGGACATTCAGTCCTGTTAAACACACACAGTCAGTGCTGGGACACTCAGTCCTGTTACACACACAATCAGTGCTGGGACACTCAGTCCTGTTATTCACCCACTGTCAGTACTGGAACACTCAGTCCTGTAATACATATGCAGTCAGTGCTGGGACCCTCAGTCCTGTTATTCATACACACAGTCAGTGCTGGGACACTCAGTCCTGTTATCAACACACAGAGTCAGTGCTGGGACACTCAGTCCTGTTATACACACACAGTCAGTGCTGGGACACTCAGTCCTGTTAGACACACACAGAGTCAGTGCTGGGACACTCAGTCCTGTTATACACACACAGTCAGTGCTGGGACCCTCAGACCTGTTATAAACACACAGAGTCAGTGCTGGGACACTCAGTCCTGTTATACACACACAGTCAGTGCTGGGACACTCAGTCCTGTTATACACACAGAGTCAGTGCTGGGACACTCAGTCCTGTTATACACACACAGTCAGTGCTGGAACCCTCAGTACTTTTACACACAATCAGTTAGTGCTGGGACACTCAGTCCTGTGAAACACACATAGTCAGTGCTGGGACACTCAGTCCTGTTACACACACAGTCAGTGCTGGGACACTCAGTCCTGTTATAAACACACAGAGTAGTGCTGGGACACTCAGTCCTGTTATGCACACACAGTCAGTGCTGGGACGCTCAGTCCTGTTATACACACACAGTCAGGGCTGGGACACTCAGTCCTGTTATGCACACACAGTCAGTGCTGGGACGCTCAGTCCTGTTATACACACACAGTCAGGGCTGGGACACTCAGTCCTGTTATGCACACAGAGTCAGTGCTGGGACACTCAGTCCTGTTATACACACACAGACAGTGCTGGGACACTCAGTCCTGTTATACACACACAGTCAGTGCTGGGACACACAGTCCTGTTATGCACACACAGTCAGTGCTGGGACGCTCAGTCCTGTTATACACACACAGTCAGGGCTGGGACACTCAGTCCTGTTATGCACACAGAGTCAGTGCTGGGACACTCAGTCCTGTTATACACACACAGACAGTGCTGGGACACTCAGTCCTGTTATACACACACAGTCAGTGCTGGGACACACAGTCCTGTTATACACACACAGTCAGTGCTGGGACCCTCAGTCCTGTTATGCACACAGAGTCAGTGCTGGGACACTCAGTCCTGTTATGCACACAGAGTCAGTGCTGGGACACTCAGACCTGTGAAACACACATATTCAGTGCTGGGACCCTCAGACCTGTTATACACACACAGACAGTGCTGGGACACTCAGTCCTGTTATACACACACAGTCAGTGCTGGGACACACAGTCCTGTTATACACAAGCTCAGTGCTGGGACACTCAGTCCTGTTATACACACACAGTCAGTGCTGGGCCACTCAGTCCTGTTATACACACACAGTCAGTGCTGGGACACTCAGTCCTGTTATACACACACAGAGTCAGTGCTGGGACACACAGTCCTGTTATACACACAGAGTCAGTGCTGGGACACTCAGTCCTGTTATACACACAGAGTCAGTGCTGGGACACTCAAATCTGTTATACACACAGAATCAGTGCTGGGACACTCTGTCCTGTTATACACACACAGTCAGTGCTGGGACCCTCAGTCCTGTTATACACACACAGTCAGTGCTGGGACACTCAGTCCTGTTAGACACACACAGTCAGTGCTGGGACCCTCAGTCCTGTTATACACACACAGTCAGTGCTGGGACCCTCAGTCCTGTTATACACACACAGTCAGTGTTGGGACATTCAGTCCTGTTGAACACACACATTCAGTGCTGGGACACTGAGTCCTGTTAAACACACACAGTCAGTGCTGGGACATTCAGTCCTGTTAAACACACACAGTCAGTGCTGGGACACTCAGTCCTGTTACACACACAATCAGTGCTGGGACACTCAGTCCTGTTATTCACCCACTGTCAGTACTGGAACACTCAGTCCTGTAATACATATGCAGTCAGTGCTGGGACCCTCAGTCCTGTTATTCATACACACAGTCAGTGCTGGGACACTCAGTCCTGTTATCAACACACAGAGTCAGTGCTGGGACACTCAGTCCTGTTATACACACACAGTCAGTGCTGGGACACTCAGTCCTGTTAGACACACACAGAGTCAGTGCTGGGACACTCAGTCCTGTTATACACACACAGTCAGTGCTGGGACCCTCAGACCTGTTATAAACACACAGAGTCAGTGCTGGGACACTCAGTCCTGTTATACACACACAGTCAGTGCTGGGACACTCAGTCCTGTTATACACACAGAGTCAGTGCTGGGACACTCAGTCCTGTTATACACACACAGTCAGTGCTGGAACCCTCAGTACTTTTACACACAATCAGTTAGTGCTGGGACACTCAGTCCTGTGAAACACACATAGTCAGTGCTGGGACACTCAGTCCTGTTACACACACAGTCAGTGCTGGGACACTCAGTCCTGTTATAAACACACAGAGTCAGTGCTGGGACACTCAGTCCTGTTATGCACACACAGTCAGTGCTGGGACGCTCAGTCCTGTTATACACACACAGTCAGGGCTGGGACACTCAGTCCTGTTATGCGCACACAGTCAGTGCTGGGACGCTCAGTCCTGTTATACACACACAGTCAGGGCTGGGACACTCAGTCCTGTTATGCACACAGAGTCAGTGCTGGGACACTCAGTCCTGTTATACACACACAGACAGTGCTGGGACACTCAGTCCTGTTATACACACACAGTCAGTGCTGGGACACACAGTCCTGTTATGCACACACAGTCAGTGCTGGGACGCTCAGTCCTGTTATACACACACAGTCAGGGCTGGGACACTCAGTCCTGTTATGCACACAGAGTCAGTGCTGGGACACTCAGTCCTGTTATACACACACAGACAGTGCTGGGACACTCAGTCCTGTTATACACACACAGTCAGTGCTGGGACACACAGTCCTGTTATACACACACAGTCAGTGCTGGGACCCTCAGTCCTGTTATGCACACAGAGTCAGTGCTGGGACACTCAGTCCTGTTATGCACACAGAGTCAGTGCTGGGACACTCAGACCTGTGAAACACACATATTCAGTGCTGGGACCCTCAGACCTGTTATACACACACAGACAGTGCTGGGACACTCAGTCCTGTTATACACACACAGTCAGTGCTGAGACACACAGTCCTGTTATACACAAGCTCAGTGCTGGGACACTCAGTCCTGTTATACACACACAGTCAGTGCTGGGACACTCAGTCCTGTTATACAGACACAGTCAGTGCTGGGACACTCAGTCCTGTTATACACACACAGAGTCAGTGCTGGGACACACAGTCCTGTTATACACACAGAGTCAGTGCTGGGACACTCAGTCCTGTTATACACACAGAGTCAGTGCTGGGACACTCAAATCTGTTATACACACAGAATCAGTGCTGGGACACTCTGTCCTGTTATACACACACAGTCAGTGCTGGGACACTCAGTCCTGTTAGACACACACAGTCAGTGCTGGGACCCTCAGTCCTGTTATACACACACAGTCAGTGCTGGGACCCTCAGTCCTGTTATACACACACAGTCAGTGTTGGGACATTCAGTCCTGTTGAACACACACATTCAGTGCTGGGACACTGAGTCCTGTTAAACACACACAGTCAGTGCTGGGACATTCAGTCCTGTTAAACACACACAGTCAGTGCTGGGACACTCAGTCCTGTTACACACACAATCAGTGCTGGGACACTCAGTCCTGTTATTCACCCACTGTCAGTACTGGAACACTCAGTCCTGTAATACATATGCAGTCAGTGCTGGGACCCTCAGTCCTGTTATGCACACAGAGTCAGTGCTGGGACACTCAGTCCTGTTATGCACACAGAGTCAGTGCTGGGACACTCAGACCTGTGAAACACACATATTCAGTGCTGGGACCCTCAGACCTGTTATACACACACAGACAGTGCTGGGACACTCAGTCCTGTTATACACACACAGTCAGTGCTGAGACACACAGTCCTGTTATACACAAGCTCAGTGCTGGGACACTCAGTCCTGTTATACACACACAGTCAGTGCTGGGACACTCAGTCCTGTTATACAGACACAGTCAGTGCTGGGACACTCAGTCCTGTTATACACACACAGAGTCAGTGCTGGGACACACAGTCCTGTTATACACACAGAGTCAGTGCTGGGACACTCAGTCCTGTTATACACACAGAGTCAGTGCTGGGACACTCAAATCTGTTATACACACAGAATCAGTGCTGGGACACTCTGTCCTGTTATACACACACAGTCAGTGCTGGGACACTCAGTCCTGTTAGACACACACAGTCAGTGCTGGGACCCTCAGTCCTGTTATACACACACAGTCAGTGCTGGGACCCTCAGTCCTGTTATACACACACAGTCAGTGTTGGGACATTCAGTCCTGTTGAACACACACATTCAGTGCTGGGACACTGAGTCCTGTTAAACACACACAGTCAGTGCTGGGACATTCAGTCCTGTTAAACACACACAGTCAGTGCTGGGACACTCAGTCCTGTTACACACACAATCAGTGCTGGGACACTCAGTCCTGTTATTCACCCACTGTCAGTACTGGAACACTCAGTCCTGTAATACATATGCAGTCAGTGCTGGGACCCTCAGTCCTGTTATTCATACACACAGTCAGTGCTGGGACACTCAGTCCTGTTATCAACACACAGAGTCAGTGCTGGGACACTCAGTCCTGTTATACACACACAGTCAGTGCTGGGACACTCAGTCCTGTTAGACACACACAGAGTCAGTGCTGGGACACTCAGTCCTGTTATACACACACAGTCAGTGCTGGGACCCTCAGACCTGTTATAAACACACAGAGTCAGTGCTGGGACACTCAGTCCTGTTATACACACACAGTCAGTGCTGGGACACTCAGTCCTGTTATGCACACAGAGTCAGTGCTGGGACACTCAGTCCTGTTATACACACACAGACAGTGCTGGGACACTCAGTCCTGTTATACACACACAGTCAGTGCTGGGACACACAGTCCTGTTATACACACACAGTCAGTGCTGGGACCCTCAGTCCTGTTATTCACACAGAGTCAGTGCTGGGACACTCAGTCCTGTTATGCACACAGAGTCAGTGCTGGGACACTCAGACCTGTGAAACACACATATTCAGTGCTGGGACCCTCAGACCTGTTATACACACACAGACAGTGCTGGGACACTCAGTCCTGTTATACACACACAGTCAGTGCTGGGACACACAGTCCTGTTATACACAAGCTCAGTGCTGGGACACTCAGTCCTGTTATACACACACAGTCAGTGCTGGGCCACTCAGTCCTGTTATACACACACAGTCAGTGCTGGGACACTCAGTCCTGTTATACACACACAGAGTCAGTGCTGGGACACACAGTCCTGTTATACACACAGAGTCAGTGCTGGGACACTCAGTCCTGTTATACACACAGAGTCAGTGCTGGGACACTCAAATCTGTTATACACACAGAATCAGTGCTGGGACACTCTGTCCTGTTATACACACACAGTCAGTGCTGGGACCCTCAGTCCTGTTATACACACACAGTCAGTGCTGGGACACTCAGTCCTGTTAGACACACACAGTCAGTGCTGGGACCCTCAGTCCTGTTATACACACACAGTCAGTGCTGGGACCCTCAGTCCTGTTATACACACACAGTCAGTGTTGGGACATTCAGTCCTGTTGAACACACACATTCAGTGCTGGGACACTGAGTCCTGTTAAACACACACAGTCAGTGCTGGGACATTCAGTCCTGTTAAACACACACAGTCAGTGCTGGGACACTCAGTCCTGTTACACACACAATCAGTGCTGGGACACTCAGTCCTGTTATTCACCCACTGTCAGTACTGGAACACTCAGTCCTGTAATACATATGCAGTCAGTGCTGGGACCCTCAGTCCTGTTATTCATACACACAGTCAGTGCTGGGACACTCAGTCCTGTTATCAACACACAGAGTCAGTGCTGGGACACTCAGTCCTGTTATACACACACAGTCAGTGCTGGGACACTCAGTCCTGTTAGACACACACAGAGTCAGTGCTGGGACACTCAGTCCTGTTATACACACACAGTCAGTGCTGGGACCCTCAGACCTGTTATAAACACACAGAGTCAGTGCTGGGACACTCAGTCCTGTTATGCACACACAGTCAGTGCTGGGACACTCAGTCCTGTTATACACACAGAGTCAGTGCTGGGACACTCAGTCCTGTTATACACACACAGTCAGTGCTGGAACCCTCAGTACTTTTACACACAATCAGTTAGTGCTGGGACACTCAGTCCTGTGAAACACACATAGTCAGTGCTGGGACACTCAGTCCTGTTACACACACAGTCAGTGCTGGGACACTCAGTCCTGTTATAAACACACAGAGTCAGTGCTGGGACACTCAGTCCTGTTATGCACACACAGTCAGTGCTGGGACGCTCAGTCCTGTTATACACACACAGTCAGGGCTGGGACACTCAGTCCTGTTATGCACACACAGTCAGTGCTGGGACGCTCAGTCCTGTTATACACACACAGTCAGGGCTGGGACACTCAGTCCTGTTATGCACACAGAGTCAGTGCTGGGACACTCAGTCCTGTTATACACACACAGACAGTGCTGGGACACTCAGTCCTGTTATACACACACAGTCAGTGCTGGGACACACAGTCCTGTTATGCACACACAGTCAGTGCTGGGACGCTCAGTCCTGTTATACACACACAGTCAGGGCTGGGACACTCAGTCCTGTTATGCACACAGAGTCAGTGCTGGGACACTCAGTCCTGTTATACACACACAGACAGTGCTGGGACACTCAGTCCTGTTATACACACACAGTCAGTGCTGGGACACACAGTCCTGTTATACACACACAGTCAGTGCTGGGACCCTCAGTCCTGTTATGCACACAGAGTCAGTGCTGGGACACTCAGTCCTGTTATGCACACAGAGTCAGTGCTGGGACACTCAGACCTGTGAAACACACATATTCAGTGCTGGGACCCTCAGACCTGTTATACACACACAGACAGTGCTGGGACACTCAGTCCTGTTATACACACACAGTCAGTGCTGGGACACACAGTCCTGTTATACACAAGCTCAGTGCTGGGACACTCAGTCCTGTTATACACACACAGTCAGTGCTGGGCCACTCAGTCCTGTTATACACACACAGTCAGTGCTGGGCCACTCAGTCCTGTTATACACACACAGAGTCAGTGCTGGGACACACAGTCCTGTTATACACACAGAGTCAGTGCTGGGACACTCAGTCCTGTTATACACACAGAGTCAGTGCTGGGACACTCAAATCTGTTATACACACAGAATCAGTGCTGGGACACTCTGTCCTGTTATACACACACAGTCAGTGCTGGGACCCTCAGTCCTGTTATACACACACAGTCAGTGCTGGGACACTCAGTCCTGTTAGACACACACAGTCAGTGCTGGGACCCTCAGTCCTGTTATACACACACAGTCAGTGCTGGGACCCTCAGTCCTGTTATACACACACAGTCAGTGTTGGGACATTCAGTCCTGTTGAACACACACATTCAGTGCTGGGACACTGAGTCCTGTTAAACACACACAGTCAGTGCTGGGACATTCAGTCCTGTTAAACACACACAGTCAGTGCTGGGACACTCAGTCCTGTTACACACACAATCAGTGCTGGGACACTCAGTCCTGTTATTCACCCACTGTCAGTACTGGAACACTCAGTCCTGTAATACATATGCAGTCAGTGCTGGGACCCTCAGTCCTGTTATTCATACACACAGTCAGTGCTGGGACACTCAGTCCTGTTATCAACACACAGAGTCAGTGCTGGGACACTCAGTCCTGTTATACACACACAGTCAGTGCTGGGACACTCAGTCCTGTTAGACACACACAGAGTCAGTGCTGGGACACTCAGTCCTGTTATACACACACAGTCAGTGCTGGGACCCTCAGACCTGTTATAAACACACAGAGTCAGTGCTGGGACACTCAGTCCTGTTATACACACACAGTCAGTGCTGGGACACTCAGTCCTGTTATACACACAGAGTCAGTGCTGGGACACTCAGTCCTGTTATACACACACAGTCAGTGCTGGAACCCTCAGTACTTTTACACACAATCAGTTAGTGCTGGGACACTCAGTCCTGTGAAACACACATAGTCAGTGCTGGGACACTCAGTCCTGTTACACACACAGTCAGTGCTGGGACACTCAGTCCTGTTATAAACACACAGAGTCAGTGCTGGGACACTCAGTCCTGTTATGCACACACAGTCAGTGCTGGGACGCTCAGTCCTGTTATACACACACAGTCAGGGCTGGGACACTCAGTCCTGTTATGCACACACAGTCAGTGCTGGGACGCTCAGTCCTGTTATACACACACAGTCAGGGCTGGGACACTCAGTCCTGTTATGCACACAGAGTCAGTGCTGGGACACTCAGTCCTGTTATACACACACAGACAGTGCTGGGACACTCAGTCCTGTTATACACACACAGTCAGTGCTGGGACACACAGTCCTGTTATGCACACACAGTCAGTGCTGGGACGCTCAGTCCTGTTATACACACACAGTCAGGGCTGGGACACTCAGTCCTGTTATGCACACAGAGTCAGTGCTGGGACACTCAGTCCTGTTATACACACACAGACAGTGCTGGGACACTCAGTCCTGTTATACACACACAGTCAGTGCTGGGACACACAGTCCTGTTATACACACACAGTCAGTGCTGGGACCCTCAGTCCTGTTATGCACACAGAGTCAGTGCTGGGACACTCAGTCCTGTTATGCACACAGAGTCAGTGCTGGGACACTCAGACCTGTGAAACACACATATTCAGTGCTGGGACCCTCAGACCTGTTATACACACACAGACAGTGCTGGGACACTCAGTCCTGTTATACACACACAGTCAGTGCTGAGACACACAGTCCTGTTATACACAAGCTCAGTGCTGGGACACTCAGTCCTGTTATACACACACAGTCAGTGCTGGGACACTCAGTCCTGTTATACAGACACAGTCAGTGCTGGGACACTCAGTCCTGTTATACACACACAGAGTCAGTGCTGGGACACACAGTCCTGTTATACACACAGAGTCAGTGCTGGGACACTCAGTCCTGTTATACACACAGAGTCAGTGCTGGGACACTCAAATCTGTTATACACACAGAATCAGTGCTGGGACACTCTGTCCTGTTATACACACACAGTCAGTGCTGGGACACTCAGTCCTGTTAGACACACACAGTCAGTGCTGGGACCCTCAGTCCTGTTATACACACACAGTCAGTGCTGGGACCCTCAGTCCTGTTATACACACACAGTCAGTGTTGGGACATTCAGTCCTGTTGAACACACACATTCAGTGCTGGGACACTGAGTCCTGTTAAACACACACAGTCAGTGCTGGGACATTCAGTCCTGTTAAACACACACAGTCAGTGCTGGGACACTCAGTCCTGTTACACACACAATCAGTGCTGGGACACTCAGTCCTGTTATTCACCCACTGTCAGTACTGGAACACTCAGTCCTGTAATACATATGCAGTCAGTGCTGGGACCCTCAGTCCTGTTATTCATACACACAGTCAGTGCTGGGACACTCAGTCCTGTTATCAACACACAGAGTCAGTGCTGGGACACTCAGTCCTGTTATACACACACAGTCAGTGCTGGGACACTCAGTCCTGTTAGACACACACAGAGTCAGTGCTGGGACACTCAGTCCTGTTATACACACACAGTCAGTGCTGGGACCCTCAGACCTGTTATAAACACACAGAGTCAGTGCTGGGACACTCAGTCCTGTTATACACACACAGTCAGTGCTGGGACACTCAGTCCTGTTATACACACAGAGTCAGTGCTGGGACACTCAGTCCTGTTATACACACACAGTCAGTGCTGGAACCCTCAGTACTTTTACACACAATCAGTTAGTGCTGGGACACTCAGTCCTGTGAAACACACATAGTCAGTGCTGGGACACTCAGTCCTGTTACACACACAGTCAGTGCTGGGACACTCAGTCCTGTTACACACACAGTCAGTTATGGGACACTCATGCCTGTCAAACACGCAGTCAGTGCTGGGATACTCAGTCCTGTTAGACACACACAGACAGTGCTCGGACACTCAGTCCTGTTATACACATACAGTCAGTGCTGGGACACTCATGCCTGTCAAACACGCAGTCAGTGCTGGGATACTCAGTCCTGTTAGACACACACAGACAGTGCTCAGACACTCAGTCCTGTTATACACACACACACAATCAGTGCTGGGACACTCAATCCTGTTATACACACACAGTCAGTGCTGGGACACTCAGTCCTGTTATACACACACAGTCAGTGCTGGGACCCTCAGTACTTTTATACACAATCAGTTAGTGCTGGGACACTCAGTCCTGTTCTCCACACACACAGTCAGTGCTGGGACGCACATTCCTGTCATACACACACAGTCACTGCTGGGACACTCAGTCCTGTCATACACACACAGTCAGTGCTGGGACCCTCAGTCCTGTTACACACACAGTCACTGCTGGGACACTCAGTCCTGTCAAACACACAGTCAGTGCTGGGACACTCAGTCCTGTCATACACACACAGTCAGGGCTGGGACACTCAGTCCTGTTATACACACACAGAGTCACTGCTGGGACACTCAAACCTGTTATACACACAGAGTCAGTGCTGGGACACTCTGTCCTGTTATACACACAGAGTCAGTGCTGGGACAGTCAGTCCTGTTATACACACACAGTCAGTGCTGGGACACTCAGTCCTGTTATACACACACAGAGTCAGTGCTGGGACACTCAGTCCTGTTATACACACACAGAGTCAGTGCTGGGACACTCAAACCTGTTATACACACAGAGTCCGTGCTGGGACACTCTGTCCTGTTATACACACACAGTCAGTGCTGGGACACTCAGTCCTGTTATACACACACAATCAGTGCTGGGACACTCAGTCCTGTTATACACACACAATCAGTGCTGGGACACTCAGTCCTGTTACAAACACACAATCAGTGCTGGGACACTCAGTCCTGTTATAAACACACAGAGTCAGTGCTGGGACACACAGTCCTGTTATACACACAGAGTCAGTGCTGGGACACTCAGTCCTGTTATACACAGAGAGTCAGTGCTGGGACACACAGTCCTGTAATACACATACAGTCAGTGCTGGGACACTCAAACCTGTTATACACACACAGTCAGTGCTGGGACACTCAGTCCTGTTATGCACACACAGTCAGTGCTGGGACACTCAGTCCTGTTATACACACACAGTCAGTGCTGGGACACTCAGTCCTGTTATACACACACAGTCAGTGCTGGGACACTCAGTCCTGTTATACACACAGAGTCAGTGCTGGGACACTCAGTCCTGTTATAAACACACAGAGTCAGTGCTGGGACACTCAGTCCTGTTATGCACACACAGTCAGTGCTGGGACGCTCAGTCCTGTTATACACACACAGTCAGGGCTGGGACACTCAGTCCTGTTATGCACACAGAGTCAGTGCTGGGACACTCAGTCCTGTTATACACACACAGTCAGTGCTGGGACGCTCAGTCCTGTTATACACACACAGTCAGGGCTGGGACACTCAGTCCTGTTATGCACACAGAGTCAGTGCTGGGACCCTCAGTCCTGTTACACACACAGTCACTGCTGGGACACTCAGTCCTGTCAAACACAGAGTCAGTGCTGGGACACTCAGTCCTGTCATACACACACAGTCAGGGCTGGGACACTCAGTCCTGTTATACACACACAGAGTCACTGCTGGGACACTCAAACCTGTTATACACACAGAGTCAGTGCTGGGACACTCTGTCCTGTTATACACACAGAGTCAGTGCTGGGACAGTCAGTCCTGTTATACACACACAGTCAGTGCTGGGACACTCAGTCCTGTTATACACACACAGAGTCAGTGCTGGGACACTCAGTCCTGTTATACACACACAGAGTCAGTGCTGGGACACTCAAACCTGTTATACACACAGAGTCCGTGCTGGGACACTCTGTCCTGTTATACACACACAGTCAGTGCTGGGACACTCAGTCCTGTTATACACACACAATCAGTGCTGGGACACTCAGTCCTGTTATACACACACAATCAGTGCTGGGACACTCAGTCCTGTTACAAACACACAATCAGTGCTGGGACACTCAGTCCTGTTATAAACACACAGAGTCAGTGCTGGGACACACAGTCCTGTTATACACACAGAGTCAGTGCTGGGACACTCAGTCCTGTTATACACAGAGAGTCAGTGCTGGGACACACAGTCCTGTAATACACATACAGTCAGTGCTGGGACACTCAAACCTGTTATACACACACAGTCAGTGCTGGGACACTCAGTCCTGTTATGCACACACAGTCAGTGCTGCGACACTCAGTCCTGTTATACACACACAGTCAGTGCTGGGACACTCAGTCCTGTTATACACACACAGTCAGTGCTGGGACACTCAGTCCTGTTATACACACAGAGTCAGTGCTGGGACACTCAGTCCTGTTATAAACACACAGAGTCAGTGCTGGGACACTCAGTCCTGTTATGCACACACAGTCAGTGCTGGGACGCTCAGTCCTGTTATACACACACAGTCAGGGCTGGGACACTCAGTCCTGTTATGCACACAGAGTCAGTGCTGGGACACTCAGTCCTGTTATACACACACAGACAGTGCTGGGACACTCAGTCCTGTTATACACACACAGTCAGTGCTGGGACACACAGTCCTGTTATACACACACAGTCAGTGCTGGGACCCTCAGTCCTGTTATGCACACAGAGTCAGTGCTGGGACACTCAGTCCTGTTATGCACACAGAGTCAGTGCTGGGACACTCAGACCTGTGAAACACACATATTCAGTGCTGGGACCCTCAGACCTGTTATACACACACAGACAGTGCTGGGACACTCAGTCCTGTTATACACACACAGTCAGTGCTGGGACACACAGTCCTGTTATACACAAGCTCAGTGCTGGGACACTCAGTCCTGTTATACACACACAGTCAGTGCTGGGACACTCAGTCCTGTTATACACACACAGTCAGTGCTGGGACACTCAGTCCTGTTATACACACACAGAGTCAGTGCTGGGACACACAGTCCTGTTATACACACAGAGTCAGTGCTGGGACACTCAGTCCTGTTATACACACAGAGTCAGTGCTGGGACACTCAAATCTGTTATACACACAGAATCAGTGCTGGGACACTCTGTCCTGTTATACACACACAGTCAGTGCTGGGACCCTCAGTCCTGTTATACACACACAGTCAGTGCTGGGACACTCAGTCCTGTTAGACACACACAGTCAGTGCTGGGACCCTCAGTCCTGTTATACACACACAGTCAGTGCTGGGACCCTCAGTCCTGTTATACACACACAGTCAGTGTTGGGACATTCAGTCCTGTTGAACACACACATTCAGTGCTGGGACACTGAGTCCTGTTAAACACACACAGTCAGTGCTGGGACATTCAGTCCTGTTAAACACACACAGTCAGTGCTGGGACACTCAGTCCTGTTACACACACAATCAGTGCTGGGACACTCAGTCCTGTTATTCACCCACTGTCAGTACTGGAACACTCAGTCCTGTAATACATATGCAGTCAGTGCTGGGACCCTCAGTCCTGTTATTCATACACACAGTCAGTGCTGGGACACTCAGTCCTGTTATACACACACAGTCAGTGGTGGGACACACAGTCCTGTTATACACACACACAGTCAGTGCTGGGACACTCAGTCCTGTTATACACACACAGTCAGTGGTGGGATACACAGTCCTGTTATACACACACACAGTCAGTGCTGCAACCCTCTGTCCTGTTATGCACACGCAGTCACTGCTGGGATACTCAGTCCTGTTACACACAGAATCAGTGCTGGGACACTCAGTCCTGTTATACACACACAGTCAGTGCTGGAACACTCAGTCCTGTTATACACACACATTCAGTACTGCGACACTCAGTCCTGTTATACACACACAGTCAGTGGTGGGACACACAGTCCTGTTAGACACACACAGTCAGTGCTGGGACACTCAGTCCTGTTATACACACACAGTCAGTGCTGGGACACTCAGTCCTGTTATAAACACACAGAGTCAGTGCTGGGACACTCAGTCCTGTTATGCACACACAGTCAGTGCTGGGACACTCAGTCCTGTTATACACACAGAGTCAGTGCTGGGACACTCAGTCCTGTTATAAACACACAGAGTCAGTGCTGGGACACTCAGTCCTGTTATACACACAGAGTCAGTGCTGGGACACTCAGTCCTGTTATAAACACACAGAGTCAGTGCTGGGACACTCAGTCCTGTTATACACACACAGTCAGTGCTGGGACACTCAGTCCTGTTATACACACACAGTCAGTGCTGGGACACTCAGTCCTGTTATACACACACAGAGTCAGTGCTGGGACACACAGTCCTGTTATACACACAGAGTCAGTGCTGGGACACTCAGTCCTGTTATACACACAGAGTCAGTGCTGGGACACTCAAATCTGTTATACACACAGAGTCAGTGCTGGGACACTCTGTCCTGTTATACACACACAGTCAGTGCTGGGACACAGTCCTGTTACACACACAGTCAGTGCTGGGACACTCAGTCCTGTTATACACACAGAGTCAGTGCTGGGACACTCAGTCCTGTTATACACACACACAGTCAGTGCTGGGACACACAGTCCTGTTATGCACACAGAGTCAGTGCTGGGACTCTCAGTCCTGTTATACACACAGAGTCAGTGCTGGGACACACAGTCCTGTTATACACACAGAGTCAGTGCTGGGACACTCAGTCCTGATATACACACAGAGTCAGTGCTGGGTCACACAGTCCGGTAATACACATACAGTCAGTGCTGGGACGCTCAGTCCTGTTATACACACACAGTCAGGGCTGGGACACTCAGTCCTGTTATACACACACAGTCAGTGCTGGGACACTCAGTCCTGTTATAAACACACAGAGTCAGTGCTGGGACACTCAAACCTGTTATACACACACAGTCAGTGCTGGGACACTCAGTCTGTTATACACACACAGTCAGGGCTGGGACACACAGTCCTGTAATACACATACAGTCAGTGCTGGGACGCTCAGTCCTGTTATACACACACAGTCAGGGCTGGGACACTCAGTCCTGTTATGCACACAGAGTCAGTGCTGGGACACTCAGTCCTGTTATACACACAGAGTCAGTGCTGGGACACTCAGTCCTGTTATGCACACAGAGTCAGTGCTGGGACACTCAAACCTGTTATACACACACAGTCAGTGCTGGGACACTCAGTCCTGTTATACACACACAGTCAGTGCTGGGACACTCAGTCCTGTTATACACACTCAGTTAGTGCTGGGACACTCAGACCTGTGAAACACACATATTCAGTGCTGGGAACCTCAGACCTGTTATGCACACACAGACAGTGCTGGGACACTCAGTCCTGTTATACACACACAGTCAGTGCTGGGACACACAGTCCTGTTATACACAAGCTCAGTGCTGGGACACTCAGTCCTGTTATACACACACAGTCAGTGCTGGGACACTCAGTCCTGTTATAAACACACAGAGTCAGTGCTGGGACACACAGTCCTGTTATACACACAGAGTCAGTGCTGGGACACTCAGTCCTGTTATACACACACAGTCAGTGCTGGGACACACAGTCCTGTTATACACAAGCTCAGTGCTGGGACACACAGTCCTGTTATACACACACAGTCAGTGCTGGGACACTCAGTCCTGTTATACACACACAGAGTCAGTGCTGGGACACACAGTCCTGTTATACACACAGAGTCAGTGCTGGGACACTCAGTCCTGTTATACACACAGAGTCAGTGCTGGGACACACAGTCCTGTTATACACACACAGTCAGGGCTGGGACACTCAGTCCTGTTATGCACACAGAGTCAGTGCTGGGACACACAGTCCTGTTATACACACAGAGTCAGTGCTGGGACACTCTGTCCTGTTATACACACAGAGTCAGTGCTGGGACACTCTGTCCTGTTATACACACACAGTCAGTGCTGGGACACTCAGTCCTGTTAGACACACACAGTCAGTGCTGGGACCCTCAGTCCTGTTATACACACACAGTCAGTGCTGGGACCCTCAGTCCTGTTATACACACACAGTCAGTGTTGGGACATTCAGTCCTGTTGAACACACACATTCAGTGCTGGGACACTGAGTCCTGTTAAACACACACAGTCAGTGCTGGGACATTCAGTCCTGTTAAACACACACAGTCAGTGCTGGGACACTCAGTCCTGTTACACACACAATCAGTGCTGGGACACTCAGTCCTGTTATTCACCCACTGTCAGTACTGGAACACTCAGTCCTGTAATACATATGCAGTCAGTGCTGGGACCCTCAGTCCTGTTATTCATACACACAGTCAGTGCTGGGACACTCAGTCCTGTTATCAACACACAGAGTCAGTGCTGGGACACTCAGTCCTGTTATACACACACAGTCAGTGCTGGGACACTCAGTCCTGTTAGACACACACAGAGTCAGTGCTGGGACACTCAGTCCTGTTATACACACACAGTCAGTGCTGGGACCCTCAGACCTGTTATAAACACACAGAGTCAGTGCTGGGACACTCAGTCCTGTTATACACACACAGTCAGTGCTGGGACACTCAGTCCTGTTATACACACAGAGTCAGTGCTGGGACACTCAGTCCTGTTATACACACACAGTCAGTGCTGGAACCCTCAGTACTTTTACACACAATCAGTTAGTGCTGGGACACTCAGTCCTGTGAAACACACATAGTCAGTGCTGGGACACTCAGTCCTGTTACACACACAGTCAGTGCTGGGACACTCAGTCCTGTTACACACACAGTCAGTTATGGGACACTCATGCCTGTCAAACACGCAGTCAGTGCTGGGATACTCAGTCCTGTTAGACACACACAGACAGTGCTCGGACACTCAGTCCTGTTATACACATACAGTCAGTGCTGGGACACTCATGCCTGTCAAACACGCAGTCAGTGCTGGGATACTCAGTCCTGTTAGACACACACAGACAGTGCTCAGACACTCAGTCCTGTTATACACACACACACAATCAGTGCTGGGACACTCAATCCTGTTATACACACACAGTCAGTGCTGGGACACTCAGTCCTGTTATACACACACAGTCAGTGCTGGGACCCTCAGTACTTTTATACACAATCAGTTAGTGCTGGGACACTCAGTCCTGTTCTCCACACACACAGTCAGTGCTGGGACGCACATTCCTGTCATACACACACAGTCACTGCTGGGACACTCAGTCCTGTCATACACACACAGTCAGTGCTGGGACCCTCAGTCCTGTTACACACACAGTCACTGCTGGGACACTCAGTCCTGTCAAACACACAGTCAGTGCTGGGACACTCAGTCCTGTCATACACACACAGTCAGGGCTGGGACACTCAGTCCTGTTATACACACACAGAGTCACTGCTGGGACACTCAAACCTGTTATACACACAGAGTCAGTGCTGGGACACTCTGTCCTGTTATACACACAGAGTCAGTGCTGGGACAGTCAGTCCTGTTATACACACACAGTCAGTGCTGGGACACTCAGTCCTGTTATACACACACAGAGTCAGTGCTGGGACACTCAGTCCTGTTATACACACACAGAGTCAGTGCTGGGACACTCAAACCTGTTATACACACAGAGTCCGTGCTGGGACACTCTGTCCTGTTATACACACACAGTCAGTGCTGGGACACTCAGTCCTGTTATACACACACAATCAGTGCTGGGACACTCAGTCCTGTTATACACACACAATCAGTGCTGGGACACTCAGTCCTGTTACAAACACACAATCAGTGCTGGGACACTCAGTCCTGTTATAAACACACAGAGTCAGTGCTGGGACACACAGTCCTGTTATACACACAGAGTCAGTGCTGGGACACTCAGTCCTGTTATACACAGAGAGTCAGTGCTGGGACACACAGTCCTGTAATACACATACAGTCAGTGCTGGGACACTCAAACCTGTTATACACACACAGTCAGTGCTGGGACACTCAGTCCTGTTATGCACACACAGTCAGTGCTGGGACACTCAGTCCTGTTATACACACACAGTCAGTGCTGGGACACTCAGTCCTGTTATACACACACAGTCAGTGCTGGGACACTCAGTCCTGTTATACACACAGAGTCAGTGCTGGGACACTCAGTCCTGTTATAAACACACAGAGTCAGTGCTGGGACACTCAGTCCTGTTATGCACACACAGTCAGTGCTGGGACGCTCAGTCCTGTTATACACACACAGTCAGGGCTGGGACACTCAGTCCTGTTATGCACACAGAGTCAGTGCTGGGACACTCAGTCCTGTTATACACACACAGTCAGTGCTGGGACGCTCAGTCCTGTTATACACACACAGTCAGGGCTGGGACACTCAGTCCTGTTATGCACACAGAGTCAGTGCTGGGACCCTCAGTCCTGTTACACACACAGTCACTGCTGGGACACTCAGTCCTGTCAAACACAGAGTCAGTGCTGGGACACTCAGTCCTGTCATACACACACAGTCAGGGCTGGGACACTCAGTCCTGTTATACACACACAGAGTCACTGCTGGGACACTCAAACCTGTTATACACACAGAGTCAGTGCTGGGACACTCTGTCCTGTTATACACACAGAGTCAGTGCTGGGACAGTCAGTCCTGTTATACACACACAGTCAGTGCTGGGACACTCAGTCCTGTTATACACACACAGAGTCAGTGCTGGGACACTCAGTCCTGTTATACACACACAGAGTCAGTGCTGGGACACTCAAACCTGTTATACACACAGAGTCCGTGCTGGGACACTCTGTCCTGTTATACACACACAGTCAGTGCTGGGACACTCAGTCCTGTTATACACACACAATCAGTGCTGGGACACTCAGTCCTGTTATACACACACAATCAGTGCTGGGACACTCAGTCCTGTTACAAACACACAATCAGTGCTGGGACACTCAGTCCTGTTATAAACACACAGAGTCAGTGCTGGGACACACAGTCCTGTTATACACACAGAGTCAGTGCTGGGACACTCAGTCCTGTTATACACAGAGAGTCAGTGCTGGGACACACAGTCCTGTAATACACATACAGTCAGTGCTGGGACACTCAAACCTGTTATACACACACAGTCAGTGCTGGGACACTCAGTCCTGTTATGCACACACAGTCAGTGCTGGGACACTCAGTCCTGTTATACACACACAGTCAGTGCTGGGACACTCAGTCCTGTTATACACACACAGTCAGTGCTGGGACACTCAGTCCTGTTATACACACAGAGTCAGTGCTGGGACACTCAGTCCTGTTATAAACACACAGAGTCAGTGCTGGGACACTCAGTCCTGTTATGCACACACAGTCAGTGCTGGGACGCTCAGTCCTGTTATACACACACAGTCAGGGCTGGGACACTCAGTCCTGTTATGCACACAGAGTCAGTGCTGGGACACTCAGTCCTGTTATACACACACAGACAGTGCTGGGACACTCAGTCCTGTTATACACACACAGTCAGTGCTGGGACCCTCAGTCCTGTTATACACACACAGTCAGTGCTGGGACCCTCAGTCCTGTTATGCACACAGAGTCAGTGCTGGGACACTCAGTCCTGTTATGCACACAGAGTCAGTGCTGGGACACTCAGACCTGTGAAACACACATATTCAGTGCTGGGACCCTCAGACCTGTTATACACACACAGACAGTGCTGGGACACTCAGTCCTGTTATACACACACAGTCAGTGCTGGGACACACAGTCCTGTTATACACAAGCTCAGTGCTGGGACACTCAGTCCTGTTATACACACACAGTCAGTGCTGGGACACTCAGTCCTGTTATACACACACAGTCAGTGCTGGGACACTCAGTCCTGTTATACACACACAGAGTCAGTGCTGGGACACACAGTCCTGTTATACACACAGAGTCAGTGCTGGGACACTCAGTCCTGTTATACACACAGAGTCAGTGCTGGGACACTCAAATCTGTTATACACACAGAATCAGTGCTGGGACACTCTGTCCTGTTATACACACACAGTCAGTGCTGGGACCCTCAGTCCTGTTATACACACACAGTCAGTGCTGGGACACTCAGTCCTGTTAGACACACACAGTCAGTGCTGGGACCCTCAGTCCTGTTATACACACACAGTCAGTGCTGGGACCCTCAGTCCTGTTATACACACACAGTCAGTGTTGGGACATTCAGTCCTGTTGAACACACACATTCAGTGCTGGGACACTGAGTCCTGTTAAACACACACAGTCAGTGCTGGGACATTCAGTCCTGTTAAACACACACAGTCAGTGCTGGGACACTCAGTCCTGTTACACACACAATCAGTGCTGGGACACTCAGTCCTGTTATTCACCCACTGTCAGTACTGGAACACTCAGTCCTGTAATACATATGCAGTCAGTGCTGGGACCCTCAGTCCTGTTATTCATACACACAGTCAGTGCTGGGACACTCAGTCCTGTTATACACACACAGTCAGTGGTGGGACACACAGTCCTGTTATACACACACACAGTCAGTGCTGGGACACTCAGTCCTGTTATACACACACAGTCAGTGGTGGGATACACAGTCCTGTTATACACACACACAGTCAGTGCTGCAACCCTCTGTCCTGTTATGCACACGCAGTCACTGCTGGGATACTCAGTCCTGTTACACACAGAATCAGTGCTGGGACACTCAGTCCTGTTATACACACACAGTCAGTGCTGGAACACTCAGTCCTGTTATACACACACATTCAGTACTGCGACACTCAGTCCTGTTATACACACACAGTCAGTGGTGGGACACACAGTCCTGTTAGACACACACAGTCAGTGCTGGGACACTCAGTCCTGTTATACACACACAGTCAGTGCTGGGACACTCAGTCCTGTTATAAACACACAGAGTCAGTGCTGGGACACTCAGTCCTGTTATGCACACACAGTCAGTGCTGGGACACTCAGTCCTGTTATACACACAGAGTCAGTGCTGGGACACTCAGTCCTGTTATAAACACACAGAGTCAGTGCTGGGACACTCAGTCCTGTTATACACACAGAGTCAGTGCTGGGACACTCAGTCCTGTTATAAACACACAGAGTCAGTGCTGGGACACTCAGTCCTGTTATACACACACAGTCAGTGCTGGGACACTCAGTCCTGTTATACACACACAGTCAGTGCTGGGACACTCAGTCCTGTTATACACACACAGAGTCAGTGCTGGGACACACAGTCCTGTTATACACACAGAGTCAGTGCTGGGACACTCAGTCCTGTTATACACACAGAGTCAGTGCTGGGACACTCAAATCTGTTATACACACAGAGTCAGTGCTGGGACACTCTGTCCTGTTATACACACACAGTCAGTGCTGGGACACAGTCCTGTTACACACACAGTCAGTGCTGGGACACTCAGTCCTGTTATACACACAGAGTCAGTGCTGGGACACTCAGTCCTGTTATACACACACACAGTCAGTGCTGGGACACACAGTCCTGTTATGCACACAGAGTCAGTGCTGGGACACTCAGTCCTGTTATACACACAGAGTCAGTGCTGGGACACACAGTCCTGTTATACACACAGAGTCAGTGCTGGGACACTCAGTCCTGATATACACACAGAGTCAGTGCTGGGTCACACAGTCCGGTAATACACATACAGTCAGTGCTGGGACGCTCAGTCCTGTTATACACACACAGTCAGGGCTGGGACACTCAGTCCTGTTATACACACACAGTCAGTGCTGGGACACTCAGTCCTGTTATAAACACACAGAGTCAGTGCTGGGACACTCAAACCTGTTATACACACACAGTCAGTGCTGGGACACTCAGTCTGTTATACACACACAGTCAGGGCTGGGACACACAGTCCTGTAATACACATACAGTCAGTGCTGGGACGCTCAGTCCTGTTATACACACACAGTCAGGGCTGGGACACTCAGTCCTGTTATGCACACAGAGTCAGTGCTGGGACACTCAGTCCTGTTATACACACAGAGTCAGTGCTGGGACACTCAGTCCTGTTATGCACACAGAGTCAGTGCTGGGACACTCAAACCTGTTATACACACACAGTCAGTGCTGGGACACTCAGTCCTGTTATACACACACAGTCAGTGCTGGGACACTCAGTCCTGTTATACACACTCAGTTAGTGCTGGGACACTCAGACCTGTGAAACACACATATTCAGTGCTGGGAACCTCAGACCTGTTATGCACACACAGACAGTGCTGGGACACTCAGTCCTGTTATACACACACAGTCAGTGCTGGGACACACAGTCCTGTTATACACAAGCTCAGTGCTGGGACACTCAGTCCTGTTATACACACACAGTCAGTGCTGGGACACTCAGTCCTGTTATACACACACAGAGTCAGTGCTGGGACACACAGTCCTGTTATACACACAGAGTCAGTGCTGGGACACTCAGTCCTGTTATACACACACAGTCAGTGCTGGGACACACAGTCCTGTTATACACAAGCTCAGTGCTGGGACACTCAGTCCTGTTATACACACACAGTCAGTGCTGGGACACTCAGTCCTGTTATACACACACAGAGTCAGTGCTGGGACACACAGTCCTGTTATACACACAGAGTCAGTGCTGGGACACTCAGTCCTGTTATACACACAGAGTCAGTGCTGGGACACTCAAATCTGTTATACACACAGAATCAGTGCTGGGACACTCTGTCCTGTTATACACACACAGTCAGTGCTGGGACCCTCAGTCCTGTTATACACACACAGTCAGTGCTGGGACACTCAGTCCTGTTAGACACACACAGTCAGTGCTGGGACCCTCAGTCCTGTTATACACACACAGTCAGTGCTGGGACCCTCAGTCCTGTTATACACACACAGTCAGTGTTGGGACATTCAGTCCTGTTGAACACACACATTCAGTGCTGGGACACTGAGTCCTGTTAAACACACACAGTCAGTGCTGGGACATTCAGTCCTGTTAAACACACACAGTCAGTGCTGGGACACTCAGTCCTGTTACACACACAATCAGTGCTGGGACACTCAGTCCTGTTATTCACCCACTGTCAGTACTGGAACACTCTGTCCTGTAATACATATGCAGTCAGTGCTGGGACCCTCAGTCCTGTTATTCATACACACAGTCAGTGCTGGGACACTCAGTCCTGTTATACACACACAGTCAGTGGTGGGACACACAGTCCTGTTATACACACACACAGTCAGTGCTGGGACACTCAGTCCTGTTATACACACACAGTCAGTGGTGGGACACACAGTCCTGTTATACACACACACAGTCAGTGCTGCAACCCTCTGTCCTGTTATGCACACGCAGTCACTGCTGGGATACTCAGTCCTGTTACACACAGAATCAGTGCTGGGACACTCAGTCCTGTTATACACACACAGTCAGTGCTGGAACACTCAGTCCTGTTATACACACACATTCAGTACTGCGACACTCAG
The DNA here is from genome assembly GCF_036365525.1 of Heterodontus francisci. Classification (NCBI taxonomy): domain Eukaryota; kingdom Metazoa; phylum Chordata; class Chondrichthyes; order Heterodontiformes; family Heterodontidae; genus Heterodontus; species Heterodontus francisci. The sequence goes on along the minus strand of NC_090413.1, from coordinate 16,781,752 downwards.
TCCTGTTATACACACACAGTCAGTGGTGGGACACACAGTCCTGTTAGACACACACAGTCAGTGCTGGGACCCTCAGTCCTGTTATACACACACAGTCAGTGCTGGGACCCTCAGTCCTGTTATACACACACAGTCAGTGCTGGGACCCTCAGTCCTGTTATACACACACAGTCAGTGCTGGGACATTCAGTCCTGTTACACACACAGTCAGTGCTGGGACATTCAGTCCTGTTACACACACTGTCAGTGCTGGGACACTCAGTCCTGTTAAACACACACAGCCAGTGCTGGGACACTCAGTCCTGTTATACACACACCCACTGTCAGTGCTGGGACACTCAGTCCGGTTAAACACACACAGTCAGTGCTGGGACACTCAGTCCTGTTATTCACCCACTGTCAGTGCTGGGACACTCAGTCCTGGTATACACACACAGTCAGTGCTGGGACACTCAGTCCTGTTATACACACACAGTCAGTGCTGGGACACTCAGTCCTGTTATACACACACAGTCAGTGGTGGGACACACAGTCCTGTTATACACACACACAGTCAGTGCTGCAACCCTCTGTCCTGTTATGCACACGCAGTCACTGCTGGGATACTCAGTCCTGTTACACACAGAATCAGTGCTGGGACACTCAGTCCTGTTATACACACACAGTCAGTGCTGGAACACTCAGTCCTGTTATACACACACATTCAGTACTGCGACACTCAGTCCTGTTATACACACACAGTCAGTGGTGGGACACACAGTCCTGTTAGACACACACAGTCAGTGCTGGGACCCTCAGTCCTGTTATACACACACAGTCAGTGCTGGGACACTCAGTCCTGTTAGACACACACAGTCAGTGCTGGGACCCTCAGTCCTGTTAGACACACACAGTCAGTGCTGGGACCCTCAGTCCTGTTATACACACACAGTCAGTGCTGGGACCCTCAGTCCTGTTATACACACACAGTCAGTGCTGGGACCCTCAGTCCTGTTATACACACACAGTCAGTGCTGGGACATTCAGTCCTGTTACACACACAGTCAGTGCTGGGACATTCAGTCCTGTTACACACACTGTCAGTGCTGGGACACTCAGTCCTGTTAAACACACACAGCCAGTGCTGGGACACTCAGTCCTGTTATACACACACCCACTGTCAGTGCTGGGACACTCAGTCCGGTTAAACACACACAGTCAGTGCTGGGACACTCAGTCCTGTTATTCACCCACTGTCAGTGCTGGGACACTCAGTCCTGGTATACACACACAGTCAGTGCTGGGACACTCAGTCCTGTTATACACACACAGTCAGTGCTGGGACACTCAGTCCTGTTATACACACACAGTCAGTGCTGGGATACTCAGTCCTGTTAAACACACGCAGTCAGTGCTGGGACAGTCAGTCCTGTTAAACACACGCAGTCAGTGCTGGGACACTCAGTCCTGTTATGCACACACAGTCAGTGCTGGGACACTCAGTCCTGTTATGCACACACAGTCAGTGCTGGGACACTCAGTCCTGTTATACACACAGAGTCAGTGCTGGGACACTCAGTCCTGTTATACACACACACAGTCAGTGCTGGGACACACAGTCCTGTTATGCACACAGAGTCAGTGCTGGGACACTCAGTCCTGTTATACACACAGAGTCAGTGCTGGGACACACAGTCCTGTTATACACACAGAGTCAGTGCTGGGACACTCAGTCCTGATATACACACAGAGTCAGTGCTGGGTCACACAGTCCGGTAATACACATACAGTCAGTGCTGGGACGCTCAGTCCTGTTATACACACACAGTCAGGGCTGGGACACTCAGTCCTGTTATACACACACAGTCAGTGCTGGGACACTCAGTCCTGTTATAAACACACAGAGTCAGTGCTGGGACACTCAAACCTGTTATACACACACAGTCAGTGCTGGGACACTCAGTCTGTTATACACACACAGTCAGGGCTGGGACACACAGTCCTGTAATACACATACAGTCAGTGCTGGGACGCTCAGTCCTGTTATACACACACAGTCAGGGCTGGGACACTCAGTCCTGTTATGCACACAGAGTCAGTGCTGGGACACTCAGTCCTGTTATACACACAGAGTCAGTGCTGGGACACTCAGTCCTGTTATGCACACAGAGTCAGTGCTGGGACACTCAAACCTGTTATACACACACAGTCAGTGCTGGGACACTCAGTCCTGTTATACACACACAGTCAGTGCTGGGACACTCAGTCCTGTTATACACACTCAGTTAGTGCTGGGACACTCAGACCTGTGAAACACACATATTCAGTGCTGGGAACCTCAGACCTGTTATGCACACACAGACAGTGCTGGGACACTCAGTCCTGTTATACACACACAGTCAGTGCTGGGACACACAGTCCTGTTATACACAAGCTCAGTGCTGGGACACTCAGTCCTGTTATACACACACAGTCAGTGCTGGGACACTCAGTCCTGTTATACACACACAGAGTCAGTGCTGGGACACACAGTCCTGTTATACACACAGAGTCAGTGCTGGGACACTCAGTCCTGTTATACACACACAGTCAGTGCTGGGACACACAGTCCTGTTATACACAAGCTCAGTGCTGGGACACTCAGTCCTGTTATACACACACAGTCAGTGCTGGGACACTCAGTCCTGTTATACACACACAGAGTCAGTGCTGGGACACACAGTCCTGTTATACACACAGAGTCAGTGCTGGGACACTCAGTCCTGTTATACACACAGAGTCAGTGCTGGGACACTCAAATCTGTTATACACACAGAATCAGTGCTGGGACACTCTGTCCTGTTATACACACACAGTCAGTGCTGGGACCCTCAGTCCTGTTATACACACACAGTCAGTGCTGGGACACTCAGTCCTGTTAGACACACACAGTCAGTGCTGGGACCCTCAGTCCTGTTATACACACACAGTCAGTGCTGGGACCCTCAGTCCTGTTATACACACACAGTCAGTGTTGGGACATTCAGTCCTGTTGAACACACACATTCAGTGCTGGGACACTGAGTCCTGTTAAACACACACAGTCAGTGCTGGGACATTCAGTCCTGTTAAACACACACAGTCAGTGCTGGGACACTCAGTCCTGTTACACACACAATCAGTGCTGGGACACTCAGTCCTGTTATTCACCCACTGTCAGTACTGGAACACTCAGTCCTGTAATACATATGCAGTCAGTGCTGGGACCCTCAGTCCTGTTATTCATACACACAGTCAGTGCTGGGACACTCAGTCCTGTTATACACACACAGTCAGTGGTGGGACACACAGTCCTGTTATACACACACACAGTCAGTGCTGGGACACTCAGTCCTGTTATACACACACAGTCAGTGGTGGGACACACAGTCCTGTTATACACACACACAGTCAGTGCTGCAACCCTCTGTCCTGTTATGCACACGCAGTCACTGCTGGGATACTCAGTCCTGTTACACACAGAATCAGTGCTGGGACACTCAGTCCTGTTATACACACACAGTCAGTGCTGGAACACTCAGTCCTGTTATACACACACATTCAGTACTGCGACACTCAGTCCTGTTATACACACACAGTCAGTGGTGGGACACACAGTCCTGTTATACACACACAGTCAGTGCTGGGACCCTCAGTCCTGTTATACACACACAGTCAGTGCTGGGACATTCAGTCCTGTTACACACACAGTCAGTGCTGGGACATTCAGTCCTGTTACACACACTGTCAGTGCTGGGACACTCAGTCCTGTTAGACACACACAGTCAGTGCTGGGACCCTCAGTCCTGTTAGACACACACAGTCAGTGCTGGGACACTCAGTCCTGTTATACACACACAGAGTCAGTGCTGGGACACACAGTCCTGTTATACACACAGAGTCAGTGCTGGGACACTCAGTCCTGTTATACACACAGAGTCAGTGCTGGGACACTCAAATCTGTTATACACACAGAATCAGTGCTGGGACACTCTGTCCTGTTATACACACACAGTCAGTGCTGGGACCCTCAGTCCTGTTATACACACACAGTCAGTGCTGGGACACTCAGTCCTGTTAGACACACACAGTCAGTGCTGGGACCCTCAGTCCTGTTATACACACACAGTCAGTGCTGGGACCCTCAGTCCTGTTATACACACACAGTCAGTGTTGGGACATTCAGTCCTGTTGAACACACACATTCAGTGCTGGGACACTGAGTCCTGTTAAACACACACAGTCAGTGCTGGGACATTCAGTCCTGTTAAACACACACAGTCAGTGCTGGGACACTCAGTCCTGTTACACACACAATCAGTGCTGGGACACTCAGTCCTGTTATTCACCCACTGTCAGTACTGGAACACTCTGTCCTGTAATACATATGCAGTCAGTGCTGGGACCCTCAGTCCTGTTATTCATACACACAGTCAGTGCTGGGACACTCAGTCCTGTTATACACACACAGTCAGTGGTGGGACACACAGTCCTGTTATACACACACACAGTCAGTGCTGGGACACTCAGTCCTGTTATACACACACAGTCAGTGGTGGGACACACAGTCCTGTTATACACACACACAGTCAGTGCTGCAACCCTCTGTCCTGTTATGCACACGCAGTCACTGCTGGGATACTCAGTCCTGTTACACACAGAATCAGTGCTGGGACACTCAGTCCTGTTATACACACACAGTCAGTGCTGGAACACTCAGTCCTGTTATACACACACATTCAGTACTGCGACACTCAGTCCTGTTATACACACACAGTCAGTGGTGGGACACACAGTCCTGTTAGACACACACAGTCAGTGCTGGGACCCTCAGTCCTGTTATACACACACAGTCAGTGCTGGGACCCTCAGTCCTGTTATACACACACAGTCAGTGCTGGGACCCTCAGTCCTGTTATACACACACAGTCAGTGCTGGGACATTCAGTCCTGTTACACACACAGTCAGTGCTGGGACATTCAGTCCTGTTACACACACTGTCAGTGCTGGGACACTCAGTCCTGTTAAACACACACAGCCAGTGCTGGGACACTCAGTCCTGTTATACACACACCCACTGTCAGTGCTGGGACACTCAGTCCGGTTAAACACACACAGTCAGTGCTGGGACACTCAGTCCTGTTATTCACCCACTGTCAGTGCTGGGACACTCAGTCCTGGTATACACACACAGTCAGTGCTGGGACACTCAGTCCTGTTATACACACACAGTCAGTGCTGGGACACTCAGTCCTGTTATACACACACAGTCAGTGGTGGGACACACAGTCCTGTTATACACACACACAGTCAGTGCTGCAACCCTCTGTCCTGTTATGCACACGCAGTCACTGCTGGGATACTCAGTCCTGTTACACACAGAATCAGTGCTGGGACACTCAGTCCTGTTATACACACACAGTCAGTGCTGGAACACTCAGTCCTGTTATACACACACATTCAGTACTGCGACACTCAGTCCTGTTATACACACACAGTCAGTGGTGGGACACACAGTCCTGTTAGACACACACAGTCAGTGCTGGGACCCTCAGTCCTGTTATACAAACACAGTCAGTGCTGGGACACTCAGTCCTGTTAGACACACACAGTCAGTGCTGGGACCCTCAGTCCTGTTAGACACACACAGTCAGTGCTGGGACCCTCAGTCCTGTTATACACACACAGTCAGTGCTGGGACCCTCAGTCCTGTTATACACACACAGTCAGTGCTGGGACCCTCAGTCCTGTTATACACACACAGTCAGTGCTGGGACATTCAGTCCTGTTACACACACAGTCAGTGCTGGGACATTCAGTCCTGTTACACACACTGTCAGTGCTGGGACACTCAGTCCTGTTAAACACACACAGCCAGTGCTGGGACACTCAGTCCTGTTATACACACACCCACTGTCAGTGCTGGGACACTCAGTCCGGTTAAACACACACAGTCAGTGCTGGGACACTCAGTCCTGTTATTCACCCACTGTCAGTGCTGGGACACTCAGTCCTGGTATACACACACAGTCAGTGCTGGGACACTCAGTCCTGTTATACACACACAGTCAGTGCTGGGACACTCAGTCCTGTTATACACACACAGTCAGTGCTGGGATACTCAGTCCTGTTAAACACACGCAGTCAGTGCTGGGACAGTCAGTCCTGTTAAACACACGCAGTCAGTGCTGGGACACTCAGTCCTGTTATGCACACACAGTCAGTGCTGGGACACTCAGTCCTGTTATGCACACACAGTCAGTGCTGGGACACTCAGTCCTGTTATACACACAGAGTCAGTGCTGGGACACTCAGTCCTGTTATACACACACACAGTCAGTGCTGGGACACACAGTCCTGTTATGCACACAGAGTCAGTGCTGGGACACTCAGTCCTGTTATACACACAGAGTCAGTGCTGGGACACACAGTCCTGTTATACACACAGAGTCAGTGCTGGGACACTCAGTCCTGATATACACACAGAGTCAGTGCTGGGTCACACAGTCCGGTAATACACATACAGTCAGTGCTGGGACGCTCAGTCCTGTTATACACACACAGTCAGGGCTGGGACACTCAGTCCTGTTATACACACACAGTCAGTGCTGGGACACTCAGTCCTGTTATAAACACACAGAGTCAGTGCTGGGACACTCAAACCTGTTATACACACACAGTCAGTGCTGGGACACTCAGTCTGTTATACACACACAGTCAGGGCTGGGACACACAGTCCTGTAATACACATACAGTCAGTGCTGGGACGCTCAGTCCTGTTATACACACACAGTCAGGGCTGGGACACTCAGTCCTGTTATGCACACAGAGTCAGTGCTGGGACACTCAGTCCTGTTATACACACAGAGTCAGTGCTGGGACACTCAGTCCTGTTATGCACACAGAGTCAGTGCTGGGACACTCAAACCTGTTATACACACACAGTCAGTGCTGGGACACTCAGTCCTGTTATACACACACAGTCAGTGCTGGGACACTCAGTCCTGTTATACACACTCAGTTAGTGCTGGGACACTCAGACCTGTGAAACACACATATTCAGTGCTGGGAACCTCAGACCTGTTATGCACACACAGACAGTGCTGGGACACTCAGTCCTGTTATACACACACAGTCAGTGCTGGGACACACAGTCCTGTTATACACAAGCTCAGTGCTGGGACACTCAGTCCTGTTATACACACACAGTCAGTGCTGGGACACTCAGTCCTGTTATACACACACAGAGTCAGTGCTGGGACACACAGTCCTGTTATACACACAGAGTCAGTGCTGGGACACTCAGTCCTGTTATACACACACAGTCAGTGCTGGGACACACAGTCCTGTTATACACAAGCTCAGTGCTGGGACACTCAGTCCTGTTATACACACACAGTCAGTGCTGGGACACTCAGTCCTGTTATACACACACAGAGTCAGTGCTGGGACACACAGTCCTGTTATACACACAGAGTCAGTGCTGGGACACTCAGTCCTGTTATACACACAGAGTCAGTGCTGGGACACTCAAATCTGTTATACACACAGAATCAGTGCTGGGACACTCTGTCCTGTTATACACACACAGTCAGTGCTGGGACCCTCAGTCCTGTTATACACACACAGTCAGTGCTGGGACACTCAGTCCTGTTAGACACACACAGTCAGTGCTGGGACCCTCAGTCCTGTTATACACACACAGTCAGTGCTGGGACCCTCAGTCCTGTTATACACACACAGTCAGTGTTGGGACATTCAGTCCTGTTGAACACACACATTCAGTGCTGGGACACTGAGTCCTGTTAAACACACACAGTCAGTGCTGGGACATTCAGTCCTGTTAAACACACACAGTCAGTGCTGGGACACTCAGTCCTGTTACACACACAATCAGTGCTGGGACACTCAGTCCTGTTATTCACCCACTGTCAGTACTGGAACACTCAGTCCTGTAATACATATGCAGTCAGTGCTGGGACCCTCAGTCCTGTTATTCATACACACAGTCAGTGCTGGGACACTCAGTCCTGTTATACACACACAGTCAGTGGTGGGACACACAGTCCTGTTATACACACACACAGTCAGTGCTGGGACACTCAGTCCTGTTATACACACACAGTCAGTGGTGGGACACACAGTCCTGTTATACACACACACAGTCAGTGCTGCAACCCTCTGTCCTGTTATGCACACGCAGTCACTGCTGGGATACTCAGTCCTGTTACACACAGAATCAGTGCTGGGACACTCAGTCCTGTTATACACACACAGTCAGTGCTGGAACACTCAGTCCTGTTATACACACACATTCAGTACTGCGACACTCAGTCCTGTTATACACACACAGTCAGTGGTGGGACACACAGTCCTGTTATACACACACAGTCAGTGCTGGGACCCTCAGTCCTGTTATACACACACAGTCAGTGCTGGGACATTCAGTCCTGTTACACACACAGTCAGTGCTGGGACATTCAGTCCTGTTACACACACTGTCAGTGCTGGGACACTCAGTCCTGTTAAACACACACAGCCAGTGCTGGGACACTCAGTCCTGTTATACACACACCCACTGTCAGTGCTGGGACACTCAGTCCGGTTAAACACACACAGTCAGTGCTGGGACACTCAGTCCTGTTATTCACCCACTGTCAGTGCTGGGACACTCAGTCCTGGTATACACACACAGTCAGTGCTGGGACACTCAGTCCTGTTATACACACACAGTCAGTGCTGGGACACTCAGTCCTGTTATACACACACAGTCAGTGGTGGGACACACAGTCCTGTTATACACACACACAGTCAGTGCTGCAACCCTCTGTCCTGTTATGCACACGCAGTCACTGCTGGGATACTCAGTCCTGTTACACACAGAATCAGTGCTGGGACACTCAGTCCTGTTATACACACACAGTCAGTGCTGGAACACTCAGTCCTGTTATACACACACATTCAGTACTGCGACACTCAGTCCTGTTATACACACACAGTCAGTGGTGGGACACACAGTCCTGTTAGACACACACAGTCAGTGCTGGGACCCTCAGTCCTGTTATACACACACAGTCAGTGCTGGGACACTCAGTCCTGTTAGACACACACAGTCAGTGCTGGGACCCTCAGTCCTGTTAGACACACACAGTCAGTGCTGGGACCCTCAGTCCTGTTATACACACACAGTCAGTGCTGGGACCCTCAGTCCTGTTATACACACACAGTCAGTGCTGGGACCCTCAGTCCTGTTATACACACACAGTCAGTGCTGGGACATTCAGTCCTGTTACACACACAGTCAGTGCTGGGACATTCAGTCCTGTTACACACACTGTCAGTGCTGGGACACTCAGTCCTGTTAAACACACACAGCCAGTGCTGGGACACTCAGTCCTGTTATACACACACCCACTGTCAGTGCTGGGACACTCAGTCCGGTTAAACACACACAGTCAGTGCTGGGACACTCAGTCCTGTTATTCACCCACTGTCAGTGCTGGGACACTCAGTCCTGGTATACACACACAGTCAGTGCTGGGACACTCAGTCCTGTTATACACACACAGTCAGTGCTGGGACACTCAGTCCTGTTATACACACACAGTCAGTGCTGGGATACTCAGTCCTGTTAAACACACGCAGTCAGTGCTGGGACAGTCAGTCCTGTTAAACACACGCAGTCAGTGCTGGGACACTCAGTCCTGTTATGCACACACAGTCAGTGCTGGGACACTCAGTCCTGTTATGCACACACAGTCAGTGCTGGGACACTCAGTCCTGTTAAACACACGCAGTCAGTGCTGGGACACTCAGTCCTGTTATGCACACACAGTCAGTGCTGGGACACTCAGTCCTGTTAAACACACGCAGTCAGTGCTGGGACACTCAGTCCTGTTATGCACACACAGTCAGTGCTGGGACACTCAGTCCTGTTAAACACACGCAGTCAGTGCTGGGACACTCAGTCCTGTTATGCACACACAGTCAGTGCTGGGACACTCAGTCCTGTTGCACACAAGGACTCTTTCCCTGTTACAGCTCTATTTAATATATATCGAGCATTATACCAATGTTGCTTACCTGCTTGTTTGCAAGACAATGCAGGATGAAAATGAATGTTCCCTGGAAGCTGTTGGTGATCGTGAATATGTAAGCCAGAGCGATGGTGCGAGCCTGGAAATGCAAAACTCCGAAAATCCACATGCAACCCAGTAGAACCAACTGAGCAAGTGCAGTAATGATGAACATTCTGTACGCAGGAAATAGAAAATGGAATCAAACGTGAATCAAGTGATGGCTGACAGATATCAACATCAGCATCTCCCATTCCATGCAGGTTGTTGGTGAGGGAGACTGAACCCTGAAGAGATAATGCAAACAGAGAGAGTCAAGTATAGGGAAGGAAATCGAACCTGGGAGTTATGTTTTGGGTAGGGGACAAGAAAGGGCCAGAAAGGCCTTTGATGGGGAAAATGAATCATTCCACCTTTCATGGAAGAAGCTTAATTTGAGATGGTAGAAGTGGGGAGTTGGATGGGGTACAGTATGTGTGTGAGAGGGTGGGGAGTTGGATGGGGTACAGTGTGTGTGTGAGAGGGTGTGGAGTTGGATGGGGTACAGTGTGTGTGTGAGAGGGTGGGGAGTTGGACAGGTACAGTGTATGTGAGAGAGGGTGTGGAGTTGGAAGGGGTACAGTGTGTGTGTGAGAGGGTGGGGAGTTGGATGGGGTACAGTGTGTGTGTGAGAGGGTGTGGAGTTGGATGGGGTACAGTGTGTGTGTGGGGGGTGGGGAGTTGGACAGGTACAGTGTATGTGAGAGAGGGTGGGGAGTTGGATGGGGTACAGTGTGTGTGTGAGAGGGTGGGGAGTTGGATGGGGTACAGTGTGTGTGTGAGAGGGTGTGGAGTTGGATGGGGTACAGTGTGTGTGTGGGGGGTGGGGAGTTGGACAGGTACAGTGTATGTGAGAGAGGGTGGGGAGTTGGATGGGGTACAGTGTGTGTGTGAGAGGGTGGGGAGTTGGATGGGGTACAGTGTGTGTGTGAGTGGGTGGGGAGTTGGATGGGGTACAGTGTGTGTGTGTGAGAGGGTGGGGGGTTTAATGGGGTACAGTGTGTGTGTGAGAGGGTGGGGAGTTGGATGGGGTACAGTGTGTGTGTGAGAGGGTGTGGAGTTGGATGGGGTACAGTGTGTGTGTGGGGGGTGGGGAGTTGGATGGGGTACAGTGTGTGTGTGAGAGGGTGGGGAGTTGGATGGGGTACAGTGTGTGTGTGAGTGGGTGGGGAGTTGGATGGGGTACAGTGTGTGTGTAAGAGGGTGGGGAATTGGATGGGGTACAGTGTGTGTGTGAGAGGGTGTGGAGTTGGATGGGGTACAGTGTGTGTGTGGGGGGTGGGGAGTTGGACAGGTACAGTGTATGTGAGAGAGGGTGGGGGGTTGGATGGGGTACAGTTTGTGAGAGAAGGTGTGGAGTTGGATGGAAAACAACGTATGTGAGAGGGTGGGGAATTGGACGGGTAGTGTGTGTGAGTGTGTGTGTGTGTGTGTGTGTGTGTGTGTGGGGTGTGTGTGTGTGGGGTGTGTGTGTGTGGGGTGTGTGTGTGTGGTGTGGTGTGTGTGTGTGTGTGTGTGGTGTGTGTGTGTGTGTGTGTGGTGTGTGTGTGTGGTGTGGTAGACGTTGAAGCATTCCAGGTTAACTACCAAGATGGCTCAATACACAAACAGATGTGGTTGGGCCAGTTTGGTCACATGACTGAATGACTTGGAGTTTTTTGAATTTGAGCTTCCAACAGGGAATTTGAAATCAGAAGGCTGATCAGAATCCTAGACTGAGAACACCTCTCTCCTGTCTGCTCTCATCTCACTCTCACCAGCTTCGGAAACCATTGAAGACATATGAACCCCAAGACAGAAAAGTCTTCGACAGTAAACAAGGTTTAAGAAGAATACTGGGCCCCAACGAAAAGTAAGAGCCGTCTACAATCATGGAACCACAGAAACAGTAACAAGAAACCCTCTTTAGAGACTGCCTCAAACCTCTCTATTTTATTTTTCTTCTGCTCTTTTCTGTCTCTATTTGCATGTGTATATCGCGTGTGCATGCTAGCGTGGGCGCATCATATATCCATAGGCATTAACCATATTAGAGTTTAAGTTTAAGGTTTAATAAATATCACTTTTCTTCTTTAAACCTAAGAAGGCCCGTTTGTGCTCATTTCTTTGCCTTATAATTGGAAAGCTGTGAACAAGGATTCACAAAGGGGGAACTCAAAACACAATGTGTTTAAAATTAAACTCTGTTACAATAAGACCAGGTGAAGACAGTAAAAGACCCTTAGACATCTTTCTCATCTGGTCGTAACAGTATATTATCGAAACTCCACGGTGCAGATGCCTCAAGGACATCTGTTGTTCAAATTAATGATGTGATGGTGTTGCGTAAATCTGATATACCTGATTTTTAGTAAGTTCGGTAGATCTGGATTGATGCTGTAAAATTTCTGGGCGAGTTTCCATATCGTCAAAATGAGGAAAACAAAGTTTACCTGTAAAGTATTGAAGAGGAGATGTTAGAGATGAGTTATCTTTATCTAGAATCGCGTGTGTGTGTGTGTGAGTGAGTTAGCATGTGAATGAGTCTCTCTTCTCCACAGTAAAGTGCTCGGAGGGGAACAGACTGGAATGTCAATGCTCCAAGTAGCAGGGAGGGTCCAAAATTATGGGAAAGGAAGGGATCAGCAGCATTTCCTTGCAATCCAGTCCTTAGGGAGGTGGGGTTTCACCCCCCTCCCACCCCCGTCGACTCGTGATGCAGATCCACAGGTCCCTGTTGTCGACCAATTCCCCATCCCAATTGTCGCGATTCATATAGAAACCTACACGGAGAGCACCAGCAGGAGATTTGTCTATGGTGGCAGCATTAGAGCCAAGCTTAATCCAGTCCTCACTCACCGTGTGCTATCCAATAGGTTTTACTGAGTTAGTGACTGGTAGAGGGAACCCTGCCTAATATTAGCCTATTGCCATGGATGCTGGGGCTGTCACCATGGTGTAGAGCAGCTCAGACCAATTGTCAAAGGTAGGGCTTCACTGAATAAACTCACCAAATCATTCTTAGCATTCCAGCTATCTTCCAAGTGCTGCCCCTGCCTCAGCTCATCGACTGCTGTGATCCTCATCAATGCCTTTATTACCTGCAGACTCAACTATTCCATTGATCTCCCTAGCCGTCCCCCCCGCCCCAGCCCTCTCTAAACTTGAGCTGATCCAAAACTCTCCCACCCGTACCTAACTTGCAACCAAGTCCTGTTCCTCCATCACCCTAGTTGCTGACCCGCTCCTGGTTCAGCAATGCCTGAATTTTGGAATTCTCATCCTTGTGTTCAAATTCCTCCTCACCCCCTCCTTATCTCTGGAATATCCTACAACCTGACAACCCGCCAGGATCTCTGCACTCCTCCCAATCCTCCGATTTCCATCTCCCTACCATTGGCGACCTTGCCTTCAACTGCCTCGGCCCCCGGAATTCCCTCTCTAAACCTCTCAGCCTCTCTATCTCTCTCTCCTCCTTAAAGCCTACCTCTTTGACCAAGTATTTGGTCACCTGTCCTAATATTTCCTTCCTTTAGCTCAGCGTCAATGGTCTGGTAATGTTCCTGCAAAGTGCCCTACATTAAAGGCGCTACATAAATGCAAGATGTTGTTGCTGAAGGTGTCACAAACTGGCAACCTTGTCCTTGCCCACAGCTATCACAGTACAGATGGGTTTAGCTCCTTGAAAACATCACTTACCAGACAGATAACACACATAGGGCCCACAAAACTCCATAGAAACCCTTTCTTAATGGTCAGCCAGCAACTATGAGTAACAAGAGAACCTCCATTATTTGAAGAAGACAGCAAAACAGACAACACTTCACATTGCGCCTTTTTTCCCTCACTCTGTTCCGACCAGTCCCTGAGCCCCTAACAGCTCTCATTATACCCCTCTAGGATTGGCCTGGAGTTTGCGGGAATTAAAGATTAATCTCTAGAACACTGCTGGGAGTAACATCCTGGGAGAAAAATCAAAGGAGTCACTAAAAAGGAAAACAGTGTAGATTTTTTCTCCTTTTCTTTGGACACTTTTACTAAACCAGTTCTAAAAATACTGGAGATAAGAAAAAGGCAGCTTGAGTTGACAGCTAAGTGTTTTCCAATCGGGTAATGGAGAGTTGGCTTTCTGTCCAATTGGCATGGGAAGGCGGGGCAACGTGAGGATGGACATGCTGATTGACCAATCGCGGGAGGTCATGATGAAACCTCCAGGAAAATGTCCAACTAGAGTTGGCAACTCTATCTAGGTCCCTACTACAATTGGCAGTCACAGAAAGTGAGGTTACTGAGCTGAACTCTCTCCCAGCAAAAGGCCCCCACTGCGGTTGTGAACATTCATTTTTGTAACTCCAGGATTTCTACTGCAAACACGAATGGGCTAAGGGGGAAATGGAACATCTGTCTAAAGTCTTTATTGATGCTCTGAGTCAGAAGGTTGTGGGTTTAAGTCTCACTCCAGCAACACAAGTGCAAAATCCAGGCTGACACACCCAGTGCAGTTCTGACGGAGTGCTGCACTGTCGGAGGTGCTGTCCTTCAGGTAAGGTGGCAATCGGCCTCTGGAGTGGATGTAAAAGATCTCATGGCATTACTTTGAGGATGAGTAGGGGAGTTCTCCCCGGTGTCCTGGCCAATATTTATCCCTCAATCAACAAAAACAGAATATCTTGGAGGTTATCACGTCGCTGTGTGTGGGATCTGGCTGTGCATAAATTGCCTGCCGCGCTTCCTACATTCCAACAAGTGACTACACTTCAAAAGTGAAGTAAAACACTTTGAGACACCCTAAGGTCACGAAAGGCACTATGTAAATGCAAATCTTTCTTTTATTCCATGATCCAACAACCCTTGGTGTAATTAAATAGTTCTTAATCCTTTTCCTCACTCCTAGCAAGAGAGGTTAGTCTCCTCCCCTCGATCAAAACCATTCCTAATTTTAAAAATATCTATTAGCGCTTCTCTGATCTCTGATCCAGTATGCCCTTGGCTGGAGGATGGTGTATGTTGGGGGACCTCAGCTGCACTTTCTGTCAGAAGGCACATTGCTCAGGTTCAAATGTAAAGGATGCCAGGTACCCAGCAGAGTTGGAACCTCCAGGGCAAGGAAGAACAGAAAGAGATCACAAAATGGAAAATCAGTGGCAGGTTTACTCACTGTTCTCTGGTGCCATATCCCTTCGGGTTTATTGCTGCAGACATAAACAAGATTATAGCTGGGATGCCATAGGCCACTGGGTAGGTGTATTTCCCTCGGAGAGTCTGAGTCAGGAAGACCTTCACCACCATCAGGTAAAGCTGGACGCCTTCCAGAAGCATCCACATAAAGCACGCCAGAAAAAGGTAGTGAAGGATTCCAGCGATGACTCCACACACGGCCTAGGGAAAAAGAGTCCTTTCAGCGTCAATTAAGCAACCGCCTTGTTAAATTGTCCCGTGCGTTGGCTTCCATTTTGAGTTGCCTTCATCTGGCGTTAGAGGCCTCAAAATGGAGCTGGTAGAGTTAGCCATTACTGATAGTGATGCATCTGGCGCCATTTTGAAAGGGGGGGCCTACCGCCAGGTGTCCAAAGCGCCTGCCTGTTTCAGGTGACAGGTACCTTTTTAATATGGAAATCAGGGTCCTCGGACGTGAATAGAAGCCCGATTGCCACTTTGGGCAGGAACTAGTCAAAGGCGGCGTCAGTTCCATGGGTGATAGAATCAAAGAGGCCCAGCAGAGGTAAGTGTCGATTTACTTCTTTACTTACTGTGGCCCCAGAGGGACAGGAGTGCTCCTGCCCCGGGGCGCCCACTCTCCGCACTCGGGAGCCTCCCCCACCCCCACGAGGTACTCTCCTGGCGGCAGCTCCTGTCCGTTTACTTTGCCGAATCTGGCGAGCTGCCTCTTTTTTTGGCGGCTTGCACCTCTGCTGCTGAATTTCAATGGAGCCAGGGCCTCAAAATGATGAGCCAACCCCTCACTCCCAAATGGGAGAATAAGCAGCAGAGTGCACCGGGCAAAAAAAAAAACAAATCTCCCCCCAGTGTTTCTCATGTTGTGGGTTCGACCGTCACAATCTATCAGAAAAGTACATGCCTGGCTCCACCTTGTGGCATGGTGGGGAATGCACCAGCCAGTGAGCCACAGGAGACTGGAATGGCCAAGGTTGGATTCTAAGTCTTGGCCAACTTCTCTCCAATCAGGGGTGGGATGGGATGTACCAGGTAAGGATCCAGACCCCACTGAGATGGCCTTTACTGTACGTGGCATCTGGTATTGGACAGGACTGGATTGTGCTGTGGTAAAACAGGCTCTCGGGATGGAGTTATTAAGCTTGCCAGCCCACAGTTTTCCTCCTGGGATATAGCCAGCTGGCAAGTGTGGATAGCAGGAGACCTGGCCTGCAGGCCAAGGGTTATGCATGGCTAGCGGCTACTTGGTTGCAGTCCTGAAGATTTCCTGTCATCTGTCTCAACTGCACATTGTATCTCATGTCCTGCTCCGGATTCATAAAGCTCTGTAGAGGGACAGTGAGTTATGCAGATAGGAGCAGGAAGTTGCAATGGGACATAGACAGATAAAGTGAGTGGGCAAAATATTGGCAGATAGAGTTCAGCGCAGGCAAGTGTGCGGTCATTCACTTTGGATCCATTGAAGGCAAATTGGAGTATTTTCTGAATGGCGAGGAACTAGCAACTGGACAGCCACGAAGGGATATTGGGGTCCAAGCACACAAATCACTGAAAGCTCATGAACAAAAGCAATCAAAAAGGCAAAAAGAAATGTTGGCCTTTATCTCCTGAGTGTTGGATTTCAAAGGGAGTGATGCTTCAGTCATATAGAACCACATCTGCTTTCAGTTCTTGGCATCACAGATCATGAAGGATATACTGGCCTCAGTGGGGGGCGGGGGGTGGGGGGGCAGTGGGGAGTGGAGGGGAGGGGTGTGGCACAGGTTCACCAGAAAGATACAGGGTTAAACTATAAGGACAGGTTGCATAAACTGGGCTTGTATTCCCTTAAGTATAGAAGATTGAGGGGTGATCAGATTGAGATGTTTAATATGTTGAAGGAATTTGATCGAGTAGATACAGAGAAATTATTTTCTCTAATGGGAGAATCTTGAATGAGGGGACACGATCTTAAAATTAGAGCTAGTCCATTTAGGAGTGACAGCATGAAACACTTCCTCACAACAAAGAGAATCACAAAACCGTAATTCTCTTCCCTGAAGGGCCGTGGATTGTGGGTGTTAACTGGAGCTTTCAAGATTGAGATCAATAGATTTTTATTGGGTAAGGGGATCAAGGGGTAGGGAGCAAAGGCAGGAAAATGTAGTTCAAGTACAGGTCAACCAATAGTACAGCGGAGCAGGCTTGAGGGGGTAAATGGTCTCCTCCTACTCCTATGTTCCTAGATAATTTCCCAGCTTGCTTTGGAGATGACCGTGACACCGTGCGGACTCCGACACTCGCCATGAGGTGCATTGCTCACGTGCTTACCCTGTTTCCAGTTGCAGATATCCCAATGAGGAAGAGCAGCTCGGCCACGAACAGACACAGGCAGAGGTGGGTGTGGATGGTGGTCCGTGTGCTTTGAATCGCTCGGCACATAATGAACGTGATGATCGCAATGAGGAGACATGCCAGTGAGATAATAATCCCAATATATGTAATGGTGGTTAGAGCAGGGCCCTACAAAGTGGAGAAAAATGATCATTCCTTAGCCGGGAAGGGGTCACTGCTGTAACTAGCACTGTGGCAGTGATGCTAATGGGTTAATTAGTCAAACTCTAGCACTAACTAGTTAAACGCGAGCACTAAAAGGGGTTATGGGTGTTCAAAGGGTGGACAGCATTCAAACAGATGGCCATCACTCTGATCGCTGCCTACATCCTAGGTCATCCTGTTCTTTTTCACTGGGAGCTACAACTCTAGACCAGCCTTTGGTCCGGATGCCGAAGCACCCACTCTGATGCTAAGGTGCGACTGATAGAGTACCCAGGTGGTCCAGTAGGGAGCAGCAGATAGCTGGCATAATATGCAACATAACCCAGCTTGTCCAGTAGAGTGCGATAGCCAGCTAGTAGAACATGAGGAGCAGCAGGAGTCAGATGGTACAGGAGGAAGCAGAGTACAACTGGTCCAGTCGGGAGAATACTCAGCTGTTCCAGTGGAGGGCAGTACACAGTTGTTTTATAAGGTCAAAAATTTACCAAGAATCTGGCAATGACCTTCTTTGCATGCCACTGCAATTTACAATTCTGGAAATGCATCCTTGGTAAATTTTTGTGTTGCAGGGACCCAGGGTTTCTGGGTTTCTGGGTTCTGTGTTGGAAAGGCAAGTGATTCAAAAGGACAGATAGCAAGTAAGTAGCCCCCACAACAACTTGCATTTGTATAGCACCTTTAATGTGGTAAAACATCCCATGGTGACTCAAAAGCAAAAGCCTCAAATTGATATTGTTGGGGAGGGTTGCGTTCATTGGAAATTGTGATGTTTGCCCCTAATTGTCATAGCCTCTCAGCATCTGGAAATTGGGACAGATGTTCTTAAAGTAACAGATTAACCTAATGTCAGCGGTTCACGAAGGCAGCTCACCACCACGTTCTCAATGGGCAATTAGGGATGGGCAATAAATGCTGGCCTGGCCAGCGATGCCCACATCCCATGAATGAATAAAAACAAAATGCAGACTTCGGATGATCAATATCTGCAATGTGAGTGAACTCCAGGATGAACTGCAGCGACTCACCAAGACTACATCAACGGCTTCTCACTCTCCCGTGACCTCTGTCCACAAGACGAGCAAGAGCTATAATGATCTGGCAGCACCACCCAAGTCAGACACCATACATGGACATGTATCAACCATTCATCCACCACCAATGGATCAAAGTCCCTAAATAACACTATTCTGGGGGCAGCATCTCTTGGAGGACTGCTGCAGATCATGGAGAAAGGACCAGAACCAGCTTATCAGGGCAACTAAAGTCAGGCAATAGCAGCTGCTTTACCCAGGAATCTCACATCTCAGGAACAAATTAAACCTTGAGTACTTTAGACAGAACATAACCTCTCTACATGTTCCTTTCCATTTACATTGACGTTGATCCTGTTTTGTTAATCTCCACCCACACTAGTTAAATACATGGATTGAAACAGTGAAGGTCAGGGAGCTGCCATCACCAAACAAAGGCCCAGTCATGCTTTGTACAGGCCATCTCCAAATCACACAAACTCCTACCTCCACCTTGTACAGTGCAACCAGCACTGCAAAGCTGCTGAGGTGCTTGCAGTTACACACAGTGTGAGTGCGATTGGATGACATTTTACTACAGCCACTCGTAGACCAGACATTCTTGCTGTCTGTCCCGTGCAGGTGCACACAGACGGTGTAGTCTTCAACATCATCAACCTGCAAAACAGGAGCCAACACAGAAGTGAGGATCACATGGAATAAAGCTTACTTCACTTTCTGTAACTGCACTCTCTGATATATCCAACAGCCCCTCATTGCAACACTCTCTGATATAAACCACACCCCTCACTGTAACACTCTCTGATAAACCCCACATCCTCACTGTAACACTCTCTGATATACCCCACACCCTCATTGTAACACTCTCTGATATAAACCACAACCCTCACTGTAACACGCTCTGATAAACCCCACCCCTCACTGTAACACTCGCGGATATATCCTACTCTCCCTCACTGTAACACTCTCTGATAAACCCCACACCCTCACTGTAACACTCTCTGATATAAACCACAACCCTCACTGTAACACTCTCTGATAAACCCCACACCCTCACTGTAACACTCTCGGATATACACCACACCCCTCACTGTAACACTCTCTGATATACGCCACATCCCTCACTGTAACACTCTCTGATATAAACCACACCCCTCACTGTAACACTCTCTGATAAACCCCACATCCCTCACTGTAACACTCTCTGATAAACCCCACATCCCTCACTGTAACACTCTCTGATATAAACCACACCCCTCACTGTAACACTCTCTGATAAACCCCACATCCCTCACTGTAACACTCTCTGATATAAACCACACCCCTCACTGTAACACTCTCTGATAAACCCCACATCCCTCACTGTAACACTCTCTGAGATAAACCCCACACCCCCTCACTGTAACACTCTCTGATAAACCCCACATCCTCACTGTAACACTCTCTGATATAAACCACACCCCTCACTGTAACACTCTCTGATAAACCCCACATCCCTCACTGTAACACTCTGATATAAACCACACCCCTCACTGTAACACTCTCTGATAAACCCCACATCCCTCACTGTAACACTCTCTGATAAACCCCACACCCTCACTGTAACACTCTCTGATATAAACCACACCCCTCACTGTAACACTCGCGGATATATCCTACTCTCCCTCACTGTAACACTCTCTGATATAAACCACACCCCTCACTGGAACACTCTCTGATAAACCCCACACCCCTCACTGGAACACTCTCTGATAAAACCCACATCCCTCACTGTAACACTCTCTGATAAACCCCACATCCCTCACTGAAACACTCTCTGATATAAACCACACCCCTCACTGTAACACTCTCTGATAAACCCCACATCCTCACTGTAACACTCTCTGATATAACCCACATCCCTCACTGTAACACTCTCTGATAAACCCCACATCCCTCACTGTAACACTCTCTGATAAACCCCACATCCCTCACTGTAACACTCTCCGATAAACCCCACATCTCTCACTGCAACACTCTCTGATGAACCCCACATCCCTCACTGTAACACTCTCCGATAAACCCCACATCCCTCACTGTAACACTCTCTGATAAACCCCACATCCCTCACTGTAACACTCTCTGATATAACCCACATCCCTCACTGTAACACTCTCTGATAAACCCCACATCCCTCACTGTAACACTCTCTGATAAACCCCACATCCCTCACTGCAACACTCTCTGATATAACCCACATCCCTCACTGTAACACTCTCTGATAAACCCCACATCCCTCACTGTAACACTCTCTGATATAACCCACATCCCTCACTGTAACACTCTCTGATAAACCCCACATCCCTCACTGTAACACTCTCCGATAAACCCCACATCCCTCACTGCAACACTCTCTGATGAACCCCACATCCCTCACTGTAACACTCTCCGATAAACCCCACATCCCTCACTGTAACACTCTCTGATAAACCCCACATCCCTCACTGTAACACTCTCTGATAAACCCCACATCCCTCACTGTAACACTCTCCGATAAACCCCACATCCCTCACTGCAACACTCTCTGATGAACCCCACATCCCTCACTGTAACACTCTCCGATAAACCCCACATCCCTCACTGTAACACTCTCTGATAAACCCCACACCCCTCACTGTAACACTCTCTGATATAACCCACATCCCTCACTGTAACACTCTCTGATAAACCCCACATCCCTCACTGTAACACTCTCTGATAAACCCCACATCCCTCACTGTAACACTCTCCGATAAACCCCACATCCCTCACTGCAACACTCTCTGATATAAACCACAACCCTCACTGTAACACTCTCTGATAAACCCCACATCCCTCACTGTAACACTCTCTGATAAACCCCACACCCCTCACTGTAACACTCTCTGATATAAACCACAACCCTCACTGTAACACTCTCTGATAAACCCCACACCCTCACTGTAACACTCTCGGATATACACCACACCCCTCACTGTAACACTCTCTGATATACGCCACATCCCTCACTGTAACACTCTCTGATATAAACCACACCCCTCACTGTAACACTCTCTGATAAACCCCACATCCCTCACTGTAACACTCTCTGATAAACCCCACATCCCTCACTGTAACACTCTCTGAGATAAACCCCACACCCCCTCACTGTAACACTCTCTGATAAACCCCACATCCTCACTGTAACACTCTCTGATATAAACCACACCCCTCACTGTAACACTCTCTGATAAACCCCACATCCCTCACTGTAACACTCTGATATAAACCACACCCCTCACTGTAACACTCTCTGATAAACCCCACATCCCTCACTGTAACACTCTCTGATAAACCCCACACCCTCACTGTAACACTCTCTGATATAAACCACACCCCTCACTGTAACACTCGCGGATATATCCTACTCTCCCTCACTGTAACACTCTCTGATATAAACCACACCCCTCACTGGAACACTCTCTGATAAACCCCACACCCCTCACTGGAACACTCTCTGATAAAACCCACATCCCTCACTGTAACACTCTCTGATAAACCCCACATCCCTCACTGAAACACTCTCTGATATAAACCACACCCCTCACTGTAACACTCTCTGATAAACCCCACATCCTCACTGTAACACTCTCTGATATAACCCACATCCCTCACTGTAACACTCTCTGATAAACCCCACATCCCTCACTGTAACACTCTCTGATAAACCCCACATCCCTCACTGTAACACTCTCCGATAAACCCCACATCTCTCACTGCAACACTCTCTGATGAACCCCACATCCCTCACTGTAACACTCTCCGATAAACCCCACATCCCTCACTGTAACACTCTCTGATAAACCCCACATCCCTCACTGTAACACTCTCTGATATAACCCACATCCCTCACTGTAACACTCTCTGATAAACCCCACATCCCTCACTGTAACACTCTCTGATAAACCCCACATCCCTCACTGCAACACTCTCTGATATAACCCACATCCCTCACTGTAACACTCTCTGATAAACCCCACATCCCTCACTGTAACACTCTCTGATATAACCCACATCCCTCACTGTAACACTCTCTGATAAACCCCACATCCCTCACTGTAACACTCTCCGATAAACCCCACATCCCTCACTGCAACACTCTCTGATGAACCCCACATCCCTCACTGTAACACTCTCCGATAAACCCCACATCCCTCACTGTAACACTCTCTGATAAACCCCACATCCCTCACTGTAACACTCTCTGATAAACCCCACATCCCTCACTGTAACACTCTCCGATAAACCCCACATCCCTCACTGCAACACTCTCTGATGAACCCCACATCCCTCACTGTAACACTCTCCGATAAACCCCACATCCCTCACTGTAACACTCTCTGATAAACCCCACACCCCTCACTGTAACACTCTCTGATATAACCCACATCCCTCACTGTAACACTCTCTGATAAACCCCACATCCCTCACTGTAACACTCTCTGATAAACCCCACATCCCTCACTGTAACACTCTCCGATAAACCCCACATCCCTCACTGCAACACTCTCTGATATAAACCACAACCCTCACTGTAACACTCTCTGATAAACCCCACATCCCTCACTGTAACACTCTCTGATAAACCCCACACCCTCACTGTAACACTCTCTGATATAAACCACAACCCTCACTGTAACACTCTCTGATAAACCCCACACCCTCACTGTAACACTCTCGGATATACACCACACCCCTCACTGTAACACTCTCTGATATACGCCACATCCCTCACTGTAACACTCTCTGATATAAACCACACCCCTCACTGTAACACTCTCTGATAAACCCCACATCCCTCACTGTAACACTCTCTGATAAACCCCACATCCCTCACTGTAACACTCTCTGATATAAACCACACCCCTCACTGTAACACTCTCTGATAAACCCCACATCCCTCACTGTAACACTCTCTGATATAAACCACACCCCTCACTGTAACACTCTCTGATAAACCCCACATCCCTCACTGTAACACTCTCTGAGATAAACCCCACACCCCTCACTGTAACACTCTCTGATAAACCCCACATCCTCACTGTAACACTCTCTGATATAAACCACACCCCTCACTGTAACACTCTCTGATAAACCCCACATCCCTCACTGTAACACTCTGATATAAACCACACCCCTCACTGTAACACTCTCTGATAAACCCCACATCCCTCACTGTAACACTCTCTGATAAACCCCACACCCTCACTGTAACACTCTCTGATATAAACCACACCCCTCACTGTAACACTCGCGGATATATCCTACTCTCCCTCACTGTAACACTCTCTGATATAAACCACACCCCTCACTGGAACACTCTCTGATAAACCCCACACCCCTCACTGGAACACTCTCTGATAAACCCCACATCCCTCACTGTAACACTCTCTGATAAACCCCACATCCCTCACTGAAACACTCTCTGATATAAACCACACCCCTCACTGTAACACTCTCTGATAAACCCCACATCCCTCACTGTAACACTCTCTGATAAACCCCACACCCCTCACTGTAACACTCTCTGATATAACCCACATCCCTCACTGTAACACTCTCTGATAAACCCCACATCCCTCACTGTAACACTCTCTGATAAACCCCACATCCCTCACTGTAACACTCTCCGATAAACCCCACATCCCTCACTGCAACACTCTCTGATATAAACCACAACCCTCACTGTAACACTCTCTGATAAACCCCACATCCCTCACTGTAACACTCTCTGATAAACCCCACACCCTCACTGTAACACTCTCTGATATACACCACACCCCTCACTGTAACACTCTCTGATATACGCCACATCCCTCACTGTAACACTCTCTGATATAAACCACACCCCTCACTGTAACACTCTCTGATAAACCCCACATCCCTCACTGTAACACTCTCTGATAAACCCCACATCCCTCACTGTAACACTCTCTGATATAAACCACACCCCTCACTGTAACACTCTCTGATAAACCCCACATCCCTCACTGTAACACTCTCTGATATAAACCACACCCCTCACTGTAACACTCTCTGATAAACCCCACATCCCTCACTGTAACACTCTCTGAGATAAACCCCACACCCCTCACTGTAACACTCTCTGATAAACCCCACATCCTCACTGTAACACTCTCTGATATAAACCACACCCCTCACTGTAACACTCTCTGATAAACCCCACATCCCTCACTGTAACACTCTGATATAAACCACACCCCTCACTGTAACACTCTCTGATAAACCCCACATCCTTCACTGTAACACTCTCTGATAAACCCCACACCCTCACTGTAACACTCTCTGATATAAACCACACCCCTCACTGTAACACTCGCGGATATATCCTACTCTCCCTCACTGTAACACTCTCTGATATAAACCACACCCCTCACTGGAACACTCTCTGATAAACCCCACACCCCTCACTGGAACACTCTCTGATAAACCCCACATCCCTCACTGTAACACTCTCTGATAAACCCCACATCCCTCACTGAAACACTCTCTGATATAAACCACACCCCTCACTGTAACACTCTCTGATAAACCCCACATCCTCACTGGAACACTCTCTGATATAACCCAAATCCCTCACTGTAACACTCTCTGATAAACCCCACATCCCTCACTGTAACACTCTCTGATAAACCCCACATCCCTCACTGTAACACTCTCCGATAAACCCCACATCTCTCACTGCAACACTCTCTGATGAACCCCACATCCCTCACTGTAACACTCTCCGATAAACCCCACATCCCTCACTGTAACACTCTCTGATAAACCCCACATCCCTCACTGTAACACTCTCTGATATAACCCACATCCCTCACTGTAACACTCTCTGATAAACCCCACATCCCTCACTGTAACACTCTCTGATAAACCCCACATCCCTCACTGCAACACTCTCTGATATAACCCACATCCCTCACTGTAACACTCTCTGATAAACCCCACATCCCTCACTGTAACACTCTCCGATAAACCCCACATCCCTCACTGCAACACTCTCTGATGAACCCCACATCCCTCACTGTAACACTCTCCGATAAACCCCACATCCCTCACTGTAACACTCTCTGACAAACCCCACATGCCTCACTGTAACACTCTCTGACAAACCCCACATCCCTCACTGTAACACTCTCCGATAAACCCCACATCCCTCACTGCAACACTCTCTGATGAACCCCACATCCCTCACTGTAACACTCTCCGATAAACCCCACATCCCTCACTGTAACACTCTCTGATAAACCCCACATCCCTCACTGTAACACTCTCTGACAAACCCCACATCCCTCACTGTAACACTCTCCGATAAACCCCACATCCCTCACTGCAACACTCTCTGATGAACCCCACATCCCTCACTGTAACACTCTCCGATAAACCCCACATCCCTCACTGTAACACTCTCTGATAAACCCCACACCCCTCACTGTAACACTCTCTGATATAACCCACATCCCTCACTGTAACACTCTCTGATAAACCCCACATCCCTCACTGTAACACTCTCCGATAAACCCCACATCCCTCACTGCAACACTCTCTGATGAACCCCACATCCCTCACTGTAACACTCTCCGATAAACCCCACATCCCTCACTGTAACACTCTCTGATGAACCCCACATCCCTCACTGTAACACTCTCCGATAAACCCCACATCCCTCACTGTAACACTCTCTGATAAACCCCACATCCCTCACTGTAACACTCTCCGATAAACCCCACATCCCTCACTGCAACACTCTCTGATGAACCCCACATCCCTCACTGTAACACTCTCCGATAAACCCCACATCCCTCACTGTAACACTCTCTGATAAACCCCACATCCCTCACTGTAACACTCTCCGATAAACCCCACATCCCTCACTGCAACACTCTCTGATGAACCCCACATCCCTCACTGTAACACTCTCTGATAAACCCCACATCCCTCACTGTAACACTCTCTGATAAACCCCACACCCCTCACTGTAACACTCTCTGATATAAACCACACCCCTCACTGTAACACTCTCTGATAAACCCCACATCCCTCACTGTAACACTCTCTGATAAACCCCACACCCTCACTGTAACACTCTCTGATATAAACCACACCCCTCACTGTAACACTCTCTGATAAACCCCACACCCTCACTGTAACACTCTCTGATATAAACCACACCCCTCACTGTAACACTCTCTGATAAACCCCACATCCCTCACTGTAACAGTCTCTGATAAACCCCACATCCCTCACTGTAACACTCTCTGATATAAACCACACCCCTCACTGTAGCACTCTGATCAACCCCACATCCTCACTGTAACACTCTGATATAAACCACACCCCTCACTGTAGCACTCTCTGATAAACCACACACCTCACTGTAGCACTCTCTGATAAACCCCACATCCTCACTGTAACACTCTCTGATAAACCCCACACCCTCACTGTAACACTCTCGGATATACCCCACACCCTCACTGTAACACTCTCTGATAAACCCCACACCCTCACTGTAACACTCTCTGATATAAACCACAACCCTCACTGTAACACGCTCTGATAAACCCCACCCCTCACTGTAACACTCGCGGATATATCCTACTCTCCCTCACTGTAACACTCTCTGATAAACCCCACACCCTCACTGTAACACTCTCTGATATAAACCACAACCCTCACTGTAACACGCTCTGATAAACCCCACCCCTCACTGTAACACTCGCGGATATATCCTACTCTCCCTCACTGTAACACTCTCTGATAAACCCCACACCCTCACTGTAACACTCTCTGATATAAACCACAACCCTCACTGTAACACTCTCTGATAAACCCCACACCCTCACTGTAACACTCTCGGATATACACCACACCCCTCACTGTAACACTCTCTGATATACGCCACATCCCTCACTGTAACACTCTCTGATATAAACCACATCCCTCACTGTAACACTCTCTGACAAACCCCACATCCCTCACTGTAACACTCTCTGATAAACCCCACATCCCTCACTGTAACACTCACTGATATAAACCACACCCCTCTCTGTAACACTCTCTGATAAACCCCACATCCCTCACTGTAACACTCTCTGATATAAACCACACCCCTCACTGTAACACTCTCTGATAAACCCCACATCCCTCACTGTAACACTCTCTGATATACCCCACATCCCTCACTGTAACACTCTCTGATAAACCCCAGATCCCTCACTGTAACACTCTCCGATAAACCCCACACCCTCACTGTAACACTCTCTGATATAAAGCACACCCCTCACTGTAACACTCTCTGATAAACCCCACATCCTCACTGTAACACTCTCTGATATAAAGCACACCCCTCACTGTAACACTCTCTGATAAACCCCACATCCTCACTGTAACACTCTCTGATATAAACCCCACACCCCTCACTGTAACACTCTCTGATAAACCCCACATCCCTCACTGTAACACTCTGATATAAACCACACCCCTCACTGTAACACTCTCTGATAAACCCCACATCCCTCACTGTAACACTCTCTAATATAAACCACACCCCTCACTGTAACACACGCGGATATATCCTACTCTCCCTCACTGTAACACTCTCTGATATAAACCACACCCCTCACTGTAACACTCTCCGATAAACCCCACATCCCTCACTGCAACACTCTCTGATGAACCCCACATCCCTCACTGTAACACTCTCCGATAAACTCCACATCCCTCACTGTAACACTCTCTGATATAAACCACACCCCTCACTGTAACACTCTCTGATAAACCCCACATCCCTCACTGTAACACTCTCTAATAAACCCCACATTCCACGCTGTAACACTCTCTGATAAACCCCACACCCTCACTGTAACACGCTCTGATATAAACCACACCCCTCACTGTAACACTCTCTGATAAACCCCACACCCTCACTGTAACACTCTCTGATATAAACCACACCCCTCACTGTAACACTCTCTGATAAACCCCACATCCCTCACTGTAACACTGATAAACCCCACATCCCTCACTGTAACACTCTCTGATAAACCCCACATCCCTCACTGTAACAGTCTCTGATAAACCCCACATCCTCACTGTAACACTCTCTGATATAAACCACACACCTCACTGTAGCACTCTGATAAACCCCACATCCTCACTGTCACACTCTCTGATATAAACCACACCCCTCACTGCAGCACTCTCTGATAAACCACACTCCTCACTGTAACACTCTCTGATAAACCCCACATCCTCACTGTAACACTCTCTGATATAAACCACACCCCTCACTGTAACACTCTCTGATAAACCCCACATCCTCACTGTAACACTCTCTGATATAAACCACACCCCTCACTGTAGCACTCTCTGATAAACCCCACATCCTCACTGTCACACTCTCTGATATAAACACACCCCTCACTGTAGCACTCTCTGATAAACCCCACACCCTCACTGTAACACTCTCGGATATACCCCACACCCTCACTGTAACACTCTCTGATAAACCCCACACCCTCACTGTAACACTCTCTGATATACCCCACACCCTCACTGTAACACTCTCTGATATAAACCACAACCCTCACTGTAACACGCTCTGATAAACCCCACCCCTCACTGTAACACTCGCGGATATATCCTACTCTCCCTCACTGTAACACTCTCTGATAAACCCCACACCCTCACTGTAACACTCTCTGATATAAACCACAACCCTCACTGTAACACTCTCTGATCAACCCCACGCCCTCACTGTAACACTCTCTGATATACGCCACATCCCTCACTGTAACACTCTCTGATATAAACCACACCCCTCACTGTAACACTCTCTGACAAACCCCACATCCCTCACTGTAACACTCTCTGATAAACCCCACATCCCTCACTGTAACACTCACTGATATAAACCACACCCCTCTCTGTAACACTCTCTGATAAACCCCACATCCCTCACTGTAACACTCTCTGATATAAACCACACCCCTCACTGTAACACTGTCTGATAAACCCCACATCCCTCACTGTAACACTCTCTGATATAAACCACACCCCTCACTGTAACACTCTCTGACAAACCCCACATCCCTCACTGTAACACTCTCTGATAAACCCCACATCCCTCACTGTAACACTCTCTGATATAAACCACACCCCTCACTGTAACACTCTCTGATAAACCCCACATCCCTCACTGTAACACTCTCTGATATAAACCACACCCCTCACTGTAACACTCTCTGATAAACCCCAGATCCCTCACTGTAACACTCTCCGATAAACCCCACACCCTCACTGTAACACTCTCTGATATAAAGCACACCCCTCACTGTAACACTCTCTGATAAACCCCACATCCTCACTGTAACACTCTCTGATATAAACCCCACACCCCTCACTGTAACACTCTCTGATATAAACCACACCCCTCACTGTAACACTCTCTGATAAACCCCACACCCTCACTGTAACACTCTCTGATATAAACCACACCCCTCACTGTAACACTCTCTGATAAACCCCACATCCCTCACTGTAACAGTCTCTGATAAACCCCACATCCCTCACTGTAACACTCTCTGATATAAACCACACCCCTCACTGTAGCACTCTGATCAACCCCACATCCTCACTGTAACACTCTGATATAAACCACACCCCTCACTGTAGCACTCTCTGATAAACCACACACCTCACTGTAGCACTCTCTGATAAACCCCACATCCTCACTGTAACACTCTCTGATAAACCCCACACCCTCACTGTAACACTCTCGGATATACCCCACACCCTCACTGTAACACTCTCTGATAAACCCCACACCCTCACTGTAACACTCTCTGATATAAACCACAACCCTCACTGTAACACGCTCTGATAAACCCCACCCCTCACTGTAACACTCGCGGATATATCCTACTCTCCCTCACTGTAACACTCTCTGATAAACCCCACACCCTCACTGTAACACTCTCTGATATAAACCACAACCCTCACTGTAACACGCTCTGATAAACCCCACCCCTCACTGTAACACTCGCGGATATATCCTACTCTCCCTCACTGTAACACTCTCTGATAAACCCCACACCCTCACTGTAACACTCTCTGATATAAACCACAACCCTCACTGTAACACTCTCTGATAAACCCCACACCCTCACTGTAACACTCTCGGATATACACCACACCCCTCACTGTAACACTCTCTGATATACGCCACATCCCTCACTGTAACACTCTCTGATATAAACCACATCCCTCACTGTAACACTCTCTGACAAACCCCACATCCCTCACTGTAACACTCTCTGATAAACCCCACATCCCTCACTGTAACACTCACTGATATAAACCACACCCCTCTCTGTAACACTCTCTGATAAACCCCACATCCCTCACTGTAACACTCTCTGATATAAACCACACCCCTCACTGTAACACTCTCTGATAAACCCCACATCCCTCACTGTAACACTCTCTGATATACCCCACATCCCTCACTGTAACACTCTCTGATAAACCCCAGATCCCTCACTGTAACACTCTCCGATAAACCCCACACCCTCACTGTAACACTCTCTGATATAAAGCACACCCCTCACTGTAACACTCTCTGATAAACCCCACATCCTCACTGTAACACTCTCTGATATAAAGCACACCCCTCACTGTAACACTCTCTGATAAACCCCACATCCTCACTGTAACACTCTCTGATATAAACCCCACACCCCTCACTGTAACACTCTCTGATAAACCCCACATCCCTCACTGTAACACTCTGATATAAACCACACCCCTCACTGTAACACTCTCTGATAAACCCCACATCCCTCACTGTAACACTCTCTAATATAAACCACACCCCTCACTGTAACACACGCGGATATATCCTACTCTCCCTCACTGTAACACTCTCTGATATAAACCACACCCCTCACTGTAACACTCTCCGATAAACCCCACATCCCTCACTGCAACACTCTCTGATGAACCCCACATCCCTCACTGTAACACTCTCCGATAAACTCCACATCCCTCACTGTAACACTCTCTGATATAAACCACACCCCTCACTGTAACACTCTCTGATAAACCCCACATCCCTCACTGTAACACTCTCTAATAAACCCCACATTCCACGCTGTAACACTCTCTGATAAACCCCACACCCTCACTGTAACACGCTCTGATATAAACCACACCCCTCACTGTAACACTCTCTGATAAACCCCACACCCTCACTGTAACACTCTCTGATATAAACCACACCCCTCACTGTAACACTCTCTGATAAACCCCACATCCCTCACTGTAACACTGATAAACCCCACATCCCTCACTGTAACACTCTCTGATAAACCCCACATCCCTCACTGTAACAGTCTCTGATAAACCCCACATCCTCACTGTAACACTCTCTGATATAAACCACACACCTCACTGTAGCACTCTGATAAACCCCACATCCTCACTGTCACACTCTCTGATATAAACCACACCCCTCACTGCAGCACTCTCTGATAAACCACACTCCTCACTGTAACACTCTCTGATAAACCCCACATCCTCACTGTAACACTCTCTGATATAAACCACACCCCTCACTGTAACACTCTCTGATAAACCCCACATCCTCACTGTAACACTCTCTGATATAAACCACACCCCTCACTGTAGCACTCTCTGATAAACCCCACATCCTCACTGTCACACTCTCTGATATAAACACACCCCTCACTGTAGCACTCTCTGATAAACCCCACACCCTCACTGTAACACTCTCGGATATACCCCACACCCTCACTGTAACACTCTCTGATAAACCCCACACCCTCACTGTAACACTCTCTGATATACCCCACACCCTCACTGTAACACTCTCTGATATAAACCACAACCCTCACTGTAACACGCTCTGATAAACCCCACCCCTCACTGTAACACTCGCGGATATATCCTACTCTCCCTCACTGTAACACTCTCTGATAAACCCCACACCCTCACTGTAACACTCTCTGATATAAACCACAACCCTCACTGTAACACTCTCTGATCAACCCCACGCCCTCACTGTAACACTCTCTGATATACGCCACATCCCTCACTGTAACACTCTCTGATATAAACCACACCCCTCACTGTAACACTCTCTGACAAACCCCACATCCCTCACTGTAACACTCTCTGATAAACCCCACATCCCTCACTGTAACACTCACTGATATAAACCACACCCCTCTCTGTAACACTCTCTGATAAACCCCACATCCCTCACTGTAACACTCTCTGATATAAACCACACCCCTCACTGTAACACTGTCTGATAAACCCCACATCCCTCACTGTAACACTCTCTGATATAAACCACACCCCTCACTGTAACACTCTCTGACAAACCCCACATCCCTCACTGTAACACTCTCTGATAAACCCCACATCCCTCACTGTAACACTCTCTGATATAAACCACACCCCTCACTGTAACACTCTCTGATAAACCCCACATCCCTCACTGTAACACTCTCTGATATAAACCACACCCCTCACTGTAACACTCTCTGATAAACCCCAGATCCCTCACTGTAACACTCTCCGATAAACCCCACACCCTCACTGTAACACTCTCTGATATAAAGCACACCCCTCACTGTAACACTCTCTGATAAACCCCACATCCTCACTGTAACACTCTCTGATATAAACCCCACACCCCTCACTGTAACACTCTCTGATAAACCCCACATCCCTCACTGTAACACTCTGATATAAAGCACACCCCTCACTGTAACACTCTCCGATAAACCCCACACCCTCACTGTAACACTCTCTGATATAAAGCACACCCCTCACTGTAACACTCTCTGATAAACCCCACATCCCTCACTGTAACACTCTCTGATAAACCCCACACCCTCACTGTAACACTCTCTGATATAAACCACACCCCTCACTGTAACACTCGCGGATATATCCTACTCTCCCTCACTGTAACACTCTCTGATATAAACCACACCCCTCACTGTAACACTCTCTGATAAACCCCACACCCCTCACTGGAACACTCTCTGATAAACCCCACATCCCTCACTGTAACACTCTCTGATAAACCCCACACCCTCACTGAAACACTCTCTGATATAAACCACACCCCTCACTGCAACACTCTCTGATAAACCCCACATCCTCACTGTAACACTCTCTGATATAACCCACATCCCTCACTGTAACACTCTCTGATAAACCCCACATCCCTCACTGTAACACTCTCCGATAAACCCCACATCCCTCACTGCAACACTCTCTGATGAACCCCACATCCCTCACTGTAACACTCTCCGATAAACCCCACATCCCTCACTGTAACACTCTCTGATAAACCCCACATCCCTCACTGTAACACTCTCTGATATAAACCACACCCCTCACTGTAACACTCTCTGATATAAACCACACCCCTCACTGTAACACTCTCTGATAAACCCCACATCCCTCACTGGAACACTCTCTGATATAAACCACACTCCTCACTGTAACACTCTCTGATATAAACCACACCCCTCACTGTAACACTCTCTGATAAACCCCACATCCCTCACTGTAACACTCTCTGATATAAACCACACCCCTCACTGTAACACTCTCTGATAAACCCCACATCACTCACTGTAACACTCTCTGATAAACCCCACACCCCTCACTGTAACACTCTGATATAAACCACACCCCTCACTGTAACACTCTCTGATAAACCCCACACCCTCACTGTAACACTCTCTGATATAAACCACACCCCTCACTGTAACACTCGCGGATATATCCTACTCTCCCTCACTGCAACACTCTCTGATAAACCCCACATCCCTCACTGTAACACTCTCTGATATAAACCACACCCCTCACTGGAGCACTCTCTGATAAACCCCACACCCCTCACTGTAACACGCTCTGATATACCTCACACCCCTCACTGTAACACTCTCTGATATAAACCACACCCCTCACTGTAACACTCTCTGATAAACCCCACACCCCTCACTGTAACACTCTCTGATATAAACCACACCCCTCACTGTAACACTCTCTGATAAACCCCACACCCTCACTGTAACACGCTCTCATATACCTCACACCCCTCACTTTAACACTCTCTGATATAAACCACACCCCTCACTGCAACACGCTCTGATATCCCTCACACCCCTCACTGTAACACTCTCTGATATAAACCACACCCCTCACTGTAACACTCTCTGATAAACCACACATCCCTCACTGTAACACTGATAAACCCCACATCCCTCACTGTAACAGTCTCTGATAAACCCCACATCCTCACTGTCACACTCTCTGATATAAACCACACCCCTCACTGCAGCACTCTCTGATAAACCACACTCCTGACTGTAACACTCTCTGATAAACCCCACATCCTCACTGTAACACTCTCTGATATAAACCACACCCCTCACTGTAGCACTCTCTGATAAACCCCACATCCTCACTGTAACACTCTCTGATATAAACCACACCCCTCACTGTAGCACTCTCTGATAAACCCCACATCCTCACTGTAACACTCTCTGATATAAACCACACCCCTCACTGTAACACTCGCGGATATATCCTACTCTCCCTCACTGTAACACTCTCTGATATAAACCACACCCCTCACTGGAACACTCTCTGATAAACCCCACACCCCTCACTGGAACACTCTCTGATAAACCCCACATCCCTCACTGTAACACTCTCTGATAAACCCCACATCCCTCACTGAAACACTCTCTGATATAAACCACACCCCTCACTGTAACACTCTCTGATAAACCCCACATCCTCACTGGAACACTCTCTGATATAACCCACATCCCTCACTGTAACACTCTCTGATAAACCCCACATCCCTCACTGTAACACTCTCTGATAAACCCCACATCCCTCACTGTAACACTCTCCGATAAACCCCACATCTCTCACTGCAACACTCTCTGATGAACCCCACATCCCTCACTGTAACACTCTCCGATAAACCCCACATCCCTCACTGTAACACTCTCTGATAAACCCCACATCCCTCACTGTAACACTCTCTGATATAACCCACATCCCTCACTGTAACACTCTCTGATAAACCCCACATCCCTCACTGTAACACTCTCTGATAAACCCCACATCCCTCACTGCAACACTCTCTGATATAACCCACATCCCTCACTGTAACACTCTCTGATAAACCCCACATCCCTCACTGTAACACTCTCCGATAAACCCCACATCCCTCACTGCAACACTCTCTGATGAACCCCACATCCCTCACTGTAACACTCTCCGATAAACCCCACATCCCTCACTGTAACACTCTCTGACAAACCCCACATGCCTCACTGTAACACTCTCTGACAAACCCCACATCCCTCACTGTAACACTCTCCGATAAACCCCACATCCCTCACTGCAACACTCTCTGATGAACCCCACATCCCTCACTGTAACACTCTCCGATAAACCCCACATCCCTCACTGTAACACTCTCTGATAAACCCCACACCCCTCACTGTAACACTCTCTGATATAACCCACATCCCTCACTGTAACACTCTCTGATAAACCCCACATCCCTCACTGTAACACTCTCCGATAAACCCCACATCCCTCACTGCAACACTCTCTGATGAACCCCACATCCCTCACTGTAACACTCTCCGATAAACCCCACATCCCTCACTGTAACACTCTCTGATGAACCCCACATCCCTCACTGTAACACTCTCCGATAAACCCCACATCCCTCACTGTAACACTCTCTGATAAACCCCACATCCCTCACTGTAACACTCTCCGATAAACCCCACATCCCTCACTGCAACACTCTCTGATGAACCCCACATCCCTCACTGTAACACTCTCCGATAAACCCCACATCCCTCACTGTAACACTCTCTGATAAACCCCACATCCCTCACTGTAACACTCTCCGATAAACCCCACATCCCTCACTGCAACACTCTCTGATGAACCCCACATCCCTCACTGTAACACTCTCTGATAAACCCCACATCCCTCACTGTAACACTCTCTGATAAACCCCACACCCCTCACTGTAACACTCTCTGATATAAACCACACCCCTCACTGTAACACTCTCTGATAAACCCCACATCCCTCACTGTAACACTCTCTGATAAACCCCACACCCTCACTGTAACACGCTCTGATATAAACCACACCCCTCACTGTAACACTCTCTGATAAACCCCACACCCTCACTGTAACACTCTCTGATATAAACCACACCCCTCACTGTAACACTCTCTGATAAACCCCACATCCCTCACTGTAACACTCTCTGATAAACCCCACATCCCTCACTGTAACAGTCTCTGATAAACCCCACATCCCTCACTGTAACACTCTCTGATAAACCACACACCTCACTGTAGCACTCTCTGATAAACCCCACATCCTCACTGTAACACTCTCTGATAAACCCCACACCCTCACTGTAACACTCTCGGATATACCCCACACCCTCACTGTAACACTCTCTGATAAACCCCACACCCTCACTGTAACACTCTCTGATATAAACCACAACCCTCACTGTAACACGCTCTGATAAACCCCACCCCTCACTGTAACACTCGCGGATATATCCTACTCTCCCTCACTGTAACACTCTCTGATAAACCCCACACCCTCACTGTAACACTCTCTGATATAAACCACAACCCTCACTGTAACACGCTCTGATAAACCCCACCCCTCACTGTAACACTCGCGGATATATCCTACTCTCCCTCACTGTAACACTCTCTGATAAACCCCACACCCTCACTGTAACACTCTCTGATATAAACCACAACCCTCACTGTAACACTCTCTGATAAACCCCACACCCTCACTGTAACACTCTCGGATATACACCACACCCCTCACTGTAACACTCTCTGATATACGCCACATCCCTCACTGTAACACTCTCTGATATAAACCACATCCCTCACTGTAACACTCTCTGACAAACCCCACATCCCTCACTGTAACACTCTCTGATAAACCCCACATCCCTCACTGTAACACTCACTGATAAACCCCACATCCCTCACTGTAACACTCTCTGATAAACCCCACACCCTCACTGTAACACGCTCTGATATAAACCACACCCCTCACTGTAACACTCTCTGATAAACCCCACACCCTCACTGTAACACTCTCTGATATAAACCACACCCCTCACTGTAACACTCTCTGATAAACCCCACATCCCTCACTGTAACACTCTCTGATAAACCCCACATCCCTCACTGTAACAGTCTCTGATAAACCCCACATCCCTCACTGTAACACTCTCTGATAAACCACACACCTCACTGTAGCACTCTCTGATAAACCCCACATCCTCACTGTAACACTCTCTGATAAACCCCACACCCTCACTGTAACACTCTCGGATATACCCCACACCCTCACTGTAACACTCTCTGATAAACCCCACACCCTCACTGTAACACTCTCTGATATAAACCACAACCCTCACTGTAACACGCTCTGATAAACCCCACCCCTCACTGTAACACTCGCGGATATATCCTACTCTCCCTCACTGTAACACTCTCTGATAAACCCCACACCCTCACTGTAACACTCTCTGATATAAACCACAACCCTCACTGTAACACGCTCTGATAAACCCCACCCCTCACTGTAACACTCGCGGATATATCCTACTCTCCCTCACTGTAACACTCTCTGATAAACCCCACACCCTCACTGTAACACTCTCTGATATAAACCACAACCCTCACTGTAACACTCTCTGATAAACCCCACACCCTCACTGTAACACTCTCGGATATACACCACACCCCTCACTGTAACACTCTCTGATATACGCCACATCCCTCACTGTAACACTCTCTGATATAAACCACATCCCTCACTGTAACACTCTCTGACAAACCCCACATCCCTCACTGTAACACTCTCTGATAAACCCCACATCCCTCACTGTAACACTCACTGATATAAACCACACCCCTCTCTGTAACACTCTCTGATAAACCCCACATCCCTCACTGTAACACTCTCTGATATAAACCACACCCCTCACTGTAACACTCTCTGATAAACCCCACATCCCTCACTGTAACACTCTCTGATATACCCCACATCCCTCACTGTAACACTCTCTGATAAACCCCAGATCCCTCACTGTAACACTCTCCGATAAACCCCACACCCTCACTGTAACACTCTCTGATATAAAGCACACCCCTCACTGTAACACTCTCTGATAAACCCCACATCCTCACTGTAACACTCTCTGATATAAAGCACACCCCTCACTGTAACACTCTCTGATAAACCCCACATCCTCACTGTAACACTCTCTGATATAAACCCCACACCCCTCACTGTAACACTCTCTGATAAACCCCACATCCCTCACTGTAACACTCTGATATAAACCACACCCCTCACTGTAACACTCTCTGATAAACCCCACATCCCTCACTGTAACACTCTCTAATATAAACCACACCCCTCACTGTAACACACGCGGATATATCCTACGCTCCCTCACTGTAACACTCTCTGATATAAACCACACCCCTCACTGTAACACTCTCCGATAAACCCCACATCCCTCACTGCAACACTCTCTGATGAACCCCACATCCCTCACTGTAACACTCTCCGATAAACTCCACATCCCTCACTGTAACACTCTCTGATATAAACCACACCCCTCACTGTAACACTCTCTGATAAACCCCACATCCCTCACTGTAACACTCTCTAATAAACCCCACATTCCACGCTGTAACACTCTCTGATAAACCCCACACCCTCACTGTAACACGCTCTGATATAAACCACACCCCTCACTGTAACACTCTCTGATAAACCCCACACCCTCACTGTAACACTCTCTGATATAAACCACACCCCTCACTGTAACACTCTCTGATAAACCCCACATCCCTCACTGTAACACTGATAAACCCCACATCCCTCACTGTAACACTCTCTGATAAACCCCACATCCCTCACTGTAACAGTCTCTGATAAACCCCACATCCTCACTGTAACACTCTCTGATATAAACCACACACCTCACTGTAGCACTCTGATAAACCCCACATCCTCACTGTCACACTCTCTGATATAAACCACACCCCTCACTGCAGCACTCTCTGATAAACCACACTCCTCACTGTAACACTCTCTGATAAACCCCACATCCTCACTGTAACACTCTCTGATATAAACCACACCCCTCACTGTAACACTCTCTGATAAACCCCACATCCTCACTGTAACACTCTCTGATATAAACCACACCCCTCACTGTAGCACTCTCTGATAAACCCCACATCCTCACTGTCACACTCTCTGATATAAACACACCCCTCACTGTAGCACTCTCTGATAAACCCCACACCCTCACTGTAACACTCTCGGATATACCCCACACCCTCACTGTAACACTCTCTGATAAACCCCACACCCTCACTATAACACTCTCTGATATACCCCACACCCTCACTGTAACACTCTCTGATATAAACCACAACCCTCACTGTAACACGCTCTGATAAACCCCACCCCTCACTGTAACAC
Source organism: Heterodontus francisci (assembly GCF_036365525.1). Classification (NCBI taxonomy): domain Eukaryota; kingdom Metazoa; phylum Chordata; class Chondrichthyes; order Heterodontiformes; family Heterodontidae; genus Heterodontus; species Heterodontus francisci. The sequence goes on along the minus strand of NC_090413.1, from coordinate 16,741,205 downwards.
TCGCGGATATATCCTACTCTCCCTCACTGTAACACTCTCTGATAAACCCCACACCCTCACTGTAACACTCTCTGATATAAACCACAACCCTCACTGTAACACTCTCTGATCAACCCCACGCCCTCACTGTAACACTCTCTGATATACGCCACATCCCTCACTGTAACACTCTCTGATATAAACCACACCCCTCACTGTAACACTCTCTGACAAACCCCACATCCCTCACTGTAACACTCTCTGATAAACCCCACATCCCTCACTGTAACACTCACTGATATAAACCACACCCCTCTCTGTAACACTCTCTGATAAACCCCACATCCCTCACTGTAACACTCTCTGATATAAACCACACCCCTCACTGTAACACTGTCTGATAAACCCCACATCCCTCACTGTAACACTCTCTGATATAAACCACACCCCTCACTGTAACACTCTCTGACAAACCCCACATCCCTCACTGTAACACTCTCTGATAAACCCCACATCCCTCACTGTAACACTCTCTGATATAAACCACACCCCTCACTGTAACACTCTCTGATAAACCCCACATCCCTCACTGTAACACTCTCTGATATAAACCACACCCCTCACTGTAACACTCTCTGATAAACCCCAGATCCCTCACTGTAACACTCTCCGATAAACCCCACACCCTCACTGTAACACTCTCTGATATAAAGCACACCCCTCACTGTAACACTCTCTGATAAACCCCACATCCTCACTGTAACACTCTCTGATATAAACCCCACACCCCTCACTGTAACACTCTCTGATAAACCCCACATCCCTCACTGTAACACTCTGATATAAAGCACACCCCTCACTGTAACACTCTCCGATAAACCCCACACCCTCACTGTAACACTCTCTGATATAAAGCACACCCCTCACTGTAACACTCTCTGATAAACCCCACATCCCTCACTGTAACACTCTCTGATAAACCCCACACCCTCACTGTAACACTCTCTGATATAAACCACACCCCTCACTGTAACACTCGCGGATATATCCTACTCTCCCTCACTGTAACACTCTCTGATATAAACCACACCCCTCACTGTAACACTCTCTGATAAACCCCACACCCCTCACTGGAACACTCTCTGATAAACCCCACATCCCTCACTGTAACACTCTCTGATAAACCCCACACCCTCACTGAAACACTCTCTGATATAAACCACACCCCTCACTGCAACACTCTCTGATAAACCCCACATCCTCACTGTAACACTCTCTGATATAACCCACATCCCTCACTGTAACACTCTCTGATAAACCCCACATCCCTCACTGTAACACTCTCCGATAAACCCCACATCCCTCACTGCAACACTCTCTGATGAACCCCACATCCCTCACTGTAACACTCTCCGATAAACCCCACATCCCTCACTGTAACACTCTCTGATAAACCCCACATCCCTCACTGTAACACTCTCTGATATAAACCACACCCCTCACTGTAACACTCTCTGATATAAACCACACCCCTCACTGTAACACTCTCTGATAAACCCCACATCCCTCACTGGAACACTCTCTGATATAAACCACACTCCTCACTGTAACACTCTCTGATATAAACCACACCCCTCACTGTAACACTCTCTGATAAACCCCACATCCCTCACTGTAACACTCTCTGATATAAACCACACCCCTCACTGTAACACTCTCTGATAAACCCCACATCACTCACTGTAACACTCTCTGATAAACCCCACACCCCTCACTGTAACACTCTGATATAAACCACACCCCTCACTGTAACACTCTCTGATAAACCCCACACCCTCACTGTAACACTCTCTGATATAAACCACACCCCTCACTGTAACACTCGCGGATATATCCTACTCTCCCTCACTGCAACACTCTCTGATAAACCCCACATCCCTCACTGTAACACTCTCTGATATAAACCACACCCCTCACTGGAGCACTCTCTGATAAACCCCACACCCCTCACTGTAACACGCTCTGATATACCTCACACCCCTCACTGTAACACTCTCTGATATAAACCACACCCCTCACTGTAACACTCTCTGATAAACCCCACACCCCTCACTGTAACACTCTCTGATATAAACCACACCCCTCACTGTAACACTCTCTGATAAACCCCACACCCTCACTGTAACACGCTCTCATATACCTCACACCCCTCACTTTAACACTCTCTGATATAAACCACACCCCTCACTGCAACACGCTCTGATATCCCTCACACCCCTCACTGTAACACTCTCTGATATAAACCACACCCCTCACTGTAACACTCTCTGATAAACCCCACATCCCTCACTGTAACACTGATAAACCCCACATCCCTCACTGTAACAGTCTCTGATAAACCCCACATCCTCACTGTCACACTCTCTGATATAAACCACACCCCTCACTGCAGCACTCTCTGATAAACCACACTCCTGACTGTAACACTCTCTGATAAACCCCACATCCTCACTGTAACACTCTCTGATATAAACCACACCCCTCACTGTAGCACTCTCTGATAAACCCCACATCCTCACTGTAACACTCTCTGATATAAACCACACCCCTCACTGTAGCACTCTCTGATAAACCCCACATCCTCACTGTAACACTCTCTGATATAAACCACACCCCTCACTGTAACACTCTCTGATAAACCCCACATCCTCACTGTAACACTCTCTGATATACGCCACATCCCTCACTGTAAAACTCTCTGATAAACCCCACACCCCTCACTGTAACACTCTCTGATATACCCCACACCCCTCACTGGAACACTCTCTGATATACGCCACATCCCTCACTGTAACACTCTCTGATAAACCCCACCCCTCACTGTAACACTCTGATATACCCCACACCCTCACTGTAACACTCTCTGATAAACCCCACCCCTCACTGTAACACTCTGATATACCCCGCACCCCTCACTGTAACACTCTCTGATATAAACCACACCCCTCACTGTAACACTCTCTGATATAAACCACACCCCTCACTGTAACACTCTCTGATATTAACCACACCCCTCACTGTAACACTCTCTGATATACCCCACACCCCTCACTGTAACACTCTCTGATATACCCCACACCCCTCACTGTAACACTCTCTGATAAACCCTACACCCCTCACTGTAACACCCTCTGATATACCCTACACCCCTCACTGTAACACTCTGATATACTCCACACCCCTCACTGTAACACTCTCTGATATACCTCACACCCCTCACTGTAACACTCTCTGATATACCCCACACCCCTCACTGTAACACTCTCTGATAAACCCTACACCCCTCACTGTAACACCCTCTGATATACCCTACACCCCTCACTGTAACACTCTGATATACTCCACACCCCTCACTGTAACACTCTCTGATATACCTCACACCCCTCACTGTAACACTCTCTGATATACTCCACACCCCTCACTGTAACACGCTCTGATATCCCTCACACCCCTCACTGTAACACTCTCTGATATACCCCACAGCCCTCACTGTAATACTCTCTGATATACCCCACACCCCTCATTTTAACATCTCTGATATACCCCACACCCCTCACTGTAACATTCTCTGATATACCCCACACCCCTCACTGTAACATCTCTGATATACCCCACACCCCTCACTGTAACATTCTCTGATATACCCCACATCCCTCACTGTAACATTCTCTGATATACCCCACATCCCTCACTGTAACACTCTGATATACCCCACACCCCTCACTGTAACACTCTCTGATATACCCCACACCCCTTATTTTAACATCTCTGATATACCCCACACCCATCACTGTAACATTCTCTGATATACCCCACACCCCTCACTGTAACATTCTCTGATATACCCCACATCCCTCACTGTAACATTCTCTGATATACCCCACATCCCTCACTGTAACATTCTCTGATATACCCCACACCCCTCACTGTAACACTCTCTGATATAAACCACATCCCTCACTGTAACACTCTCAGAGATACCCCAGACCCCTCACCGTAACACTCTGATATAACCCACACCCCTCACTGTAACACTCTCTGATATACCCCACATCCCTCACTGTAACTCTCTCTGATATACCCCACACCCCTCACTGTAACACTCTCTGATATACCCCACATCCCTCACTGTAACTCTCTCTGATATACCCCACACCCCTCACTGTAACACTCGTGGATATATCCTACTCTCCCTCACTGTAACACTCTGATAAACCCCACACCCTCACTGTAACACTCTCTGATATACCCCACACCCTCACTGTAACACTCTCTGATAAACCCCACCCCTCACTGTAACACTCTGATATACCCCACACCCCTCACTGTAACACTTTCTGATATACCCCACACCCCTCACTGTAACACTCTCTGATATACTCCACACCCCTCACTGTAACACTCTCTGATATACCCCACACCCCTCACTGTAACACTCTCTGATATAAACCATACCCCTCACTGTAACACTCTCTGATATAAACCACACCCCTCACTGTAACACTCTCTGATATACTCCACACCCCTCACTGTAACACTCTCTGATATACTCCACACCCCTCACTGCAACACTCTCTGATATACCCCACACCCCTCACAGTAACACTCTCTGATATACCCCACACCCCTTATTTTAACATCTCTGATATACCCCACACCCCTCACTGTAACATTCTCTGATATACCCCACATCCCTCACTGTAACATTCTCTGATATACCCCACATCCCTCACTGTAACACTCTGATATACCCCACACCCCTCACTGTAACACTCTCTGATATACCCTACACCCCTCACTGTAACACTCTCTGATATACCCCACACCTCTTATTTTAACATCTCTGATATACCCCACACCCCTCACTGTCACATTCTCTGATATACCCCACACCCCTCACTGTAACATTCTCTGATATACCCCACATCCCTCACTGTAACATTCTCTGATATACACCAGGCCTCTCACAGAGAGAGTATTATATTTGACAGCCTTTTAATGGGGATGTTACAGAGACTGCTTTCACTCAGAGACTAAGAGGTGAAGATTTCCCTGATTTTACAAACCTCTTTGTTCTTGATTGAAAAAGTGACGTTTTGGAGACTCTGATTGTTGCTGGTAATCGTGGCTGTAAGCACGTCCGAGTTCAGCTGCAAATACTCTGTTCCATACTTCTTATTCTCCATTTCCAAATCATCAGCATCCAGTATCGATTCCATCTGTGTGTAGGCGATGAAGGAAACAGCTGCAAAATCTGTCAGGAGGCAAGGTCTGTGATGTTACTCCAAGCCCAAAACCTGTTGTACTTGGGGAGAAGGGAAATTGCTGGCACAGAGCTCCTGAGCTTTGAAGTATTACTTTAAGGAGCACAAACCATGCTTCCTTGGCTCGGTTGGTAACACGCTCCTTGCTGAGTTCGAAGGTTGTGGGTTCAGCTCCCACGAAGTTGCCTTTTATGTCATCGCTATTTGTGGGACCGTGCTGCGTTCTGTTTGGCTGCTGCGTTTGCCTACAGAAGAGTGGTTACACTTCAAAGGTACTTCATTGACTGCAAAACATTGCGGCACGTCCTTTGGATGTGAAAGGTGCTATGTAAATGCAAGTTCATTAACCATATTTCGGGAAGGATGAGCACCAGCTTTGCTCTATCTGCTCCGAGTGGCTGAAGGGGGTTGTTTTGGGGGCATCAGTTGGTGAAGGGAAATTCAGGTAGCGAGTCCCAGAAGCGCTTGTCAAGAGGAAGAAGAAGGCTTATGTTAGGATGAGACGTGAAGGCTCAGTTAGGGCGCTTGAGAGCTACAAGCTAGCCAGGAAGGATCTAAAGGGAGAGCTAAGAAGAGCAAGGAGAGGACACGAGAAGTAATTGGCGGATAGGATCAGGGAAAACCCTAAGGCTTTCTATAGGTATATCAGGAATAAAAGAATGACTAGAGTTAGATTAGGGCCAATCAAGAATAGTAGTGGGAAGTTGTGTGTGGAATCAGAAGAGATAGGGGAAGTGTTAAATGAATATTTTGCGTCAGTATTTACAGTAGAGAAAGAAAATGTTGTTGAGGAGAATACTGAGATACAGACTACTAGGCTAGATGGGATTGAGGTTCACAAGGAGGAGGTGTTATCAATTTTGGAAAGTGTGAAAATAGATAAGTCCCCTGGGCCAGATGGGATTTACCCTAGGATTCTCTGGGAAGCTAGGGAGGAGATTGCAGAGCCTTTGTCCTTGATCTTTATGTCGTCATTGTCGACAGGAATAGTGCCGGAAGACTGGAGGATAGCAAATGTTGTCCCCTTGTTCAAGAAGGGGAGTAGAGACAGCCCTGGTAATTATAGATCTGTGAGCCTTACTTCAGTTGTGGGTAAAATGTTGGAAAAGGTTATAAGAGACAGGATTTATAATCATCTTGAAAAGAATAAGTTCATTCGCGATAGTCAGCACGGTTTTGTGACGGGTAGGTCGTGCCTCACAAACCTTATTGAGTTTTTCGAGAAGGTGACCAAACAGGTGGATGAGGGTAAAGCAGTGGATGTGGTGTATATGGATTTCAGTAAGGCGTTTGATAAGGTTCCCCATGGTAGGCTATTGCAGAAAATACGGAAGTATGGGGTTGAAGGTGATTTAGAGCTTTGGATCAGAAATTGGCTAGCTGAAAGAAGACAGAGGGTGGTGGTTGATGGCAAATGTTCATCCTGGAGTTTAGTTACTAGTGGTGTACCGCAAGGATCTGTTTTGGGGCCACTGCTGTTTGTCATTTTTATAAATGACCTGGAAGAGGGTGTAGAAGGGTGGGTGAGTAAATTTGCAGATGACACTAAGGTCGGTGGAGTTGTGGATAGTGCCGAAGGATGTTGTAGGGTACAGAGGGACATAGATAGGCTGCAGAGCTGGGCTGAGAGATGGCAAATGGAGTTTAATGCGGAAAAGTGCGAGGTGATTCACTTTGGAAGGAGTAACAGGAATGCAGAGTACTGGGCTAATGGGAAGATTCTTGGTAGTGTAGATGAACAGAGAGATCTTGGTGTCCAGGTGCATAAATCCCTGAAGGTTGCTACCCAGGTTAATAGGGCTGTTAAGAAGGCATATGGTGTGTTCGCTTTTATTAGTAGGGGGATCGAGTTTCGGAGCCACGAGGTCATGCTGCAGCTGTACAAAACTCTGGTGAGACCGCACCTGGAGTATTGCGTGCAGTTCTGGTCACCGCATTATAGGAAGGATGTGGAAGCTTTGGAAAGGGTGCAGAGGAGATTTACTAGGATGTTGCCTGGTATGGAGGGAAGGTCTTACGAGGAAAGGCTGAGGGACTTGAGGTTGTTTTCGTTGGAGAGAAGGAGGAGGAGAGGTGACTTAATAGAGACGTATAAGATAATCAGAGGGTTAGATAGGGTGGATAGTGAGCGTCGTTTTCCTCGGATGGTGATGGCAAACACGAGGGGACATAGCTTCAAGTTGAGGGGTGATAGATATAGGACAGATGTGAGAGGTAGTTTCTTTACTCAGAGAGTAGTAGGGGCGTGGAACGCCCTGCCTGCAGCAGTAGTAGACTCGCAAACTTTAAGGGCATTTAAGTGGTCATTGGATAGACATATGGATGAAAATGGAATAGTGTAGGTCAGATGGTTTCACAGGTCGGCGCAACATCGAGGGCCGAAGGGCCTGTACTGCGCTGTAATGTTCTAATTCTAATTCTAATTGATCCCCACTTGAACAAAGATATCAGGGTCTAAACACCTGAAGTCTAATTGGAATGATAAAGGGGTGCAGCAAGTACACGTGCCAGGGATGGACTATTCGGCAATGGCACTTTGGAAGTCTTAAATGTAACACCAATATTAAAGGGGCTGGCACAAGAGGAGTCCAAGATTGACTGCAGTACAACCTGCCCTGAAACACTTGTACAGGTAATGGTTTTAGAACACTGAGCTGAAAGGATAGATTTTTTTTACCATGAATGTTACTGATCAAGGATATTGAAGACACTTTGGGTAAAAACCAAGGTCAGGGGCTATGAAGCAATGGTTTTCCTAATATGATGGAACTGAGTGTCAGAATATGAGTTGTTAATGAGCAAAAGACCCCAATAGCAAAGATGAGTTGGTTGACGGGAGGGCCCAGGTTGTGAAGAATCAGGAAATTATATCATAAGGAAATGGTTCTGACAAGAAACAATGCTTGTATAAAAGATCCAAGGAAGATGCCTGATATGGTGTGGGGCATGCTTCATGAATGAAAACATCTTTTCTGGCTCAGAGGAAAAGAAAAGAAGAGCAGAGAGACCAAGTAAGCACCAGATAGACAATGTCAAGTGTGAGGAAGCACTGAGAGTAGCAGTGGCACAGAATGTACTCTGGGTGGGGAACTTTAATGTCCATCACCAAGAGCGGCTCAGTAGTACCACTGCTGACCAAGGTGGCTGAGTCCCGAGAGACATGGCCGACAGACCGGGCCTACGGCAGGTGCTGAGAGAACCAACAAGAGGGAAAAACCTACTTGACCTCATCCTCACCAATCTACCCGTCGCAGTTGCATCTGTCCAGGACAGTATTGGTAGGAGTGACTACCGCACAGTCCTTGTGGAGACGAAGTCTTGTCTTCACACTGAGGGTACCCTCCATCGTGTTGTGTGGCACTACCACCATGCTAAATGGGATAGATTTTAAACAGATCTAGCAGATCTAACAGATGAAAACTGGGCATTCATGAGGCCATCTGCAGCAGCAGAATTGTATTCAACCACAATCTATAACCTCATGGCCTGGCATATCCCTCACTTTACCATTACCATCAAGCCAGGTCATTAACCTTGGTTTAGTGAGGAGTGCAGGAGAGCATGCCAGGAGCAACACAAGGTATACCTAAAAATGAGGTACCAACCTGGTGAAGTTACTATACTGGGCTACATACATGCAAAACAGCAGAAGCAGCATGCTATATACAGAGCTAAATGAGCAACAGATCAAATTCAAGCTCTGCAGTCCTGTCACATCCAACTGTGAATGGTGCTGGACAATTAAACAATTAACTGGAGGAGGAGGCTCTACAAACATTCCCATCCTGAATGATGGGGGAGCCCAGCATATCAGTGCACAAGACAAGGCTGAAGCATTTGCATCCAGCTTCAGCCAGACATCCTGAGTGGATGATCCATCTCGGCCTCCTCCTGACATCCCCACCATCACAGATGCCGGTCTTCAGTCAAATCAATTCACTCCACGTGATATCAATGGCTGAAGTCACTGGATACAACAAAGGCTACGAGCCCTGACAACATTCTCGCTGTAGTACTGAAGACTTATGCTCCAGAACAAACCACACCCCTAGCCAAGCTGTTCCAATACAGCTGCAAGACTGGAATATAACCAACAATGTGGAAAATTGCCAAGGCATGTCTTGTCCACAAAAACCAGGACAAATCCAATCTGGCCAATCAATCAATTCTCAATCATCAGCAAAGTGATGGAAGGGGTTGCCAACAGTGCTTTCAAGACGCACTTATTCAGCAATAATCTGCTCACCGATGCTCGGTTTGAGTTCCATAAGAGCCACTCGGCTCAAGACCTCATTATAGCCTTGGTCCAAATATGGACAGAAGAGCTGAATTGCAGGGGTGAGGTGAGAGTGACTGCCCTGAACATCAAGGGAGCAATTTGACTGAGTGTGGCGTGGGAATGAGATCACAATAGCCATGCATTTTAATGTACCTCATTGTTTGTGGGATGAGCACACAATGGCCGGAATTTTGCCACTGTTGGCGGCTCAGATTTCGGGGAGGTTGAAGCGGGTGAAGAGCTCACTCCCACTCCGTGCCTCGCTGCTGCGCGTGAGGGAGCCAATTAGCGGCGTATTTCTGAATGAAAATGTCGCCCGCGGGCAGGAGGCTGAGCGTCGGCAAGGGTGGGCGAGAGCCTGAAGAGGTTGCTGAAAACCATTTAAAAGGGCTTTCAGCAATCTCTGTGGCTCTGAGAGGCTTACCTGCAGCAAGGAGGATGCTGGGAGGAGCAACTGCTGCAAAGAAAAAACAAGAGAATGAAGGTGAAAGGACTGGAGGAGGACTGAAAGTGCCCACCAAGCCAACTTTGAGAAAAATCAGAACCCCACCTAGAACCTGCTTGCAGCAATGGAAGTGAGAAGTAGCCACTTGGCCCCCCTGCTTCTCAGAGGACTACTTACATGTCCTCCTCCAGGCGCCTGAGGCAAGCAGGGAGATCCTCTTCCCATCCGACGGAGTAAGGAGGCCTCCCGGGTCACCAAGAAGGTTGCGCTGGAGGTAGCGATGAATATGAAGAGAGGTTGAGTAGATTGAGATTATTTTCATTAGAAAGACGGAGGTTGAGGGGGGACCTGATTGAGGTGTACAAAATCATGAGAGGTATAGACAGGGTGGATAGCAAGAAGCTTTTTCCTAGAGTGGGGGATTCAATTACTAGGGGTCACGAGTTCAAAGTGAGAGGGGAAAAGTTTAGGCGGGATATGCGTGGAAAGTTCTTTACGCAGAGGGTGGTGTGTGCCTGGAACGCGTTGCCAGCGGAGGTGGTAGACGCGGGCACGATAGCGTCTTTTAAGATGTATCTAGACAGATACATGAATGGGCAGGAAGCAAAGAGATACAGACCTTTAGAAAATAGGCGACAGGTTTAGATAGAGGATCTGGATCGGCGCAGGCTTGGAGGGCCGAAGGGCCTGTTCCTGTGCTGTAATTTTCTTTGTTCTTTGTAGCGGAGGAGATCAGCAGCCACGGAGTAGTTAGGAGGACATGGCCCCAGTGCTGCAAGCGGGTGAATGACCTTCTGCCCTCTGCCGGGGTAAAGGGCATTCCGCTGCCATCTCTTCTTTTATGTGACACGGGAGGGTCAATGGGTGCTGATGCTCCAAGGTCGAAACCATCCATGGCCAGTGATTGGCTGCTATTCAGACTGCCTGAATAGTGCTGGCCATCTGTTACGATTTGTGTACTGAGCTATTTACCATACATTCGCATCTGATTTACATTGCTTGCACCCACCTCAGGCACAGACAACAGAAAAGCAGATACAGGAGGTGCAAGGGCAGTCCTAATTTACTGGAGAATGAAGGGAACAGATCAGTCTAGTTTAAGGTGATGGTAGCATAGTGCGAATGTTACTGGACTAGTGAGCCAGAGGCCTGAACTAGTGCATGAGTTTGAATCCCACCATGGCAGCTGGGGCAATTTGTTAGGGATTGGCAATAAATGCTGGCCTTGCTAGCGACACCCACATCCCTTGAACGATTAAAGAAAAATCTCCACTTTTCCTCCGTGATTTGTGTTTCGGCTGCTATTTGGGATTAATGCAGAAGAAAACTACCAGAAAAGATTAATTGAATCCCTATGCTCCATGAAGGACTGAAGGTGAGTCCTGTTCAGTTCAGGCTGGGTTGGAACCATGACGGAACAAGGTCGATTTGCACAACTTTCAACTTTTTGCATTTTTTAAGGTAGCCGTGAAACTTCCCATAGGCTCAACCACTTACATAAATAAGAAAAACAACTTATAGTTCCTTCCTTTAACAAAATAAAATGTCCCAAGGTGCTTCAGACGAGTGTTACCAAACAAAATTAGACACCAAGCTATCATAAGTTGACGCTAGAGTATATAGCCAAAAGCTTGGTTAAAGAGGTAGATTTGAAGGAGTGTCTAAATGGAAGCGAGAAAGTTTGAGAGACGGAGAGGTTTAGGGTGGAAATTCAAGAGCTTAGGGCTCAGGCCACCAATGGCAGAACGATTAAAATCGGGGATGCTCAAGAGAATAGAAATAGATGAGTGCAGATATCTCTAACAGTTGTGAAGCTGCAGGAGATTACAGAGATAGGGAGGGACGAGGCCATGGAGAGATTTGAAAACTAGGATGAGAATTTGAAGATCAAGTTGTTGTTTGACCGGGCGCCGATGTAGATCAGCGAGCACAGGGGTGATAGGTGAACGGGTCTTGGTATGAGTAAGGACATGGGCGGCAGAGCTTTTGATGACTTCAAGTTTAGGGAGGGAGAATGTGGAAGGCCAGCCACAAGTGCTGCGGATCTTTTAGAGGTTGTATGAGTTACAACATCAAAATTTGTTGTTCAAAGAGAGAGAAAAATTTTTTTACCAGAATTGGGCCTTGACTTTTTGGTTTCCCAGTGGAAGTCCATCTCATTTTCCTTAGCCAATAATACCACAGTTCCATTAGTTGTGATGTTTGAATCTTGAAGAACTTGAATTTGGACATCTGAAATGAATAAGAACTGATGGTATGTTGCTTCTTCCTTTTAACCTTGCATACATAGCCCACGCCTAAAATGTGGTTCATTCAGTATAAGTTGATGAGCATATATTTTAAAGAGAAACTACTCTAGATATGACTGGCATCATCAATCCTATTCGAGGAAAACTAAAGGAACAGGAAGAGGCCATTCAGCCCCTTGAACCTGTTCTATCATTCAAGCAGATCATGACTGATCTGCATCTTAACTCCAGCTGCCCTTCAACTTGGGATATCCTGGGGTTGTGAAAGGTGCTATATAAATGTTAATCCTCCCTTAACAGGGCCTGGTAATTGCCTCCTCTGGTCAAGAGGCATGGAAGTCAATTGTTAGACTCTCTATTTCAGCCATCGGAGTGAAGGAATCTAACCCAGGCCCTTCTACACTGGACTAGAAGGTCCCATGACTCCCAGCATGAACTGTGCTTATCACAATCAGATGATGGATTGCAGGCCCTTTGTTGGAACCTTACCTAAATAAGTTGTTGTTAAGTTGCACTTATGGTTGTTCATGCTTGCCGCAACCATCTCAGCAGAGCTCTCCATGCAGTCCAGAAGTAATATGGCAGCTTTTTGTCGCTCATCCTTCTCCATTGTCTCCCACTCCGAGATGTCTTGGATCATGAGGTTGAATTTGTGTGAGACCTTCTGTGGAGTAAGAAGAAGCTGCACTGTGATCTTCTCAAAAGGTTAGCTGCTGGTTCAAGTTAGTTTTACTGGATAATACCAGTAGCCCTGTTGCGTCCTTAGCAAGTGTACACTAGCCACTGGCCAAATGACACAGACCAGCTGTAATCTGGGGCAGTCTAGCAACTGGCGGTAAGGCACAGGCTGTGTCTTGCTTCCACATGAGCCACATTCAGGACAGTCCATTGGCACAGGCTAGCTTCAGGATGGTTCTGATACTGTTTCAAGTTGGGTATCACCTGTTGACTGTTTCCTTGTTCAAATGCATTTTGCTACTTCAAACACCAGAGTACACAGACATCAGTTGTAATAACCACAGAATCAGGTCTTTAATGAGTTCACCTCACAAGATCCAACAGGAGTATTCAGGTGAATCATACTACATGATTTCAGCATGATTATATTATTTTTTATTGAGCTCATGATTCAACATGAGAACTCAAGTACATCACAACCCAGTGTGACTACAACATACAGTGGCTCACCCAAAACTCTTAAACCAATTCTACCTCTGATCTTTATATTTCACGCACACTGCTACTAAATCATAATACATCAACGAACTGACAAAGTGACATTGAGTATATCAACATGAGGCCAAGAAGATACACTTAGTCCATCTCAACCTTTCCTAATCATTGCGTTACCATGGTTATATGATCCACTTAAGCTCTTCCAATCATTTTTTTACTATAAATGCAGTGACCAGACCAATATCTCCCAGACTATCAAAACAAAGATCAATGACCTTCACACATTCCTTCAATTTAATCTATGTCTTAGGCGTGTTCAACAGAAAACTGTTTTAACTCATCCTGTGCTGATTCCACAAACAACAAGGTACACGGGTAGTGTATTAGAGGTTATGTTGGATTTGTTAAGGACACTAGTTTGGGCTCAGCTGCAGTATTTTGTCCAGGTCTGGGTGCCACACTTTAGGAAGGATATATTGGCCTTAGAGGGAGTGCAGATTAGATTGACTAGAATGATACCTGGACTCCACAGGTTAAATTATGAGGCGAGATTACACAAACTACAGTTGTATTCACTGGAATTTAGAAGGTTAAAAAGGTGATTTGATCGAAGTTTTCAAGATATTAAGGGGAAGTGATAGGATAGAGGGAAGCTATTTCCACTGGTTGGGGAGCCAGGGACTAGGGGTCATAGCCTAAACATTAGAGCCAGTCCTTTCGGGAGTGAAGTTAGGAAATAGTTTGAAACACAAAGGGTGGCGGAAGTTTAAAACTTACTTCCGCAAGTGGCAATTGATGCGAGATCAATTGTTAATTTTAAAACCGAGATTGATAGATTTTAAAAGCTATTAAAGGATATGGAGTTCAGTCACAGAGTAGCCATGATCTCATTGAATGACTGAACAGGCTCGATGGGCTGAATAGCCTACTCCTGTTCCTATGTCTCTCTGACCCAACTATGCCCTTCAAAAAGAGTCAAAGTAGCCCTGTGAGCAAGGTATCAGTTAATCGCATGCTAATATTCATTGAACATTTTAGTTTAGTTTAGTTTAGTTTAGAGATACAGCACTGAAACAGGCCCTTCGGCCCACCGAGTCTGTGCCGACCATCAACCACCCATTTATACTAATCCTACACTAATTCCATATTCCTACCACATCCCCACCTGTCCCTATATTTCCCTACCACCTACCTATACTAGGGGCAATTGCTCATAGCCAATTTACCTATCAACCTGCAAGTCTTTGGCATGTGGGAGGAAACCGGAGCACGCGGAGGAAACCCATGCAGACACAGGGAGAACTTGCAAACTCCACACAGGCAGTACCCAGAATTGAACCCGGGTCGCTGGAGCTGTGAGGCTGCAGTGCTAACCACTGCACCACTGTGCCGCCCACAATTTTCGGGATAGTTTCTTAGAACAGCATGTTCTGGAGCTAACCAGACAGCAGGCTATACTAGACCTGGTATTGTGCAACGAGATAGCACTAATTAATGACCTCATAGTGAAAGTGCCCCTAGGTAGCAGTGATCATAATATAATTTAATTTTACCTTCAGTTTGAGGGAGAGAAGAATGGATTCAAGACCAGTATTTTAAACTTAAATAAGGGCAATTATGAGGGCGTGAAAGCAGAGCTAGCAAAAGTGAACAGACATAATAGGTTAAGGGATAGGTTAATAGAGATGCAGTGGCAGACATTTACGGGGATATTTCAGAATACATTTCAATGAGAAAGAAAAATTCCAAGCGAATGACCCATAATCCGTGCTTAACTAAAAACGTTAAAGATAGTATCAAACTTAAAGAAAAAGCATATAATTGCACCAAGATGGGTGGCAGGTAAGAAGATTAGACAGATAATAACATATAGCAAAGAATAGCCAAAAGATTGATAAGGAGGAAAAAATTAGAGTACAAGAGAAAGCTAGCTAGAAATATGAAAGCAGATAGTAAGAGATTCTATGGATATTTTAGAAAGTGAGTCTGGGGAATAATAAGGAAAAATAAGGAGATGGCAGATGAATAGAACAGGTATTTTGCATCAGTGTTGACTATAGAGGACACAGGTAAATCAGGAAATGGAAGGGACTGAGGAACTTAAGAGAATTACAATCACCAGGGATGAGCAAATTGTTTGAGCTGTGGCTGACAAGCCCCTGGGTCCTGATGGACACCATCCTAGGGTCCTAAAAGAAGTGGCTAGTGAGATAGTTGATGCGTTGGTTTTAATTTTACAAATTTCTCTCGATTTGGGGAAGGTTCCATTAGATTGGAAAATAGCAAATGTAACTCCTTTATTCAAAAAGGGAGGGAGACAGAAAGCAGGAAACTACAGGTCAGTTAGTTTAACATCTGTCATAGGGAAAATGTTAGAAGCTGTTACTAAAGACATTATAGCAGGGCACTTAGAAAAATTCAAGGTACTCAGAGTCAACATTGTTTTGTGAAAGGGAAATCATGTTTAACCAATTTATTGGAGTTCTTTGAAGAAGTAACATGTGCCGTAGATAAAGGGGAACCTGTGGATGTATTGTGCTTAGATTTCTAGAAGGCATTTAATAAGGTGCCACATCAAAGGTTATTGCGGAAAATAAAAGCCCATGGTGTGGGGGGTAACATTTGGCATGAATCGAAGATCGGCTAGCCAACAGGAAACAGAGTAGGCATAAATGGGTCATTTTCTGGTTGGCAAGATGTAATGAGTGGTGTGCCACAGGTATCATTGCTGGTCTTCAACTTTTACAATTTATACAAATGACTTGGATGAAGGGACCGAAGGTATGGTTGCTAAATTTGCTGATGACTCAAAGATAGGTAGAAAAGTAACTTGTGAAGAGGACATAAAGAGGCTTCAAAGGGTTATGGATAGGTTAAGTGATTGGGCAAAGATCTGGCAAATGGAGTATAATGTGGGAAAATGTGAAATTGTCCATTTTGGCAGGAAGAATAAAAAAGAAGCATTTTTTATAAATGGTGAGAGATTGCAGAGCTCTGAGATGCAAAGGGATCTGGGTGTCTCAGTGCATGAATCGCAAAAGGTTAGTATGCAGTTACAGGAAGTAATTAGGAAAGCTAATAGAATGTTATCGTTTATTACGAGGGGAATTGAATACAAAAGTAGGAAGGTTATGCTTCAGTTCTACAGTGCATTGGTGAGACCACATCTGGAGCACTGTGTACAGTATTGGTCTCCTTATTTAAAGGGTAAATGCATTGGAAGCAGTTCAGAGAAGGCTTACTAGACTAATACCTGGAATGGGCAGGTTGTCTGATGAGGAAAGATTGAACAGGCTAGGCTTCTATCTCCTGGGGTTTAGAAGAGTAAGAGGCGACTTGATTGAAACATATAAGATTCTGAAGGGTCTTGAACCTGGAAAGGATGTTTCCCCTTGTGAGAGAATCTAGAACCAGGGGTGACTATTTAAAAATAAGGGGTCGCCCATTTCAGACAGAGATGAGGAGAAATTTTTTCTCTCAGAGGGCTGTGTCTTTGGAACTCTCTTCCTCAAAAGGGCTCTGGAAGCAGAGTCTTTAAATATTTTTAAGGCGGAGGTAGATAGATTTTTGATAAGCAAGGGGGTGAAAGGTTATCAGGGGTAGGCAGGAATGTGGAGTCGAGGTTACAATCAGTTCAGCCATGATCTTATTGGATAGCGGAGCAGGCTCGAGGGGCCGAGTGGCCTAATCCTACTCCTAATTCGTATGTTTGTATGAGCCAGGGTATCCTAATGACGGACCTCCACTAAATGAAAAAGTAAGAAGACTCACCATTAGTGAAGGTTCACTGACGCTGTTATTGTCTTTATAATTGTGACAATTATAATTGATGCCAGCGACCCAATCAAAGATGGAACAATAGAAAGTGTTATTATCTCTCTCCGCAGAAGGTTCCTGATCCATCACCTTCTAAATATAAAGGAGAAACAGATTAAACATAAATTTAACAAGCCTGAAATAACGTTACAGGTCAACAGAAACTTTCCCCCACACACAGTAAATGTGGATCAGGCATTAAGTAACAACAGTTGGCGTTTGTTTGATTCAGTCCTTAACATTCATTTAAGGGTTAACTAGATAAACACATGAGGGAGAAAGGAATAGGATTAGATGGAGTACAACCACCAGCATGGTCCAGTTGGGCGAATGGCCTGTTTCTGCGTTGTACGTTCTATGTTAACAGCAACTGAATAACTGTCTGTTTGGGAATGTGATTAGAGATTGGATGGCTAGATATGGTTGAAGGCAGTTAAATACGACATGAGCTGTTACGACAAACAAACAAACATAGAATTTATAGCATAGAAACAAGACCATTTGGCCCAACAGAATTATGCTCCAGGGGAGCCTTCTCCCAGTTTATATCATCTCACCCAATCAGAATATCCTTCTGATGAAAGGTCGCGGACCTGAAACGTTAACTTTGTCTCTCTGTCCACAGATGCTGTCAGATCTGCTGAGTACTTACAGCACTTTCTGTTTTTCATTCAGAATATTGCTTTCTCCCTCATCTATATTCTTCTTCTCAACCACTCCCTGTTGTAGCGACTTCCACATTCTCACTGCTCTCTGAGTAAAGAAATTTCTTCTGAATTTATTGAATTTAGTACCGACATATTTGTGGTCCCCAGTTTGGTGCTGCTTCACCAGTAAAATCATCTCCTGTACGTCAATCCTAGCGAACCCCTTCATAATTTTAAAGACATTATTTGATCACCTCGCAGTCTTCCCGTTGCTAGAGAGAAGAGCTCAGCTTGTTCAGTCTTTGCTGATGGATGTACCCCTCAGTTCTGGTAACCTCCTTGTAAATCTTTTTTCCACTTTCCCCAGTGCTGTTCTACCCTTTTAGTAAATTGGGAAATTGTGCACACTAGTGGGCTCCATGTTTTCTCTGAAGGAGGCAGATCAGAATTATATGGTGGCAATATGGAATCAAATAATCATGGAGTGATAGAGAACAAAAGGAGGCCATTCAGCCCAGCGTGCTTGTGCAGGCTCTTTGAAACATTCGCCCCACTACGCTGCTCTGGGGAGACTATAGCAAAGGCTGACTACATTGGTACCTGGAAAGAGGCACCTGAACTATGAGGCGGGGCTGTGGCTATGGGAGTCTAGGACTAGGGGGCATAGTCTCAGAATAAGGCGTTGGCCATTTCAGATCGAGATGAGGACAATCTTCGCTCAGAGGGTTGTGAGTCTTGGAATTCTCTCCAGAGGACTGCCATTCAGTATATTCAAAGCTGAGATCGATAGATGATCGAACTCTAAGGGAATGAAGGGATATGGGGATCAAGTGGGAAAGTGAGATGAGGTAGACCATCAGCCATGATCTCATTGAATGGCGGAGCTAGCTTGAGGGGCTGAATGATCTACTCCTCTTATTTCTTAGGTTCTTATTTTCCTAAATGTTCATTATTGGCACTGAGGGAAAGGGGATGCAGGGCACATCTTAATGAAGACTAAAAGACTTCAACAAACTTCAGCCCTCATCCTGTAACTGGGATCGTCACAAACTCTGGGAGGGGAGTCATGGGTGCAAACTGAGAAGGAGTTTGGGAGGTTTCTGTTTAATGACATTGCACAGGGAGGAGTGAATGCGTGAAGTAGAGTGCTTAGGGAAGGACAAAGTGCCAGTCAATGGAAGAGGAAATTGAATGGATATTCAGAAAAATGGAATGGTTTATGATGCCTTCCTGGAATTTGGGACCAGCTCAATGGTCTTTGATGGTAGTTTGAGGCACCGCTGCCAAGCCCGATATTGTTCTCATCCTGCACCGTCCAGGAAGGGTCACTGGTTTAGGGCCAGGAACATTGGCTAGTTGGCACATCTGCAGGTCAAGGGCACACAGGTCAATATACAGTGGCCCTACTTGATGCCAGCATGAACCAGTGACCATCTGGTCGGTGAGACTACAATACACATTCCTTTACCAATTGAGAGATCACGGTAGCTCTCTGAGAGACATTGACTGCAAAACAAATCTTCTGCAATGTCTGGTTCGTAGATTTATCCACATTTACACTGAACCAGATTGCGAAAAAAAATCTCTAAATATTTTTGATGGGTCTAGTACTTTGCTTCCTTAGCAAGCTGCTAATCCTCTTTATGTGGGTTCCCTGTGCATCTGTCTTCTGCCCTGCCCTAACTGTGGTTGCCATGTCAACCTGGCTTCCGTCTTATGTTCTTGTTAGGCTGATGTTTTTGCAATTTCCTCCTAGCTTTCTATGTGATATTGTTAACTGGCTCATGGGTAATTCCTACTAAACAAAGCATCAGCTGGGGCTCAGCTGGTAACACTCTTGTCAGAAGGTTGTGAATTCAAGTCCCAGTCCAGAGACTTGACCACATAATCTAGGCTGATAGTCCAGTGCTGTACTGAGGGAATGCTGCACTGTTGGAGGTGCTGTCTTTCAGATGAGACATTAAACCAAGGCCCCGTGTGCCCTTTTGGGTGGATGTAAAACATCCCATGGCACAATTTAAATGAGACCAGGGGGGTTATCCCCAGTGACCAGGTCAATATCTATCCCTCAACCAACATCATTGAAACAGGAGATCTGCTCATTTCTGTTTGTGGGATCTTGTTGTGCTCGACCTGGTTGTTGTGTTTCCTGCATTAAAACAGTGACTACACTTCAGGAGTGCTTAACTGACTGCAAAGTGCTCTGGGATGTCCTGAGGTTATGAAAGGAACAATATATGCAGTTCTGAAGAGGGGTCACTGACCTGAAATGTTAACTCTGCTTCTCTCCCCACAGATGCTGCCAGACCTGCTGAATATTTCCAGCATCTCTTGTTTTTATTAAATTATATGAATATAAAATGCAAGTTCTTTGTTTCTTTTTAAACCTCCAATGAGTAGATTTTGTTTCCACCATTTGTTCAATGTTGTCTGCCCACTGCCCCAGCAGAGGGAAACCCTGTTGGCAGATCCACTGGCATCAGACTGACCCTATTGACTCAACCAAGTGGCCACTGTCTGGCTGTGTTGGCAGGCCCCTTGGCCATAGGAGGAGGAGAGAATGAGAATCGAGCTCCATCATTTGCTCAACCTGTTGCCCAATCACCCACTCCGTCTAATGGTGATACTTAGATGTTAATCAAGTGTTCAAAACCTCGGCAAATCTTGTTTGTGTCAGCAGCAATAAACCCGAAGGGATATGGCACCGGAGAACAGGGAGTGAGCCTGCCACTGATTTTCCATTTTGTGATCTCTTTCTGTCCTTCCTTGCACTGGAGGTTCCAACTCTCATGGGTGCCTGGCATCCTTTACATTTGAACCTCAGCAATGGATGCCAATGTGCCTTTTGACAAAAAGTGCAGCTGAGGTCCCCCAACATACACCTTCCTTCAGCCAAGGGCATACTGGATCAGAGATCAGAGAAGAGCTAATTGATATTTGATCGAGGGAGAAGGGGAGGAGACTAACTTCTCTTGTGAGGAAAAGGATTAAGACATTATCAAACTAAATTTGACACCAAGCCATATAAGGAGATAATAGGACTGGTGACCAAAAGCTTGGCCAAAGCGGTAGCTTTTAAGGAGCGTCATGAAGGAAGCAGAGATAGGCTGGGAGGTTTAAGGATGGAATTTCAGAGCTTAGGGTCTAGGCAGCTGAAATTTTAAGACAAAATTTGTCAAATATTTGAAGAGGCATTGGAGAGAGCAGGGCAGGGGGATGACCTCGAGCGAAAATCTAAATGGCCTCCTGCAGTGCTGTAAACCTCCAGGGGTCAGTGCTGAAAGTAATGGGAAATAATGTGCAGCTAAAACACAAAAAAATAAAAAATGGCCAATGGTCCAGCTGGTAAGTGCAATTTTTATTGTAGGACGGAGCGACAGAGAGCAGCAAGGTTCAAGTTTTATTCCTGATGTTCACTGAGTTAAATGAACTGAATCTGGATGTAACATGGGGGGTATTGTCAGTCTTAGTAATCTTGGGAGTCTTGGGGTGGAGGAGCATTTGAAACATGGGCCAGAGCTTTTTGCTCCTGATACCAATTTAGTTGTTTGAGAATATTTATGTGGAAGCATCAGCGAAGGGCAGGATCAGACTCAGGCTTGATGCCGCCACAGTCAAATAGCCAGGTGACCGGATACAGGCATGAGGAAGAAATATTGTCAAGTGTTGGCCATGACACTGTATGAGGGATGATTCAGCACCTTCAGTAAAGTATTGGATAAAACTGGAAATAAATGGATGCAGAATCCATCATAGACATACCAGTCACATACCTGTGTTTGTGAACACTTTGCGGAGTTCATATTTTTCTGTTTTGAGGGGCAGTTTACCTCTACAAAGAAACAGAATCCAACAATTAATCAGCTGGGGTTTATTTCATAGAGGGCTCGAGTTTTCCCAGGCAATGAACACAATTAAGACCAATAGCTTCGCAAAGGAAACCCATCTCACGC